>NC_045601.1:48001030-48626030 GCF_009762305.2 Zalophus californianus
CGTAATAGCTCCCCTTAACAGCTCAGAACCTCGGGGCAATATCAGCAAAAAAAATGAAAGAACAAATGAACAAACTAGGAACCTGAAGCGACCCGGCCCAGGGACCCCGGGCTGCAGCGTGGCGTGTTCAAGGAGGCCGGAAGGGGTGCAAGAGTGGTCTCTCCCCGCCCGGTTCGCGGCACGTGGTCCGCTCGGGCGGGAGCTTCGCGACAGTGGGGGAGGGGAGCGGCGTGGGACGACGCGGAGGGGGTCTAGGCGGCCAAGGCTACGGTTGGGAAGACGCGACTGCGCAGACTCCGGATAGGCGCAACCACTACGCGAAGATCCGAAGGGGGGAGCGCTCACCCGGCTCCGCATTCCTTTTATCTACTTGCGGAGCGACAGCGTGACTTTTTTTTTCGTTTCACGACTGCATTTGGCGTCGCCCTCTGCAAGTTGGTTATCAGCAGAAGGCCTCTTATCTCAAGACTGAAGAGACCTCTTTTTCTAGTCGGACCCCTTTCTCCCCCGTGAAGGCCACAGTGGACACGTCCCACCTCCCCTCGGCCTCCGGAGGTGGTTTGGTTGCCCCCTCCCCCTCCCCAGTGTCGCGAGTTGGCGCCGCTGCCACCCCCCGCTCCGCGCTCTCGGCCCCTCGGCCGGGCGGTACCGAGTCCTCCCGGCGTCCCTTCCTCTCCTCCCTCCAGCCAGCCGTTCCTTGCGGGACTGCCACCCCCACCTTCGCCCCAGCCCTTTTCTCTCCCCGCCGAGCCGCGGCGGCACCAGCAGCAGCTTCAGCAGGAGGAGGAGCCGGAGCCCGGAGGCGGCGGTGGCCGGGGAGCCCATGGCGTACAGTCAAGGAGGCGGCAAGAAGAAAGTCTGCTACTATTACGATGGTGAGAGGCCCGGCTGGCAGGAGGGTGGGTGGGTGGGCAGGGCTGGGGAACCAGGCCCTGAGCCGCGCCGGGTCCCACAGCCGCCGACGCGAGCGGGCGCGGGTGCTGAGGGGTGGGAAGGAGGAGGGACCGACGTCTGGGCGCATCTTAACCCATTCCCGACCCGACGCCGTCAGGGGGAGCCCCTCCGCTGCGAGCGGCCCCCCGGGGGGGGGCAGGTGGACGCCCCCTTTTCTCTCCTGCCGCTCTTCCTCTGGCAGTAGGGTCCGCCGTCCCGAAGGCAGCCGCCTGTGGGACGATGCCGGCCTACCCCATCTAAGTGGAGGCGGCTAAGGGGATGGCTTGCCCTCTCTCTTCTCCTGCTCGCCACTTGCGGGGGCGGAGGTGTGGGGGTCCTCTGCTCCGGCACTGACCCCTCCCCCCGGGTCGAAATAATTTACCCCGGCCCGGACTTCACACAAAGCCCGGCGCCCGCTAGAGCCCCGCCCCCAGGCCCCGTCTCTCCCCCGCCCTTCCTCCGTCACCGCCCGCTCCCGCTCCGCCTCTCCCTTCCTCTCTGTCTCGGGCTGGCCCGCTGCGTCTGCTCCTTTCTCCGTCTCCAAGCTTTAGCCCGGACCCCTCGACCGGGTCGGGGCTGGCAAGGAGTTACTAAGGGTGGGGACTCACGTCCTCCTTGGGACACACTGACTCTGCTGTTTCGCCTGGGCTCCATCCCTCTCCTTTGTTCGCCGGGTTGTTTGAGCGCCACTTTCTCAGGATTTAAATGAAAAGGCTTCACTTCCTCGATAAAAATTGGGGTTTTCGAGTTTGAGGTAGTTAGTCTTAGCGGGAAATGTGACGGTGTTAGGGAAACGTGGAGGTGTTACTGCTTCTGTTGTAGATCAGACTAGATGGGTTCTGGCTTGTCTCCGTGAGAGGCGGTTACCACCCACTTCTTTGTTGCTCTTTGTTCGATCAGGAAATACACCCTGCTTGGGAGGTTTAGGAGAGCATTGGCATCTTGCTTGCGAAAGCTGTTTCTAGGTGTTGGGAGTTTTGGTGTAGCAAAACTTGGAGGAGTAATGCAGAAGTACTAAATAATCAGGTAAGCTTGAGCTTGCGGTGCAGTAAATTATGAAAGTCAGATGATTCTAGGGGTTCTCTGATTTGAAATTTGAGCAGTAACATTAAATCTCTTGAATCCTGTTTCCTGTGGAGATGGAGTAGTAACCTGTTTTGCAGATTTCACAAAGACGTTCATTTGGTAAATATTTCTACTGGGTTACTCTCCAGAAAAGGATTTCGAAAATTTTACAAAGAAGCTAGACTCAATGACCTGCAAGTAAGTCCTTGATCGGTCTGAAGCAATACAAATCTTGGAAGTTGTTTCCTGCATATGTTGTATTATGTGTATATTACAAAATCTTAAAGAGGTGGAAAGACCCAAGAGGTCTAGAATCAGAATAAATCTGATTTTAATTTGAAAATGACCATACCATATTACTTCAATTAGCAAAAATGAATCTTTTAATGCTTGAGTATATAAAATGACCACCTGTGTCATGTGTGGAAAAACTTAAAATCATAAATAAGAAATCTAAGTTGTTTGGTATTTGGCTAGTACTAAATAGTTAACAGCTGTATTTTAAAAACATTTTTTGAGAGCACTACATATATGTGTAATACAAATCGAAATTATGGCATCCTGGAGGAGTAAAGGTAGGAGTACATTTATGGATTGTATTTGTTAAAATCATTCTTTAAGTTTTCATGCATATTTTGAGACAGTGGTAAAACCCAAGCCCTGCATTCCCTGATTAAATTGGAAAATAAATAACCGTGTTTGTGAGTTAATTTTTAAAATGATATTGTTCCTAAGGTTTAGAGATTTGTTCTTGTCAGGAGTTGGGGTAAAAGGTTTAAAAAGTTGGGGAAACTGGTGCTAAGGCTCTTCCTGCAGCTCTTAGTTGCTATTGACAGTGATAGGCTCTGAAGAAGTAAGCAGCTTGTAACTTCGTGTCACCAGACTTGAATTGTAGAACTGGGAGATACCCTTAAGTAGCAGTTTTATGAACAGCTGTTTCTGGGCCCTTTTATAAGGAGCCTTTGCTGAGGAGTGGGATGTCCAGGGCAGGACGCGGACTTGGTAGGTGGAGGGGGAATAGTCAAGTCCAGGGCAGGACGCGGCTTGGTAGGTGGAGTGGGAATAGTCAAGTCCCATGATTGTTGCTTAATACTTTACTATAGACCATTCAACTGCTTTACTTAAGGCCAACACGGTGTATAACTGATCATTTGGAAATCTCTCATTAGGTTATATGCCTTTTGTCTAAGGCTCATGCCTCATTTTCAGAATGGAATTTTTATTTGCTTTCATTTGGAAATATTCTTTGGGTTTGGGGGGGGCTAATAAAACTTTTGTAGAAATTATTAAACGGGTTGGGTATCATTGTGCTAATTATTAGTGTGTGCTAATTATTAGTATACTAAACTTTCAACAATTCCAAAAGCTTACTTTTTCATTATTTAAAAAAACCCTATTTTGTCAGCTTAAAAGGGTAGCGGTATTTTTTTCTTTTGGGGGGAGAAAAGAAAATACAAGTAAAGCAGCTGCTGCACCAAAGAATTGGGAGATTTGAAGGTATACAGTATGGATTGGATTGGAATTAAAAATCTGCTAGCCTAAGTTACCTTGTTTTAACTTGATAAAGTAGAAGAAAGAAAGATGAATACAGGAATGAAGTAGTGGATTCTATAATCATAGGAAACCTACCTTTAGGCTTAGTGGGACCATTAGGCACACTCTTGACAACAGAGAGTATCTAGCAAATGAAAGGAATTTCTAAAGACATGTATTTTTTTCTGTATGCTTTACAGTGTTCAGTATTAAACCCTTTAGATGACTGGAATGCTGGTTTCAGCTAAACCCTCAGGCACTGATGGATGAGGGAGGTATCCTTAAATCTTTGAGGAAAGTAAGAGAAGTTCACTTTTCTTACTATAGATATTGACCCATAGTCCAAAGTTTTCAAAAACTTAATTCTAAATCTTGGTCATCTTGTATGTATTGCACGATTATCGATACTCTGTAAAATGATAGACCTAGTGGCTGAGATCCCTTCTGACTTTGAAATGATGTTTCTGTACTTAAATGTAATTAGCAAACCAACTGTGTTAGTCTGGTATTACAATACTCAAAATTGTAATACTTTACCTAGGGGGCGCCTGGGTGGAGCAGTCATTTAAGCGTTAAGACTCTTGATTTCAGCCCAGGTCATGATCTCAGGGTCTTGAGATGGAGCCCTACATTGGGCTTCGTGCTTAGCACAGAGTCTGCTGGAGATGCTCTCTCCCTCTGCCCTTTACCTTGCTTCTGTGCACACGTGCTCTCTCTCTCATGTAAATAAATAAATAAAATCTTTATTAAAAAAAAATAATTTGGGGCGCCTGGGTGGCTCAGTTGGTTGGGCGACTGCCTTCGGCTCAGGTCATGATCCTGGAGTCCCTGGATGAGTCCCGCATCCGGCTCCCTGCTCGGCACGGAGTCTGCTTCTCCCTCTGACCCTCCCCCCTCTCATGTGCTCTCTCTCTCTCTCTTTCTCTCATTCTCTCTGTCTCAAATAAATAAATAAAATCTTTAATAAAAAAAGAAAGAATTTATAATACTTTAGAAATATTAAGTGTACTTTGTTTTGAATTAGGCTTTAGGCCAATCACATTTGGTGCCTGTTTTACAATGTATACAATATAATAGGGTTGTATATAAACAATTTACATAATTGTATAGATACTGCTCTATGCTCTGTTTTTTCCTCTTTTGATAGAGTGCATCAAAATGTTTGGAGACAAGTGGTTCAACTAAAAGCACTTAACACTATAGAAAGATAGAATATAAAAGTTACAAAGATCATGCCTCCCAGTATACTCGTAGTTTACTCTAGGAGATTATAAGAATTTATTTGGCAGCCAACTAATTGACAGATATTCTTAGACCTTTATTTGCAACAGTGGTGCCAAAGTGTTTTTGGTAGATAGCCTGTAATAAATTGCATGGGTTCTTAGCTGTAATATAAATATTATCCATAAAATAGGTAATCATTTCTTCCAAACTAGGTAATCAGCAAATCAGAGTGCTGAATGAATTATAGCAGTTCATAAATATCAGTAGTCTTTTTTTTTTTTCAAGATTTTATTTATTTATTTGAGAGAGAGAGCCAGCGAGTGGGGCGGAAGGAGCAGAGGGAGAGGGACACAAGCAGACTCCGCAGTGAGCACAGAGCCTGATGCAGGGCTCGATCACACGACCCTGAGATCATGACCTGAGCCGAAATCAAGAGTTGACCCTTAACTGACTGAGTCACCGAGGTGCCACCATGAATACCAGTAGTCTTAATTGCACATCATTGTTTAAACATAGTAGGGTGTAATGCTCCAATAAGACAGCTTTTCTTATACTCTTCCCCAGCTATTCTTTATTATTCATTTCCTTCAGATTTCACCTCATCAGCCTTTTTTCCTATTGCCTTAATCCTCCTTACTGCTTTTCTCCTTATCACTTGTACTGTTATCCTATTTCTAGCACCTAAATTTTCTCCTCCTCACTAGAATATAAGCTTCATGAGGACAGAATCTGTTTCGCTTATGTCTAATCTCTACCATCTAAATAAAAATTAAAGGTTTTTTTTAATTTTTGGTGAATAAATGATTAGTGCCTTATTTTTATGGATAGAGCACTTTCATATAACATTCTCTGCTGCTTACAACCACTCTGAGTTACAGACAGGTAGGATCAGTGGCATTTTGTCTGTTTTACAGATGAAAATAGATTAGTATCCCTGTTTGATACACTCCTTATCCTTTATCACACTGACTTGTTTTAAGGTCCAAGAAGAGGTCAGTACCTCGCACCTAACACGATTTTTCTTCTTTCTTTTGGTGACACAAGAGTGGAACTCTTTCCACGGATACCAAAAGAAAACGTATTAAGTAATTTTTTCTTTTTCCTAACAAAAACATGTAAATTACTCAGTTGACAAATACTTAAGGAAATGGTTGGAACTGGTAATCTCTTAGGGAATGATGATAGCATTGAAACAGATCAGATTTAGAAATTAAAGTATAAAAGGGCGCCTGGGTGGCTCAGCTGGTTGTCTGCCTTGTGGCTCAGGTCATGGGTCCTGGAATCGAGCCCCACATTGGGCTCCCTGCTCAGCGGAGAGCCTGCTTCTCCCTCTCCCCTACCCCCTGCTCATGCTTTCTTGCTCTATCTATCAAATAAATGAAATCTTTAAAAAAAAAAAAAAAGTTAAAGTATAAGGATGTTTGTACTGGTTAATAAGTCTCATTCCTCTCTAATAACGGTTGGTTTATACTTGTTCATGAAAGCAACTTTGGGTGTAGAAATATCAAATGGGCTTAAAGTCCCTACTGCGTGCCAGGTGGACAAAAGATTAAGTCCGAAGAACGAAATAAACCGTATGCTAGATCGTAAGAGTGGGGACGTTTGTAGCGTACTCAAGACAAGGAAGGCCTGAAGGAAGAGAATGGGCCAGCCTTAAAAGAGTTTTCCTGTAGTGGCGCCTGGGTGGCTCAGTTGGTTAAGCGACTGCCTTCGGCTCAGGTCATGATCCCGGGGTGCTGGGATCGAGCCCCGCGTCGGGCTTCCTGCTCAATGAGAACCTGCTTCTCCCTCTCCCTCTGCCTGCCTCTCTGCCTACTTGTGCTCTCTGTCTCTCTGTCAAATAAATAAATAAAATCTTAAAGAAAAAAAAGTTTTCCTGTAAGATACTGCAAACTGCAAAGGCCACGTAGTTAGGATTTGGCACACTAAACAAAAAGGAAGACATGGGGGAATAATGTGATGCCAGGCTAGGTAGTAAAGGGCCAGACCACAAAAACTTTGTAGTAAGAGATTTGAACTTGGTTCAGGGAGTAGAAAAGCAGTGAAGGATTTTTAAATAGAACTCAGGTGAAGAAAGGATGGTGAAGAGTGATGAATGAATACTGAAAGCAAGAATTGAATGCATGTTGGTCCACATAAAATATAGTGGTTGTGGCTGACAGAAATGGACACGTTTAAGAGAGGTTTTGGGAGTACAACAAGTAGAACTTGTTGATGGATTAGAAATGGAGCTGGAACTGGTTGATGGTGGTACAGAATGAAGGATGGACGACTCCTAATTTTCTAGATTGAACAGTTAGGTGATTTATTGCTGAGAGGATTTTTAGGACATCACTCTTGTTCACTGACTTATCCAAGCACCTAGAATAGTGCGTAGCACACGGTAGGCTCTTAATTTGTTAAATGAATGAATGAACATGAGAAACTCCTGATATTTAAAGGTTGGTGCAGAGTGGCTGTGGGGTAGGAATACAGTCCAGGACAGTGGTATTATGGAAGCCAGTGGCCAGAGTGTTTAAGCTAGTAGTGGATTAAGTCAGTAGTGTGTGGAAGGTGAAAATAATACTATGGCTTTTTCTTGCTTCCTTTGGTTTTTTTGTTTTTCTGGATAATTTTTATAGCGTGCTTATCTTTAGGGGTAAAGGTACATTTTATAATCTTAAAATTCAAAGTTATGTGAAAATGGGAAGAAAAATCTGTAACTCATTTGGAATCAAAAGCTTAATCTGAATTAATATTTATAATCTTTATTATGCTTACTGTGAATATTCACACATTTTTGCTGCAAAAAATATTAATGTTTGATTATAGAATGCTGTGCAGACCCCAGGGTATCACATAATATACAGCAGATGTAACATACTACATTTATAAAACCTGAAAAACAAAAATCTGAAATACATCCAGTCCCAAGTACTTTGGATAAGAGAGTGTAGACCTTAGTAGCCATTTCATTCTGATAGCTTCTTTTGAAGAGTGAGCAATTTCTAAAATTTTGCAGATAACTAATTCTTTATGGTAATTTCTTCACATTGACAAAGTTTGTTGTATTCAAGGAACCACCTTGCACTAATTTTTCTGGATGTTTGCTTCATTTGTAATGCATTTTTGTGTATTTTGATAAAACTCAAGATAACATTTAAAATGCCCAAGTTATGTTACTAACCATTTAAATCATGAATGGAATTTGTAGGTTCTTAAACTAAGAAAAGACATTTTATGTTTAATAAAAAGTGGATGGCTACAAAGCAACCTTGTAGAGAATTTTGAGATACGGGATTAAGCCAGAAAGTGTTGGGCAATGTTTCTTTTATAAAAATGGCACTTATCTTTGGCTTAGCTCCCCTTGTGTCATTTAGGAAGTGAACATATTTTTGATGGGACCCCTAAATTGTAGCAGAGAAACTTGTTGAAAGCTATATGTATTCATACAAAATTTGAGGACCCAATTGGTTTAAAAAAGAAGTGTTACTTTGATGAATTGGTTAGGTAGTTTCTTACGTTCATTTTCTCTAAATTAAAGATCCTAAGCACCGTATTAAAATATTTGTATTACATATATCCTTTTCTTTCCAGGCTTTCCCCTACTGTTTTTTTCTAGTGACTGAAAATGCCATTGCTTTCTGGGTAGCTACTGCTTAAGATTATCTGCATTGCTCTGCGTGTTTGAATCTAGCTCCTCTGGCTTGCTAATTGGGTTACTTTGGCAGTGTCGCCTGATTCAGCTGCATCTCACCTTTCTTGACTATAGGAACAGTAGTAATAGTACCTACATCATAGGGTTAATTGAGAAGATTAACAGATAATACATGTGAAGTGCTTAGAATAGTACCTCCTAGTGAACACTCAATAAATGTTAATTACTATACATTATATGTTTAAAAAAAAAGATAGTAGGAAGGGAGAAATGAAGGGGGGGAATCGGTGGGGGAGACGAACCATGAGAGACTATGGACTCTGAGAAACAAACT
Source organism: Zalophus californianus (assembly GCF_009762305.2). Taxonomy (NCBI): domain Eukaryota; kingdom Metazoa; phylum Chordata; class Mammalia; order Carnivora; family Otariidae; genus Zalophus; species Zalophus californianus. Next base: position 48,009,757 of record NC_045601.1, read on the forward strand.
GAGGGTTCTAGCGGGGAGGGGGGATGGGTTAGCCTGGTGATGGGTATTAAAGAGGGCACATTCTGAATGGAACGCTGGGTGTTATACGCAAACAATGAATCATGGAACACTATATCAAAAACTAATGAAGTAATGTATGGTGATTAACATAATAAAAAAGAAAAAGACCTATCTGAGTGATACATGGGAATTGCTGATAAGTATTTGTACGTCCAGCAAAATATATGTAAATTTATTGCAAATGCATGTTAAACAGTTTCTTTCCTCAGGAAAAAAAATGTTAATTACTGCTATCGTCATTTCTTTTTTAAAAACAGGCTTGCTGAGAAATTGTAACTGTAGTCTCCCTTCTGTAGATTGACATCTTTCCTGTTGTATTATTTGTGACTTCCCACTGGATTCTCAGTAGGTCTGTAACTAGAATATTTGATCTTAAAATGTGATAGATGTTAGAGACATTTCATGTTAGTGAATCTTACACAGAGGCATTTGGAAGTTCTGTAAGGACTAGTTTCTTTATTCCAACTCTCGTGATTTCTTCTGGTAGTGGTAATAACTTAGAAATACCTCCCTTGCATTAACTTGGGTACAAGATGCCTTGTAATTCTAGTGGGCCTTCCATACCTTAAAGAATTTGAGACCAGGCTGCTTTCAAGGAACTCTGTAGTGCCAGCCATGTAGAGATGAGCTTTACAGCCGATCCTTATAAAGGTAGTTTACTTCACGCATTGCCTCTGAATTGTGATAAATGCAGAGGAATTGCACACCCCCATAGCTCTGCTTAGCTACTTGTCTGTATTGTCTTAGCCTTGTTGTTTTAAGAAAGGTGGTTTTCCCTTAAAATGACTGTGTATATATTAATTGTTTTCAGAAGAGATTTTGTGTTAGAAATGAAGAATTAAGTAAACTAGTGGTATACCAACAAAATCAAGCAGTAGTGGTATTTAGAAATAGGGAGGTTATAAAATAGGCCTGTTATGAAGTAGGAATGTTCATCTTAGACAATTATCAAATATATGAAAGAGAGAGAAACACAAGTTTTTGAGTTCTCAGTTTCTCTTAAACAAAAAAAATGTGTATTTAGGCAGGATTTTGAAAGATATTTTTTGATCCTGAAGGTGGGGAGATGGAATTCTTAATTTCTCACTTTTATATAAACCTGTGTTGAAATGATTAACTTCAAGCTGTTAAAATTAGCTTGACTGTCCTAATAAAATTTTGGAATTACTTATTTAAAGACTAGAATTGATACTAAAAGTAATTCCTAATTTAATACAGGCTGTTGCAAAAAGTGTTTGTTACATTTAAAAAAATAGTATATTTCTAGGGGTTTTCTTAATTTTACTTTATTATAAAAACACTGGGTCTTTACCTAAAAGTGTTGATTTCACAGTAGATGAAAATTTGGTTTAAGACCCTGGTAATATAAGATGTCATAGAAAGTTAGGCTGGCAGTTACAACTTCTAATCATGAAGAATGAGACAAAATATCCTTACTATCTTAAAAAATGTCATGAGTATGTCTTACCAGAGCAAAACTCTATTTAGGATCTAAGTTTCATTTACCAAAAATTTTCTCTTATAGACTGTGATGGATGTGTAGAACGTTTTAACCCCCATAATTCCAACTATAAAGAATTTCTGGGATGCCAGTAAATATTCAAGAAGCAATATTTGCTGTAAAATTTTTAAATAATAACAGTGAAACTCAGAATTTAGGCATCTGAATTTGCCTGTAAATATGGAAAATAATTATCAATTTAAGTAAGTAAAACTTTTGTGAGTATGGAGTATTTTATTAGGGCTAATCCAAAACTTTGGTAAATGGAGTTATCACCATGTAAACGTGTACACAGTATCTTGGTTTTCTAATACAGTGTGAAAGTTGAAAAATCTAAAATCATTATTTAAGGTTTTAAATCTTGTTTAGGTGGTAAGTGCCTTCTAATGATGAACATACATAAACTTAGATTGTGAAGACTTTCTTGTCTATATTCAGTTTGTCTTTTTTCTATTTTAGGTGATATTGGAAATTATTATTATGGACAGGGTCATCCCATGAAACCTCATAGAATCCGCATGACCCATAACTTGCTGCTAAATTATGGCTTATATAGAAAAATGGAAATATATGTGAGTATGCCTTTTGATAAATAGCAGTGATTTTTTTTTTTTTTTCCCTTAATCTGCTTTGAAATGATTATTCCCTTTGAAGTGCATTTAGCAGATGAAAAGGCCTGGAAGAAAACAGAAAATCCTCTTTTTGTTTTATTGTTCAGAGAAAACTGAGAGTGTGGGAGCTATGACCTCTCTTGTCCCTCTTCCTCAACCATTTCTTAAGTTTCTCATACCCTACCTTTTTACATTCCGGAGAACAACTCAGTGTAGCGTACTAAATATCATTGTTACAGTAGTGGTTGACCTGGGACTATTACAAAAGAACTATATACAAAATTCTACAAATATTTATTGGCGTATGGAACAATGTGTTAGTGGACATGCACAGTACAGCTAACATTTAGGATACAACCGCCTTAAATGTTTTTGCACTGATGGAAGTATATATAAACAAATGCAAGACACAACAATTCTTGCCTGTTTGAGGAGAAAAGAAAGACTTGAAGCAGTTAGCAAATATTGGGTGTCTATGAGTTACTTTCTTTCAAATATAAACATTTACAGAAGAGGAGTTGGATAGGTCTTCCTGGAAGCCTTTTGGGAGAAGTGTGTGAATGAAATTCAGCTCTTGGGAACAAGGCAAAGGATAGGCAAAGGAAAGGAAGAGAGATCATGAACAAAGACTTATAACTGAAAATGAGTCTCATTCTCACTGGTTATAGAACAGGTTTATGATGGAAAATGAGAGAAAGTAGAGTTTCTGAACACAGATTCAACTTTATAAGCATTGACCCATTTCCACTAAAATAAAAGGAGTAATTAACATGTAATTGGGAATTAATATATAGTTGGGGTCATACCTGTCTAATGCTTTTAAAGGAGTAGGAATTAGCTTTGGAATTGATTACTGTTTTCTAAAACACACATGTATAAATTTGGATTAGCTTTGGAATTTCTTTTGTTCTGGCAGACCTAGTTCTTTTGAGAGGACTATTAGGGGAAATTGTATACTTTGTGTTTGATGACTCTGATATAACCAGTTGTAGTTCCACAATTCTGACATTTGTTTTTCTTCACAGAGGCCCCATAAAGCCACTGCTGAAGAAATGACAAAATACCACAGTGATGAGTACATCAAATTTCTACGTTCAATAAGACCAGATAACATGTCTGAGTATAGTAAGCAGATGCAGAGATGTACGTTTCTATGTTAAAAGTATATATTACTATTGATAAGTATAAACGAGTATTCTTAGAAGCTTATCATTAGAGTTACCCAAATCTAGGTATACTGCCTGATCTAAAATACTTTTTTAAAGTAATTATTGGTTTGAAAAGTCAATGTAAAAATATTAACAAAGCTACTTTATTTAAAAAAAATTTTAAAGATTTTATTTATTTGACGGAGAAGAGAGAGAGCACAAGCAGGGGAAGCAGCAGGCAGAGGAAGAAGGAGAAGCAGACTCCCTGCTGAGCAGGAAGCCTGATGCAGGGCTTGATCTCAGGGTCCTGGGATCATGACCTGAGCTGAAGGCAGACACTTAACCAACTGAGCCACCCAGGCAACCCAGAAAGCTATTTTAAATTAAAATAAATAAATAAGTAAAAACAGGGGCTCCTGGGTGGCTCAGTTGGTAAAGCGTCTGATGCCTGATTTCAGCTTAGGTCCTGATCTCAGGATCTTGAGATCAAGCCCCGAGGTAGGCTCCGCACTCAGCACAGAGTCAACTTGAGATTTTCTCTCTCCCTCTCCCCCCGCCCCAACTCTCTCTCAAATAAAGAAATAAAATCTTTAAAAAACAAAATCTAGGGGCGCCTGGGTGGCTCAGTTGTTAAGCGTCTGCCTTCGGCTCGCGTCATGATCCCGGGGTCCTGGGATCTCGCTCTGCATCGGGCTCCCTGCTCAGCGGGAAGCCTGCTTCTCTCTCTCCCACTCCCCCTGCTTGTGTTCCGTCTCTTGCTGTGTCTCTGTCAAATAAATAAAATCTTTAAAAAAAAAAAAAATCTACCTGAAGCCTATTGGTCTGCCAGACTGCCAAAGAGCTGTTTGGACGTTCCTCTACTCTTTGTTTTGGTCCCTTGTTAACTTTGGGATATTGGATATTGGTGGGGAGACCTTACTCCCCTGCTTTTTTTTTTTTTTTTTTTTTAAGTGATTATACTTTGGTTGGCCTTAGCCTGGTATCTATATTTCTTATCTTCTATTTGTGTGCTTTAGTTAATGTGGATTGTAATATATAATCTGTTTCTTCCCTTTGTTACTGAAGCTTTTGATTTTCTTCTATATAGTTTTCTCTTTTATATAGATAAAAAGTATTTTATTGTTAGCAGTTGGTTGGCTTGAAAAAGGAATGCAAAATGTCCTCATAAAATGATTGGAACAGTTTTTTTTTAAAGCTTGGTACTGAAGTTCATTCTCATCAGTGTTACTGTTCTGTAGACTTCTGTAGTCTTCAGTGATGATTTTTTAAAAAAGAACCCAATTTCAGTAAAACTAAATTAGTGTAGTTGCTAGACATAACATTTATAGAATTTTGTATACATTTCTACTATAGATTATTTCATTTACTCAATAAAATGCTATAATGTAAATAGAATATATTACCCTGTTTTTTTGATGGAGATTCAGGCTTAGATTAAAAGTTATGGGTAGATAGGGCAAATGAATTAACAGGATTGATTTAATACGTTATACTGAATTATATTAAGATTATGATTATATCTGAGCGGTAAGAAACAAATCCATTCAGTGTAGTGCTAATAAATTATGGGTATACAAAGCTATGGTAATAATTTGGGGGGTGGGAAGAGGCTGAGAATGAGTCGTGTACATAATATGTCCCTTTTATCCTGTTAGTACTAAGGAACTAAATATATTGCAATGTGTCTGTATCTGTATGTGTCGTTTCCTTGTGCTTTATATACCCCTTCCTTGTGTGTCTTGGCTGTTAATGAACCTAGTTAATTCCTACCATCCTTTAAGATTGGGTAGGCAACTAGCTGCTTTATCTTTTTAGTACTCACTAAAATACATTTCAAAGTTAATGGATGTTCTGTGCATTTAAGAAGTTTTAGAGAAAGTAAATCATAAAGTAATTAAAGTTGCTTAAATTTTTTAGAATCCTGATTAATTTATAGTATGTGAAAGGAGAAATGCCTGAAATTTAAGTGCATGTTTTAATTAAATGAAATGCCTTTTATATTTTGATGGCTATTTTTTTAGTAATAGAGCAGAGATTATTCTATAAATAATCCTGGTAAGATTTGGTGGTGGTGTTTCATATATAACATTTTTAATTACCTTGGATAAAATGATAAATTATATTTTTAAATAGCAAAGTGTAGATTTCTTCTATAATGTGTGTTCTATGATTGCATCAAATAAAAAAGTATTTGTAAGAAATAGTTTTTGAAAGAAAACCTTTCATTAATTCATAGAATGGATTCTAACTGAAATCCATCTTTCACAGTTAATGTTGGAGAGGATTGTCCAGTGTTTGATGGACTCTTTGAGTTTTGTCAGCTTTCAACTGGTGGCTCAGTTGGTAAGTGTCTTGATTCAGATCTAAAAATTGATTTAAACCTGGTGTGTAACTTTTGGGTTATTTGTTTAAAGCAAATGTTTTTAGTGGTATTGGATTTTGATAACAAAAAGTAGTCTGTATGTTTATAGTAGTACAATTGTCTTTAAAAATCCACATGTTTGGGGCACCTGACGGGCTCAGTTGGTAGAGCATGTGATGAGGTCAGGTCCCACATTGGGCATAGAGCTTACTTTTAAAAAAATAATAAAAGTAGTTACCTTCTTTCTTTAAAAAATAAATAAACCCCATGCTTTATGAGCATAATGACTTGAACTTTTTGTTTCTTACTTCAGTTGTATTTTCACTTAGGAATTTCTCCCCTCTCTCTTCTAGCTACCACTTTCCATAAATACTCTTAATTAATCAGATCACATCTATAGGATAATATTTATCTAAGGAAAAACTGTTGTCAGTGTCCCAGACAATGATCCTTACCTTTTTGTAATTTTAAACTCCTTTACTTACACATGGCATACTCTTTCCTATAGGGCTTTTGTGTAGTTGTATTAATTTTTTTATTTTAAACACTTTCGAAGACTACCCTGTCTTGTCTTTTAGCTGGGGCTGTGAAGTTAAACCGACAACAAACTGATATGGCTGTTAACTGGGCTGGAGGATTACATCATGCCAAGAAATCAGAAGCATCAGGATTCTGTTACGTTAATGATATTGTACTTGCCATCCTTGAATTACTAAAGTAAGTTAATTTATGTTGATATTTTTCTTATGAAAAAGTTTTAATTAAAACAATATAAATCTATAACCTTTAAAACAATATCAAAGAAACAGTAGCTTAAAAATAGTTCAGTGGTGAGTCTTCTATGGATTTATCACAAACGGTTGTAGAAATACAGGACATTTTCCCATTCCTTGGATTAATAAGAATGAGAAGTGCATATACATGTTTAAAACTCCCATTAAATACCCTTTTTAAAAAGACTAGAAGTAGTTTGGAGATTTAGATTTGAGTTATAGTTTCAACTAATGAAAGATGACAGGACCCTGGAAGTTTATGTTCTAACATTTTGTAAGTTTTAACTTTTGAAGGCAAAATTTGAAACCTTGTGTTAAAGGAAATTTGTCCCTTGAATGAGTCTAGCCAATTGCCTAGTTTCCACATGGAATGGCCTTTGTTCTCTACTAACGGGTATAATTATGTCTAACTTACTAAAGGAGTTAGTTTTAAGGTTATCCTTGACTGCAGTTTGAGAGAGATCTATAGAGGGACTTAGGAATTTGGAAATTTACCAGGTTTTTTTGTTTTGTTTTGTTTTTAACCATTATCAGTTGTAACATGTCTTAGCAGATTCCACTTCAGAGTACAGTGACTTCGTTTTTTCTTGGTATCAGAAATGTTCTTGCCTGTAGTTATTCTGTGCATACTGTTTATAGAGGCTTATTTTTCCATCATTTAAAATTTGGTTTTGACTCCTCAGATAAACAACTAAACTGTTTCAGTTAACTCATTGAGAGCCAAGGAAAACCACTTGAAATTATTTGCCTTGGTTTTTAATTCACTGTTGATTTTGGTTCTTGTGTTTTCGTCTCTGAGAAGTGGTTCTTGCCCACATGCTTAGCCTTAAACACGTTTTAACTTAATTTGTCTAGACATATATCTTTAACTGGCATGATCAATCATGATTTAATTAATTGACTATTGATAAGCCACTTAAGAACCACTCAGAAACTTATTTGGCTAACAGCTTTTTTACTATTTTTGTGAAGAAAGTCTACTATGATGAGACCTTCTGCTTTTTTTTTTTTTCCCTGACTTTGCTGAATGGTGCTTTCCTGTGAGTTGAGAATATTCTAATGAGTTTTTAGTTTGATAATGTCAGTTTATATTATTTTCTTTTAACATAGTGGTGGTATCTTTACATAATAAACACAGAAAACTCTGCCATTTAATTTAATAACAATAATCCTCAGTTCACCATGTCATAAGTGTGACATTCAAAGTTCGTTACCTTTTCTCTTGTTTTGATATGGTAATAAGATGTCACAGTATGGTGATACACATGGCTCTTAAAACGCATGCAAGCTATAACTGCATCACAGCATTTTTGTAGTGCTCCAGGCAGCACGAGGAAGGGATAAGAGTAGCAGATGTGGTTTCTGTCACAACTACTCTACTTTGCAGTTGAAAGCACAAAACAAGCCATAGCTAATTTATAAACAAATAAGCATGGCCATGTTTCCGTAACACTTTATTTTTATGGACATTGAAATTTACATTTCCCTTGTCACATATGAAATATTCTTGTTTTAATTTTACTTTTCAGTGATTTAAAAACGTAAAAACTATTCTTACCTCAAGGCTTTACAAAAAGACTCCATTGATCAGATTTGGGCTCTGCACCATAAATTGCCAACCACTGTTTTATAATATTGAAAATTTACTAGAGAGATGTTTTAAAGTAATCCTGTAAGTACTGTATAATCTTCAGTTGTTAATATATAGAAACATGTAGTATGTTTTTAAAACACGTAGAACGGGACAGATTTCACAGGAAGAGTAAATACGTTTTCTTACCTAGATTGGGGCTAAAGGGAGGACTTAAAGATCTAAGGCTCAAACTTGTGACTTTAGATGTTTGAATGGTCTCTTAGGCTGGAAATAAAGTAAGAAAGGGGATTAAACATTGTGAAATGCAAGAGTTCAAAAATAGATTTTCTGGACCTATGGTGGGTCTTCTCATCTTTTAAAACATTTTAAAAAGTTAATTGATGGCTTTGTTTTCAGGTATCATCAGAGAGTCTTATATATTGATATTGATATCCATCATGGTGATGGTGTCGAAGAAGCTTTTTATACGACAGATCGTGTAATGACTGTATCATTCCATAAATATGGGGAATACTTTCCTGGAACAGGAGACTTGAGGGTAAGACTGAATTTCTGTCTGAATAAGAATTATGATATAAATATTAGGAGAACTGATATGATGCTAATAATCATATCTAAACTAATATTGTTCTTGAGTTATTCATTTGAAATTTGTATGCAGAATTGAGTCATTTTACATGCTATAAAACATTTGCTAGAGTTCACTTTTGTTGACCGTAAGCAAAAATTTAGTGATAACTGAGAGGACTTTTTTTTTTGCTCAGCCATTTTCTTTGGTTGAATAATTATTTTTGAACATTCCTGAAGCACGAAGAAGTTTATTTGCATCTTCAAAACCTATTTGATAGTAGCCAACATTGCTGTTGATTGTAAAGATTGGTGGAAGAAAATAACTAAATCTTTTAGGTTCTTGTACTGCTCTCCTTTTATGATGAATCTTGATTTAATAGGCCTAATTTTAATCTCTTTTTCCGTAGGCTTCTGAAATTTGTAGTCTATATCATTTGGAGAGAGAATACCATAGCTTATCCTGCCTGCCTATTACATTAAGTGCATTTATTTGTTTTATATTTCTGTTATCTTCTTCCATTTAGTGCTTTTTTATTGTATGAATGTGAAAATCACTGGTCAAATCTTGTTTGTACAGAGTTCCTGAAGTTTTTTTGCTTCGCTAGTTTTTCTTGAACCAGACTATGTACATGTTGAAATTTATTCAGAAATTTAAATAGCCTTTTTTAATTCAGACTGGATTATATGGGAAATTTCTCTTATCATGGCATTCAGTATTCTAAGTTATTTTATTAAGGTTATTTTTCATATCTGTGGTATGTAGTTACAGCTACTTAGCAACCAAAAGTTTGAAGAGTGGCCTTATTTTTCAAATACGTGCGTTTTTTTATTTGACCACAAGATGGTGCTCTTTCAGTAAGAGTTGTGATGTGAAATCTTTACTTAAAAATGGACAGAAGGTCAATTGTTTAATTTATTTGAGTTTAAATTATGTGGCTTTTAAAATTGCAAATGTATATATTCAGTTCCATGACTGTTAGCTCCTTCAGTGCCTTTTCCCCTTGGTCTTAACTTAAATACAGTGATTCTTAGAGTATGACCCTTAAACTAGCAGTATCAGCAGCTCCCGGGAACATACTGTCAGGCCTCCGAAACTGGTTCTGCACACTAATGTTAGAGAACCATTGCTCTAAACCGGTAGAATTCCTTGGTCTGCAGCCATTGTACTCAGTGAAAATTCAGCAAAGCCTTCCCAGTTTTAAGCTTAAAGAAAGTCTCTTTTCAATATAATCCTAGTTAATCTCAGAAATGGTGAAACTGGCCTCTGTGATCATTTCTGACAGTATTCTTATGATTGTTTGAAGTTGTTAGAAAGTATTGAGAATGGGTGTTTTTTAAAGGTTTTAGAATGACTTTCAATTTCTCTTTTACTCACTAAACTTTACACTTACTATATGAAATGTCATCATAATATTTTCCCTTTGGTTATTATAAAGGTGTCCCCAAAATTTTGTAAGGAAATCAAAGTCAGTCATACATGGAGTTATATTTAGAATTTCATGAAACTTGTGTGTATCTTCGATGTTAATTTAATAAACATTCCCTTTCTACCTACCAATTTATTCTAAATTAGAAAAGAAAGCTACTTTGAGCTTAGGTCATTGTTAAAACTGCTTGCATTTATTAGATCAGGAGTCTAAGTAGGGGAAAAAAGGGTATGCTAAAGGAGCAGTTGAGGAGTAAGATACAGGAGGGATAAAGCTTGGTGCAACAGGGGCAGCAGCTGAGGTGCCAGCTTTCGGCTAGAGTGAGACGTGCTGACAGCTTTCTGTGTTCTGAACTCTTAGTGTCAGAGTATGTTCCAGCAGTTTAGTTTTTAGTGCAGAATTTTAAGGATTCACAGTGCTTTAGTTTATCCACGTCTGAATGGTTTGTATTTAGTTATATATAAACATTTAGATTTCTTCCAAGAAAAGTTGTTGGGGGAGATACGTAATTCCACTTACTTTTTCTTCCTTGGAAGTTGGGTCATGATAACTCTAATATTGAAAAATAAACTATGCTTTTTTAAAATGAATCAGAGAGATAAAGGAAGACTTGTACAAAAGCATTAGTAATCCTAAAGATTCATGTATATTGAGACATAATTTAAAAGACATAAGAATTGGGCTCCTGGGTGGCTCAGTTGTTAAGCATCTTCCTTCGGCTCAGGTCATGAACCCAGGGTCCTGGGATCGAGTCCCACATCGGGCTCCCTGCTCGGCGGGAAGCCTGCTTCTCCCTCTACCTGCCACTCCCCCTGCTTGTGTTCCCTCTCGCTGTGTCTCTGTCAAATAAATAAAATCTTAAAAAAAAAAAAAAAAAAAGACATAAGAATCTGTTACCGCCAATTCTTTGGTGTTGCAGGTAAAGAACTATTTTGTAACAATTTTTGTGCTATACCATTTCTTTTAGGAATTAGATGTGTGTGTGTGCACTCAGGTACATTTTACACACATGGATCTGCGCATGCATAATATATATACAAATAGTATATGTAGTGTGTGTGTATTTTATAAGTGTGTATATATTGCTGAACCCAGCTCTCAGTTTCTCTTGCTTCTTTGGGAAGTACTAATACCCAGAGTGGAATTTATTCAACAAATAGAAACAAAATTTATTTCAAGCCCAATTAAAGAGTAGATTTTGGTTGTCAAAACTTGAGGAAGTAGGAGCTTTTCTTTCATCATAAATAAACTTATACCAGAATGTGATCCACAAGAGCGATTCTGCATTATAGAGACAGTTGTCCTCCACGATTCTTTGGCTTAGAGTATTTATTTTCTGTAGTTTTACTCATAACATTGTCTTACATATTCTGTTCATGATTAATTTCTTGGTCTAATGTAATATTGCCTCTAATTGTTAAATTTCTTTTCTCCCCAAAATAACCATTACAGATTAATTGGAATTGGTTCTGTTCAGCTTAATAAAACAATCCATTAATATTGGAATTTACACCTATTCTGTATTACTTCCTTTCTTCACCTAAAAGATGAATTCAGAATTGGATATTATTACCTAGTTTTTTAATCTTGTAAAAAAATACTTTAATAAACATGTCAAGCATTTTTACTATGAAATATTTTCTAAGAACTGTTTAATTGTGTGTTTTAGGATATTGGTGCAGGAAAAGGCAAATACTATGCCGTCAATTTTCCAATGAGAGATGGTATAGATGATGAGTCTTATGGGCAGATATTTAAGCCTGTAAGTATTATTATTTTCAAAATCAAAATGGAATTTTAAAGTAATTTTACAGATATTAACATTTGTTATCTTGCACATAGATTATCTCAAAGGTGATGGAGATGTATCAACCTAGTGCTGTGGTGCTACAGTGTGGAGCAGACTCACTATCTGGTGATAGGCTTGGTTGCTTCAATCTGACAGTCAAAGGTAAGCAATTTAATGGGTGATAGTCCCAGGAACATGTTTTTGTTTTTTTTTTCTTTCCAAGAACTTCCCATAAAAATTATCATAATTTTTTGCCTACTATATTAACATGTTTTGTATTTTTCATTGGTTTTTGTCGAATGTATGTATGCATTTGGAATTAATTTTTATAACTATAATTAATGCTGTTTCAGTAAATTAGGTTGTTTTTTATTTTGTTGATACATTCATACATGAGTAGTTTTATAAAGCTTCTTGCAGTCTTAACCAAGGCAGCCATTTTCAGTGTTTTTTGGTTGCTCCTTTTGGTGTTCATCGTTCTCCAAGTACCATGCAAACTAACTTTATTTTATTTTTATTTTTATTTTTTATTTTATGTTATGTTATTTTATTTTAAAGTAATCTCTGCACCCAACATGGGGTTCGAACTCAAAACCCTAGGATCAAGAGTTGCATGTTCCTCAGGGCGCCTGGGTGGCTCAGGAGGTTGAGCATCTGATTCTTAATTTTATTTCAGGTCATGATCCCCCAGGGTCATGGGATCGAGCCCTGCATTGGGCTCTGCGCTCAGCAGGGAGTCTTCCTTGAGACTCTCTCTCTCCCTGTACTCCTCCCCCTGTTCATGTTCTCTCTCTTTTTCTAAAATAAATAAAATCTTAAAAAAAAAAAAAAATGAGTTGCATGCTCCTTCAACTGAGCCAGCCAGGTGCCCCAAACTTTGTTACTTTCAATTTTAGCTTTGTATATTCACTTACTATCATGGAAGAAAAGGGATTTAGCTCTTTTTCACCACTTTGTCCCCAACACATGCATACACCCTTCCAGTATCTTCCTTTTTACAGTTTAAATATGGTAATTATACTAGAATTTTGGTGTGGCATTCAGTGTTTACAAAGTCATCAACATTAAAGCACTTTTTAAAGGCTTATCAAATTGTTCTTTATTGTATAACTTGTTTTTCTTGCCTGATTTTTTCATTACTTGGCTTTCTCTTTAATCATTATTAAACCACCAGTGTCTAAATAGCTTCAGATGTTCAGGTGCATCAAGTATTCCATCATTTTTACTTTCTCGAAGAATAGCCTTCTGACCTCTTACTGTTTGGATGAGTATCCCCTATAGACTTGGTAGAAAAAGAGCTCTTTGCTTCTCTTTTTTTTATAGGCCCTCCCTCCCCCATTGCTCTTTCCTCTGTCTTGCTCTTAATTTTTGTGTCATTTTGGTGGAGCACATTCTCAATAGCTTTCTGAGAAAAGATGTTTTGGGGGATCAAAAATTTAAATTTGATCAAGTGTAGAAATTTTAATAAGTTCTTAAAATTTGTTATATGGGGATCAGTAATGATGAATATTGTACATGATTTTGTAGTTTTCCTTTTGAATTTTCAGCTAACAAATGGATGTTCTTGGATTGAATTGCCTCATAAGATGTGAATTCTCAAATAGAACTTTTCTAAAATGACTTGGCTTAAATGGAATTAAATAACTAAATCCAGATACTAAAGTCTTTTATTTAATGTTATGATTGCTTCTGTACCAGTTAGCATTAGAATTAATGGTATAATCTGTTCTGCTTTTATTAGGTTGAAGCATACAAACTTGATTGCCCCTTTTCTTGGTAGGTCAACGGTGGTCAAATAGCAGTTTCTTATCGTTGAACTTAGTGTGTTGAAAACCATCTGTTGGCCTCAAAATGAACATGATCTTCCTAATGTACAAAATGGGTATTAACTGTCTGTTTTCATGTCCTAGCACTTTGAAAATGCTTTGATGCTTTCATACTTAAAAGTAGTAGCATTCATAATCATAAACTGCAGTGTTTTACTTTTGTAATAATCTATGTTTCAACTGTTAGAATTTCCATTGTATAAAGTATTAAGGATATTTATAATCCCAGATCTTAAACTTGATTCTGTTTTCTCCACTGCCAGCTTCGATTTAGATTTCTCAGGTCGTTTAAAGGTGGACTTCTTGTCCATCTTTTTTCTCCCTTCATTTATGTTGTTACTGTATGTTCTCTGCCATTCTTCATTTTTTAATAGATTTCAGTTTTAGCCTTTAAAAAATTCTTATACTCATTTTTTGAGAAAAAGGAAAGTATTTTTGTTTAGCTGTCTTTACTCAGAAGTCTATAAAAGCTAACTTTTTGTTTGTCTTTAAAAATAGCAAAGTGGTTTTTATCTATTATAAGAAGCCCATGTTTTAGTAGCAGTAATAGAAATTAGGTTATGAATTTTATAGTGCAACAGTTGAATACTCAATGGAAATGCTCACAAATACACAATTACATGAGAAAAAAAATTTAAATCTTACCAACTCAGAAGGAATTGGAAGGAAATACTTCAAAAACTATCTTTGGATGATGGAGTTTTAAATAGTTTTTCTTTGTACTTTTTTTGATTTTTCCAAATATTCTTCAGTAAGCATGGATTTCTTCTGTAACTGAAGGTTTTTTTTTTTTTCTTTAAAGACTGATTTGTATGCCTGAATGATTGATATATTATTAATACTGGTAACTAACTTACAATTAATTATTAAAAAGTCACATTTATCCAAAGGAAATATTTCGTTTTTATATTAAGTTTACTTTCTATTCAAATTTCTACACATAGATAGTTGTTGAAGTATTTCTTATGGTAATAGATAGTAATTTTATAATCTTAGATAAGTTAAGAAAATTACCGATAGTGCTGCTACCTGAAGATAACCTACAGTTAAACTTTGTTGTATAGCTTTTCATAATTTATCTGCATATGTTTATATGGAAAAGTGTTAAAATTTAGATTGTGCATGTTGTAACCTTTTTTCCCCATGTAATGTCACATGAACATAGGATCTTCATACCACATAATGTCTTCCTATGTTAATAAAAATAAGTGTTCTGTTCATATTTTTAATCTTAATTTAGTTGTATAATTCACTTTTCTATTGGGAACACTTGTTAAAATAGCCAATTATATCTTACTGTGTTTTATATATCATTGTGTGAAAGGTATTTAAAAAATTTTAGATTAGAAATTTCTTGAAATTTTTACATATTCTTTAAATACTTAGAAAAGCCGTTTTGGTTGAATAAAACTTTTTGTTTGCATTTATTATCTTTTTAAAACTTATTTTTCAAACTTAAAATATTTAGATTTGTTGTTACCCAAATCTTTTTCTTGTCTCAGGTCATGCTAAATGTGTAGAAGTTGTAAAAACTTTCAATTTACCATTACTGATGCTCGGGGGAGGTGGATACACAATTCGTAATGTTGCTCGATGTTGGACATACGAGACTGCAGTTGCCCTTGATTGTGAGATTCCCAATGGTAGGTGTTGATATCTTTATTGGATGGAACTGTCAAGTCTTTTATTTAATGTTATGATTGCTTCTGTACCAGTTAGCATTAGAATTAATGGTATAATCTGTTCTGCTTTTATTAGGTTGAACCATACAAACTTGATTGCCCCTTTTCTTGGTCATCTACCTAGATGACAGAGGGATGATTACAGTAGATTCCAAGCCATGTAAATAGGAGAGCAGACACTTTTAAAAGTTTTCCTGGGGAATATTTCACAGCTTGGATCTGGATTTTGTGCATGGGTTTATGTGAAAACTGAGCTTTTAATATGTCACTTTATTTCATTGTTTTTAATAGAATTGCCATATAATGATTACTTTGAGTATTTTGGCCCGGACTTCAAACTGCATATTAGTCCTTCAAACATGACAAACCAGAACACTCCAGAATATATGGAAAAGATAAAGTAAGAGATCATTGAATTGATTTGATAAACATTTCATCTTTATTTTTATATAGCAGATGTTTCCTTTGTCTCATTTGAAACCTTAAGATTACTGATTTCTTTATTTTTTTCTGAGATAATATGTATGGGCTTCATAGCTCAAAAATATTTCCACTTTCTATTACTTACGGATTTTTAAGTTTCAAAGGGCACTGTAAATTGTATACATTCTTGCCTTACATGAAATTTTCCTTTTCGAAACATTTTGGAAAAGCTTTATCTCCAAGAACAAAGTGTTTAGAGAGCTATTGTAGTACACAGACCCAAGTTTGTGTCCTCTCTCTCTCTGCCACACACTAGTTTTGTGACATTTGGCAGGTTAATTTGCCTTTAGGTTATATTTTCTCATCATTGAAATGGGGGAATAAAATAGAACGTACGTTCTAAATTTTGAGGATTAGATGGGTTAATGATAGTCTGTGAAGTATCCTGCTTTTATGTTATTATTTCAGCTCATAGGTTAAATCAGATAAAAGATGAAATTTTTGCTTAATGTTTCCTCTTAAATTTAAGAGGAACTTGAAATGAATTTTTTCTAATAAATTTGCATGTGTAATTTAGACAGCGTTTATTTGAAAATTTACGCATGTTACCTCATGCACCTGGCGTCCAGATGCAAGCTATTCCAGAAGATGCTGTTCATGAAGACAGCGGAGATGAAGATGGAGAAGATCCAGACAAGAGAATTTCTAGTGAGATAATGCCTTGATGTGTATTCTGTTACATTCTTCTGATTTGTTAAAGATATCACTACAGATTAAAGGTTTTAGTGGTCCAAGAACTTCACTATGGGTTATGTTTCATGAGGACACTATTATTATTGTCCGTTTTTTCCCATTTTTAATCTTACATAGATTTACCTTTTTTCTTTTTTAAGATTTTATTTAACAGAGAGAGCACAAACAAGGGGAGCGGTAGGGAGAAGGAAAAGCAGGCCCCCCGCAGAGCAGGCAGCCTGAGGCGGGGTTCAGTCCCAAGGATTGGGATCACGACTTGAGCCACCCAGGTGCCCCTAGATTTAACTTTCTTACGCCTTAAAGCCTGATTTGAGTGTCAGTGTTTTTTAGTTCATGTGACTCTCTATATAGGAGCACCTGGGTGGCTCAGTCAGTTAAGCATCTGACTCTTTGATTTTTGGCTCAGGTCATGATGTCAGTGTCAGGAGATCGAGCCCCGTGTTGGGCCCCGCAGTGGGTGTGGAGCCTGCTTGGGATTCTCTCTCCCTCTCTCTCCACCCACCCCCACATGCATGTGTGCATGCATGCTCTCAAAAAAAAAAAAAAAAATTTTAATGTATATTTGGGAATGAATTGGAAAGTAATACCATTTATCCAAAGCAGAGTGAGTTCAGTAACATTAAACACCTGTTTGATTCTCTAGCCTCTCATTCCATTTAATATTGATTGCTAGAGTTGTAGTATAATGGTATCTGTTGTGGTGTAGACCTTCTAACATACTAGATATTAATGATATTTGTAATGTCTATCTACATCTCCTTTTAGCTCTGAAATAAATGGTCACTCCTTAGGTAAAGACATTATCCCTACCTCCTGTTAGTAAAAAATAGTTTTTCCCTCCAAATTTTTTTTGGTGAATTCCCCAAATGTTTTTCATGTTTCTTTGAATTATACTTCTTCCTAGATCAAATCTAAATTTTCAGTATTGAACAAACCATGCATTCAGTTCTAATCTTAACATCTGTTACCCTGTACTTTTAGATGTGGAAATTGGTTGGTACATTTTACATGAGTGTGTAACAATTATAAGACCTGTGACTGCCTTTGTGAACTTTTATTAAAATCTTTAATCAGTTCGAGCATCAGACAAACGGATAGCTTGTGATGAAGAATTCTCAGACTCTGAGGACGAAGGCGAAGGAGGACGTAGAAATG
Organism: Zalophus californianus; assembly: GCF_009762305.2. Classification (NCBI taxonomy): domain Eukaryota; kingdom Metazoa; phylum Chordata; class Mammalia; order Carnivora; family Otariidae; genus Zalophus; species Zalophus californianus. Next base: position 48,027,431 of record NC_045601.1, read on the forward strand.
TGGCTGATCATAAGAAAGGAGCAAAGAAAGCTAGAATTGAGGAAGACAAGAAGGAAACAGAGGACAAAAAAGCAGGTAAGATTTATTTTTTGGTAAATGTGTTTTAATTGTAAGTTTTTAAGATGAGCTTCCCTGCAGTTTTTTATGAAATCCTGAAGTCAGTTGCACAAGTATTAAAAGGGATGGTTAATGCTAGGTAGGTGACTTTTCCGTGTGGTAAGTGGTGCTTACCTTCTGAATTTTTTATTTAAAGCTCTGTTAATGTTACTTGTCACATTTGCTCTTACAGAAAACTTTACCTTCTCTTGCTGACATAGATGTAAAATAGCAAACGTCACACTGTGATACAGATTGGGTAAGAAGACAAAGTGGTTATAGATCCATTTGTCGTCTGTGAACAGAGCTCAAATTCTAAGATAGTTTTTAACTACCTGAAGTTTATTTGATGGGAATAAGACACAAAAGAAGAGTTATCCTTAGACCAGTTTCACCATTGTGACAAAGCTGAGAGAGTAGACTTTGCTCAGAAATTGTTTGATGAAAACCTTAAAACTCTGAGGAAAGATAGGAAGGTATTTGGAAGCTGGGTTGGAGGGGGAGGTATAATACTTTGATGCCATCACTTAAAAATGCTGCTAGCTCGTCTCATGACAAAATGATACTTTAGGCAGTAATTTACTACTAGAATCTGTTACCTTTTATCTGCGTTCCCAGAGCACTTATACATACCTTGGTCATTTTATTTAACATAAATTATAATGCCTCGTTGCAGGATTTTATGTGCCTCCATGCTAGATTGAGCTCCTCGTGGCTAGGGAACACAGTATCTTGAATATCTATATTCTTAACACCTAGTGTGTTTCTTGATTGAGTGGCTACCTGATACCTGTATACAGGTAATGGTGATGAAGATGAGTTTTAGTTGGCTGTTAATTTTGAGCCTGTAGCGTGTGGAAAACTGCCAGACGATAGACAGACTTGGCCAGCATCCTTTTCCTTGTATCAGTCACATGGAAGTTTTCTCTTTTTTACTAGAGAGGTTAGGGTTCCCCAGCATATCTGACACTTCCACGTCTGTTCTTTTACTCGTGATTCACTCCACTGTAGGCTACCATTCTCTACCATTTTATAATTTTAACTTTTGAATGTATCACAGTGAAGGCTCCAGTCTGCCCTTACATACTGATTGACATCCAGGTATTCCACTTATGTCTGCGGTAAGGAGGGCTTAGCTTTAGCTGTAGGGCTTTTCTAGTATTTTTCATTTCTTTCACCATCAGTCCAATATTCTTGGCATTTTTGGAGTTTCTTCTCATTTTAAAAATCTTCAGCTTTTTTGTGCTTCCCCCCCTCCCCCAAATGGGAAAGCACCTTCACTGGGGTGCTACTTGTCTGTCATTGCTATTCTAGCTAAAAATGAGAGTACCCTTTGATCTGGCTTAATGACCTTGTAGTGGATTAATCTCTTAGTATTTAGCTCCTCAAAACTTTGGCTGCTGATAATGATAATTAAAAAAAAATTATTTTGTGGTGGCTCTTCTTTGTTTAAAATCCTTTGTCTTACACGTAAAGAAATACTACCATAGAAAACTTTTTTTTTTAAATCTGTAAATCAGAACCTAAATTTGGGGCCATTTCTTTTTTCTTCCTCCCTTTCCCAGTTCTGTTTTGGCACTTTGAATTACTAAGTTTACATATCCAAAATTAAGCCAGAAGTTGAAAAAAAAATCATAGTATCCTTATTGTCACACACATTTTTTGTATTGTAAGTGAGACCAGTCCCCTGAAATGTCTATGTAGAATGCTTAATAACAGTGTTTATAATCAGATACCTTTATTGTCAGGTCATGGCTTCACAACTTCAGTTCATATGTTTCTTTAAAGAAATTCAGCACATTTGGGCTAATTTGTTTTAGTAATCTTGAGTTTGTAGTGTTAATGTTACTATTTTATTGATTTTTATTAGAATGGTAAAATTTTAAGACTTCCACAGTGTGGGTTAAAAGTGAGTGGTATAAGCAGTAGGATTTAGTCTCTACTGTGCCCCTGGGCTTATCTTAATGTAATTCTCCTGTCTTCTCACAATACTTCAGTCCCAGTGGTCTTTCGGTTTTTCCTTCTAAACTGTTAGCTCTGTCTTGCCTGGGGCGCCTGGATGGCTCAGTCTTGGTTAACCGTCTGTCTCTGGCTTAGGTCGTGATCCCAGGATGCTGGGATCGAGTCCTACATTGGGCTCCCTGCTCTGCTGGGAGCCTGCTTCTCCCTCTGCCTCCCTCTCTCTCTGTCTCTCATGAATAAATAAATAAAATCTTTAAAAAAAAATTCTGTCTTGCCTCAAAGCTCCTTTTAAGTTTTCCTTCTGTTCAGGATACTTCATCCCTTTTCCTACCCAAAAGCTGTTCATTCTTGGGACTCCTCTCAAATGTCGCTTCGCTGTGGTAGCCTTCCCCAGCCTCCCTCAGTGCTGTGCTCATGTGTGTAGGCTGAACTTCTCCACAGCACATATCCCAGCTGTAATATTGTAGTATAAGGGAAACAAAACTTCAGAAGGGCAGGACCTAGGTTGTTACATTGCCCCCTTGAACGTCTGTCATATTTAGCAAAGCTTCTATAGTTACTGAATTCATGAATAGTAATATTGTATATGACAGCTTTTTATATTTTAAGTATATTTTAAAATGTATATATTTTGTATTTTAAAATAGGCTTTAATCTCTTCCCAATTTTTGTTTTTAGATGTTAAGGAAGAAGATAAATCCAAGGACAGTAGTGGTGAAAAAACAGATACCAAAGGGTAAATTATATTCTTTATCTAGTAATTTTTATATACTATAAAAATAATAAATACATTTACTTTGGGTGTGTATGTGTGTATTCTTTTGAGAAGTGCTGGACTGAACTTGCTTGAGAGCATCAGTAAGTTGTATGAGGTGCTCTAAATTTTAGTCCATATTGGTGCATAAGGGAATATATGCCATCTTAACCATCAGTTTATGTGTTGGCTGTTCATCTGTTACTTATGTAGCTTGCCTTAAAAAATGATAGAGACTTGAAATAATACTGTATAACTGAATATAAATCAGTTTGAACTCTTGTATGTAATGTATCTGAGACCTTTTGCTTTTAACTTTATGTGATCTTTTCATGGTTCTCTTAATTTCTATATATGTGAATTTTTTTAGTGTTGGGAGATGGATAAATTTAAACAGTGGGCTAGCATAACGCAATTCATGATGCAGTTCTGTTGAGCAAAATCATTATTGAAGTTTTTATCTCAACATATAAATACTTGACCACATACAATTTTGTGCTAGCATTTATAGGATAACTTGGAATAGATTGTAAAATCACTGGAAAGAGTAAGGGAGTTAGTACTCCAAAAACAAGGCATTATCGTGTGTTTCTGGGCATGACCCTACAGGACCTTAATATTTTATGTTGCCTCTTTTAACAGAGCCAAATCAGAACAGCTCAGCAACCCTTGAATTTGAATGTCTCACCAATTTCAGAAACCATAAAAGAGAGAAAATATTGGGAAGAAAAATTTTTTCTTTTTGAAGACTTCTGGCTTCATTTTATACTACTTTGGCATGGACTGTATTTATTTTCAAAATGGCTTTTTTTGTTTTTGTTTTTCTTGGCAAGTTTTATTGTGAGTTTTCTAATTATGAAGCAAAATTTCTTTTCTCCACCATGCTTTATGTGATAGTATTTAAAATTGATGTGAGTTATTATGTCAAAAACTGATCTATTAAAGAAGTAATTGGCCTTTCTGAGCTGATTTTTCCATCTTTTGTAATTATCTTTATTAAAAAATTGTACTTGGATTGTCTTTTGTCTGTTTATTACGACATTAAATCCTTTTTCGAGGGCTAATAACATGACTTTCTGTACAATTAGAATATACTAGGAGTGAAAGATAACTGATTACAACTTCAAGGACATCATTTACTGTTCAGGAAAGAGTATTTTACAGTACTTATTTCTTAATGCAATCGCAGTTCTACGATCTTGTTTTTTATAGTTTGGCCAGTCACTACCCGTAAAGATTGGCATCTCGTTATAATAATTTATCTCTACATTAATAATATAAGCTGTGCAATTGAAATACAGGAATTATATTTGAGCTGAACCAAAGATTCCCAAAAATTGGAAATGAAAATTCTGAATTGAAAGAAGAAATCATAGTCTGAGAAGGAAACTGTCTTCCATACTGAGCAATATGTGACTTTGTTGCTAACCCCACCATGTACCAAGTAGAAAAGGAATCATGTGGTTGTGTTTGATCAGAATTTTCCTATATTCATATTAAGTCTGTCTAAAATAAAACCTATTTAGACAAAACCTGGTCCTTTTACTGCATTTTACATAGCATCCAGGTTCCACTATTGCACACAAGTTTCCAAACCAAGGAAGTAAACACTTAAAAGAATTAGTTTATTTTTCAATTTATTGAGTATCTGTTCATTTTAATGCCTTGCGTATACAACTGAAAGTAATGGGAAAATGCCTGCACCCACAGCTTGCATTCTAGTGGTAGAAAGCAGACAAGTGGGTAATTTATACTTACTTTACGATAAGCAACAGAAAAAATAAAACGTTTTAGGAACTTGTCGAAATGAGCGAATAAATTACTTTTTTGCTAGACCTGCAGTGATTGTTTTGAGATAAAAATCCTAAAATTCCAGATGATGATGTGGAAGATGTTTCTCTATAAGACCCTGTGTTGAGAAATATTTCAGACATTCACAGAAGCACCCGGATTTAGGTAATGAACGGCCATGTACCCACTCAGATTTAATAGACTTTTTTTCACTTTTACCATATTTGGTTCAAGTGTTTTTTTTTTTCCTTTAAATATACCAGTTTGAAGACTTCTTTATACACTTTGCCATTTAACTCCCCTTTCCCACTTTTCAGAAATAACCATTACTCTGAAGTTCATGGATATTTTATCCATGTTTTTACTCTTGCAGCAAATCCGTCAGGATCTAAGCCTTTATGACATTAGGTATTAACTCAGTCCTTCAGGGACTAAGGAAATGTATTTAGTGTTTGTGAAACAAAAAGTATCACATACATACACTTGTGTAACTTGGTTCTTAAACTGTGATTTATTCCTGTTGACCAAGTGTAATTCATCTTAACTGCGATGCATTACTGTTCCATGTGTCTAAAGGACACACCAAACATCTGTTTCAATACCATAATGAATCTCCTTGGGCACATTTACGTTTTGTTTTCCTATTTACAAATACAAGCATTATGTATTAACTGAAGCTTCAAGAGAATTATGAAACAAGCACATTCAGCCTAAGTGACCTAGTACGACCTCCACACAACTGCTCAAAGAACAAGGACCCTGTTTACAAAAGAGCAATAACAAAAATTTCTAGGAATAAAATTATACAGAAGCTATAGTTCTGGTATATAATGAGAAAGATCAGTGTAACATAAATATCAATATATGTTTGGAAATAATGGATAAATATTTCAGATTGGTGAGGGAAGAAAGAGGTTTATTCCTTAAGGAGTGCTGGGATAATCGATAGTCATACGGGAAGTTTTATACCTTCCACCAGAAGAATCGAATTTAAATTGCAAAGGGAAAGTGAGACCGTAAGTACTAGAAACTGTTCAACAGACTTAAAAAAGTAATTGGAGTAGATAAAGTCTGACTCCAGACTATAGACAAAATAATTGATATATTTGACTAAAAAAAAAATTGAGGCTAACAAAACACTTAAGTTGAAAACAACACGGCAGTGTGCAGAAAGAATTACAACTTGGCAGCAGTTCAAAAGCCTAATATCTAAAGCTAGTAGAGAAGGACTGAAAAAGTGCATGAAGGATAAGAACATTAGGAAAGAAATACAAACAGTTATTAAATACAAAAAGATCTTGAACCACTTAGGAAATGCAAATTAAAGTCTATGAAGGTGATTTTTAATTTTTGGACCATTTTTTAAACCTATCATAAACTTGAAAAACAAGTGTTGGCAAGAGGATGAGGAAATTGTCATACATTGTAATAGAGCGTGTGAGTCACTGTAACCTATGATGACTTAATTTAACATCCTGTATCAAAATTACGAATAAAAACCTGGAGAGCCTGGGTGGCAGTCGGTTAAGTGACTGACTAGGATTTGGCTCAGGTCATGATGTCAGGGTTGTGAGATCGAGCCCTGCGCTCTGTGGGGAGCCTGCTTAGGATGCTCTCTCCATCTCCCTCTGCCCTTCCCCCTGCACTTGCTCGTGCACACTCAAATCTTTTTTAAAAATTGCAAATAATGTGATTCAAAATTTCATTTTGAGAAATTTAACACACTTGTGCAAATGACTTTCAGAAATCTTCATTATGCAACATTGTTTGAAATAAAAGATTAAAATGACTTAAATGTTATGTAGAGGAGGAGTTGAATGATAGTTCTGAAAGAATAGAGCCATAGCAAGTATGAGAAGTACATGCTATATATGGAAAAATCTCAACATCTACCATTAAGGGAAAGAAGGAAGAGGTGGAATACGTGACATATACTACCTTTATTTGTGTGTAAAAAGAAAGGCAAAATTGATTATACAAATAACATCTAGGAAAGATAATGAAATGCAGCATTGGGGCGTTGGCTGCTTTCATGGAGATTCGAATGTTGGACCATGTGAACATTACCCCAATTAAAAAACACAAGCAGGGGCACCTGGGTGGCTCAGTCGTTAAGCATCTGCCTTTGGCTCAGGTCATGATCCCTGGGTCCTGGGATCCAGCCCCGAATCAGGCTCCCTGCTCAGCGGGGAGTCTGCTTCTCCCTCTCCCATTCCCCCTGCTTGTGTTCCCTCTTTCACTGTGTCTCTCTCTCTCAAATAAATAAAATCTTAAAAAAAAAAAGAAACAGATGATTTCTAGTCCAAGGGATAGAAATTTTACACAACCTTACAACTTCCTTTTCCATGTCTCAAAATTATCTTTTGAAATGACGCAGATTCATGCAGTTCAGTTGCTGGGACAATAGAGACTATCTTAGTTTCATTTCTTCTCAGGAGAAGAAAGTCGTGTCATGTGGCTAAAAGCCATTGAGCCTAAGACATTGAGCCTAAGCTGAGATTATAAAAACCATCTGGAAGAATCATGTTCCTGATCAGGGTAGAGTAGCTATCAACTCTCACTAGCATTTCATTTTTTAAAAATGCACTTTGAAATTAAGACCTCAACTCGGGAAAAAAAAAACAAAGCAAAACAGTGGTCCTTTAATTTAATGAAGATGTTGCTTTGTTCTTAATTTTTCACATTTCCTCGCGACATAGGTGAATGCTTTCTCCAAGTCAGCATCCGTACTATAAGGTAGTTACATAATAACTAATCTTGGTCCTTCTACCAAAGCTACTAGCATTCTGTCAATAGAGGAGAGTTTTTGAAGTTCTTATATTGAAGTAATTTACCTGCATCTTCCGGTTCCAGTGCCTTCAGTAAAAATCTTTCTGAAGCTTCTCTGTTCTCTGGGATTCGTAACATTTCTTATTTATATGGTGATAGAAATGACATGGGTTTTCAAGGTTTAAATAAAAACTTTGATTCGTGTGCTATCACAAGTAGTACATTTCAGTAGTGTAAGATCTCTTTTTCTTCACCATAATCCTGTGTAAGTTACTAACCTCTGTGCCTCCATTCCTTTTTAATTTAAATGAGGAAGATGATAGTCGTCCTTACCTCATAGGGTTATTGGAAGGATTGAGTTGATACATAGTTAATGCTCAGTAAGTGTAAGCTGCTGCTGTTAAGCCTGGCTGGCTCAGTCCATAGAGCATATGATTTGGTCTCGGCGTTGTGAGTTCGAGCCCCACGTTGGGTGTAGAGAGTACTTAAAGAAAAGAAATATAGGAATCCGTAAGTGTCAGCTGCTATTGTTACCATGTCAGGTAAAGGTTGGTAGATGAGGCCAAAGTGATTCAGGGGGAAAGTCTTGGATCTTCAGGTATTCTTTATTTTTTTTTTTTAAGATTTTATTTATTTCAGAGAGAGAGAGAGGCAGAGAGAGGAGGGGGAGAGGCTGAGGGAAAGGGAGAAGCAGACTCCCCACTGAGCAGGGAGCCCGACATGGGGCTCGATCCAGGACCCTGGGATCATGACCTGAGCCGAAGGCAGATGCTTAACCGACTGAGCCACCCAGGTGCCCCTCAGGTGTTCTTTAAACATCACATGGGTTGCCTTTGAGCCTTTTGGTGCAGTCTGATGCCTACTAAAACTCCTAGGTCATGGTGGATAAAGAAGCAATCTTTTGAGAACTGATTTTCGCAAGGAAGCTAGCAAGATTTGGCAAATTTAGGAGGATATTAATGCCCCTACAATTTACTTGATGATAATCTGTCAAGCAAAACTGTTGTGAATGGGTTATAGAAAAAATAGGACTTACATTGTTATTGGCTATTCACATGAGTAGCGATGTTAATGTGAAGAAATAATGCTCAGGAGAGTTACAGTATTTAGAACTGCTGAACAATTGCTGCATTTCCTCACCTCACCACAAGATGGCATATATTCTATTGTTTAAATGCTGTTCTATTTGTGCTTTTTCTCCTGTAGTCACTTGGTCCATTTAACAAGCAGAGTAACATACACTAACTGGTTCTTTTGGATGCAGTATTGGATTCAATACTATTTGAACTAAGCTACAATTTGGTGTACTCATTTGGGCTTTTCTTTTATAATTATAACACTAATTCCTGAGCTTTATATCCGTAACACACAAGAGAATGTATCTGGTAGTAAATCATGCCTTCTCTCGTAAAAAGTAGAATAGAAATGAGTATTAGAAGAAGAAGAATTTTCTACTTTTTCCTGGGGGTTTAATCATTTAATATAGGAGAATTGAAATTTATTTCTAGGAAATATAGCTTAGTACAGTGAAGGTAATATGCAGGGCGAGAGCATTGGATTCTTGTTCTACAACTTCAGTCTCTAAACTATGTACCCAATCTCTTTGATCTTTGGTACTTTACAGAGTTATGATTAGGATTATTAATAAATTCTGGTAGAATAAATTATAAGGGAGAGCAGATTCCTTGCTTAGATTGTGTTATTACTAGAACTCTGAATAGGTAAAAATTTTTTGGCAGGCTCACCTTGTAACAAGTAGTGTGTGTTAGGGTTCAACAGTTATGATTGAAACTCTAAGTCCTTTGGGTTGTGAATTTTGGGTTCTATTGATAAATCAGAAGCTTCCAACTTCTCTCATGCATCATTCAACTAGTTACCTTTTTTTGTTTCTTCAAAAATCAACATTTCAAGGGTGACCTCCAGTCATGTGGTCTATACTTAATAGGCTAATGTCTAGGCAAGTATAGACAGGCATTCCTAAGTTATCAAAATTCCTTCTGCTTAACAGATACCAACAGAAGGTCACGATGGCCTGGCAACCAATAAGCTGAATTTGATTTGAAGAGACAAGAATTTCTCCTTTGCCTTTTTTAATTGCACTTATGCTATGTTTTAAGTGGGAAAGACTTCAAAAATCTCATTATTCTGCAGGATAGCAGGAAAGTTCGAACTTTGTTGTCTTTGACTAGATTGCGAGTGAGACTGAGATGCTCGAGGGCACCCTTGTCTGCTCCAGTGGTGGGCAACAGCCCCTGCAAGAATGGGAGCACTTATCTCAGTATTTCAGAAGTCAGCCTCTTCTAAATGGGCTGGATTTCTCATCTCCGTAAGATCTGCCTGAAGAGGACATACAGTATTTTCCAGGAAAAAACTTTCTCTATAATCCACAGTCCAAACCATTATTAGCTATTATCCTCCCTATCAATCAAATGCAAATAAAACTTCTTTTTGGTGAAGTAAAAGAAGAAGGTATTATTTTCAGGTACATTTATTTGTATAGTTTAATATTTACATGCAATAGGCTTAGGTAAAATTTCTGTGCTATTCCCTTCAGTGGTGAATACCCTTTCAAAATGTTTGAAAATCAAATTAACATAAATCTTATGGTAAAGCATTGGGCTTTCTTAATGACCCTTCTACCATCCTTTACCATTAATTATAAAGGGATTAGAGTAATGAAGGATTGCCTAGTGAAAAAATGAAGAGAATATATATTTTTTAAAATACAGGAATAACAGATGTAAGGAGTAGCCACTACCCCTAGCGCTGAGCATACCCAAAGAGCCACCTGCCTTAGCCAAGGCTCTGAAGAGGGCACACTGATGGCTCACTGGATGGCAGAGGCGTCACTGGGGTACTGCATAGGTGGGGCTTACTGGAAATCCGCCCTCGAAACTTGCCAGAAATCCTCCCTGTAGGGTGCTAGCGGAAGCTACTCATAGAAAGGTGTCTTGTGGAAGGGACTGGGCCATGAAACTCCCTGAGCTGCCTGGCTAGGTACAGGTGGAACTACCAGCAGCTGGACGCTGCTGATCACCACACACTACAGAGGTCAAGGGCTAGACAGCTGACTGGTGATGCAGGAGCCCAGAGCAGGAGCTGCCCATGCTCCAGGCACTGCATGCTAGAGGAGCCGTGGACCCGCAAAGACCTGCTAAGAAGAGCGCACCAGAACCAGAGAAGCCATGTCATCCTCTAGCGCCCTCTACTGACAGAGCTTAGTATTGTGCCAGCTGGCAAAAGAGAAACATTTAAAAAAGATTGAACTCAAAAAAAATAATAATAATAAATAAAATAAAAAAGATTGAACTCTCACACGGCACTGCAGGCAGTGAAAGATGTGTTTGGAGCCGAGAGGCAAATAAATTGATAACTGGCCTGTTCCTCTTTCCAAAGGACTCTCTGGTGTTAGCTGTTGTGTGCAACGGAGTAGTAAATCATCAACCATTCTCTGTGGACTCAGGTTGGCTAGACTTGAGTCGCTTTTGCCTTGCCCTCCATTCTTTAGAAGTAAAACCATTGTTTTTTGTGTTTTGGGGTTTTTTTTCCTGCACAACTAGCATCTCTCTCAGTCATATCACCATCAGTTGGTTTCCTCTTTACTGTCTTTTGAACCGTTGCTGGTAAATGCCTAACAGGATTCCTGTGTCTAGGAGTATTGAGTATGAGTGGAGGTTAAAAAATTGAACCTGTCTAGTCTTGAGGTATGAGCACTAGGAGGATAAACTTGTTGAACTTTACTTAGAGAACATAGGGAACTCTAAAACACTTGTTTTAGACACTTGCTGAAGCCAGATGACACTGGAGCAGATTGTGTCTATTTTTGCTTCGTGAAACTATATAAGGGAGTATAAAGGCCACTGAAACTGGGAGCCACCATTTACTGTCTTTGTGACTTTGGACAAGTTTTCTAAATTCTCTAAGCCTCAGTTTCCTCCTCTATAAAATGGGGATAATATCAATTTCAGGTAGACATAAAGATTAAATGAGATATGACTCTATCTCTGGTCCTTCCCAAAGCTCTACTAGTATACTAAAAAGGAACAAAAATAAATCCAGAAGGAGAATGTAAGAGGATATGATAACAGAGAAGAGAAATGATCATTTTGGAAAGCTATAGACAAGTGGTAACTGAAACCTACTCTTGCAAGGGTGAAAGCCAGGAAACAGTCAGTTCCCTGCCAGAACTTCAGAAAGGCTTAGAATGGGAGGCATCATGAAAGCTGCAGTGCTGATTAGAGGTGAAAATGGGAAGATTGGTTGATGTGTTTAGGAGGAACCATTAGATCCCTAGATACCTTTCTCTACCCTGAGAAGCCTGGCAGGCACCCTCCCCCACCCCAATTGGTAGAGCTTTGTCCTCTGCAGAAACTGAACCAGATTGGTTCTGGGCTTAGAGACACAGGAGGTGAGGTGACACATTGAGAAAATGAAAACCTTCACACCAAACTGTGAGACCCTACTGAATGTAGGTCTCTTTGTGAACTCATAATTTTTTTTTAAGTTTTTATTTTTAAGTAATCTCTACACTCAACGTGGGTCTCGAACCCATAACACCGAGATCAAGAGTCCCATATTTCACTGATTGAGCCAGCCAGGTGCCCCGTGAACTCTTTATTCTTGAGTTCATTGAGCTTCACAGGTTTGTGGATTCATATATGTCATCAAATTTGGGAATTATTTGGAGAGATTAATAAAACTGACAAAGTTTTAGCTAGGCTAAGAAAAAGAGAGGATACATAAATAACTAAAATCAGCAGTGGAAGTGGAGACATTACTACCAAGCTTACAGAAATAAAGGCATATAAGAGAATGAAGAATTGTGTGCCAACAATTTGATAACCTAGATGAAATGGAGAAATTCCTAGAAATACACAAATTACCAAAGCTGACTCGAAAAGAAATAGAAAAGCCTCAACAGTCCAATAACAAGTAAAGGGATTGATTCTTTAATAAAAACCTCCCAACAAAGAAAAGTCCAGGACCAGATGGTTTCACTGGTGAATTCTATCAGTCACTTAAAGGATTAACACCAATCTTCAAACTCTTCCAAAAATAGAGACGAGGAAGGAGCACTTCCTAACTCATTTGATGAGGCCAGTCTTTTCCTGATACCAAAGCCAGACAAAGACACCACAAGAAAAAAACTATTGACCAACATCTCGTATGTACGTATGACATATTACTCAGCCATAAAAGGGAATGAAATACTGATACATGATATAGCACAGACAAACTTTGAAAACATTACACTAAATTAAAGAAGCCAGACACAAAAAGTCACCTGTTTTATGACTGCATTTATACAAAATATTCAGAACAGGTAAATTCTTTGCTTTTTTAAAAAAACAACAAATGTTTTATTTATCTGAGAGAGAGAGAGAGAGCATGAGTTGGGGGAGGGGGAGAAGCAGAGGGAGAGGGAGAAGCAGACTCCTCGCCGAGCGGGGAGCCCCATGCAGGCCTCCATCCCAGGACCCTGAGATCACGACCTGAGCTGAAGGTAGACTCTTAACTGACTGAGCCACCCAGGGGCCTCATTTTTATGTTACTTATTATTAATACTTAAATTCTACTCTATAGATCAGAACAAAATTTGGCAGTTGAAGTTATTCTGTGGTTTCTGGGTTTGCTTAATTTTTCAATAGTATACCAATGTTGAGATTCATTATTGCTAGAATATACTTTTAAAAATTAAATATATCATGATTTGGAAATTTGCACATCTTGTTATAGGTTAAAATAACCTTGTCTCCAAACACTTTCCAGGCACAAAAATAAACAACTAAAACTGTACATGGGAATGGAAGACAAGGGTTAGTGAGTGAGGATATGAAGGTACTTTGAAAGCAGGCTGCAGGGTTTTTGATGACAACGGTTTGGCCATTATATTTCATCCTCCCCTAAGATACTGGCCCCAGGGTGCCTTAAATATACCTGGAAAACACAGCTCAGGAGAAGGAGAAGGCTCATCCTTTTTCCTTCTCTGATCAGAAGTGTGAAGACTAGGGGCACCTGGGTGGCTCAGTCGTTGAGCGTCTGCCTTCGGCTCAGGTCATGATCCCGGGATCCTGGGATCGAGCCCCGCGTCGGGCTCCCTGCTCCGCGGGAAGCCTGCTTCTCCCTCGCCCATTCCCCCTGCTTGTGTTCCCTCTCTGGCTGTGTCTCTCTCTGTCAAATAAATAAAATCTCTTAAAAAATTAAAAATTAAAAAATATTAAAAAAAAAAAAGAAGTGTGAAGACTAACCAATCTTCTTGTGTCATGCTCTCCAAGAGAGATGGTGCTTGTAAATAGGAAGAATGTATGAAACTGTAAATTTTTACAAGTGGTTTTAAGCCTGAGTTAAAAAAATATTGTTGGCAAACATAACAAAATTAGTCCCAAGATGTTCATTTTAGTGTTGTTTATAATAACAATCTAAATAGTCATTCTTATCAATTTCTGTAAGGAATTATAGTTTATTAATTTACTGGAATATTTATTATTCCATAAAAATGATGATGTAAATCTGTATTCTTGACATGGAAATATATTTAGAGATGTTAATTAGTGAAGGGGAAGCAGGTTACATAACAAATATATAACTTCGCTACATTTTTGTTCGAGTGATAAATACACATGTACAGAATCTGGAAGGACAAAAGTCCAAATATTAACAGTGATTGTTTCTGTATGATGGGATTAATGTGATTTTTAATTTCTTCTGTTTATTTCTATTTTTGAACTTATCTACAATGAAAATATATATTAGTTTGATAAAATAATTTCTTAAAACAACTCACTGACTGCAAACTGTGATTAATTTCACTATCACAGAAATATTGTTAACATTTTCTAGCTTTCAGGTAATGGAGGAAAAGCTAGAGGTAAAAAAAAAAATCCCCACAGAGAAGCAAACTTTGAGATTCCCTGTGTTTTATTTTCAACCAGAATCTTAAAGAACTGCAAAAGAACACCTAGGAAAGCCCAGAACCTGTTGCTGAGCCAGCCTGATAAAGACTTGCCACAGAACAAAGGGAGGGGATGGGTTACTGACCTGCCTTTGGAGAAGCTGCGGAGCAATCTCCAGGGACTGCCCTCCAGTTGGTCGATCTGAATGTAATACAGGACAAGCTGAAAATCCCTAACAAAGCCCAGGATCCACATTTTTTTTAAAGATTTTTTTTAAAGATTTTATTTATTTATTTGACAGAGAGGTAGAGAGAGAACACAAATAGGCAGAGTGGCAGGCAGAGGGAGAGGGAGAAGGAGGCTCTCTCCCCTGAGCAGGGAGCTGGATGAGGGGCTCGATCCCAGAACCCCAGGATCATGACCTGAGCCGAAGGCAGCCGCTTACCCGACTGAACCCCCCAGGATCCACATTTAAACTCGTGTCCCCCATAGTCTGTTCTGTGGACTCTAGTTCCATGGCATATTAGCAGTTGATAAAACAAGAAAAATGTTCCATGCTCAAACAGTTTGGGGAAGACTTTAGATTAAATGTTGACAAATTTATTTTCAGGAGCTCCTGCACAGAGCCTGGAATGCAAAGCTGTGCTTTGTGATCACCCAGAGAGATATCATGTTCACACATCTCTAACTAGTGTCCTCTGAGATTCCTGGTGGGAAAAAAAAAAAGTGTCTTGTGGTCAATAAAGTAGAGAAATGTGTGTTAATGGGCTAGATACCTTCTCATATTTGTATATCTTTCTTCTTCATTTCCTGTATTCAATCCGCCAGCACTTATTTGTTTCTTCCTTCACAATCTTTTTCAAATGTGTCCATTTAAAATCATAGATTAACACTGAGCTTCTACTAAATACTAGGCATTTAAAGAACTTCATAATTTAGTTTTAAAACAATTATAAATGCTCATTTCACCTCTGTTTTCTAAGTAGAGAAACTGAGGTGTAGAGAGATTGTGTCAACGGGCTCATAAGTGACTGAGCTTTGTTTCAAGGAGCACATTTCAGTTCTACTTCAGTGACCTTTCTCGTTTTCCCCATGGACAACAGCAACAGTCTGCCTTCCTTCCCTCCAGTCTCTTTCGATCCACCTAGCTCTGTTTGGTCCCTGCTGCCGGGCTAATTTCTCTCACACGCATGTATCCCAAAGATCAAGGGCCCCCAAAGCTTGTGATTGAATCTGCAGGAGAGGGAGCTGTGAGTTTCCAGGGACTTCCTAGAATTTCACCTGTGGGAAAAATTTTTCTGCTGCCATTAAAACTTTTAAAGAAGAAAAAAAGATTATAAATTATCAGAAGAAGATGCGACAGTTCTAATTCAAGAGTATTGGAGTATGAGGCAGGTGGACTGTAGAGAGGGGCAGGCTATGAAAGGGATGAGCTAACAGGCCGGCTATTGCCTAACCTCCCTCTGTGGCCTCCTACACACCAAGAGGAGGTGGGGTCCCTCTCCACCGAACAGGAGATCAGGGCTGGGAAACCTACCAACAGCCCATGATGGAAGCTGGAAAAGGAAACTGATGTTTTGATTAAACGAATATTTGAAATTATTTCATTCCAAAGGAAAATATCCCAATTAAAGTGCCAAGCATTCAGTATTCACAAACAGAAAACAGATGCCACATGTGTTCAGTTTGAAAGTGACTTGGGAATAACTCTCCTGAAACTGAGTGTGGACATATTTAAACAATATAATTCATAACAGAGCTCTAAAGGGGTTTCTAAGAGGAGACAAAGGAGTGCTAGGGACACACATTATGCTATCCCAAGAGTATGGGCATGTACCAAATGTAATAAATATATGTCTGCTATTCAGCTCTGCAATTTCCACATGCTTTTTAAGTGACTGCATTACTGATTACATAAGACACTAAAATCTTTTTTAGGAATATATATAGTGGTAATGTTCTTAGAACCAAATTATAAAAATAATTAACCAGTGTGAAAAAATTTTTTTCTACTTCTCAAGTTCAATACTTTCCTAAAAAATTTTCTGCTTCCTGATTTGGAAAATGAACTTGGAGCCAAGATTTACTTTCCCTTAGAAAGGAAACTTCAATAAAGTTTTGTCCTTCTTTGATCCTTTCAGAAAAAATAAGGCTTATTAGTCTTCAGAAAACAAAATTCTCTTACAAGTTCTTGCATTACTTTTGCGTAAACGTAGGACTGTTTTCGGAGGGCAAAATAATATCGTAGTTAAAAATAATTGCTATCAGGATTGCTAAATTTTAGTCCATCTCCCATCCAAGTGAATACAAAGTTTTAGCAAGTCCATAAAATGCTTCCACGTATTTCTAGCCAGAAAGTGGATGGTGGACACCAAACTGTAATGTTTTGCAATTAATACTGTCATCGGTATTTTGTATGTATTTTTTTTCATTTTCCTTTGTTTAACAAATGAGATTTCTCACATTTTTTTTAATGTGCTGTTTTAGCAACAGTTCTCACATTCAAAATAAATTTACAAGAATCTACTCAGCAAATATATACTGAATGCTCACTATGTACAAAACATTATACTGTGTCATTATGAACTTCCCATTTGAATTAAACTTGTATATTGGTTAACTTATGTGTTAATTCCATAGACTAATTGTTACAAGCAAATTTTCAATTTGCTTTTCTTTATTCTAGTTCCTCACTAACCTACTCTACAATTGATTCTGTACCTGTATAGTCCTGATTAATAAAAAGAGTGGACTTAATATGGTATATTATACATCCAATGAAATTTAAAATTATTAATCCTATTAAAAATGTGGAATAAGATTAAACATTAAATAACATTGGAAATATATAGATATAGTATGCAATTTAAGATCATATAAACATATGTGAACATCTAAGATATGATAGATTACATTATTTGACCCAATTCCCTCCATCCCCCCTTTCCCACTGCCATATCCATACTCTGTGCCGTGCCACTTTGCAATGCTCTCCTACAGTAGACATACTTCTTATTGACTATAATTTACATTGTGTTTCATCTCTACCTTTGGCTTAGTCATGTGAATTGCCTTGGCCAATATATAATAATATAGTGTTATTATTATTATCATATTATTCACAGAGTGGCCATAACTGAATGCCACAGACTATGGGGCTTGAACAAGATAAATTTATTTTTTCACAGTTCTGGAGTCTAGAAGTCTGAGATCAAGATGTGTTGACAGATTTGGTTTCTTCTGAGGCTTCTCTTCTTGGCTTGTAGGTTGGCCATCTTAATGTTCACGCAGCATTCTCTCTCTAGGCATGTCTGTGTCCAAATTTCCTCTTCTTGTAAGGACACCAATCATACTGGATCAGGCCCACCATAATGACCTAATTTTAACTTAATTACTTCTTTAAAGAGGCTTTCTCCAAATACAGTCACATTTTGAGGTACTAGGGGTTAGGACTTCAACATATGAATTTTGAGGGGCTGCAATTCAGCCCATAACCTCCACCAAACTCAGCCTAGATCAGGCAATCCTCAAGTGTCAAACAGATTCATCACTTATAATAATAATAATAGATCTGCATTTTTAGGCAATGGATTTTGGTGTGCTTTGTTACAAAACATTACAACTAGCATGAAAAAAAATTTTAAACAATTATTGGTGATGAGATTTTGAGTAATTAAAAAATACTTTAAGATTTTTGCTACATATTCTTTTAAACTGGCTATATTTTTTTCTGTGTGTAAAGTAATACACAGAATTACTCCACAGAATGGAGATAACTCCATTGTTATCAAAACAGAAAATGTGGTAATATATAAAATATAAAAACAAGAATCAGTTGTAATGTGCCCCTTTCCCCATGCATGGTAAAAAGCCAAAGTTAAATACCTTTTAAACACTTTCCTATTTACAAACACACATACAAATACATATTTTTACACATACAATCATACATATTTTTACAAAAAAGGTATTATATTTTACATATTTTAAGTTGCTTTTATTTTTATAAATAAAAAATTGTCCAAGGGTAGTGTTCTGTTAATATAGAAAAGATTATAAATTATAAAATTATAAAAATTATATCATAATTTTAATGACTACATTGTATACCATTTTATCAATTAGCATAATTTACTAACTTTTTGTTGGCTATTATTTAGATTGCATTCATTTTTTATGATTATTTTATTTTTCCAATAAAAATAAAAGATGCAATAGTGTTTCTAAAATGCTTTGAGATTTGGGGTTAAAAAAATAAAATACATGTGGAGACAGTTACTAACTCTAGCTTGTTGTAGGTTTTTCTGCCAACTTTACATAGATGGCTCTAACAAAATGTAAAGACGATAATGTATTTGGCCTCAGTATAAAGGTCAGTGAACTGAAATAAGGATGATGGTAACAGCAGAGCTGATGGTTTCATTTTAAAACGTTAATTCCATCGATATCTATTGAGTCGCCTACAAAGTGTGTGACACTAGCCTACATACTACAGAAATGATGCAGACACACATGTGGCTTCAGATGTCTTCCTGTTGAACAGAGGGAGCACACAAGGATGCGTACAGGTGATCCCAAGGGCTTAAAATACCAATCCAACATTAAATCCACAAGTTTGCATATGAGAGGATGAAGTTCAGTGTAAGGGTTGGAAAGAAACAGGTTTTCTACTATTATAATTAATAAACTGTTCTTAAGAGCAGTGCTTTTCTTCTTCGTTTTTTTTTTTTCTGTATAAGAAAAAAGTAAAATTCTCATTTTCCTAACATCAGGACACATTTAACAACTCTCAACATCTTTCTAAGGAAGAGCCTCTGAGGCAAATACTTTCTGCGAAGTTTCTGAGATGGTTATTTTCTCCCTGGAGCGTTGGCCAATCCATCAATTGTGGGTCTGGTTTCTTTCCTGCCTTCTGTCACCTCATCTCAGTCGGCCAGGCCACAACCGGAAGTCCACATTGACCATGCAAGGACACCCTCTATTGTCCACTCTCTTGAGGCTGGCTGCACTCCTGGTGCCATCTGTCCTGTTCTTCTGGGGACTCCATGTTGATTTTAACTCGGTGCCAGAGAATCTTTACTTCTGGAGATTGTGGTGGTGATGTTCTTGTGTAATTTCTCCTCCAGAATGCAAGGTCACTCACTGTCTCAAGTAATGTACTTCACAGAGGCATTTTTCTCTGCAAAATTGTGAACCTCATGGGAGGAAACAATATTTTTAGCTCAATACACCGTTTGCCTTTAGGTTAGTGTGATCCAGAAATTGTACAAAATCCATGCCAACTTATTTTCTTCACCTCCATCAGTAAATTTAGAAGACAGTTTAACGTAGCTGTATCAACTCTTATTTTATTTAATGCTTTTAGCAGTGTTATGCGTTTTCAATGTCAGGGTCCTAGGAAGCAAATACTCGCACTGTCAGATAATGTAAATGACAAGTGTATTTGCCATATCCCTACTTACCTCCGGATATACACCCGGTCAAAAGTCTGAGATGCAGGACAATGAGGCTGGGGACCAACAAGCATATGTATTTTCAATCCAGATGACAAAAATCTGAGCCAAGGTGGACCTCAGATTTTGTATTGTGTGATTTGTTAACAGACTAAATATGGGAAGTGGAAGATAAACTAGAGCCATAATAATATTAATAATAATGATGGCAACAATGATGTTGATCATAAAGACAGCTGGAGTTTATTGTAGGCTACCTATTTCCCAGGATCATGCGAAACACAGTATATAATTACTTTGTTTCTCCTCCCCAACATTATCGAGGCAAATACTATTATTAACATTATTATTCTATTTTTGAGATGAGAAGATTGGAGTGCAAAGTGATTACTTGGCTTCCATCACTTTAAGGGTAGAAAGTGACGAGCTGAGACTTTTACCAGATCCTGGACTTTTAATTACTGCACCCCACTCCTTACGGGCATTTATCTGTCACTGTTCTTTTCTGCATTATGCAAGCTATTATTACTTTATAACAAGATAATTCTATAAACACTTAAGGGGGGGATAATGTTGCTCAGGGCTTCTTATTTGAAGAGGACCACCATTGCCGGGAGTTAAAACCCAGGCCTGCCAATGGCATTTATTATACCCCTTACAGCCATTGCCACATTTCCACGTCTAGATCTTTCTAAACTCATGACTAGATAAGACTCCTGAGGAATCACTTTGGGACTTTGGCGCAGAGCTTCCTATGGACGAAATGTACTGTGCTTACAGAGTGTGCTCTCTGCAGTGTAGGTCCCGGGTTGTCCTGGGTGGGGTGTGTGCAGTGGCTTCTCTCTCTGTGTGTGTTTGTCTCTCAGAATCATTACTAATGACTTCACTATCCATCCCTTCAGCATAAATACCCCCACCACCGTTCTTCCTACGCCTACTCCTAACTCTCCCCTTCTTCCTTCGCTCCTCTCCACCTGGCTCATTCTACAGTGTCACTGGTGCTGGCCGTGGCCTCATCCACCTTTGCACCCAGCCTTCTGGATAAGAGTCTTAACTTGGATCCACAGATGATGCATGCTGTGACCCAGGCCGCCAGGCAGCTGGAAAGAGAAGACAAAAGACACACGGCCACTGTTTCACCTGCTCGCTCAGGTCTGCAGAAGCTGCCTTCTTGGAGCACAGCGAGATAGCCAGCCAGTCCTGTGGGAGTGTATGGTTGCTGTCACAGCTTTAATGAAACTTCAGAGAGTGATGAATAGCTTCAGAGTGATGAATAGCTTCGACATGTCTTATGGATGCCGTGTCCACACTCAACCAAATCCACATTGGTGCTTACAAGTTGTGAAACTGACAGAGCATCTGGGGTAGGTGTTGCCTAGCCCAGTAATTAAATCGATCTCAGACCTTCTCATTAAGGCCAGTAAGGTCTGTTATAGCTGGTGTTTTCATTTACTGCAGAAGAGTCTTTCAAAATTCATTATAATTTGTCCTTTTGTGAATCTGGGCAGCAACCAACTCCAGGTACAAATTCTATGTCAGTAACCCAAAGCTTTCAATAGTAATTGACTCTTCCCCTGTTGAGGGCCAAGAGTACACAGGCCGATGGGTTTGGCTACTGGACATTAGAACTAATACAGTGAATGAAGAGGGAATTCTAAAGCCATGGCCTCTCGCCCCTGGCTTAGATTTGCGTGTGTGTCTATAGTCACATGCAGAGGCTTTGAATTTTAAAATGTTGAAAGAGGAATCCTCTACTCTGGAGACCCAGAAATGCAATGATTTCTTTTTCTCTCTCTTTTGCAGAATCATTAATAACCATTTCCTTAATAAATGTGTAAACTATTTTTCTATTGATTTCTAATATATACCATTGTCCTAAATATGGGGCTTCATTTTTCTTTTTACTTAATACTTTGATGTAGTACATAATACATTCACCTTGTTCAAAAATAAAAGATATAAAACACGTGAACTTTCTTTCCTACTTCGGTTCCCCAACTTTCCCTTGTCATCATGGCTAACGATTATTTTCTTTCCTTTGTATTGTTGCAGATCTTTTAGTGCATAGGAAGGCAAATAGTAATACACATGTGCACACACACATAATCTTTAAGAACAAATGAGGCAGCATTCATCCATTCATTTACCTAGTCATCCAACGAAGGGGGGCATCATAACGTGTCTAAGGACATGGACTTTAAAGTCAAACAGACTCAGGTTTGAATTCTAGCCCCCTCACTTTCTAGTCATTTAACTGATGAAGTTACTAAACCTCTCTGTGCCTTCATTTCCTCAGCATCTAAATGAGGAAAAGAATGTCCACCTACAGGTGTGTGACAATTAAATGCAAAGAAACATATAAAAAACACTGATCATAGTGCCCACCACATAATTAGTTTCCAGTCTTATTATCACATATTTACAGGTACCTATGATGTGCTATGCACTCAAGATGTGTAACTCAGGATCCCTACCCTTATGGAGTTTGCAAATAACAGGGAGGATGGAATTCACTACATTTAATTTTTTTTCATAGAGAAAAACAGCTAAGGAATCAAAAAGGCAAGCCACAGAGTAGGAGAAAATATCTGCAAAGCATATCTGACAAAGGACTTTTATCCAGAATTTATAAAGAACTCTTACAACTCAGTAAGACGAACAACCCAATTCAAAAAATGGGCAAAGCGCTTAGGCATTTCATGAAGGAAGTTATACAGACAGCTAATAAACACCATGAAAAGTAGCTCAACACAATTAGTCATGAGAGAAGTGCAAGTGAAGACCGTAGTGAGATACCACCACATCCACTAGTATGGCTAAAATTAAAGACTGACGATCAAGTGCTAATGAGGATGTGGAGCAACTGGAACTCTCATGTGGTGATGGTGGGAAACAGTTTGGCATTTTCACATGACCCAACAATCCCACTCAGGTATTTACCAAAGAAAAGTGAAAACACAGGTCTACATAGAGAACTGTATGCAAATGTCCATAGCAACACTATTCATAGGAATTAAAAACAGAAGCAATTCAAATGTCTGTCTACCAGCACATTTTGTGATATAACTTTTTAAAAAGGAACAAAATACTGATACAAACAGCATGGATGAACCTCAGAAACTTTATCTGAATTAAAAGCCATATAAAAAGACATCATACTCTATGAGTCCACTTACATGAAATTCTAGAACAGGCAAAACTATAACAAGAAGACCAGAGGTTGCCATTGGCCAGAGTTTGGAGGAGGGGGTCGACTTCAAAGAGGCACAAACAAACTTTGGGGAATAATAGACATGTTTTATATCTTGATTGTGATGGTGATTATACAGTTGTATGTAGCAGTCAAAACTCATCAACTGTGCACTTAAAATGGGTGCATTTTATTATGTGTAAATTATACTTCAACAAAAAGGAGGGGGACAAAAGAGCCTTACAGCAGGTAGGAGAGAAATAAGCATTATGGAAATCGAAAAGAGAAAGTTGGCTTGATCATTTAAAAAGTTGTTACTGAGGAGGTGGCATATGTGGGCTGACTCTGGAAGGAAGAGTGGAGTGTAGACATGGTATTGTTTTTATGGGAATGGTCCATTGGATGGGAACAGTGTCAGCGTGGAACAGGATCTTGGGGCAATGCTGAGGGAATACCTAAGACCCCAACTTGATTCAAATTCAAGTTGTGTGCCTGAGGAGTAGAGGAGAAAGCTGAGATTGGAGACATAGGTTGGGGCCCCAAATCCTGCAGTGCTGTGAATGGGACGGAAGGAGATTGGACTTAATTTGGCAAAAAGGATATAAATACATAAAATAAAGGTTTTTGAGCAGCAGCACAAAGGGTGCCATGGGTTGTTGGCAACATAATGTGATTTGTGCTTTTGATCAGGAGGCAACTAATTCCGGTCTGTGGACCACATGCAGCCCACCGCCTGTTCTCACCAGTGAAGTTATATTGGAGTAAGCCATGCTCATTCTCTTATGTAATGTCGATGACTGTGGGTTCTGACTGGTTTTTACAGAAAAAGTTTGCTGACCTCTGCTCTACTTTGGATGAACCAACCTGTCAAACTCTTTGGAAAGTGAAAAACTCTTTTTTTTCCTCAAAACAGCTTGAATTAGCAGAGAATTTATACTTGTATCTTCTTGTCGAAATTCTTGTACGAGTTTCTTTAATTTACGTGTAGAAGCTTGAGGCCCGAAATATTTTGGTAGGATTACACTATATGTATTCATTTGTGACTAGTTTTTTTTGCCTGGTAGTATGTTTATAAGATTCATTCAAGTTGGTGAATAGATGTGTCGTTTGTTCATTTTCATTGCATTATAGTATTCCACTACACAAATAGCCACAATGTGTTTATCCTTATCACCTTTATGGAATGTATAAATGATATCGCTAAACATATTCTTATAGTCTGGTGCACATAGTGATCATGTCTTTGGGATATATATTTAGGAATGGAATTGCTGCTAGTCATAGATATATATGTATTCAACTATATTAATAAATGTCACATTATTTTTCAAAGTAACTTCTGTGGGTGAATTGTGTTGAAGTGCTAAGCCCTGGTACCTGTCAATGTAACCTTATTTGAAAACTGGGTCTTTGCAGATGTAATCAAGTTAAGATAAGGTCATACTGGATTAGGGTGGATACTAAATCCATTGGCTGGGGTCCTTATAAGGAGAGAGTGACAGGGAGACAAGCAGACATACCCAGAGGGAAGTCAGCCAAGTGAAGACAGGCAGAAATTGGAGTGATGCAGCTACACTGCTGTCAACCACAAGAAATTAGCAAAGACATAGAAGGAGTCCCCTCTAGAGCCTTTAGGAGGAGCTTGGCCTTGCTGACACCTTGATGTTGGACTTCTAGCCTCCAGAACTATGAGATAATAATGTTGTTTTAAGCCACTCAGATGTGGTAATTTGTTACAGCAGCTCTAGGAGACAAAAACAGTGATCGTATTGATTCTATTCTCAATAGCATTTATGAGTATTTCTTTCCCTGTGCATCCTCATCAACAATTGATATTATCAAACTTTTGCTTGTTGTAATTAAGAGCATATAGGATTGGTACAAGAATAAAAATTATACCAGTGGAACAGAGAAGAGGGCTCAGAAACAGATTCTCACATTTATAAACACTTTATTTATTATGAGAATATACTTCATAGCTAGGGGAGAAATAGAATGGGCTTTTTGGTAAATAATGCTGACACAATTAGAAATCCTTATGGGGGAAATTGGACTCCAATTTCACACCATAAACAAAAATCAATTCCAGGTAGATTAAAGACTTAAACAGGGGAGGCCACAATATAAACCTTTTGGAAAATTATATAAAAGAATA
The DNA here is from genome assembly GCF_009762305.2 of Zalophus californianus. Taxonomy (NCBI): domain Eukaryota; kingdom Metazoa; phylum Chordata; class Mammalia; order Carnivora; family Otariidae; genus Zalophus; species Zalophus californianus. The sequence goes on from NC_045601.1 coordinate 48,052,494, forward strand.
TCTTCACAACTTGGGGTAAGCAAGAAAAAAAATAACAAATTTTATTACTTTAAAATTAATAGTTTCTTGGGGCGTCTGGGTGGTTCAGTCAGTTAAGTGTCTGCCTTAGGCTCAGTTTATGATCCCAGCGTCCTGGGATCAAGCCCCGCATCGGGCTCCCTGTTCAGCGGGGAGCCTGCTTCTCCCTCTGCTCTTGTTCTCTCTCTCTCCTTCTCAAAAAAATAAATAGAATCTTTTAAAAAAAAAATTAAGAGTTTCTTAAAGAAATAAAAAATAAATAAAATTAATAGTTTCAGAATTTTACTTCTAGCCAAGATGACGTGACAGGTACCAGATTTAACCTCTCTCCTGAAACAAGTTAAAAATTGGATGAAACATAGGAAATAATAGTTTTCAGATATCAGATATCAGACAGAAGAGTGATCCATGAGAGACAGAAAACAAATGTTGCTCTGGCTAAATGGTGTCCCCTGCCCCCACAAATTCATATGTTGAAGTCTGAACCTCTAGGAGTCTCTGAATGTGACTGTATTTGAAGTTAGGGCCTTTATTGCAATTAATGCAAGTGGGCCCTAATTTAATCTGACTTGTCCTTATAAGAAGAGAAAATTGGGACAAACTGAGAGACACCAGGATCATGCATACACACACAACAGAGAGAAAAGACTAGGTGAGGATGCAGCAAGAAGGCAGCCATCTGTAAGCCAAGGAAAGATGCCTGAAGAGAAACCTATCAGCACCTCTATTTGGACTTGTAGCCCCCTGAACTATGAGAAAATAAATTTCTGCTGTTCAAACCACCCAATGTGTGGTATTTTGTTAAGGCACCCTAGCAAATTAATATAACCATAATTGCCCCTATTTACTTCCTAGAGAGAGTTTTTAGGCTACAGCCCAGGGAAGGGAAAACACAAGCGGAGTTCAGCAGTCTCCCTGAGTTGAAAAGATGGAGCTGGCAGTGACAGGAGGTAAGATGACTAGAGTTCACAGGACAGAGCATATATACACACATATATGTGTATAAAGAGAGAACCTCAGAGATCTGCACCAGGTTTTCAGCTAAGCACTTATCAGCGTATGCTTGTGAGAAAATACCTGAGACAGAGAAAAGAACCTTCCAAAAGAAGCAGAGAGCATAATACTTGGAGCTCAGACAGGGCGGAAAGTTTGTGTTTCTTTTAGCCAGACAAGAAAACCACACAATTCAGCATCAGGTAAAGTTCTCAGAAGGGCATCACCTCAGTAATGGGCCAAAATCAACTCCAGACTAATGGTTGCTCGATGTCATCTAACTAAATTGAAAAACAAGCCTTGAAAGATCAAGTTTTTTTCCACAAAATACATCTCAGAACAAAGCTTAAGATTGTTTATCAGAACACAAAAATCTAGTCTCTAACAAGGTATAGTTCATAATGTCTGGCAAGCAAAAAAATGAAATAAAAAAATATAGACACAAAATGAAAAGAAAAATTAATCATTGGAGACAGACCCATAAACTATACAGATGAGAAAATTAGATATGTAAACAAGGAATTAAAACCATTATTATAACTATGTTCCACATGTCTAAGGTGGTAGAAACAGGATTGAACATGTTCTGTGAGGACATCAAAGATATGGAAAAGATGCAAGTAGAACTTCTAGAGATGAAAAAATACAATGTCTTAGATGAAAAAATACTGGCTGGGAGTAAGAGCAAATTAAACACTGCAGATGAAAACATTAGTAAACTTGCAGATAAGCAATAGAAACTATTCAAAATGAAACGAAATATAGAGGAAGAGTGGGGAAAAAATGAGAATTTTACTGTACTGTAGGACTGCATTAAGTGGTCTAATAGACCTGTATTTCTAGTTTCTGAAGGAGAAGAGTGAGAGTAGAAACAATAATTAATAAAATAATGATGAAAATAATTTTAAATTTGACAAAAACTAACCATCCAAGAAGTTCAATAAACCTCTAGCCCAAGAAACATGGGGAAAAGGTCACCAAGGAATATAATAAACAGATTGATTACAACCAGTGATAAAGATAAAAATCTTAAAAGCAGCTACAGAAAGAAGGCACATTATTTACAGAGAAACAAAAATGAGAATGACAGTAGACATCTCGCTAGAAACAACGCAAGGCAGGAGAGAATGAAGCAGCATCTTTAAAACATGGAAAGAAAAACTGTCCAGCTAGAATTCTATACCCAGCAAAGATACCTTTTAAAACAAAAGCTAAGTACTTTTTTCAGATGTTAAATTTATTAAAAAAAAAAGTTTATTTCTTTAAAAACTAAACAGACAGAAACAGAAAGGAGAAAGTATTTAGAATACATACAAAAATAACAAAAATTCTGGTATCCAGAATGTTAAATACTAGTATAAATCGATAAGCAAAACGGCCAGAAGAACTGAATAGGCTCTTTACAAAAGGAGAAATCAAATGGCTGATAAATATATGAAAGATATCAAAATCTATAAGTAGCCTGAGAATTACAAATTACAACCATATCATTAAACACCTATCTGGTTGGAGAAAAATTTAAAAGTCCATAGTTTATCATTCTATTTCTGATTTGTGTAAAGAGAAAAAAAATATTTTTAATACTTTTCTATTCAATAAAAATAGATTCTTATTTTTCCCCCTGATAAAGTGATAACAATGTTTGAGATGATAGAAGTGTTTACATAAAAATGTCTATAAACTGATTTCCTTATTAGTGAGCTGTGAGATGTTCTTAATTAGAACAGATGAACTAGAACATTGGATAAATTAAATTATATTAACTTTTATTAATAATGTTAGCAATCATGAAGCTAGAATATTGAAAAAATATCCTTAATCTAGTCATTACATTAAAAAGAATTGTTATAGAAATGTTGATTAATTAATTCAATAATTCATAAAATTATGATCAATTATTAATTTAATTTAATGAGCAGAGAGAAGCAGACTGTGGTGAGTGCATCTTACCAAAAATAACTGCTTTTATGCTTGAAAAGGAGAAAAAGAAAGACATATTCTCTTTAGGGTTAGAGAACCATCTATTATTAATTTCTTTGTCCCCTGTTGTGCTTCTGGGAGTGCTTGGGACACAGAAAGTTTGTTGGATAGAATTTTGATGTACTGTGGTATTTATAGTTACTTTAGAAAAGGCAGGGCAAAGGCTTGATTAGAGAGTTAAACTCCCTGCCTTTCTCTTACAGTGTCGGATAATGCTTATTGACATTGATCAATATACATATATAACTAAATAATTGTCCTCTAAATTCAAAGAAAGGGAGCTATAATTAAAGTCCACACATGTCCATGTAACTTGAAGCTGACTTTAGCAATGGCAAGTAGGTCCAACTACACTCAGGAAGCTAGACAATTAATGCCCTAGTTTATGAAGTTGATTGATATGCAGGGGAACCATCTGTGAAATGCCAACCAGGAAGACAGGAAGAAGGTGGCCAAATTCTTTTCTACAACTTCATAAAGAATATGTGAATATGGGCCTAAGGAACAAAATTCAGACTTAAATCCAGCAAACATTATTGAGCATCTATTATGTGATAGTTAATGTGCAAGTTACAGTCCTCTATAACCTCTGGTTTGATCCTTAACAACAGGAACAGTGCATCTGTCCTAAATGGAAAGAATTGAATTAGAACACTGAATAAAGTAATATATACAAAGTTGAAGAGGATTTGTGTTAATACAGAATGAAATAAGCTATGCAGGCAAGCAGGAATATTTAGAATTTTCCCCTGATTATCCCATTCACTGGGATTTGACAGCTATCTTAGAGGCGGAATAGATCGAATACCCGCACATGTGCATCAAGGCTCTAATTTTGTGTTCCTCATAGTATAGCTGAGTCGTCTTCACATGTCAGGGTTTGTAGGATTCACGGTACTGGAGGTATGTACAAATCTGTGTTTATATGGATCATTTTATGGATGTTTCGAGGGTAATTTTGACTACACAGTGCTCCCTTTAAGTCTTAGCCGGCTACTAGATGACGCGGCTGCGGGGGTCACGGTGCCAGAACGAGGCAGCTGTAGCTGAACTTACGGTCCCGACCCAAGGTTGGACAGCCTTCGAGTGGAAAAGCCACCCCCTCTTTGCACTCCTAAAGCTAGCTGTATATTTTCATCATAACTGGCTACCCAACCCCTTCTGGTGTCTACTTTTGCTGAAAACAAACAACTCTGGCCATTTTTAGCTTCAAAAATGGAGGCATTTTCAGAGGTGGGCCATAATTCCTTACTGCGGCATTAACTCCTCCTGGCATTCGCCTTGATTGGGGCTGTCATTTCCCTCAGTAAAAAAGGTTGAGGTGAACAGCAGGCAGCGATGCAATCACTGGGGCCCCACTTTTGTCTCGGCGGGATTCTTAATTACCATCTCAGAGTCAAATAGGTCGTGTGGAAAATGGGAGATTAATCGTTCACCCACTCCCTGCGTGTCGGCCAACCTGAACTAATGCCCGGTCCTGACTCCGGGCCTTTGGACTTACTGTCCCTCTACCTGTCCAGCTCCTCAGCATCCTTCAGGATTGCACTTAGGATACCCTCCTCCAAAAAGGCAAGTCTTCCCTGTTGCTCCCCCTCCCCCCCACCCCGTAGTTGGGATGGAGAGCCACACCTGGGGTTCTTCCAGGGCTCTGAGCACCTCGAAAGGCAGAGATGGCGTCTCCTTTACTTTGGTGCCTTATTACGACTCGTAAGAGTTTGAAAATAATATGTTGAATACAAGAGAAATAGAATGATATCTCTCCAGGGCTTTAAATGAAATAGCAAATGTAAAATGTGAAACCTACTACATGTCAAGAGTCGCTGCTCAGGCTTTCCTTTCTCTCCCCACAGCCTTGCCAATGCCTTCTTCTCAGGGGCTTTGCCCGACCCTCCTCCTTGGTGTGAGAGGTGATTTCAGTGGAATCTGCTGAGCGAGATCCCTTTCGGAAGGAATTCAGGTGGGATTCAGATGGGAAATGTTTATTTTAGGAATCGTTGCAACTTGAGCTCATTGTGAGAGGACATTGTATAGAGTGATAAATGATGACCTCACTTTCTTGGAAAATTTAGAGTAAATGAGCTCTACATTAATTAGGTGATAATTGTGTTTTGGTGTGGTCTGAAACTCGATAAACACACTATTGAAAACTGATAATTACAAATTACCACAATAATAGTAGATGTTGAGATTAACCATGAATATTATGGATCCTCTTCAATACAAAGCAAAGAAAAATTTTAAAGTGCAAATTCAGTTCCAGATGAAGTTAAACTTTACTCACAGAAATTATTTAAATATAAATGCATGGGGCAGATTTGATCAAGTGTAAAGACTATTTTGACCACTAGAGGGAGCTCATACTTTAAAAAATGTTTGGAGCAACGCCATTGTCCCAACAGGGGCCACTGTGGGTTTTGAAATCAGTAAAGCTATTGCCCTGATTTTTCGGAGGGGGCGGGTAGGGGGAGGTGTCTTACACTACTAACGTTTCAGAGGGATGAATAAGTGACAAAAATTGTATATCAATGTAAATATATTAGAACTGAGCGAAAAATGTTCAGAAGAAATATCTGTGATCATACATACATTAACTTATGGATTCAATATACTTTTTTCTTCCAGAACAAGTATTTTTTAAAGATACTTTCTTTAAGAAAAAAAAAAAACCACACATTTCTTTCAGAAGCGAAAGCTGTGGAATTATTTAATTTGTTTTCACTTATTCAAGGCATGGGGGAATTTGTGTTAATTTTATCATTACATGTATGTGAAACAAGTAATGTTTCAGGGTCATATCAATCTTTGGAATGCCTCTTAAATCTATTCTCTTTACCTTGTTCTCACTACTACAGCCTTGGCTTAAGGATTCTTTGTTCTCCCCTGGATTTTCATGATAGTTTTTTTTTTAACTTCTTTTATTTATTTTTAAGATTTTATTTATTTGAGAGAGAGAGACAGTGAGAGAGAGAGAGAATGAGATCACAAGGAGGGAGGGGTAGAGGGAGAAGCAGACTCCCCGCTGAGCAGGGAGCCCGACTCGGGGCTCCACCTCAGGACCCTGGGATCATGACCTGAGCCGAAGGCAGACGCTTAACGGACTGAGCCACCCAGGCGCCCTTTCATGATAGTTTCTTTATTGGTCTCCCCACCTCCACTGACCAACCCTGCCTCATGTCCCCCAAATGCAACTGACTTTGTACATCACTTTCAGACTCATTTTCATGAGATGTATTTTTGATCACATCACCTTTCTGCTCCCTAGTTCTACAAAACAAAGCCACAAATGGCATTCCAGATCCAATTCAATATTACCTCCTCACACCCACCAGCTCCAGGCTGCAATAATTCTTTCCCTCTCTTTTTTTGGGTTCTCATGGCACCTTTTTTCTGTACTAATCTTTATTTTATAGTTGCTTGTGAGCATATCTTACCTGTAAGCCAACTCCCTTAAAGGCATGAGTCCTTGCTCAGAAACTAGAAAGCAAGCTTTGCCTTAACAAGTAAATGGTGTTGAAGGTCTGCCAAGAGAACCAGATTTGGGAGACATTCTGAGGTGGAATTGATAGAACCTGGTATTCTGGTTGTCTATTGCTACCTCAAGATGTAGTGGCTTTAATAATTTATTATTATCGCCCAAGATTCTGCGGGTGCCTAGGCCCACCTGGGTGGTTTTTACTTGGAGTCTCAAATGCAATTGCAGTCAGAAGGGAACCGGGCTAGGGTCATCTGAATGTTCAGCCAGGCTAGACATCTAAGATGGCTTCCTCGTTTACATGTCTGGCCACCTAGACTAGAATGGCCAAAATCACTGGGGGCTGGCCACACATTTGCTCTCTTCCTGTGGTTCCTCCATGTGACTCCCTTCCTCAAAGAATGGTGGCCTCACTTTAGATACCTTATCCTGTGACTTACTTTCCTCGGAATGAGCATTTCAAAAGACTCATTTTTTAGTCTTGGTGGAAGCAGCAAGGCTTCTAGTGACCTAACCCTGAAAATCACACAGGATCATTTCCTCCACAGGGGCAGCCCAGAGTCAGTGTTGGAAGGGACTGCATGAGAGCACAATACTGGCTTGGTTCCTCAGGCAGCCATCTTTGAAGCCTAGCTACCTCACCTGCTAACATTTCCAGTGTGGAAAAAGCCTTTATTTGAGGTGTGGAAGGTAGAAGCTTGAAGATGAGACCACTCAAAAGAACTGGAAAAGTTTGGGGTGAAAACAAAAATTGCACGACAAAGAGGTGGTCAGTCAATATTGTTTAATACGTCCACGAATCCTTTTACACTCTTCTCATCAGGAGGAGCATCCATGTTGCCTCCCCCTGAAACTGGGCAGGCTTTCCTGACCGTTTGGTCTAACCGAGTACAGCCGAAGTGATGCTGTGTAACGTCCAAGGCAAGGTCAAAAAAAGATGACAGTGAGATTTCCATCGTGCTTGCTGAAATCCTTGCTCCTAAAGCCTTCATAAGCAGTGTGACTTCATCAGGCCACCATGCTTCCAAGAAGCCCGGATTAGTCTATGAGGGACACTGAATGTACTGTCATCCGTGGATGTCATACAGAGTGGGGGATGGGGATTCCCATTTACTCACTCTGGAGAGATGTCTAAATTCTCAGATGCTTAACAAGGCCACAGGAGTTGTTTGGGAGGCATTGGGGGTCCCTAATGGCCCTTGCAAAATGAGATTGAAGGCTGCTTAAGACTTGGAACAGGCAAGTACAAAGTTGTAGGCATCCATCCCATAATGGCAGACATTCTGCTTTTCCCTTCCATCGGAGGCTACGTGCTCAGTGCCCCGTTCTTTTTTTTAGTTCAGCCTTTGAAGCTTTTTTTTTTCCCCCCAAAGCTCACTTAAAAGTTAAAGAGCTGAGATAGGCCATATGCGTGTGAAAAGCCTGGGAGGAAATAGCACTGGCAGGGTTAGGTAAAGCTAAGGTTGGAGGGCCGTTAAGTACCAGGGTACACGCATGGATTCCTCCTGCCTTTCTGCCTTGCTAGTTGTGTCTGTGTAGCACAGTAGAACATTCTTAGGGAGAAACAACATCCACTGACTTCATTCCAAGGGAATCAGCAACAACACCCAGTTGTCCTTGAGAAGGAAAGAAGAGGACATTGAGAGAAAGGACAGTTAGAGGGAGGGGCACAGCCGGGCACTCTTTCAGCCATCCCAGTGGGGACCTGGCGCCTGGGATGAACAAAGGTGCTGGCAGGAAGGACAACCACACACCAGTGGACAGACTGACAGAGCGCAGCTAAAGCAAGGGCAACTGGACGAGAAAGCCCGGGGAAGATCCCTAGTTCTCTCCTCCAACAACTTTTGGGCCCCCTTTTCTGAAACAAGGCCCAAGGAGGATGCCTAGGGGATGTGGGTGAAGCTGAAGCATCCCAGAGAGCAGAGGATGCAGGTTTTGCACTTGCAACTGCAAGGAAGTCGGTACTGGAAGTCATTGAGGTTGGGGGTACAGAGACCTTCTTGCCAAACCCATTCCCAGGCTTTCTGACTCTCTAGGAACAGAGAGTCAGCAAAAGAATGCTCTGGCCAGTTTCCTGTAATTCAGTCAGGGAGCCAGGGCCCCGGCAGGCCTCACTCTGAGAAAACACATGCAGAAGAGAAAAGGACTAGAAGGAGGAAACGCCAGCTAGGAAACTCCAAAGGCTTCTGTGGCTAAGCTCACGGGCAAACTGCTTCCGCACAGGAAGTAAGTAAAGCGCAAACAGGATCTGAGCGAGGTCATTTGTTTGGGAGGCGAGAGAGGGAGGCGGAGGGAGGGGCGGGCGGCAGTGGGAATGTGCAGAACCGTGTGGGAGGCTTCTCCCATCCCTGGCACGTCCTGCCTGCCGCGCACTGCAAACAACCCTCCCTGCGCGCAAAGCGCGAGGGTCCTACAGCCCTCCTTGAATTCCGTCAGGGTGATTACAAAATCACTATCCCTCCAATTGCAAGATGCACATCAAGGGTCACTTCCTGGGGAGCTGCCCCAGGGGAGGGGCGAGTGTGGATTCCTGAGAGACCCTTGGTGATCTGCTCAGAATATTCTTGCAAATTCTTTCTTTTTGTTCTTGCAAATTCGTAAATGTATTCAGTAAGTTTCCTTTTTATGAAAATGCCATTCCCTGACCAGATTGTACTGATTTTTCAGAGCACCCTTTTCAGTGCCTTTCTACTTCATGAACTTCAAGAGCCAACTTTCTGTGTGTGGTATTTTGGCTGAACAATGGATAACCAGAACTTTCTCAGGGACTGTTTTGCTCAACACTTGACTTTTCTAGAGATAATTTGAGGAGCTTTAGGTGTGAAAGAATATTAGCATGGTCTCACTACATGGTATCCAGTGCTACAAGATTAACAAGCTTAGGTATTAGAAAGAAGAAAAAGTAGCATGGATCAAGAATCCAAAGTTACATAGCTCACAGTTCTTCAAGAAATGGGGACTTTTTTGCTCTTGGGTGGTATTTCCCATTGTTTCATGAAAAGCAGTACCTTTCTTTTGACTTCACTCATTCTGTTCATTCTTTCCAGACTCCAGTGTAAGGCAGAATTCATTAACCAAAAACGGCGTGCGTGTGTATGTGTGTTTTGGGGGTGGGGGTGTCAAATGCACTGATTAAAAAAATACCTCTAGGACTCCTGGCTGGCTCAGTCAGAGGAGCATGCAATTCTTGATCTCGGGGTCGTGAGTTTGAGCCCAAAGCTGAGTGTAGAGATAACTTAAAAATAAAATCTTAAAAAAAAAAAATAGTCTCACCTAAGGACTTTTTAGGTGGATTCAGCTGTTCTAGCTCAGCTGATAACTACCACCTTCTCTGGTACTTTCTACCTTGTGGGCTATGACAGACAAGACACACCGTCCCATTTCAGTTCAGGTGTCGCCTCTGTGGCCTTAGGAGGGACACTGGGAACACCTCTATGCAATGAAGAGCCTGGGATGGGGGAGCAAAGAGAAGGGGCAGCTGGGCAAATTAAACAGCCAATCTTGTACCTAGGGAATTTACAGGCTGCTTCTGGGTCTAAATAGGATGCAACACAATGATTTCTCTATAGAGTCCCTGTACATTCCACAGAGAAGGCCAGCCTCTCTTGACATTTTCCTTTACACATTTCTTTCCCCGCTTGATATTCTAACTTAAATTTCTTTTCTGGAAATAATCACCTGGCAAGGATTAGTCCTAGATATCACTGGGGAGTCACTTGACACAGCTGGGTTCCTACAGTGGTAGAAATATGTCTTTTAAATGGAGTATCCTGAAATGATTCATGGGGAATTCAGTGCACTATTTGTGGTAGAAGACTTTGTTGCATAGTTTTTGGTCAAGGTCTGCTTTTTCAAAGTGGTAAAAGTTACAAAGGAAATTTAAGAGAATTTAAAATCTATCACTTATAAAATGGATATGTATGCATACCTGTTTAAGACAGTTGCATAAGAGAGACACAGGTTTTTTTTATTTTTTTATTTATTTTTTTTGTGACTGCATTCCCTTTTTTAAAGGCCGATTTTTTACTTCATTGGCATTTCCTAATACAGATCTTCCTCAACTTAATATGGGGTTCGTTCTGATAAACCCAGAGTAAGTCAAAAATATCCTTAAGTCGAAAATGCTTTTAATATACCGAACATACTGAACATCATAGCTTAGTCTAGCTGACCTTAAATGTGCTCAGAACACTTACATTTGCCTACTATTAGGCAAAATCATCTAACACGATGCTTTTATAATAAGTATTGAATATCACATGTAATGTATTGAATACTAAACTGAAAGTGAAAACCCAGAATGGGAGGAGGTAGCCTCATGCTACCTTTAAAGCATAGGAGTCCTGCGGTGATTTTTCAGGTCAAAGGATATTCTGTTGACTATTTTTGACTCAGTATTCCAGTTTCTAATCTACCACAAAGATGCATTGACAAATACAGAAAGATGTATGCACTGCACAAGGCTATTCATTGGAGTACTGTCTGTTTATTAGAAACAACTTACATGTCAATCAAAAGGGGAGTATCAGCTATGGTAACATACCCATATAATACACAGATGTAAAAAGAAATAAAAAATAACATCCCTATATACTTTTATGAGAAGATCTACAGGATAGGTCGTTAATGAACTAAATATGAAGACACAATCACTAAAAGAACAAAATGAAAAATTGAACCTAACTATGGATCGAGTTGATGGCACATCCCTTCAGAGAGGAAATATATATATTTTTTAAGATTTTATTTATTTGTTTGAGAGAGAGAGAGAGAGACAGCACAAGCAAGAGGGGAGGCAGGCAGAGGGAGATGGAGAAAGACTCCCCGCCGAGCAGGGAGCCCAACGGAGGGCCTGATCCCAGGACCCAGAGTTCATGACATGAGCTGAAGGCAGATGCTTAACCGACTGAGCCACCCAGGTGCCCCAGGGAGGAAATCTTTCAAGTGACTTTAAAACATGGGAATTGACTGTAGATCCCAACTAGGATATATCCTTAGAACAAAAGGAACTGGCAAAAAAAAAAAACAAACCTTCAAATATTTCCAGTAATTATATTCTTGCTATTGTTATTCTGAGACTGTTGTATGTGTTTTGTGGGGTAAAACAAATGAGTAATTATGTAGGTATCGTTGAGAACCAGGATTTAGAGTATGAAAGGAGATGTAGATAAAAGATTGACAAAATCAAAGAAAAGCCATGCAGTCATGAGCTAGAATTTGCAGTGGAAACAAGAGTATAAATGTGTGCTGCTTTCTCTACATCCATCTATCTACCTGCCTATCTATCTACCTACCTATCATCTGTCATCCATCTGTCTCTAACCCTCTAGCTTTGTTCCCTGAAGAGGCCTGGAAACAAGTAACCCATGAGGAATGAGCATCCCTAACGCACAGAGTGTAATCTCCTCAGAGCTGGGGCTCCTCAGACAAATATGTGGCTCCTGGTCTGGGTCAAGAAATTCTCAAGGTGAACCTCTAACTTCTGATCACGCCTGAAAACACTCCTGACAACTACTATGATTGTGTCAAAAGGAGTCAGGAGCCAATATGCAGGGCCTTCCATTGGATTATCCATAAAAATAATACTTGCAGTAAGCTGAAGCACATCAACTACACTTAAATCTGTGAGCTTATAATGAGTTTATCAAGAAAGAAGTTCCTGGGACCTGAGGTCAGGGTGGCAGTGACCAATCCCAAGGGCAGGTAAAGGATGACCCAGGTGGTTAGGGGCAACAGGGTGACCACCTCACTGACAGCCACAAGGCGGCAGAGCAGGGGTCAGGGATGGGCCCCGGCACAGCCGTCCCCCTGCCGCGGGCAGCGGGAGGCCTGAAGGAGCATGGTGTGCCAAGCTATGTGCTGGCCAGTGGACAGGAGGCCGACAGGGGCGCTATGGGGTTGTGGGCCAGGGGAGACTGATGAAGACAGGAAACCACAGGAAACTCTCGCCATCACTTTCTTCTCCATGTTGCCTTGTTCCTGACGCTCTGACCCAGGCAATTGTACCGAGGAGTATTAACATATAGGAAATTGAAGTCAGTTACCCTGAGAGTCTCATATTATTGTGGAAGAATCTAAACTCGGGGTTTTATTATGAAAATCAATCAATTTTATTAGAAACCAAAATGTATTTTTGCTCTCTTATTTCAAGTAGAAAATTTGTCGGAAAACGAAGGTCCTCTGCAGCCATCTTGCTGGGATTCATATCTGAGAAGCGGTTTTTATTATCAGCTGAAACTCTCCACAGTCACCAATAATTCTTCTTCACTTCTGCTCTCCAAGAGCTAAGTAAGGGACTCAGCTCAGTTTGGCTTTAAATTGGAGATGTGATCAGTCCTTCTGTGGGGGGTATGTTTGAGCAGAGACTGGGGCTAAGCTTATTTGGCTCCCAAGGCCTGATGCTTTTCCTGACTGAAGTGCTATGATTGAATTTATGTTTTTTGACTGCAGGCTTATTTCCTGGTTTCTCAGATTTAAAGAAACTATTTGAAATAATAAACGTCCTTCTTCTTGTGATTGAATCTACGGTGGTAATAATAAAAAATAACACCATCTCTCCCTCTTCTTCCTCTCTCCATGTGTACCCCTTGGCCCCTAATGAAGTAAATGTCCCAACACCTGGCCTCACCTCAGACGGAACACAGGAGAGCGTTGAACACCGACTTAAGGAAAGCATATAGAGTCCTTATCTTATGTAGGGGAATGTAAAGTGCATAAAAACATTTTTTATTATGTAATTAAAGTACTCAACTTGCCTTGTATCTACTGATATGCATTATTATTATGCTGGTACCTGCGTCTTAAAAAAAAGAAAACAAGGTTCTGGAATGTCATTTTGGCGTACATGTTTGATTGCATGATGGTGCATGGGAACTGAAATTCTGGCCCATTTCCCCTAAACTTGCACTGGTTATACACGGTTTTCTGAAATTGAGCAGGGCCAATTTCTGATGTCTGCAAATGGTTCATATTTACACAAGGGCTGAGGAGATTGCTGAAATGGTTGTACCCTGGGAAAGCTTTATAAGAAAGATGATTTATGAGAAGTGTTCAATGAAGGAAAAGGACAGACAGGAGGCCAGAGGGAAGTTTGGAGGAGAGCAGAAGGCTAGGCATTGCAAGAAGAGGTGTCAAGTGACGGGGAGGGTAAGTGGAATTTACTGGCTGCAACAGACACATCTTGTCTATGCAGCAAGGCAAAGGGATGTTATTCGTGGAAGTGGCGTTTGGTAATGAGCCTTAAACTCATGATGAGAGGCTCTAATTTAAACCAGTGGAAAACTTGCAACTTGAATCTGTGGAATGATTCAGTGGTAGCTGTCGGTAAGTTTTTGAGTGAGGAATGATGTCATTAAAGAGGACATGAGAAAGATCCTTCTTAGTCTCTAACATCTGGATGAAAGGAGTCCAGAGGAGCTTGAGGAGTCTACAGTGGGGGACAATGGATCATGACCTGGGTCAGGGGGTAACAAGGGAAGGGTTCAAAGCACCGTATGTGGGGTAAGAACCAGTGTGAGAGAGCAACTTCAGGATTAGAGATAAGGCAGAGAAATATTTTGGTTGAAGGGAAGCCCAGGGTAACAAGTCGGGAAAATGAGAGAGAAGTAACCCCACTGACAACAAGGGAAGAAGTGGGAAGGCAGAGGGGTTGCTGCAGTAAGGAATGATCTCTGCATGTAGAACATGACATATGATAACCTTCGGAGAGGTAAAAGTTGGCAGAAAGTTGTGGTGCATGAATCCGGTTGCTGATGTTCAGAGACCATGTTTAAATTCTATGTGGATTATGTAAAAGACTTCTCGGGAGATCGTTTATTTGGGTGTTGACTCATGGTGGTCTGGCCCACAAATATGTCTTTTAGCAGTTGGTTTCTTCCAGAGAATCAAGTCCTGGGCCCTGGGACGGCACACTTGGAGAATTGTAAGGACTGCAATACGAGGGCACGAGGGGCAGAACGTAGATGAAACTGGGAAAGCAGAGAGGTTAACACAGAGTGAGTGTATATACCAATGTCAGGAGGTTTAGTGTTACTGAATGAGTACTGAGGAATCAGTGATGCTTTTTCACGCCAGGGAATGACATGGTCGAATGTACGTGTTAGAAAAACCTGGGGCACCTGGGTGGCTCCGTTGGTTAAGCATCTACCTTTGGCTCAGGTCATGATCTCAGGGTCCTGGGATGGAGCCCTGTGCCGGGATCCTTGCTCAGCAGGGAGTCTGCTTGGGATTCTCTCTCTTCCCCTGCCCCTACCCCTGCTCATGTGCTTGTGCTCTGTCTCCAGAATCTAAAATCTTTAGTTAAAAAAAAAAAGAAAGAAAGAAAAGAAAAACCCAACTGGCAGTGGTAAGGATGGCAGATTGAAGAGGAGGAGATGTTATAAGCGAGACCACTGCCTAGAGGGGGATTATTTAAAGAACGTCCAGGGCGCCTGAGTGGCTCAGTTGGTTAAGCAACTTCCTTCGGCTCAGGTCATCATCCTGGAGTCCTGGGATCGAGTCCCACGTCGGGCTCCCTGCTCAGCAGGGAGTCTGCTTCTCCCTCTGACCCTCTTCCCTCTCGTGCTCTCTATCTCTCATTCTCTCTCTCTCTCAAATAAATAAATAAAACCTTTTAAAAAAAATCTTTAAAGAATGGCCAGAAATCCCATTTGCCAGGAAATATTAGTTATGAGAACGCTTGGGACAACTCATGGGCTAAGTTCCCATGATTTTCAGACTTAGTGCTATGCTATCTATTGTACAGTTTAGAACACTGAGGGTCATGAGACAGTCAGGTGTTAATTTACTCCAGAAATTGCAAAGAAGAAAGCAAAAAAGTATTTGAGTGACTAGAACCTTAAATGGAGAAGGGAGCAAGAGTATTGTGATTAAGACATACATTATGGGAACTGCCTCCCTGGCTCAGGGTTCAGCCAGAGAGGCAGAGACTGGGATCTGTGTGTATGTACAAAGAGAATTGGTTTTCACAATTGCAGGGGCTGGTCAGGCAAGCCCCATGCCCGTCAGACAGGCAGGGGTAAAGAGAAGGTCAGGAGCCAGCTGGAAATCCATGAACTTGAGCTTGAGCTGAAGCTGGGAGTCTCTGAGCTTCAAGAAGGGCCAGCTCCCTCTTGAAAGGGCTTCTCCTTGTCTCAGTCAGACCCAGCATCGATGATGGCCCTTTTTGATTAACTCAAAATCAACTGACTTGGGACTTTAATTATGTCTGCATAATCCCTCAGTGGCAGAACTTAGATTAGTGCTTGATTGAACAATTGGAGGATGATGTGTGCACGCTTCAAAACGGCCCCTGTCTCCTTGCTCCTTCCAGCTCTCATGGGGAGTACCCTTGCAGCCGGCCCGATCCAGAACCATGCTAGAGAGGGCATGTGCACAGACTTCAGACTAGCTACCCCAACAGATCACAAAGCCATGAGCTGTCCTTCTACGGCAACTTTTCAGGTGTTCAGTGTTCAGGAGAACACTATTCTGGAGACAGTGAGAGCTGGAAATGCAAATTATATTCCTTCCGGTTTTAATAGTCATGAGGCTTCAGTGTCTCCATGCAGTATTGCAGGACTTTACTGCTATTCAATGAGAATGTTTTCTTTCAGAAAATGTTAGCATTTTTGTTACGTTTTCTTCTATATTAAATAATGCACACGTTCATTTTAATAAAGTAGAATAAATATTTATAATTCCAATAAGGAATATTCATATTATAAAGCCAAACCTAAAATCGGGATACCTGACTTTCCAAGAAAAGTCAAAAGACTTCTATTTTCTTCCATGGCTTAGCTTCTAATTAGTTTAGTCACCTTGGCCAAATCATTTACCCCAAAACCCACACCTGAGTTTTCTCATGGGTATTATGAGGTAGCTGACTCCAAGGTCTTTTAAGATCTAGAAGTCTACTGGCCACATTCATAAAACAAATTATAAATTATTTCTTAAAAATTGTCTGTTTGATATTATTGCCTAAACTGCTGATAAATCAACTCAAACAATCCAGAATCTCCTACTAAGTTAACAACACTATCTATTGTTTTTTATGTCTATAGCATTCTAGAAATCTGTATTTCACCATGGACTTATCAATCTCCCACAGGTTAATCTCCTTAGGGCAGTTTCGGGATGCTTCAGACCTCACAGGATGGGAAATGTGAACTGTAGTGGGTTCTCTCCATCAAGATGGAGCTGACAGTCATTATACATCATGAAATAGCTACAGAATAAAAGAAACCCATCATGGCAGTTCCTAAGTTCTAAACTACTGTACATCACAGACCGGATCATTGCTTGCCAGCCAGACTTGAAGACCATTTACTGTTTATTGTAGTGACGTTCTGGGATGACCTTTTCCTGATTTGTTTCAGGATCGCAACACTATGAATTCGTCAGCGTTATTTCCCCGGAGAGAATGAAGACGCCTGAAAGGAACCTTACAGCTCTTATTTTCCTTCACATGCATCAATTTTTTTTCGGGGGGGGGGAAGACTATCTATCCATCAGGGGGTGTGATCATCTCTTTGTTCCCAGTATGAGGCCCCAGGACAGGCTTTCCTGAGAACAATCAAAGATCTGAGTGTTCTGAGGCAAATTCTATCAAACTGTTACTCCCACTTTTGATGGGAAGAAACACGAATGAGCCCCAAATAGTGTTAATTTCTCATTCTTTTCAAAAGCCAGCCTTTTTTGTTTTCTGAAAAAGAAAATGAATGTAAAATACCACATCAGGCAACCTGTTAAAAGACCTCAAAAGACTAAGACAATGTAACCAAGGAGACAGAGAGCAAGAGACTGCTGGAGGCCGAGAGAGGAGGAGGGAGGGGCGGGATTTAGGACAATTTCTGACCCAGGAGCCCCTCCCACCCCGCCCCCTGAAATCTAGCTATATTGCTACCTTCAGGTAGATAGGACTTCTTATTGGAGAGTTGGAAATACGATAAGCAGTACTCACCTTACTTTTCTTTTTTTTTTTTTTAAGATTTTTATTTATTTATTTGACAGAGAGTGAAAGGCAGCGAGAGAGGGAACACAAGCAGGGGGAGTGGGAGAGGGAGAAGTAGGCCTCCCACGGAGCGGGAAGGCCGGTGCGGGACTCGATTCCAGGACCCTGGGATCATGACCTGAGCCGAAGGCAGCCGCTTAACCGACTGAGCCACCCAGGCGCCCTCACCTTACTTTTCTAGAGCAATTCGTTCACTCAACAAATACTCATTGGGCCTGTACTCTATACCAGGCATATCGGGGAAAGAGCTGTGAACCCAGGAACACATTGTGTAGTGGATTCTCATATACTGTGTCTTTTCTCAGGCCTTGCATAATCTAGGTAGGAATAGATATTAGAAATATGAGATATTTTTGCCTCCTAGCATAAAATCAGAATATGAACTAAAAGAAAGCACAAAATCTGACTACCCAGGTGCTTTTATTTTTTTTATTTTCATAGAAAGAAGTGATGGTTAGTACTTCTTTCTAGACATCTTCAGTCAGACATTTTACAGTTTGTCCAAAATTATACTTGGCTCCAGGAGGGCAAAAACTTTGCTTAGTTTGTTTCTGTTTTTCTAGCTCCCAAAACAGTGCCTGGAGCATAGTCAGGATCTAATAAATACGTGTTGAATGGATACAAAGGACCAGCAGTCCAGATGTTCTAAAACATCAACATTGATTATCATTTAAACTTTCCAATCAGGTATCTGTTACTGTGCAGACACTGTCTCCTCAAGCACGGTTCTTTATATACTCTGTGTTTATGGAATCACTTGACATAAATACTTTTATTAAACATATGGTCTGTGAGTTCATCAAGTGAGAGCACTCACAAAACATGCAATATGACAACTCACAGTCCCAATTTTCCATTTGGTAAGTAACATCGTTTGTCTTGTATCTACGATCTCAATTCAGAGTGTTTTCATTTCTTCATGGACACCAAATGTTCAACTTGGCTCTTGAAACACTTTTGTTTATTTTCCTCCCAAATTAGTTAAACAGCTGAAATGTTACAGGTTTTTCTTTCCTGTCTCTTTTCCTCTTTGTCTCTTTTGAGTTCTCTAATTTTTTTCAAGAAGATCACCCTCAAGGCTATCACACATGACATACTGTTACAAAGACCATTGATTTGACTCTGAAAATCGCACGGGCATATTCATTCAGAGGGCTGAAAACACTGTTGAAGGATTATTGTGGCAGAGAGTGTTCTTTTTCTGTAGATTGAATTCATCTGTCATTCACATTCTGATTCCAAGCACTCAAGAAAGTCATGCAATAGTCTGTATATTACATATTAGACATATTATATATCATGCATACTGCATTATTATATGTAATCTATGTATTATAATATATGGTAGTTTAAAAAGTGTTTTACCTTGGTCATTTTCAAACAGATCTAAAGTAAATGGAATAGTATAAGGAATCAGATACCTGACTGGAAAGTTTAAATGATAATCAATGTTGATGTTTTAGAACATCTGGACTTCTGGTCCTTTGTAGAAGCAGAAACAGGCAGTAAGGAGTACAGGATTTGGAGGGAAGAATGTGGTCGTTTTTAAAAATGTACTCCAGTAAAAGCTCAGCGAAGAAGAGACGTATGAGGAAGCCACACAGGCGTGCTGGGAGGAAGGATTCCCGGTGGAGTGCAGCAAGTACAAAGGCCCTGAGGTCTGGGGTATTAGAGAAGCACCAAGGGAGGCTAGTGTGTCTGGGTCAGGGTGAGCACCGGGAAGGAGTGGGAGATGAGGGGGAGGTGAGACCGTCCCCACCCAGTTCTGACAAGGTCCCTCCAACCCTACGGGGTCTCTGCAGTAAAGACTGCCCATCTGAGTGATCATGGGCTGGTAGAAAATGATGAAGCTTCTGTGCTACTGCCTTGGTCGCTGGCGGGGGCCACTGAGAAGACCATGAGCTCGCTGGAATGCTGGAGAGGACCTTATTGACCCAGCAGCCGGAGGCTATCAGGGCAGCCCACTCCCCACAGTGGAGTAATGACAGCTCTCTTAAAGAGAGATCTGAGGGCGCCTGGGTGGCTCAGTTGGTTGAGCGACTGCCTTCGGCTCAGGTCATGATCCTGGAGTCCCGGGATCGAGTCCCGCATCGGGCTTCCTGCTCGACGGGGAGTCTGCTTCTCCCTCTGACCCTCTTCCCTCTCGTGCTCCCTCTCTCTCATTCTCTCTCTCTCAAATAAATAAATAAAATCTTTAAAAAAAGAGAGAGAGATCTGAGCGGCTCACATCCTTTCAGACATAAGCAGAGCCTTATTCCAGTAAATAAAATAAAATGTCCAAGCTAACAGAGTATCTCCAAATTCAAGTCACACTGAAAACTCTACCCCTCCCTTGGCTGAGATCTGCTTCAGGCTTGGAGGCCTTCAGGGGAGGAGATGAGTGACATAGCTGGCTTCTCTCTCCCTTGCTCACCTCCTCTCTGGCTTAATGAGTCCAGCCGAAGGGGAGAAGGGGCTAGAAGAAAGAAGCGTCCATTCCAGTGGAGTTGGGGCCCCCTGGGCCTAGTGAGTGTTCACCAGAGGTAGGGAGAGTGAGGCACCTGCCTCAGGCACAAAATTTAAGGGGGGCATCCAGAAACTCAATAATCAAGTTAAATATTTCAACGGAATGGTTTTTTAAATAAGAAGTAATGCAAAAAACCCAGGATGAGCTGGTATCCCATTTTCCCCAGGTGGCCTAGGAGCTATTGAGGCAATTTGAAGAGCTGCATTTAACATTACGTTCTCTAAACATGGGGAATTATGTGCAGCTCTGCAAATCTGCCTTACCTGCCAGCCCGCACCTCTGTGAGCAAGGCCTTCCTCACCTTGCCAACCTGGCACGCCTCTCATTCTTCAGGATCCAGCTCAAGGGTCTCCTACTCCTCCAAGCCTTCCTTGACTACTGTTACAGACTAAATGTTTATGTTTCCTAACGTTCATACGTTGAACCTCTAACTCCCAAAGTGAGGGTGTTAGGAGGTGCGGCCTTTGGAAGGTGATGAGGTCATGAACTGGAGCCCTCCTTCATGCGTGGGATTAGTGCCCTTATAAGAAGAGACCCGACAGAGCTTGCTTCTTTCTCCCCACCACAGAAGGAAACCGGGAAGAAGGCCCTCACCAGACCAAATCTGCTGGCACTTTGACTTCCCAGCTGTGGTATTTTGTTATTGGAGCAGAGCTGACTAAGATGGCCATCCCCACCCCTCCCATTGTTCCATGGCTCAGAAGGATTTTCATACCCTTCAGTGTACAGCCCATGTACCTCCCACACCCTCTTCACAACCATTCGTCCAGCCCTAGCTGACAGTGATCTCTAAATCACAAACACCTTCCCTCCATTTCGAGAGAGGACCTGGTACTTCACGGATCCCTTAGATTTTTCTCGCAGCAATACTTTGGGCATCGCTGTTTCTTCTTTTAAACTGCGTAAACTCTTTCAATGTATCAATGTACCATAGTTTGTTAAACAGTCACCCTAAGGTGGTTACTTAAGTTTTTCTATCTTTTGCTATAAAAATAATGCAGCGATGACTCTTGATGTATCCACATCCCTTTGTACTTGAATTGGTTATTTGATCAAGAATCCAGTGACAAGGAGGAATCACATTTGAGATTCTGTTCAAGCTTTATGTTTTGCTCAGAGATCATAAGCTTTTAAATTGTCACTATATAGCACTCTTCTTAACTTTTTCTTTCTTTCCTTTTTTTTTTTTTTTGCATATTCCTAACTCAGAACTCATTGTTTAAATCCTCAAATAGCTTTGACATATACAAACAAATTGAATGTCCCCAGCATCTTCTTTTTATCCAATTTTCTGATGAGGACACACTACGAAGCTCAGTGTAAGATCAACAAAAGAAAGAAAAGAAGAGAAAACACATAGTTCCATGACTTCGTGACGCCGAGGTGTCTCCTGTTGAGCGGCTCTTCTGGGACAGAGCAACTATATGGAGCTGCCTCAGTGCTACTTCTCAGATTTAAGAAGATAGAAGCACATGAAAACAATTACATAGAAAAAAAATCAAGAAAAGTTAAAAGAATCCTTAGGATAATGAAATGCAACAAAAACACAAGTTTAGAAACATCTTTGAAATTCAAACTAGATTTCTTGTTCTTTGGGAGTGGTTGAAGGCAGATGGGAAGAACCACACGGGTCAGACACCAACAAATCCCCCTGCCCCACCAAGTTCCATTGCTGTTTTGTAAGGGATAGTGTGTGCGTGTGTGTGTGTTTAAGAATACGGTGTTCAAAAAAAAACAAAAACAAAAACAAAAAACCCAGACCAACCATTTATTAACAAATCTTCCCAAGTTTCAAGAATTTTCTGACAAAATATCTGATGTCATCTCAGAATCTCAAAGTCCCCAAGAACAAGCTGATTAGCTAAAGGCTGACCTCAGAGGGGACCCATTCATTAGGCTAAGTGTTTTGAATGCCCATGGCAAAGGGATGAAAATGAACGTTGGAACTCTCATTCCGCCCTCTTCTGGGAACTCGCCCCTCCACTGACTTCAAAAATGTAACCCCCAGAAAACCTCAACTTTGGGGATCACTCACTGATCTTCCTCTAGTCTCAGACCAAGGCAAGCAAAGGGGTCAGGTGGACTGCTGGGTTTCACCTGGAAGAAAAATTTCTCCCTGAAGCATTACCTTCTCCCCCCGCCCCTCAGATGCAGGAACATGGTCTGGTGGGCTTATTCCACCCTGCTTCCCGTGGCCCTTCTTCATGAGCCACAGTGACATCGAGAGAGCCCCTGCACTCCTATAGGGGCAAGGCACCCCAAGGCCCAGGCCCCTCAGCTTGGGGTTGCACGTGAGCACACGTCACTTGTGTTCATCCACAGGCACTCCTGGACTGGGGCCCCTTTCCCTGAGAAGAGGCAAAATAGATTCCTGCCTTCTTCCTGCTTCTCTTACCATTTCCCTCCTACGCTCACTTTGTTTTTCTGTGACCTCTAACTCCAGCCTCTCCAGTCGGATACACTGGACCAAATATTAGCTTTGCAGTCCAACAGATTAAGTCTTAATCTGGCTGTGCCACTGAGACGGTGTAGGATCCCGGGCATGTAATGCCATTGCCTAGAAGAGCTCGTTCCTGGGGCGCCCGGAGGGCTCAGTCGTCAAGCGCCTGCCTTTGGCTCAGGTCATGATCCCCGGGGTCCTGGGATCGAGCCCCGCAGGTCACAATCTCGGAGTCCTGGGATCGAGCCCCGCATCGGTCTCCCTGCTCAGCGGGGGGCCTGCTTCTCCCTCTCCCGCTCCCCCTGCTTCTGTTCCCTCTCTCGCTCTCTCTCCATCAAATAAATAAAATCTTAAAAAAAAAAAAAGCAAAGAGACTTTAAAAAAAAAAAAAGAGTCGTTCCTATTTCCTCTTGTCCCACCTGAAACCAAAAACAGGCCTGAAGCTTGCATATTCATAAGGATACTCATATAAGACACTCAATACAGAGGTTACCTGCTGGAGGGGCATAGGAGCCAGACAATTTGGGAACAAAAATAGGAAGGACACTTTTTGTTGCATATCTTTTTAAACTTCTAGCTTTTGAACCATATAAATATATTATCCATTCAACAAAAGTATAATACAAAATAAATAAGAAATACTTCTGCAGGAAAAAAATCACCTCGTGTAAATCAAATCTGACTTTGTCACAGATAAAACATTATAATAGGTTTATTTTGTTTAATGTTGATGAGTTTTGACAAATGAATTTTTTTCTTAAAATGGCCATAAATATTAAATATAATGAATTGTATCTGCATTATAGTATAAGGTGATAAATAAAAACTGTATTACTTAAAGCACTTCAAAGTTTACAAAGGCCCTCATATGCTTGGTCTAATTAAGATCTTCCAGGCACAGAAGCAGCCAGAGCGGGCCCAATTCTTCACGCCCCGGCTGAGGAAATGAGTTCCAATTCATTCAAGGTCACAGAACAAGCAAATGACAGAAGTGGGATTTGAATCCAGTTCTCCTGGCTCTTCATGATGCCATGATGTTTCCTCCAATTTCAGGGCAGAATTCATATGTGAAATGTTTAAATTTAGCTTGAGAGACTGGAAAGAGAAAAGTAAGACTTAAATAACAATTCTGTTGACAACACCATCATAATTCAAACATGCCGTATTTTACACTTCACTGCTTCCATTTCTCTATTCTTAGCTCTCCAGTGTGTTGCCCAGGAATGCTGGACACTGTCTCTGACTCCAAAATGTGTGTTTGTAGTGTGTCCCTCCTTTGAAGGGAGTTCAGAGCAGAGAGCTGGAAATAGTTGGTCTGGATGAGAAAAGAAAATCAAGCTTTCTCTTACTCTGCAGAGTGTGATGAGCTAGGATTAATACCCTAAGATGGCAAGACATGCAGCGTAGCACCCTCGGGAAAGATTATGCCTACATATTTGGTTTAATTTAAGGGAAAATGGTAAATTGGATTTTTATGTGTGTAACATATTATGAAAAAATGTACAGAAAAGGAAAATTTCACTGAGGTTTTTTTTTTTTTTTCCCACTCCCACAAGCAATTCTCTTTTTAGCAGCAACTGAGAAAGCTAAACATTTATTTATATCTTTTCACTGTTCCATATTGTCTTGTCATCATCTTTGGTTGAATACAGTGGAGTTTTTCAGTGAGAGGGTCCTTTGTTAAGGATAAATCTAACTGCAGAGATTAAACATACACACACGTACACGTGAGCTAGTATTCCACGCTGCAGTTATTTAAAGATTTTGAAATCAGAAAGCCTGGCTCAAGCCCTACCCTGGTCCTACCTGGGAAACTTTGGGCAACAAACTCAAACTTTCTGAAGACTCACTTCCTATCTTAGAATCATGGGGCAGTCAAGAAAGATAATGAATTTAAAGTAAAAATATACTTCTTGCAATGTAGCATTCATTCGTTCATAATCCATTCAACGGATATTTAGTACCTCTTCTGTGCACACGCTGAACCCATCCCTGGAGACATAGCAGGGAGCGAATCAGCAGCTCCGGCCCCAGGAAGCTCACATTCTCTGAGGGGGGGACAGACAATAACAAATAAGATAAAATTTTAAAGAGTAGCCATAAAAATATTGGGGTGAGAGGAGAGAACATTAAAGGTTTTAAGCAGATCATTTAGGGAAGACTGTGGTAAGAAAGAACAAATTTAATAAATGTTATTTACAATTATTATGGTGGTGACATATATTCCACATTCACATATTATATTTGCAATTGTCTGTGAGTAGACCAATGAATCTAACTCTATTACTGGCAAACGTAGAAGATAATCATACACACACATTCACGATGGCCAGCCTCTTCCTGCTTCTCTGCAAATAATTTAATATCCTAGAATTTTTCTATGGCTCCCTGTTGTTAAACACTTGGTTTACATATAATTTTATAATACATCTGGTATAAAGGTTATAATAATGTTATGATCAAAACCAGTCTAAACCTATCAAAATCAATATATAAGGTAGATCTACTCCTTTTTAAAAAAATGCTGTCTGTAGGGTGGAGTGTCCATTTTGCATTTCCTTGACGTAATAACCTCACTTGCCCCCTGTGGGAAGTTCCCTTTGAAGCAGTTGTCACACCCAGAGAAAACAGGCCTCTGTGCCATTCATTAATTTTCAGAAAATAGAGTCTTTATCCACATCCCTTCTGTGATGATGAGCCCACTTAACTTTTCCCTTTATTTCTTACCTTCTGGTGTTTCTCTTTTTCCTTTCCCTCTTCTTCTTTACCTTCTCTCAGATTCCTCCCTCTGGTCCTCTCCTCCTTTTTTCAGCCCTGTCTCCCTGTAATTTCCTTGGAGAAGAGGAGGCATTTTATCCTTAAGTGAGGACATCTCAGACTATGCAGAATAGGAATCCCTCCAGTCCTTTACCCTAGGCAGCTTGAATCATCAGAAAGCTTGGCTCAAATCTCTAATGGCAAAGAAGGAAAAATGGCGCCGTGCACCAGCCGTGTGGCCCCAGGTACCTCGACCTCTCTGAATCTGTTTCCTCAGTGGAACACCCCTGTATTTTCGGCTTAAAGCTTGTGTTATGGCATCGCAAGGCAGCAACTGCTGAATGGTGTAAATTAATGAAGTCTTGAAGGATTATGGTCATCTCATTTCATGTTCCAGTAACTACATTCATAACTTTTTTTTTAAGCGTGTGGTGTACTGTAGGCCCTAAAAATGAGTTATTACCTCACTTGGCACTGTTCTCAGCAGTTTTCTCTTTGAGCCCGATCCTTCCCTTCTGCCTTTCCCAGTGTCTAAAATGAGCTCTACTGGGGCACCAGGGTGGCTCAGTCGGTGAAGCGTTTGCCTTTGGCTGGGGTCAGGATCCCAGGGTCCTGGGATCGAGTCCCACGTCAGGCTCCCTGCTCAATGGGGAGCCTGCTTCTCCCTCTCCCACTCCCCCTGCTTGTGCTCCCTATCTCTATCTCTCTCTCAAATAAATAAATAAAATCTTTTGAAAAAAATAAAAAATAAAATGAACTTTACTTTTTCTGGTATCTTTGGGTTCCTGAAGCAGCAGGTCCTTTCTTCCCGACCCAAAAACCCTTACTTGGGTCTGGAGCGTAGTCTTTCACAGCCGGGTGCTGAGAGGGCCAGGGAAGGAACGTGGGCTGGCCTAGGGCGCTGGGGCCCCTCCTTCACCACACCATATGTCCTCTGAGGACAGGCACTGGAGTCTCATTTAATTGAAATTCTTGTAGAAAATCACTGACAATAGCATTAGCCATCACCAGCTCTTTTCATTGTCCAAATAATCCTTGTCTGTTTTTGTGCAGATGTTGCCTTGCTCCTGGGTCAGCTGTGAGTGTGTGGACTCCTCGTCAGTGATGTGGACACTGCCCAAATAGTAATCAACACAGAAACTTTAGAAAATTACCAACAGATTACGGCTTCTGTCAGCCAGCACTTTCAATGCCAGCTAGCTGGGGGGGCTTTTTTGTTCGGGTTTGTTTTTTGTGTGTGTTTCTGTGGGGTTTTTTTGGTACTGGAGCAGGTTGTGATTTATAGGAAGGCTTTGTGGAGGCAAATGAACATATGGGGCTCACACCCAATTAACAAGCTTGGACAGACGAGGGCACATACATGGTGTGTTTGCAAGGATAAGCAACAACTGAGAAAACTGGGGATCCTTTTCTCCCTTTCTCTTACCATAATAATCCGGGACAAATTTAATACAACCCTGTGTTACCCCATCATAATGCTCTATGTTGTGAGGAATGCCAAAGAAGTAAGGGACATGTCCTGCCTGTCAAGGGCAAATGTAAGGAGGTTGGATCACAATGACCACAGTAGGAGTCACTCACCAGGATAGAAAAAAAATAAAAATAAAACTGCAAGTTTCTATTCACATTTACCTCCTTTGAAATCCAAAGGATAAGCGTGACATACCATCTAAGTTAGATGCAAAAGGAAACATCTTCGTCTCACCCCTGCTTCTGCTACACACTCTCAGTCACCTCCCGAGGGCTCCTTCAGCTGGCCCTCAATGACTGCTCTCCCCTGTATTTTATAGGTTCCCCAAAGAATTTCTGCTTCTGTGAGGCCACCTCCACCATGATGGCATGGAAAATCACAGAGAGCACTGCAGAGTCCCAAAGCATCCAGCAAATCACTAGAGCTTTCTGCTGCCCAAGGGCTCCAGACCTGGGCTTCTCCCATGTGGTCCCTGCCCACCTTCTACCTCAAGGAGACTGCTACTTTTTTCTTTTTTTAAAAGAATTAACACTATTGCTATTTAAACAGCTATACAATATTTTCTCTAGTCTGACCTATGTCCTTCCTTTACATGCATGTTTAAACGGTTTCCAAAAAACTCAGTCTCCTGGGAAGCATGAATTTTTAATGATTTAGATCAGTTTTGTCATCTCTACTGATTTTAGCTGAACAATGTGTCCTGGTAATAATGTGAATTTAGATTTAACAGGTCAACTTTTATTTCAACCCTATGGAGTTTGGAAAGAGCCCTAGAAACCAATAAGAAACCAAACTCTCCAGGAGCCTGGGTGGCTCAGTCGGTTAAGCGTCTGCCTTCAGCTCAGGTCATGATCCCAGAGTCCTGGGATCGAGCCCTCTGCTCAGTGGCAAGTCTGCTTCTCCCTCTGCCTCTGTGGTTGCTTTTGCTCTCTTGCAAATAAATAAATAAAATCTTAAAAAAACAAACAAAAAAACCAAACCTCTCAAGAAGTCTGGTAAGTTCCTCTACCTCCATTTTCCCATCTGTCAGCAGATGCCACTTAGGGCCACACAGTTTCCATATCACACAACTTCCAGAAACACGGTTCACATCATGGTTGAGCAAAGGTTGCCTGTCTATAATCAGACAAGGGGTGGGCAAATTAAATGATCTTCAAAATCCCTTTGAGCTAAAATTTAATTATTATGTCAATGTGGTACTCCAATTTTTCTCTAAATTTTCCTTACATTTACTTTTAAAGTATCATTTTACCAGTTTTTTTAACATGTGTTCTGGACCAAATTTGCTTTAAAAATATTTTGAATTTAAGTTCATGTGCTACTTTTAAGAAAATGAAATAATAAATATAAAAAAAATTTAATGAGTTTTAAATCTTTACGAACCCCACAAAAATCAAAATCCTGTAATTCATACAACATGTCATAGAGATAATCTACACAGTGGTTTTTTTCCTTTTTAATTTTTATTTAAATTCAATTAACATCTAATGTATTATTGGTTTCAGAGGTAAAGGTCAGTGATTCATCAGTCCTACATAATACCCAGTGCTCATTACATCATGTGTCCTCCTTCATGTCCATCACCTAGCAATCCTGTCTCCCAAGCCCCCTCCCCTCCAGCAACCTTCAGTTTGTTTCCTATGATTAAGAGTCTCTTATGGTTTGTCTCCCTCCTGATTTCGTCGTTTTATTTTTCCCTCCCTTCCCCTATGATCCTCTATTTTGTTTCTCAAATTCCACGTGTTAGCGAGATCATATGATAATTGTCTTTTTCTGATTGGCTTATTTCTCTTAGCATAATACCCTATAGTTCTATCCACGTCGTTGCAAATGGCAAGATTTCATTTTTTGATGGCTAAGTAGTGTTCCATTGTATATAGATACCCCATCTTCTTTAACCATTCATCTGTCTCCGGACATCTGGGCTCTTTCCATAGTTTGGTTGTTGTGGATATTGCTGCTATAAATATTGGGGTGCAGGTGCCCCTTCGGATCACTACATTTGTATCTTTGGGGTAAATATATAGTAGAACAATTGCTGGGTCGTAGGGTAGCTCTATTTTCAACTTTTTGAGGAAACTCCATACTGTTTTCCAGAGTGGCTGCACCAGTTTGCTTTCCCACCGACAGTGTAGGAGGGTTCCTCTTTCTCTGCATCCTCGCCAACATCTGTCGTTTCCTGACTTGTTAATTTTAGCCCTTCTGACCCATGTGAGGTGGTATTTCATTGTGATTTTGATTTGTATTTCCCTGATTTTATTGTAAGTGCTGGCCATTGGTATGTCTTCTTTGGAGAAATGTCCATGTCTTCTGCCCATTTCTTGATTGGATTATTTGTTCTTTGGGTGTTGAGTTTGGTAAGTTCTTTATAGATTTTGGATACTACCCCATTATCTGATAAGACATTTGCACAGCAAAGGAAACAGTTGACAAAACCAAAAGATAACCCACAGAGTGGGAGAAGATATCTATACAGTGATTTAAACTGAGGTTGCTAACAAATTTAAATGGATTACTAGAGGTCAAATACTGTTGCTTTCCATTGTAATCCATATGGAATATTCCTAGGGCTTAACATCACCATAAATACCGTGTGCTCTGGAATGACCTTCCCTACAAGGATCATTGGTCTTGGAATCCAAATAAAGGAGTTTAGTGACTGAATCATTAACAAGAAGCCCTTGATGAAATGATTCTCCCTGTTAAGTGGTCCTAATAGTGTTAGAATCCAGCTCTTCACCTTTAGGTAGTAGCATATTTATATCAAATCACTATTCTTCATATCAAACCAAAAGGACACAGGGAAGCTTCAAAGTTTATTAAAACCATGTTGACTGACAACAAGTAGCTTTTCCTTTCTTTGTAATTCCCAGATCAACAGTATCTTACAGTGCAATGTGCCAGGAAATCTACAAACTCAAAGCGTAGCTTTTCCTGCTATAAATTAAGCCCATTTCCTTGTTGTTATCAACCAAATGCTTAATTATCACTCTCCTCTTTCACAATCCCTTCACAGAACTCAAGACTCTTTGGTCTTGGTCTTCCTCTACTTTTCCATCTCTGCAAAAGGACATTGTTTTAAAACATCCTCCATTTTAATGACTCATCCAAAATCTATACCTAATTTAAAAACCAGGTAGAATATTCTCTGTGATGCCTGACTGCTCACTATGTACCAGGCATTGTTCATGATACTGTGTGTGTGTATATATATATATATATGATTACCTTATTTAATCCTCACACCAACTCTAAGAGGTAGTTCTGTATTCTCATTTTACAGGTGAGGAACCTGAGGCACAGAGAGGTTATGTAGACGGCCCAAGGTCACACTATTGGAAGTCAGCAGAGCAGAGTCTGTGCTCATAATCACTGTTCTGCAAGCCTCATCCCTACGTTGAGCTTATTTGTTTGGTAGTCAACTTTCTAAACACTGATGATCACACATACCTAATTGCCTTCAGAACATCCTTCTGGTAAGTAAATTATTGCAAGTCTAAAAGCTTGCTTGCCAATGGAACACACTCAAGTCATCAGAGAAAGAAATTATGCTCTAAACATGTCTAGTTCAGTGCCCTCCCCTCCCAGACTACTCTCGCCCTGCTTTTTTGTTTGTTTGTTTTGCAATGGTACCTTTGATATTCAACTCCTTCTTTGTGTTGAATACATTGAATTTCACTTTAATTACCAGATACTGTCTGTGCAGCGTTTAAAATTGAACTAAAAATGTAGAGATTACTATATAAAGAACTATAGAAAATTTTAGACTATTACTGGTAGTTAAAAGTAAAAAAACAAATGATAAAATGAAAAATATAAAAATGATATTTTGTTCAGAATTTTGCGTAAGACAGGCTAAAAATTTTCCTTAGGAACAATTTTCTACAGGCCATATTCACGTTAACCACTACATGGTGTAAGTGGGTATTTTCAGATGACTGGGGCAAAGCTAATAACTTCAAAGCAATAGAAATAAAAGCAAAGTGAAACCATAGAACACTAAAATCCCAATTTCCAGTAAGTCTAAATTTTAGTCCTTACTCCACCAAGGAGTGCCCTTGGCCTTCCAACTGAGATTCAGTACACACCAATGACCTCTCCGTGTCCCTGGTGTGCTTTCTTTGGCTCCGTTCTACCCTAGCTCTTGACCGGGTTTCCCTCAAGTGCCATAGATGTTCTTGCAAAGGCCACTAAAGATAAAGGCTTTTATCACAGCTAATCTTTTCCCAAGGCAAATAGTATTCAGGGTGAAAAGAAAGCTCCTGGCTAATTTCTGTTGCTTAGAGAACCAAAACAGATAAAGGAATCGCCTTTAAAAATCGCCACCACACTGTAATATAATCAGGAACTGGGTAAATTCAACAATAGAAGGAAGTCAAATAGGCTGACCTTTCCCAAGTTGTTTTAAAACTGACATGTGAGTGGAAGTTACTGGTGTGGTTTTGTTGCAGCTTCTGTTTTCCTAAGGAATTTGGAATCTAAGCAGGGAAGTAGCCTGTTCTTTAAACTAGGAGTAGAACAAGAAAGAACACACCCATCCTTGGGGGGATGGGGGGGCCATTATTCTAGCTGGGATCCAACTCCCCAAAAGACACATACACACACACACACACACACAAAATCACCAACCAGCAACTTAAACAAGAAGTATTATTTATCTCTTACTATTGACCTGCACTGTTCCAAGCATTGGTAGAGCCAGAGGGGAACAAGGATGCAAAAGGAATATTGGAATCCCCTGAGTGAAAAAAAAGGTCTCTCCTCTCAAGAAGCTTACAGCCTAATTCAGCATTGTTGTATTTTAAATATGTTTGAAAGTATTTATTTTTTTGCATCATCATTTGTCATTTTTAAAGTTATTTCTATGGTGTCGACATAAATTGTGATTCCTGAATTTTCTAACACGGTACCTAAATACTATGTATGTTGTACATTGTGTTGTCTTTTCATATAAATACTTAACAAGTTACCAAGAAGTAGGGGCCATCGGTAAGCCACATGTTTTTAGCTGGATTTATAAAATACGGTTCCTAGAACCATGTCCTAATGTGGTAAGTGGACTTATCCAATTTATACTTAACCAGTCAAAAAGTAATGCCCCCAAGTGACACGTGGCCAATACCCTTCTAGCAACCAATACTAGAAGCGGAACCCCATGGTCATTTATTCCTTGGATTGTATCTTCGTCCAGAATTGTGCTGTGTTTGAAATTTTCAGCATCAAACCCGTCATCAAATTATGTTCTGTTTGTCTACCTTGACTGCCCTCGCTTCCATTACTACCCCTGGAGTCCTCATGGGTCCTGCTGATTTCCCATATTTCCCATTTCTTCTGGATTCTTGTCCAGTATTACATGGTCCATAGCCTTAAATGTCTCACACCACATTCCACATTCTTTCGTGCTTCTCCCACACCTGTCCTCTGCATCCTTGATCTTAGATCACTTCATTATCTGTTTTATCTGCAACTGAGTTGGCAGAGAAAAATCTAGTCGCTGTGTTGAGGGCAGCGTTGCAAACTCCTATTTTTTAACCTAGCTATTCTACTTGTTCTTACTTCTCTTACTCATTTCCTACAAAAACGCTGCTGACTTTACATTCTCTTCAAGCCTTCCTCCTTATCCCCAAAACCCACATCTAGGTATGACCTTGCCTCATCTTTCATATAAAAAATAGACGCCGTCAGGCTTGAACCTTCTCGATTTCTCCTTACTGCAGCTCACCAATATTTGCAGGCTATCCTTTTTATTAATTTTTCAGATTTATTTATTTATTTGAGAGAGAGCAGGAGTGGGGGGAGGGGCAGAGGGAGAGGGAAAGAGAGAATCCCAAGCAGAATCCCCCGCTGGGCATGGAGCCCAATGTGGGGCTCCATCTCAGGACCCCAGATCATGACCTAAGCTGAAACCACGAGTCAGAGGCTCAACTGACCGAGCCACCCAGGCGCCCCTTGCAGGCTGTCTTTTCACTCTTCCAGCCCTGGTATAAAAGCCACTTCTTTGCATGGCCACACTGGGTCATTCTCTCCCAATGCAGGCAGTCAGTCCTCTGTTTTCTGAGCTCCAGTCACATGATGAATATAATCGCTATCAAAATTGATACCTTTAGGGATAGATTTCAAATTTCCTGCTTTCTACTAAATATATTTTAAATTTTTAGCTCAGAAAATGTAGCCTGTAATACTTATAATATTTATGGGTTAACTTTTTAAAATAGGTAAACATTCATACTGTACAAAATTTGGAAAAGTACAACAAGAAATCAGTGAACATTTTTCCACTCCTGGAACTAGATACACAGTTTCTTGTGTATTTCTCTAAAGATAATCTCTGGCACATGTAAGCAATTAAGTATAGTCTCCCCCACCCACACTTTTTGTACACATAGATACTATCATATTATACACACTGTTATACACCCATCACTTAACAATGGATACCAGAAATTATTCCGAGTCAGTATATAAAGTATTACCTCTTTCTATTTTACAGATGTATGGTTTGGTAGATCACGGATGGTCACAAATTCTTTGCCCCTCTTCTACTTAAAGAGATGGAGTCTATTTCCCTTCCCTTGTATCTGGGCTGCCCTTGTAACTTATTTTGTCAGTAGAATGAAGTAGGAGTAATGTTCTATAACTTTTGAGGCTGGGCCTTAAACAATCTGCAGCTTTACGTCCTGGGAACACTCCCTTCTGGAAGCTAGTCATCGTGCTGGAAGAACACCAAGCTGTGAGGAGAGGCCACATAGATGAGAGTTTATGCTAACGCACTATGGTCAACAATCCTAGCTGATTTTCCATCCAACGGCCTGTACAAACTACCAGCCATGTGAGTGAGCCATCTTGGACATTTCAGCCTAACTGAATCTCCAGATAACTGCAACCCCAAAAGACATCACCTAGAACAGAACTTCTTAGCTAGGTCCAGTCACCCATAGAATTTTGAGAAAAGGTCAATAATTGCTATTGTTTTAAGCCCCTATGTTTAGGGTGGTTTGTGAATAACAATAAATAACCGAAAGCACATAGTTGTCCATCATACGGATGTACTTTAATATACATAATCCAACCTCTATTGATGGACATTCAGGTTGTTTTTCCTTTTGCTCCTCTTTTGTTATTACAGATAATGCTGCAGCTAATCATAATGTATACAATGTCATTTTGCTTGTGTGAGTGTATCTGTGGGATGAGTTCCTAAAGGTAGAATTGCTGGATATAAGAGGATATGCATTTATAGTGTTGATAGATATTTCAAAATTGTTATCCATAGAGATTTTACTAACTTACACTTCTATCAATAATATAAGAAAGTCACTGTTCTTGCACACCCTTACTAACACTGTGTTATCAGACTTTCTGATTTTTGTTAAATCTAATAAGCAGAAAATGATATAATTTCTATCTGTAGTTCCATTTTTATAAATGAAGTTGAACATGTTGTAATATATTTTAGAGCCATTTATATTTTCTCTTAAGCGACCAGTCCCTGTCCCTTGCTCAGATTCTGTTAGGGTGTTGGTTTTTCAATTAACTTATAAAAATCCTTCCAGGAATTTAACCCTTTATTTATCATATAAGCAATCAAGGGGCGCCTGGCTGGCTCAGTTGGTAGAGCATGTATGTGACTTTTTTAAAAATTTTTTATTGTGATGTTAATCACCATACATTACATCATTAGTTTTTGATGTAGTGTTCCATGATTCATTGTTTGTGCATAACACCCAGTGCTCCACGCAGAACGTGCCCTCCTTAATACCCATCACCAGGCTAACCCATCCCCCCACCCCCCTCCCCTCTAGAACCCTCAGTTTGTTTTTCAAAGTCCATCGTCTCTCATGGTTCGTCTCCCCCTCCGATTTCCCCCCCTTCATTCTTCCCCTCCTGCTATCTTCTTTTTTTTTTTTTTTGTTCTTAACATATATTGCATTATTTGTTTCAGAGGTACAGATCTGTGATTCAATAGTCTTGCACAATTCACAGCACTCACCATAGCACATACCCTCCCCAATGTCTATCACCCAGCCACCCCATCCCTCCCACCCCCCGCCACTCCAGCAACCCTCAGTTTGTTTCCTGAGATTAAGAATTCCTCATATCAGGGAGGTCATATGATACATGTCTTTCTCTGATTGATTGACATATTTCGCTGGACCTCAGGATCATGAGTTCAAGTCCCATGTTGGGTGTAGAGCTTACTTTAAAAAAATAAATAAAATAAATATAAGCAGTAAATATTTTTTCCCAGTTTGTCATTTTTCTTTTGATTTTGCTTAGAATTATGTGGTCAAATTTATTACAGTGGAGTAGGGTCTTTCCCATTCTGATAGTTAGAAATGCTGCCTTAGATTCTTCTAGTACTTCTTTTTCATATTTTTATTTTAATTGCTTTTAGTATTTAAATATTCTCTAAGATACGGATCTACTACTTTTTTTTTTCTTTCCAGATGGCTTTCTGTTGTATTTCACAATCTATTTACAAGTCTTGCTTGTAGCCCTGGTATTCCTTAAGGACAGGAAACTTGTCTCTTTAATGACCTAATCCTGAAAACTTCGCATAACAGCTCATACCTAGAAGACCCTCAATAATATTGATAACCATTTGAGAGAAACTCTGGTTCGGCACTGAATTCCACAGATAAAACCACTCTCTTCTGACATCATCTGGGAGAATTTTGTTGAGAAAGAGCAAGAAAGCTTCATTTTAAACACCCATGTTGGAAACACTAGGACGTTAAGTCTGGGTGATACGGGAATACTTTTGAGTCTTTCTCTTCTCTAGCTTTATTTACTAACCACCAGGTGTGACTGCTATTTCTTTTAATGCTAATCAATTAATACTACAAATGTCAAACACTTATTTATCACCTGCACATACACACCTCTACTAGAGGCCTGCAATGTTGGTGGGTGGGTAGATACTTTAACCTTATCTAACCTCTGTACAATAATTAATTTTAATTGCTTTTCACACTGGTTATATGATCTCCTAACTTCTTGGTAGTGGTATAACTCCGTAAAGAAACTGATTAAGAAAAGAAAAACAAAAACAAAAACAAAAAACCCTGCTATGAAACTCTTAAAAAATAGATGTGAAATATGTTTTAAACACTCTGTAAGCAAATATAAAAATACTTAAACCAAAGGAAACATGTTGCTTTCATTGCTTGCGTTGGGTGCTGCCTCTCTTCTCCCAAGGAGTGTCACTGCCTTAAACTCTATTCCTCAATAGACACTACCTGCTTCTGTAAATCACCTTCAGATTTATCTGAGGATCAAAACTCTTTACCACCTGGTCACCGCTTTAACTCTTATTCCACATGACTAACCTTTTTTTTTTTTAAGATTTTATTTATTTATTTGAGAGAGAGAGAATGAGAGATAGAAAGCACGAGAAGGAAGAGGGTCAGAGGGAGAAGCAGACTCCCTGCTGAGCAGGAAGCCTGATGTGGGACTCGATCCCGGGACTCCACGATCATGACCTCAGCCGAAGGCAGTCGCTTAACCAACTGAGCCACCCAGGCGCCCCATGACTAACCTTTTTAATGGTTCTTTGTAATCTCTCTGATCGGGGAATATATGCAGGCGAGCACGTGTGCACGCAGATTCTATCTTGCTTCTTCTCATGCCTGTGTGCTTCAGTCAAAAGAGGAAATGTTTTAGCAATAAAGGTTGGTGAGAAACTTAAAACACCACTGAAATATTATTTGAGATGAGCTACGGTTGAGAGGAGCCAAAAGGATGACACGAGGTCGTTCTTTCTTTCCAAGTACGGCCACTTCCCTTTTAACAGAAATATTACAAATAATGGTTAAAACATTTACTTAATCCCCCTTAAATGAATCAGGTACCCCTTTTCCATGGGCCAACTGTGTTTACACACTGGCTTTCCCTTGTGTTTCCCAAAGACTGCAATAAAAACTTTCTCCTGTGGCAGTTAAGTTTAGTTGGCATATTTCTCTAACTAAAATTTTGGTTGCTGGCTTTTATGCTAGATGTACACATTTCACATAGTGGCTGAACATATAACAATGATTTTTGAATCTTGATAATAATTTATATGGCTAAAATATACTAAATATTAAATGACACAATATTCTATAATAAAAAACAACAATATTTACCGTATTACTTGATCATATGTATTTATATCCAAATGCACCCATTTATAATATATCAGGGCATAAGAGCTCCAGTTTGTTTGAAGAACATCGCTTGACGAAGAGCAATGAAGACAGAGGAGTTGATGGAATTTCTTCTACCTCCTTCCCCTACCACGGCCCTTATAATTTCCCCCAAATAGTTTATTCATGTTTTCAATTTGAAGTCCCCTTTTAATCAGGAATATAGCATATTCAACATGTATTGTAGTGATTTAGAGATGGTCAAAATTTCTTTGACATTTCTCCCACCGAGAGGTGGTGTCCACGTCCTTCATTCCTAGAGTCTGAATGGGCTCCGTGACTATTTTGACCAATAAAAGTGTAGCGGAAGTGAGCTGTGCCAGTTTCTGAGACTAGGCTGTAAGAGATTGGCAGCTTCTACTTCCTGTCCCTTGGAACACTCTCTTGAAACTCTACCCCTGGGAGAAGCCAGTGGCGGTGCAGTTAGTCTGAATCTCCTGAGACAGCTGTGTCCGCTGTTCCAGACATCCCAGCCCAGGCACCAAGACCAGTGTCAAGGAACCACCTTAGGCATTCTAATCCTAGCAAACACCTCACGAAGAAGAATGAAGATCCCAGACATATGACCCCAATCTAGCTATCCCAGCGGTCTCCAGCTATTCAAGCAACCCCAGCTGGTGGGGCAGCCACAAACATGTATCAGAGACAAGCTGTCCCTACTGTGTCTGCTCTAATCCCTGACCCACAGAATCATCATGGATACGATCATTATCTTGATTCTGGTGATGGTTTCACAGGTGTGTACATACGTGTGTGTACCAAATTGTGTCCTTTATGTGCAGTTTATTGTATATCATTTATACATCAACAAAGCTTTAAAAAAGAAAAAAATAAATTATTGTTGTTTTATACCACTGAGTTTTCAGGCGGCTTGTAATCTGACACTAGGCAACCTGAATATGCATCTTCTGCCTTTTATGTTTATTTTTTCCTGTTATTAAAATGCTATTAAAATATAAACTTGACATATAAATTTAAAATATATACCAAGCATTGTTTTTTATAATATTTCATTTGTTTTCATCTAATGTCTATAATCAAGGCTATATGATAATTAAATGTGTTTGACATTTTAAAAAAATCACATAGATTAGTAGTAGTAGTATTGGTACTATTTCTGACTTGTGATTTTCCCACCGGAATAGATTCTAGGCATGCAGTATATTCACATATGAAGTGTTTCTAGATTGTAGTCCTTTCCCTAGAACATATTAGGTGTTCAACAAATATTTGCTAAAATAATAAATGAAGTATGGCAGATTCTTAAGTAGAAATCTGTCCTTTAAAAAGAAATCTTTATCCAAAGCATCTTAATTAAAACATATTGCAAATGACTTCAGGGTACCAGCAGAATACCTAAGGTAGATTACTCAATATTGAACCAAAAAGTGCAGATACTAGGAAATAAATAATAGCAAACATTCCGAGTAACGGCACTCTTTTTATTCTCAGCTTACACATGAGAACACTGAGGTTCAGATAGATAAAGTAGAGCAGCTAATATTATAAAAAGTTTGCAGAGCCAGATCGTGACTCCAACACCTAAGTGCCTAATCACTATTTCATTCTTGTACTTTCATTAGGAAATAACATTATAATCACAAGTCTCACCAATAAGATCTATAAAAGAACAAAAAGGAAAAGTCAAGTAATCTTTATTCTGCCTGTTTCTTCTTTATCGTAGGTCAGATGTGCATGATGATTATTATTATAACTACATGTTATGAAAAATTAATGAGCGGTAAAACTAAATTAAAGATTTTCACACAAAGAATCTCTAGAAAAATCAACTTCTGGTCAGAATACCCTCATTTAACCAAATCTAAAACCACATTCAACCATTGTTCTCTATTATCTTAGGAAGCATTTGGAAGATACCATATTTTCCAAAGACTTCAAGGAGCAAATAAGGGAGGTGACAAAATTAAAAAATAGAGAAATTTTGTTTAAAAGTTTTAATATTAAAAATAGCACACATTCATATTTACGCCTGATTTTATAATATATATTAGATATATATTTATATTAAATACATATCACTATAAAATATATTTATATATTTATAAAAATATGTATCAAATCAGGCATAAATACGAATGTGTGCTATATTATTAATTTTTATATATAAATTTATATATGTGAAATATATATTTATTACTTGCAAGTATACTTGCGATAACAAAATTGGAATTCAGAACAGTAAGAAAGTAAGGAGGAAACATGCTTTATGAACAACTAGTTTTAACAAGTCTTCTTTTTTTAATATATATTTTTTAAGATTTTATTTATTTATTTGTCAGAGAGCACAAGCGTGGGTGGGGGGAGGGCAGCAGGCTTCCCGCTGAGCAAGGAGCCCCATGAGGGGCTTGATTCCAGGACCCTGGGATCATGACCTGAGCCAAAGGGAGACGCTTAGGCCCCTGAGCCACCCAGGCATCCCTTAACAAGTCTCTTGACCTAAACAAACAAAAAAATCATGCATTTTCCTCAATAAATATGCTTATTCTGTGTTTTAAGTCTCAAGAAATTATGGCAGAAATGCTTCAGAAGAAATAGTCTTTTTACTGATTGTATGTTAAGTTCTTCTTTGTTCACTAAGCATTAATAAGTGTGAAAAATCTTTGTGCTCTGTAAGAATGCTAAAAAATGTAGATTTTCTCAAGAGATTTGAATAATAACTCATTATTGTTCAGAGGAAACTCTGGTATTTGCATATTTTGGGTTTGTTTTAGATAAGTTCATCACTGGAATTCTGATGTTTCACTTCTAGACTGCAAAGAATTTTAAATTTAGAAGCTATATACCAATACATTAAAAAAATTAAAATTCTCATTCAAAATTTTTCAAAATTCTTAGCAATTTTTTAAAGATTTTATTTTTTAAAATTTATTTATTTGTCAGAGAGAGAGAGAGAGAGAGAGCACAAGCAGGGGGAGCGGCAGGCAGAGGGAGAAGCAGGCTCCCCGCAGAGCAAGGAGCCCAATGCGAGACTCAACCCCGGGACCCCGGGATCATAACCTGAGCTCAAGGCAGACACTTAACCAACTGAGCCACCCAGGTGTCCCAATAATTTATGCTTTTTAAAATATCAGGAAGCATATGAGAAAAGGAAAATAAGACATTCTTTGTACTATTGTAATGCAATTCATGAACTAGTTAGCACACTAAAGACAGGGGAAAATGACCCTTGTAAGATAATTCATTTTTCTAGTTAATAATTAATATTTTATAATATGACCTGACCAAGTCTACAGGCTCTTTTTTCTTTACAATTTCACCAAGTGTCTTCAAATCTATTAAAATGGTATCTATTTTATATGATCTATTGCTTCATCCAATGCTTGCCAATTTTTCAAAAACATTAAAATAAGTAGCTCTAGTTGGTAGTTTGCTTAGAAAATATTACCTTATGTTCAGTAAAATTCAACTTCTTCAAAACTTCTTCACAAAAATCATTAATTAATCCTGCCATAGGAACCTCTGGACTATACAATGAGTATAATTTTTCTTTAAAAATTACCAATTTCACTGACACATACCCCTGTTTTAGTATTTTGCTGGTGAAGTTAGTAATGACTGTTCACCAACATGTTCTATTTAGTGCACTGCTTCATCAAGTGCCAACATGGAAGTCTGCATGACTGGTGATTGCTGAGTCTTCTCAAATTCATACAGTTCCAGACATTTTTCTTACTACATGGGTAAGGTGCTATGTCGATAAATGTTGATGACATTTAAATAGGATTATATAGCAGTAATTAGAGGGTAAAAAAAAATTGCAATGCTTCCCATTTCTTTGAAATTGTATAAACAGACGGCTTCTCGACGTGAAACCCCAACTAAAATTAGGGATGTCCCAGCACTTAAATGCATAAGCCCATTTCATTTGAGTAAAATAAATATTGAGTTTCATCTATCTTTTAGCACATTCTCAAGTAGCATCTTAATAAAATTTAAACTGATTTCATTTATTGAATTCTATTAACTTTAAAGCATAATCTACCATGAGCCAACTTGAGCATCATTTATATCACTTACATTAAATAAGTTTAAATCTATGAATGTATAATGGTACTAATCAAATACCATCACTGGTCACCTTTGAAGGGTATTAGGGAATCAACTCATTATTCTGAAAATCAATAAATAAAGGGAAAGAATTAAACATTTATTCTGCCTTTCCATTCAGAAAGGACAACCCATGGACAACCAAATGGTTGATGAAGGAAAGTTTCTCTTTGTAGAAATAACTGAACAAATAAATAAAAAGGAATGACAATTAGAATAACACCATTTGGCAACTCTATATTAATTAATGGATTTAAACAAAAATCAATGGCTTTAAACATCGCAAAAAGAGAAATGACTGAACATTGTGTGCCTCCTGATAGAAATACAACATCACCTGTGATATCGTCCTTTGAATCTGAATCTGATCTGATCAATTTACAGAAAATATAAGAAATATAGGAAAGCCAAAGTAATGTATTAAATGATAGCATGAGGTGCAACCAGCAAAATCCATACCATGGACATTTAATGAACAAATAACTCAGTTTCTTATACAAGTAAATTGCAAGGGAAAATAGAGATGGATAAATTCAGACATAAAATTACATAGTATTTTTAGACAACATTTTTTTTCTATTTGTGTTCCAGAGATCTTTCCTATCAACTCATTAATAATGAAGATAGCAATATAATCTACCTTTCTAATTTTTAAGCTATCATTTCTCTCTTTTCTAAGGTAACAGTAACAACAATAATAAAATTCTCAAGCTAGAAAGCAGTTTCTTTTCTATTGAGGGAAGAGCAAAAGCAAGCCTGTAAAATTCTTTACATCCTCATGTAGAGACAATCTTTGCATTCTTACCAAGGAGTCCTGTATTAGTTTACTACGGCTGCCATAACAAAGTACCACAGACTGGGTGGTTTAAACAACAGATACTTCTTTTCTCTGAATTCTGGAGGCTGAAAATCCAAAATCAAGGTGCTGATAGATTTGATGTCTTCTGAAGCCTCTCTCTTTGGCTTGCAGATGGCTACTTTTTCATTGTGTCTTCACATGATCTCTTTTCTCCATGCGTGTGAACCCCTGGTGTCTCTCAATGTGGA
Source organism: Zalophus californianus (assembly GCF_009762305.2). Lineage (NCBI taxonomy): Eukaryota > Metazoa > Chordata > Mammalia > Carnivora > Otariidae > Zalophus > Zalophus californianus. The sequence continues at coordinate 48,094,420 of NC_045601.1, forward strand.
CAATCTATTTCTTCTTATAAGGACACCAGTCATGTTGGATCACCCTAACACTTTATTTGAATTTAATCACCTCTTTAAAGATCTTGTCTCCAAATAGTCACATTCTGAAGTACTAGGGGTTAGTGCTTCAACATGAATGGGGGAGGGAGGGGGCACACAGTTCAGTCTATAACAAGACCATTCAGAATCTCACCATATTTACTGATAAGACCAATGCTTAAAATGGTTTGAAATTTAGAAAAAAAACCCTCAATGTGGGCTCAAAAGCTAAACCCTTGAAGCTCATGAAATTAATCACATAAGCTACACTTTACAAAGTCTGTACCCAACATTCCTCCTCACTTCTTAACTCTCAGCTTCTGGTTCTTCAGACCTGTGCACTACAATGTGGTAGCCACATGTGACCAGAGAGCATTTGAAAAGTGACTGCTCCAAACTGAGGTGTGTTGTAAGTATAAAATACACTGGATTCCACAGACTTGGTAAGAAAAAAAGTAAAATATCTCAGTAAGTTTCATGTTGATTACATATTGAAGATTTCTGGATTATTAATTTCATGTTTCTTATTTTTTTAAAAAATATTACTAAAAAAGTTTAAAATTACATGTCTTTCATTTTATTTCTATTGGATGGATGCTTTCCAAAATATGGGTATATCATTTGACCTGAGACTTCCTTTGAGAGCTTTCTTACACTTCCAATTTTTAACTCTCCCCAAAAATCCCTTCCCTTTTCTCACCCCTACACAGTATAGAATTGTAGCATGATACCCAGTCCTTAACTTGTATTTCAAACCTAAGGAACGGCGTCCCCCTTGTTAGGAAGAAAACCTGTAAGGCTAACTTAAGGAATTCAACTGAAATGTGTTGTATTGAAATCCTATGTGACAAGTAGTCCTGTTGCCTTTCACCTTTCCCAGAAATGAGAGTTTTAATTAACAGCAATTGACAAAGTTTTTTTTCACTTACTAGTAGTATTTAAGAAGTGTTATGTTCTAATTTTATCAAAACACTAGAACTGGGATTATCAGGATTTCTAGAAATCTTGGCAGTAATTATTTTATATAATCGCAACTGCTAGATCTTATGGGGTAGTTTGTTTTGTTTCAAAGTTGCTGTTGAGGGGCACTTGGCTGGGTCAGTCGGAGAGCATGTGACTCTTGATCTTGGGGTTGTAAATTCCAGCCCCAGGTTGGGTGCCGATTACTTAAAAACAAAGTTGCTGTAAAGCAGTTGAGAGGAAATATAGATAGAAGCATTTCAGGGATCAGTAATTTATCACTCTTTTCAGGCACATAAAATATAGTTAACATTCACATCTTTTAAAAGTATTTCCCATTTTTAAAATAGCACCGTTGGATGTAATTTAAAGGAGTGCTGGAACTCGAATCCCCAGCAAGGACTGGAATATTTACAGATTTAAAGCATTTTAAAATTCATGTTTGCTACATCCTGTTTTAAGCACTTTCATATAGCTGGGAAGTGGAAAGGGGAAAAAAATGGCTCAATATTGCACAGTGAATTATTAAAGGAAAAATAAAAGCTAATAGCCCTGTTACTGAATCAGTTTTCTAATTTTCAAAGCAAACTTAACATTAACTACAACCCCTTTCTCCAAAGTATATGAATGCAAAAGGCACCCTTTCCCCAAATTTTTAATTGCAAAATTTTATTGTTTATATACACGAGAGGAAAATGTAGATACACTGCATTGGTTCTCAAGCATTTTATCAAGCCCTATCATTGAAATGTTTACTTGACTAGCTAACATAGAACTCACCTTCAATGGATGTAATTACATATCCTAAGTATAATGTCAAGCATACCTTCCACATCCCTTAAACTGAGTAATAGTTATACTTACCATCAACACTCAAGATTTTAAGTTTTTCTCTAAAATTTGCATTTTAAAATTGTAAAAAATCCTATTTTAGCAAGCTTGATTATATCAACTGGTAAAACTTTATTTTACAAGCAATAGGAATTGAATCAAATGATAATTATAATCCAGAGGAAGTATTTTATAACCATAGCAAATGCCATTATACATACTGCCAATACAGATTTAATAGACAATACTGAACTGTACAAGAGTTATTTATTTTTCCTTAATCTCAAAGCTATTGTTAGTAATACAAAAAGCCATATTAACATTTTTCCATTAGAAAACAATGTGATGTACAAAACTTTGGATGAAAAGATATGTCAAATTTCATTTAATCACTTGGTGGAAAATCCACCATTCCATCATTACCACCCAAAGTGTTTTAGGCAATTAAAATCAAAATAATGCATCTTAATTCCAGCTGTTAAAAAAACAAGCCTAACAATATAGTTGGCTACACAGTATTTTTGACTACTCAGGAGTTAATTTTTAAAATCCATTTTTTTGAGTCCTCCCACACACTAGGCCCTGTACTTGGCCAAGCAGGTATTTGAGGAAAGTTGGTAAGGTTGGAAAGACCCCATAAAGCAGTCCTTTGGTTACCAGATTTGACTTTTAACTTTCAAACATCCAAAGATCAACACACCCCAGCTAAAAGTACATACTCTTCCAAATGCTGTTTTTATTAGTGGGGAGCATATTTGGTAAGGAGAGGGCATGAATTATTAATGATTCATTATTCCAATTAATAGCACATGTCAAAACCTAATTTATTTTTCTAAGGAGTTTAAGATTTGGTGCTCAGTTGTTACAAATGTGGTTCACTGACTGTGAACCCTACAAGGCAAACTGCTCAAAAACAGCAAAACAGGGTGTGCGTAAACTCTTTTCCTTTGCATTTAATGAAGTAATGGTATTTGATATACACCTTTTTATTCAAATTGACTTCAGTTTAGGATCCAGTGAAGAAAAAAAAATAAATCCAGTTATGGGGTGGTTAAGAGCAAAGGTGAAACTAGTAAGGATTATTACTATATAAGGAAGTATTATTCTCTATCTTTTCCTTTGAGTAACAAGATACTAACACACTACTTTCATTTAAAAAAACTGCAACTATTGAATTGAGGCAAGTTATACTAAAAGGCCCATGAACTGACAATGTTGCCCATTCATCACCGTTACTCCTTCACATAAGCCTGTTTTTTCTAAGGTGTAACACATAATCTAAGCAATTATTTGGAAATTAGCCAAACACTAAGCAATTACAATGGCAGGTAATACACATCAGTTTTTGGAAAACATTTGGCCACTTTTGTGGCCCATCTGCAGTTTGGATTAAATACTCTCAAGTTTCTGGACCTGCATGACAAAAAAATGTATTTTATGAAATTTTCACATGACATTTAAATAGTCTTCAGGTCACACCACTTTTGTATTATATAATTCATTCTGACATGCTATGTTAACTACAATAAAAATAATTACTGAATTTTTAAATGAAAACTCAATGTCATTGCAGGTAAACGGTAACAGACATGGAATGTTATAAGATCTTCCTGTATGTAATCTGACACTGCTGATTACGAATTTCAAAACTTTGGAAACTTCAGATTAAAAACCACAAGAAAATTTACTCTTGATGGCACGCAAGATGTTCCTCAAAATTACCCTTACGACCTAAAGTCTCAGTATTTTATCAGAACATAAATAAACACAACAAATTTGTACATTTTATTCACATTTATTTTTCGCTTTTAGTGTGCTCACAGAAAATTAGAACACCTTAAGCAGGAGTTTAATAGCAATTTTTGTAAGCAAAGTTACATTCCATCTCTAAGTCAAATTGGTCAAAGCTTCTCCAGTATTTACAAAACATGATAGACAAGATGCTACACAAAACCATTGCATCTGAAGATTTTTTCCTTTATTCTCAAAGACGACTGGAAAAGAAAGCATTGTCTGCTGTAATCAAAAACATACCACAGTATAAACAGTAACCATTCCACTTATCACAGCTTGGTTGAGTTTAAAATTTGTGTTTAAAAGGTCCAAGATGACTGCAGTTTTACAAAAATGGGCAGGGTGGAAAGTTGCAAACTTCATGTGCTTCTGGATATCAAGATTTGTTTTTATACAATAGTCACAGTTAAAAACACCCTGCTGGTAATACATAATTACACTTTATTAAGGTCATAAACCAGCAATAAACAATAAAGCCTATACAACTTGTAGTTCTACTTAATCACTGACTGGTACAGCTAACATGAGATAAGTGAAAAGTTCCTATGGTTTAAATGAACTCCTAAGACTATGATCTTTTTTTAAAATCTGGGTATTGGTGTTTTTTTTTCTCTTTCCTTCTTAGTCAAGACTTGTAGTGTTGTAAACCTGCCTCACAAAATACATCGTAATAACTTTTCTTTAAAAAAAAAAAAGACTAAGCCTTTACACCATCATTTCTAGTGGTACATCATTCTTGGCAATGTTACGCACCACTTCAATTTCCCCATCGTGACCCCTATCACTTCATTTGATATCCCTTTTGACCCACCCATCTCCTTCATATATGGGCATGTCCATAGATTGACAAAGTAAGTTTACATTTTGAATAAAGATGCAAAGTATGCAAAAAACATTAATACTGATGCAAAAAAATAAAAACAAAAGAGAAACAAGGCAGAGGAAGGTGTTTAAGCTCTCCTCGACCTGTTGGAATGGTGGTAACAGAATGATCTGAGATGGGATCTGTGGGGAAGGAGGGGGAACAAAATTTGCTGCTTAAAAAAAAAAAAAAGTAAAATAAAAAAAGACATCTTTAAAATCAATCCCTGGTTGTAGACAAGTTCTCCAAAACCAGTACCTGGCACCACTCCAACAAACAAACGGGGGGAGAAAAGTTCTTCGATTATCTCAAAAATCGGGCCCTTTTACTCTGCCGCCTCCGCTGGGGGGGCTTCTGGACTGCACTCGGGCTGGGCCTCCTGTGAGGGGGCTGCGCAGGCTGATGAGGCTGACGCGGCCGCCGCCTCCTCCGCGGGCGCCGCCTCCTGCTCCGGGGGCGCCCCGGGCCCGCTGGCTGAAGGCGCCTCGCAGGCAGCGGCGCTGGCCCCGGCCTCCTCGGCCTTCTCCTCGGCCTTGCTGGGCTCCTCGGGGGCCTTGGTCTCCTCGCTGGCGGGCGGCTTCTCGGGCGCGACGGCAGCCTCCTCGGGCTTGGCCTCCTGCGGATCGCCGCCCGCCGCCCCCTCCTCACCCGCCGCGGCTTCCTCGCCCGGCGCCGCCGCCTGCTCCCCGGAGGCCGCGCCCGCCTCTGCGGCGGCTGGAGCGGCGCCCCCGGCGGCCTCGTCCTTACCGCCTTCGGCGGAGGCGCCGCCTGCGCCCTCGGCCTCCCCGCCCTCTCCCGCTTCCTTCTTGTTCTTCTTGAAGGAGAAGCCGCTCAGCTTGAAAGACTTCTTGAAGGAAAAGCGCTTCTTTTTTTTTTTCGGGGTCTCGTTGCTGGGCGAGGGCGTGGCCCCGTCCTCGGCCTTGGGCGAAGACGTCGAGGAGGCGGCCGACGCGGCCTCCCCCTCCGCGGCCGAGGGCGAGCCCGGCTCGGCGGCCTCGCTCTCCGCGGGGGCCTCCTTCTCCGCGGGGCTGGCCCCGGCTTCGGGGGCGGCGGTGGCCGGCTCCTCCTTCTCGGCCGCGGTGGGCGACGCCGCCCCGCTCCCGGCGGCCGCGGGCTCCTCCTTGTCGGCGGCCGGGGCGCTGCCGTTGGCCTGCAGCTCCTCCTTGGCGCCCGGCTCGGCGGCCGCGGGAGAGGCGTCGCCGTTTACCTTCACGTGGCCATTTTCCTGCGGGGCAGAGAAGGCGGGAGTGTCACTGATGCGGCCCGGGCGCCGCCATTGCCGCCCCCACCCCTGGGCCGGGAGGGACCAGTTCCCCCCACACCCCGGGCCCCTCTGGCTTTGGAGTCCCTCCACCCCCTTATGGGGAGGCGGGGCTGCCTGCCTAGACAAGGGCTCTCCGAGGAAACGGGGCAGTGCCGTTGGGGGCGCCCTAAAGACACAGCAGTAGCCTCGACCACTCAACAAACGGATTTAAAAGTGCCGAGCCCCAGACGTAGAAAGCAAGGGATAACCCATTCCAGCCTTCACCTCACGGGCTCCACAAAAAAAGAGCCCCGTAACACGATACACCAAACGCCCTTCGGGAGAAGGCACGAACCCAGAGCCGGTACACAACCCCCTTTTCCCTAAACCCTGAGAGGCTCTGCAAAAACACCGAGAACTCCCAGGGGCATCACAGCGCTCCAGCCAGAAGCGCCTGGGCTGCGCGCGCACTACGCCCCCTAGGGCTTGGGGTCGCCAGGGGGCGCTGCGCCTCCACCGCGCGGAGCTGGGCGCGGGCGGGCCGGCGGGCGGGCGCGGAGGGGCGGGGCCGCGGGGCCACCCCGCCCTACCCAGCCCGGCCCTGCCCGCCGGCCGAGGCGCCCCCGAGCCCGGATCGCGCAGCCCAGAGTCCACAAACAAAGCTCAGGTGGCTTCCCGGCGTCCTGGTCCGAATAAAACCAACAAGGCAGGGGGAAACCCATGATTTCTGAGGTGTTGCCTCGGCTTCCACGCCCACCTTCGCCCGAGATTCTGTGAAGCCGGGGCGCGCCACGGCGGCTCATTTTGCATTTTTAACGGGTTCAGAGCCTCTTGGCAGAGCTCGCCTTCCCCATTAGGTTACAGTAGGCGAAGCTACACGGCCTCTTCTCTAGGAAAAGAGGCGTGGTGGGTGCCCAGTGTTTGTGAAGCAGCCACCCATGGCCGACCTCTCGCGCCCACCCAACCGTGGCCATCTGCCTGGGTCCGGGCAGCTCTGGGGTGGCCCCCCGCAGTGGTCCAGGCGCCACCGCGCACACGAACAACCCCGACCGAAACACACCAACTGCCTCTTGTTGACCATCTGGACAGGTTCTTCTTCAAGGACCCACCGAGTCTTCCCACCCAGAGATACCATTTCAAAGTCGGATGGGTGTGTAATTCCACAGACAGCTGACGAATAAAGATTTAGAACAGTGGGAAAGCCCCCACGGAAAAGATACCGAAACCTTCCTGCCCAGCTCCAGCCAGCCAGCTCCCTTTCCAAGAACCCAGGGCATGCCGCCTCAGCATACAATAAAACAGCCTTTCCCCTCCTTGCCTTTCTCCACCACCATTCCCGTTCTCCTCCATCCTGCCCCCCATCACAACAGTTCAGAAATTTTGAAAGCGACCCAATCTCGACAACAAACACGAGAGCCACCCAAACACCTTTGTGCCCACCAAACACAAATGCAACCTGACTGGGGGGAGGGGGGGTTAGCACCTAGCTAGTCACGTTCTGCCAAGCTCCAAACACGCCATTTTAGACGATTTATCACTTCTTTCCTCGCGTCTACACAAGAATTTGCCAGGATTCTCCGGGAACCACTCCTCTGGGGTGGAGAGGAGGACCCCCCCCCCCACCTCCTATGAGAAATTGACAATTTAGGCTATCGCTTTCCATTCAACTTTCAGACTGCAATCTGGCCGTGCTCCTCTCTCCGCCGAATGCGCCTCGGGAGCGACCGGGAGGGGAGGAGAAGCGTCGGGACTAGAGAGAGAGACACCAAAGAAATGACCAGAAACACAGGTAGACTTTACCTGCCCATTCGCTTTGGAAGGCGATGAGGCCACAGCCGCCTCCCCGGGCCTCTCCGCGGTGGCTTCTCCCTTCGCAGCGGTCTTGGAGAACTGGGCACCCATGCTGGCTTCTTCAACAAAGAAACTCAACAGATCCAAGGGGGGAACAAAGAGCCTCCGGTTGGTGTAACGACGGGGCGAGCGGCAGCAGCAGCAGCGGCGGCGGCAGCAGCGGCGGCGGCAGCAGCACACACACCGGAGGGAGGGGGGGAGTGGGGGTGGTGAAGAGGACAGAACAGAACCGATTAAATACACTCCGGATAAAAAGATTTAAGTCGAAGAGATAAAAAAGCAGCAGCGCAGGAGGGAGGGAAAAAGGGAGGAAAAGTCGAGCACAAAAAAAGGAGCCCAAGTGTAGTTTAAAAAAAAAAAAGAAGTAATAAAAAAATCCCAGATTTGTAGCCGCACTGTAGACAAGAGGAAAATGGAGAAATCTCCCTGGTTGCTAATAAGATGCGGGGTCCAACGCCCAAGTGCACAGATGAATGGGCTCGCGGGCGCTGACGCGGCCCCCGCGCGCGCCGGCCAATCCGCGCACCGCACACAAAGCAGGGGGCGGAGCCTGCGCGCCCGGCGAACAATGGAGCCGCGCTTTGCAAATGATTTGAAAATCAGCCTCAGACCGAGAATTAATGTCCTCCAAATAAATAAATCAATTAAAAAATACATGCCTCTCGCCTCCCTCTGCTTGAAAATAATAACGCATCACTTGATTGGCTTGCTTTGTTTGGAATTAATTAACGCGGGGGGGGGGTACTTGTGGATGGGGGCGGAGAAAGCTTTAACTTGACTCGCTTTGACTCTTGTCGGTCTATATCCGTGTCTGTCTCTCTCCACTCGCTCCCCTCCCCCATCTTCCCTGTGTGTTTATGTGTATGTGTGTGTGTATGCGAGTGTTAAAGACAATGGTTGGGATTTGTGTGCAGCATGTTTTCTTTCTCCGTGTTCCGTATTGGTTTCACAGATACTACACAGGGTTTGTTTTTTTAACGGTTGCAAATGTTAAATCGCCCTAAATTGAAAGGTATTTAAACCACGAAGATCGAATTTCATCAAACGACATCTCGAGTTAGAATTAGGTCTGTAGGCCAGATGTGGAAAATGCAAAAGCGTCGAGGAGCCTAAGCCACACTCCCTACCCTATCCCACATTGGCATGAAATAAAGTATTTCGATATTGGCCTGCGATGCTCATCGAAGTCCCTCCACCCCCGACTATTCCCAATTAGTGATTTTCCCCCCACAATATAAAGTGAGGGGCATTTACAAAAGATCATAACAGTTTGCATTTTATCACTGTATGAAATGACAATTTTCCTCCATGGTGAAACGAGATACAGCCTCGAGTATATGAATCCATATATACGGTTAGGATGCAATTCGCGTAGACATGAATCGTTTTTCAGCCTACTGCCAGGATCGGATGGACTCTTTCTGAACATGTGTAAGTGTGCATGCAAGCGAGTGTGCTCCTGGAAGGGAGGGAGGCAGCCGCGAAGAAATTCTAAACAACCGGAATGACGATTACAGTTCTAAGGAGAAACTGCATGTTGAGAAATAGCAAGAAGATCCCTGAACGCTCCAAGTCTAGCTTGGGTTAGAGAAAAAGCTTCTATAAGGGGACACAGAGTACCTCCATCGCACCGCTTGCCACGGAAGTACCAGACGCTATTTGTGTGTGAAAGACAAGGCACTGATTTAAAGAAGGGGAAGAGGCGGTAAAAAAAAAAAAAAAAAAAATCAAGGATACAGCCTAATAAACATTCTCCTACCGCCTACATTTTTGCTCCCAAAGTTTTCACTCGTTTCCACATCAGACCCTTTTCTCGTTTACATTTAGTAATCCTGAAATGAATAATCTTTCGCTTGTGGAAGCGAGAAGCAGTCGAGAGAATGGTTCATTTCTCCTGGTGTTGGCTCTGAATTCTCAAGCAGTTTTATTTTCTGCTTATTGTAGGGAAATGGGTCACACTGAGTGAAAAAGATGGTTGGTTCAAGCCAATAACTCTTTGTTCAAATATTGCTTTGCAAATCACCAAGCTGTACATCTTTACACGAAGCTTCCGTCTTCTCACTGCCCACTGCCTTCAGATGTATTATTCGATCACGAAGTCATATTCTCCAGAGCTGATGTAAAGACGTTTCCGTAGAAGTATATCCTGCCAAACATATTATCACCCTTAAGGGAGCCCGCTGGCCTGGCCCAAGACCCCAGCCGCCGAGGTGGACGCGAATCTCTTGTATTAGCGGAGTTCCAACTTGAAAAGCCAGCTGGGTTGATCCAAAACCACCATCCAGGCGATTCTCAAAAGCTCATTTAAATCTGTTGATTTCCCCCACCCCCAACGTGAATCATGCCCCTTCCTCTGCATCCCCCTCCTGGTTTTAACTTGGGGTGATTGCTAGCTCGCTTTCGGATTTTCTCGCAGACGCGTCCCCAGCCCTCCATTTGGGGGCTGCTTTTATTGCTCCTTTGTTACCAGACTGCCGTGTAGCTTTCCCCCCTTTTCTTTCTCGAATGCCTATTTGCCTGGTATCGGCCGGTCTCCCTGGCAACGGCCACGAAAGATTCGGAGCCCTGGACTGGGGCGGGGGGAGGGGGGGCGGAGAAGGGGCGGAGCCGGTTGGGGGGGCAGGGAGTGGTGGAGGGGAAAGAGATGCTGAGCGAGAGACAGCGAGACCGACAGCGAAGCAGATGGCTGCGCGAGGGGGCGGGGTCCAGGCGGAGCGCGGGGGGACCCCAAGCGTCGGGGGCGTGAGGGAACCAATCAATTCCCGCAGCAGCTGCGGGGCTAGAAAACAAGTGTAGACGCAAAGGTTCGCTCCCCCCGAGCTGTCCCTAGTTTTACAGTAGAAAACATGATTTCCTTTCGATAACGAAAGCGCATTTCTAGCGTGAGTTGGAAAGCCAGTGGTCCCCAGTAACGGCGGTTTGCGGCTGCCGGGGGCGCTGAGCGCTGGGGCAGTTTCTCCCAACCTCTCCCAGCGTCGGGCCAACCGAGGGAAAGCCACGAATGTGGGAGATGGGTGAGGGCAGGGGATGGGGTGAGGAAGAAAGGGGCTGAGAAATGGGAAGAGGCCGTTCTGCCTCGAAAACTACATAATGGCAGGGAAGGACCGCCAAGACTGGAACCAGTACAAGTTGTACAGTGTGAGTATATAGTTCCTCAGGAGTTTGGTGCTCTCGCATCCAGAGCTAAAGGTTTCCAATAAAACGCAAAATGTATAAATATCATTATTTATGCAAATATGATTAACCCAGTAATTCACAGTGAAAATGTGAAACAGATAAATGCCTTTGTCCAACTCACCAAGAGGAAACAGGCGTTTATTTTTCATTTGTATTCTCTTCACCATGAACTGGGGTATCTATTTCTAAGATGATAATCTGTAGATGAGTCACTCTAGTAAAAGAACTATTTATGTAGAATACCTCAAAGTTATTTTTTTCCTTAAAATCTTAGCACTGGAAGGACATTTTAGAGAGATTTACACAAATTCATGAGGGCCTACTGTGTGCCACACATAATCTAAGTAAGCCTTGTTTTCACACCAGTGAACAAGACAGATGCCGGCTCTAGCCTCAGGGAACTTACATTTTAGTAGATCATCTAGTTTTCTCCCCTCGCCAGGTGAAAAATCAGGGCCAGGGAAGTTGCCAGATTTTTGTTAGATGGTAGAGGTAGAAAGGGAGCTCATCCCCTTGATGATTCCAAGTCCCCAGCTTCTTCCAATACTGCATGGTGCTGTCTAGCCTCCACCTGATGGCACATACTGGGTAGGTCCCCTCATTTGTTCCTGATTTTATTTATTTATTCCTCCTGCTAAGTACGAGGAAGAGGGCTAGACATCAGCTGACACCGGAAGTACATGGGCATAGTCTTCCCTCTCATGTCACTTCCACCTCATATTATTATCTCTTAAAACTTTTTGGAATGTGGAAAAAGAGAACAAAAGACAAGATGGACTGTGTGCTAAAGCAAAAAACAGTAAAAAAAAAAATGAGGGCCACTGTTCTAGATTCCAAAATAAATATGCCTTGTTCATCTGAAAGCATTCAATTTAGCATTCATTCATCATTCACAGAATATGAGGTCCTACTGTGTTTATGATATTGTGCTCCCTTTTTCATCCTAGATTTTATGTTACCAGAACCTTAATTCCACAGAAATTGATTAGTTTGGAATATAGGGTATAATAAAACAGACACAGCTCCTCATTCATTCAACAGATATTTATTGAATTCCTATCATGTGCTGGGCATTTGGAACATATCAGTGAACAAAAGAGACAAGAAATCTTTATGGAACTTATATTCTAGAGTGGAGAGAAAAACAAAAATTAATAACTATAAATAAGCAAATTATATGGAATGTTAGAAGCAGGAGTGTGAGGAGGGGGGACCTAGAGCAAAGTAAGGGAGATGGCAGAATTGAACACAAAGAGTACAAATGGATATGTAATTGTAAGTGGTCATGTGTGCTCTGAAGGAAAACGCAGGGTGCTATAAGATAGTCTAATTTAGTTAGGAGGGTTAAAGAAGGCCCTTTTAAAGCAGTGACATTTGAGTAGAAACCCAAGAGAAAGCAGGCATTAGTCAAGTAAAGAGGTTGAGAGTTGTGTTCAGAGGGAGGAAATAGCAAAGTTCCTGAGGAGGGATAGGGTTCAAATGGGTTTGGGAGGAAGCTCGAGAGATTAGTTTGGACATATTTTGACATGCCTATAAAACATCCTAGTGGAAAAGTTAAATGTGCAGATCATAGAGTCTGGAGCTCAAATACTGGTTTGGAATATAAATATATATAGATTTGTGACCATTCCATATGTAAATATCTTCTGAAGCCAAGATATGCAAAAGACAAGAGAATCCAGAGTCATATCCTGAGTATCTTCTGCTTTACGAGGCTGGGGAGAGATTTGTCAATTCTACTTCAAAAGAGCTGAAAAAAAGAGAATAAAATAATATAACACAAAGTAATAGAATAAATGAATAAAAAAATAAAAAAAAGATTGGGTAGAAAAAGAGTCTGGCTGGCAAAGACGACTGAGAAGGAACCCCCAAGGAAGAGACAGAAAACCAGGAAAATGTGGTGTCAGGACAATCAGTGGAGATCATGTTTCAAAGAGAAGTGGTTAGTTTTGTAAAATGCTGTTGAGAAGTCAAATAAAATAAAGACTGAAAAGTTTCCATTGGATTTTGCTGGTTTTAGAACAGCATTCTGTATACAGAATATAGAAGTTACAAGTTAACAGACCTGAGAGCAGTTTCTACAGTATGTTGAGTGGAATCCAAATTTAGCATTGAGGAGTAAAGAAGAAGATGACAGAATAAATGGCCCTTTCTCTATGACGCTTGACTGGGCAAAGAGGGTGGAGAGACAGGTAGTAGCTAGAAAGGGATGGAATAATACTTTTTTGTTTGGGGTTGTGTTGGCTTGAATGGAAGATATTAGAGCAAAGTTGACTGCTCTGGAAATTAATCCAGTAGAAAGGAAATGCTATAGATATAAGTGAGAAAAGGAGTAAGGAATGGGATGAGGTCCCTAAGAATCTAGGAGGGGATGGAGATATAGGGCATGCTGAGAAATTGGCTTTTGAGAGACCCTGTTGCTTTCCTATAAAGGATGGTTACAGATTTACTAGAGGGAAAATGAAAGCATTCCCTTCTGATGGTTTCTGTTTGTCCTTGAAGTCATAGGCCAAGAGCGAGGGAGCGTTGGAGTTTACTTTTATTACAGAAGTTATGGAATGAGGATGGGGAAACATAGGATTGAGATTTGGGGGCACAATGAGACTTCAGAGCAATCATGGGTGCCCATTTGAGGTTGATAAGTCCCACAGATATTTAATCAGCATATCAATGTTTCTCTCTCATACGAAGTTTTAACTGAATAATAGTATCCATTACAATTCTCCTTAAAATTACCATTCACTTTCTCAACCTATATCCAAGTTGTGTTGCACCTATACAGTCAGTATCTGCACGAAAGTAAAGTACAGATTGAAATGGCTCTGCTCGCATAATGCTCCCTTTTACTTAATCCTGTATGGTTTCATACAGATATGTGTAAACATAATGAGAAAGGGAGGAGAACTTAGCATGTGTCAGGCAGTGCATTGTGTGAGCCTGTGCTGGGCTTGTGTTTCACTCTTACTGCAAACCCCATGGAATCGTGCCATTATCCCCATTTTACGTTTGGAAATTTGGCAATTGGTGCTCAGCAAGGTTTGAAAAGTGAATACAACTAGTGTGTTAACTTGTCCATTGAGGGCTATCTGATTTTAGGAATCTAATAAGGTCTCCAGTGGTTGTAACAAAGCAGTGAGATCTCAGATATTATAGGAGTGTTATTAATTTTTTAATTGGTACCATGTGCTGAAATTTTCTTTAAACTTTGCTTTAGTGTTCCTTATCAACTGTGCAATAGCATTCAAAGGGAAAGATTCTTTCATAGTTAGGAAACATCAGAGTCACTGTTTATCTGATCCGGAGACTCAAGGGATAACACCTGTACAATAGGAATGAAGTTTCTGGAATGTTGGATGCCCTCCAGATACATAGGTGATTACTGCAAAACCACTATAAGCATGAGTCTATTTTTAGTCACTGCTCTTCAGGCATATCAATTGAATTAGCAAAAGTTTTTATATTTGAAAGGGTTACCAAAGGGTGGGATACATTCTAGATTAGGGAAGGGTAAACAAAAAGCAGGAAAAAATAAATTTTAAAGAAGTTTTCTCCACAAATTCTCAATCAAAGCTTTTCTACAGTAGCATTTCCTAGAATTTGTATTATTTGCCCTCCAGGGACAGGCTGAAAACTTTCCATATCAGCTCTTAAAAGAACTGAGTTGGGGGAGGGAGATAATTCCCCTCCCATCTTTTTTTCCAGAGGTAACAGGCAAGTAAATAAAGATGAGCAATCAAAATTTACCTTAAAAGGGTCAGGTTCCTAGTCTTACAGAAGTACCCAATTAATTGGCCGAGCGGAAGTGAGAATACAAAATTCATACAGAAAAAAAGTTGACTTTTCAGGGTGATAGCATAGGAACCATGCAAAGGGTAATTTTTATCATTATTTGAAAGTCGTACATACTTTCTGATACTAGATTACTAGTATCAGATTACTAGTATTGATATCTAGTATCAAATACTAGATTAATTTCCTGGCTAGAATGAGATACTTGAAGTGTGTTTCTTGAAATTAACGTATGAAATTATATTAAGCATTTATTTTTGTTGCAAATGATAATGTAGTTTTAAAAAAAAAAGGATATGTTAACCTTTAGAAATCACTTGTTTCAGTCGATAAATCTACAAGTTTTTATTAAACTACTGCTAAACCAGACCTCAGTTAGGCCTGCTCCAGTTTGATAGATCTTTCAGCGCATTCAGCACTCTGTTAGACTTTCGGATGGGCTGATTGGGAAGGACGCTGACATTCCTTTGCTTAACAGATAGTTATTAAGTGTCTACTTTATACCAGGCACTGGGTGATCCTGCTTTGCCTATTATGCCTCACTGAATCCCCACAGGTAGAAACCATTACTTCTATTGTGTTCCCAAACCAAGCCCTTCAGGCGTTACATAACAGGCTCAGGTTCTGCGGTTCATGAGTGGTCTGGGCTGGGTTCTGAATCCAGCCCTTGGTAGTTCCAAAGCCTGTGGCACTGTTTCCCTGGATACCATGCTGCCTTAGAGAGTAGAAGAATTTTATGGGATGTTTCCAGTTCTCTTGGAGGCTACAAAAATGCCCAAGAGACACTGAAAATTAACCAGAGGATATGAAAGTATATTTATGCATTGTGAGAGAAGTATCTAGGGCCACATCTATAAAATGAGAATTAGCATTTAAAGACACATACACGCGCGTGCACACAGAATCTGACCAGTCAGATTCTTGAATCTGGATACATACTTAGTAACTTTATCCAGAATATTGTCACCACAAATTAGATTTTGTGTAATTGAATAAAAACGTGGTTAGGTTGCACCCAGAACTTGCCTCTACCTTCTCTAGGGACAAAAGTGTGAGTGCTGCCTAGGGCCGAGTGAAGTCACTCAGAATATAGGTCAAAGAGTGTGCAGAACTATGGAGAGGAAGTTATACTTGGGGATGTGGCCAGGGGGTGAGATTAGGGATGAGGAGGTGCAGACCCTCATAGCGCCGCTGTAAGAAGACTGTAAACGTGCCTGGGAAGGAAGAGAATCTCAGCAATAAATGTAGGGGTGATGACAATGGAGCATTCTTCCACTAAGACTACAGTTGGAATTGGGTTTACATTTTGGTGGTAGGTGTAAATACTTGTTAGTTTTTAAACTTAAAGCAGTTTTGCGTGTATTTTTTCATTTAATACCTACAGTAAATTCAAATACCAATTAAGTGAATCCCCAGTTATAAGAGAGTTAAGTTAATTTGCTTGAGGTCCTAACTGCAGCTGCCCAGAGCAGCTGGTATCTTGCAGTCTGCTGGGCCGGGCCAACTTTCTCACTGCCCGGTCCTGTCTCTGCCCTGTGTAGCCTGCCTTCCACTCCCATGCCACTCTGATAGTCAATAATAAGATAGTCATGGCTTGTTTCTAATTGATTTTGAGTTTTATTCTCACTGCTTCGAATACTGCTTCTATGCCAATGACACTACGATCAGCATTCCTTGTCCTAACTGCCAGCCCAAATCCCAGATCTGTATTTTCTGCTCCTCACTGATCTGGGCATTGCTATGTGCGTACTTCTTACCGCTGCCTCAAACTGAGGTGGTTATCATTTTCCCATCCAAATTAGCATTACCTTCTGAAAGAATTTTATTAGGTTTCCTGGAAACATGTTGGACTTTCCTCTCCCTCTTTTTCCAGGCTATGAACAGAACCAGATATAAGACTTCGTTAGGGTTCAGTATGGCTAAACACTCTACTACCAATTAGAAAAAAAAACGAAAACAAAAATTTACCCAACAAACTAAAAGCTTCAAGCTTGTGCCTGTTTGGGCCTCCCGTAAACCTCTCTCCACCTCTACCATCTTTCTTTCTTGGACACGCGATCCCCTCCTGTTGCCTTTTCTCCCTCTCAAATTCCCATTGATTTGACTTTGCAAAATATAAAAATAATTCAGTAGCAAGGAGAGGACTGGAATTCTCACTGTATGATTTACTACAGCCCGGAACACCCCATGGATCATCCTTGTCAAGTCGTGTTGATTTTTTTTCTTTCAAACATCTCTGGTATTTTCCCCCTTCTCAGTGCCAAACTGAAATCGAGGTTCTTGATGCTTTCTGTCTGAATGACCTCCTAGGTAGTCTCTCCCTGCTCCAGAGCATTCTATGCCATGGACATCTCCCCTGTAACTCCCCTGATCAAAAACTGACTTTCAGCTGCCTGGGGTCTGTCTAATCCCCCCATGCCTGACTTCCAAGATTCTTTATAATCTGTCTCTGTAATCTCTAAGCAGAAGGCTAGTTTGGGTCACTAAGTGGCTATATATATATATATATATATATATATATATATATATATATATATTTTAAGATTTTATTTATTTATTTGACAGAGACAAAGCGAGAGAAGGAACACAAGCAGGGGGAGTGGGAGAGGGAGAAGCAAGCTTCCTGCTGAGCAGGGAGCCCAATATGGAGCTCGATTCCAGGACCCCAGGATCATGACCTGAGCCGAAGGCAGACGCTTAACGCCCGAGCCACCCAGACACCCCCACTGAGTGGCAATATATTAAACTCTTCCTTATAATTGTGTTATTTGCCTCCTGGCAACAAACTAGTAATTACAAGTTTTCAGTATAGCCCCCTTAAATATAGTTTATAGAGAGAGGAGTGAAGAACTTCTTCGAGATAGTTCATAATTTAAAACAATTGAGGAAGCCAGGTCTCCATCAGCTTCTTTTCTTAGGGGCTGAAAAGGAAAAGGTTTCAAGGGGGATGTCGGCTGATTTCCCTTTCTGCTGAGGAGAGAACCCTGACTTTGAACTTTTTATGTCCTTTTCCAGTCTTATATGTTTGACTCAACCACAGCAATAACTTCATCAGAAAGGGCAAAATGTTCCTGTAAGAGGTAGAGAAGAAAAAACAGCAATTAGTAAATAATAGACATTGTGTAGATAAGACAGGTTTTTCCTTCTTGATCAAAATATTTTTTCATGTTCTTAACATTTCATTTTCTCACACTAACATTTTTTCTGGCTGGGTCTCTTGTTTTTTTTCCACTGTACTGTCCTAGTATTTCTAGTGAGTTTAAACTATATAGTGTCTGTTAACTGACTAAAACAGGTAGCGATTTTCCCTACATTTGTTTTATATTCTTTTCACCAGATGCAAAAAAATATCTGCAACTTCTGAATTTACATTATTATAATTGTGATGTTTTGAGAGTATCCCATAATAAGCAAAGAATTGTTATATTTTAGACATTGTCAGCACTTTTTGAAAATTATTTGATTTTCAGTTTATCTTCTTTTTACCGATATAATCGAAAGATTCGTTCAATTTAGTAGGGGAAAGCAGTAAAAAATTGACATGATATAGGCAAACATCTACTTATATTGTTTTTTCCATATCTTTTCACTTAATTCCTATTTAAGAACTTAGTAGTAGGCCCTTAATGAATCTTCAGGACTATTTCATGAAACATATTAAAATGTAGTTTATGTCATTGTATGGTTATATATATATATATATAATATATTGAGTATTACATATACACATGTTACAAAGTATATTGTTTATATAATACATTATATATTATATATCACAATATAATTATTTGAGTGTATGGCTATGCATAAACAGAATAAAATATGAAGTTAAGAATATTGATTTCCACTGTCATCAAATCAGCACTCATAGGAACATCCTTTGAAATGATCACTTAATCAGAATAGCCAGCAGACCAATACCAATCTTCAAATCAGTTGGGGAAACATTTCTCTTTGGGATGGACTTCACAAGCCACATGAGAAACTCTGTCTCCATACTTTATAATTGTACTTTATGATGATGATTTTTATTATTATAGACTATATCACCCACTTTGATCACTCACTAATAATACTAACGCCTTCTAGGTACATGAAACATTTCGTATTCAATTAACTTTCAAAATATAGGTTTATTCACAGTGCTTTTGGCTGTTTCTAAAATTAATACTTGTCTTAAGAGAATTTACCACTCCCAGGGTGAGACAGCTGTGGTGTAATGCGACTACAGGATTTGAGGACAAGAGTTCAATTTCAGGTTCAAACAGGTGGCAGCTATGCTGTGACCTTTCACAGTTGACTCAGGTTTCCTGAGCCCACGTTTCCTCCTTTGTGAGATGTGGATAAAAATTCATATCTAAGGAGTCATTAAGATAATGTATTGGGATGTCTGGGTGGCTCCCTCGGTTAAACATCTGACTTTGGCTCAGGTCCTGATCTCAGGGTCATGGGATCAAGCTCTTCATTGGGCTCTGCATTCAGTGGGGAGTCTGCTTGTCCCTCTGCCTCCCACACCCCAGCTTGTTCTCTCTCTCAAATAAATAAATAAAATCTTGTAAAAAAAAAAAGATAATGTGTTATTGTTGTTTTAAAGTATGCTTTGCAAGATGTTTTCTGTTGGGATTTGAATGAAAATAGGCAGGAGATACTTTGAGTGTTCTGATATAACTAATGTGAATAGCCTGGGGGGGCACTTAGTAAACTCTCAATAAATGCGGGGTTTTTCCTTTTCATCTTGGATTGAGAGGGATTTGGTGAAAACCTCTGAATAGATTTGGAAGTCAAAGAAACAAGCAAAACAGCTATCAGCTGAGCTATTATTAAATACTTATTTGTAAAGTAAGGATTTGCAGTGAATCCATTCCTTGGGCAGAATTCCCAAAGGAATTCTGAGAGAAGCTGACCAGAGACTTCCAGAAGGCCTTAGATGGCCTGTAAGAGAATGGGTGATTCCATGTGAGTAGTTGTGTTTTTCTTCCAGGAAGCCAACGGCTCTCATGAAGCAAGTGGGATTGTGTTTCTTAATTAACATCAATTTTAATTACCATTTAGACTTCTACATGATTAAGCAAATGCTATATCCCCACATTTTGCTTTTCTTCTATCTTTACTTTTCCTTAAATATCCTACAAACCAGAGTTGTTTAATTTAAGTAGGTGTTTTGTCCTCCCTCCTTGGACATCTCACCTGGGCCTTAGTCGGGAGTCAGGGTAAAGAACAATTAGAAAAATTTGCACTGGACTTTTTTAAAATCCCACTTTTCTCGTAGAAACTCTAGAAAGAGTAATGGGCTTTCTTCAGGTTCTCTCTCTCATTTTTTTCCCTGGGTGTTAATTAAAATTCTTGTTAACAGCAGTCTGTTAATTTATTTGTACCCTGGATTTCTTTGGGCAATATTTTGTTATCCATATGCAAATTTTATTTTTACAGTTTTGCTTTTACCTTTAATTTGGAAAAAAATATTAAAAAGATAATTTATAAGTTATAATCCTCATAGTCATTATTATTGTCATCATGATTATAAAACGTGAAATATGTGATTACCCCAGGAGGCAGGGCGCTGTCTAGTGCAGCAATTAAGAGTTCTGGAATCAAATACACTTAGCTTTGGATCCAAGCTCTGTGAGGTCTGCACTGATATCATTTCATTTTTTTGTTTGTTTGTTTATTTTAAAGATTCCATTTATTTATTTGTCAGAGAGAGCGCGCACAAGCTGGGAGAGTGGCAGGCAGAGGGAGAGCAGGCTCCCTGCTAAGCAAGGAGCCTGAAGCCAGACTCAGTCCCAGGACCCTGGGACCATGACCTGAGCCCCAGGCAGATGCCTAACCAACTAAGCCGCCCACGCTTCCCCTGCATTGGTATCATTTCAGTGATGGGATAGATAGGAAGGCTTGGAAAAGTGAAGCAGTTTCCCCCTAGATCACACTGCAAGTAAGTAGAAAAAGTGGTCTCAAAGGTTTGGTAACTGAATGTAAACATGCCCTTTCCCTTACAGAGCAAGATCCTTGGAATTTCAAAGAAGGTTGGACATCACGTTCAAACCATGTTCTCACTGTTGCAGGCGTACCAATATCATGTGATTCAAGGTTGATGTCCAGCCCAGGGCTGTTTGTCTTTTTATTGTTGATTTGAAGGCGCTTTTTTTCTCTTTAATATGATGGCAATTCCCCCTTTTCTGTTCCGTGTTGCAGAGACTTTCTTCCCAGTCTGTCACCTCCTTTAACTTAGTTTATGGGCTCTTTTGTTGTGCAGAAAAGTTTAGTTTCTGTCGGTTGCTTTCCTTATGGCTTTGAGGTTTTCTGTCTTATTTAGGAATGACTTTGCTGCCTTAAAAGTTCATTCTATTTTCCTCATGTTTGTTATGATTTTTAAAATGTTATGATTATTCATTCAGTTGGAACTGATTTTGAAATGTACTGTGAGGTAGGGCTCTCACTTGATTTTTTTTTCTCATCTACCACAATTGATTGGAAATGCTATCATTGGTTTACACTAATGTTCTCCTAAAAACATGGGTCTGTTGCTGGATTGGCTCTTCTGTTCATTAAACTATCTTCCTATTTATACACCAAGAGATCTTTGTTTAATTAGTATAACTTTGTAATATATTTTGATATCTGGTAGGGAAAGTTATCCTTTCTTATTCTTTTGTTTAAAAAGGTCAATTTTCTTAGTCATTTATTCTTCCAGGTGAAATTTAGGGTCAGCCTTTTAATTCCAGAAACATTTTCTCTCTGAATATTTGATGGGATTATGCTGAATTGAAGATCAGTTTGTATAAAATTGACATCTTGATAATACTGAGTTTACCTTTTAGGAACATCAGATGTCTCTGTTTTCAGGTCTCTTTTACATTCTTAGGTATAGATATAGAGTCGTCTTCATTATATGTTGAGTAAATTATTCCTCGATAATCTATTATTTGATCTCTCCCCTATTGTCTTATTTATTTATTTATTTTTTACTGAGGTATCATTGACATGTAAACATGATGATTCAATATTTGTGTACACTACAAAATGATCACCATAAGTCTAGTATACACTATGAAATGATCACCATCGTAAATCTAGTTACTGTGTGTCACCATACATAGTTATGAAATTTTTTGTGTGTGTGATGAGGTCATTTAAGATTGAATCTCTCTCTCTCTTTTTAAAGATTTTATTTATTTGAGAGAGAGAGAGAATGAGAGACAAAGAGCACATGAGAGGGAGGAGGGTCAGAGGGAGAAGCAGACTCCGCGCCGAGCAGGGAGCCCGATGCGGGACTCGATCCCAGGACTCCAGGATCATGACCTGAGCCGAAGGCAGACGCTTAACCAACTGAGCCACCCAGGCGTCCAAGATTTAGTTTCTTAATGTATTATTAACTACAGCCAGCTTGCTATACAATATATACCCTGTTGTTTTTAAACGGGTCACTACCTACGTGCCACAAATAGAAGCGGATGCTAGAAATAGTGGGTGATCTGCCTAAGTTTAACTGGTTAACATCAGAATAAGGATTAGAAACCACGTCTTCTCACTCTCTGCTTCCACAACAATGCAGCTTCTTCCCACAGTCCCATTCTTGTCGTTGTCTCTCTTTTAGAGGTAACTTCATGTTAAATATCGAACGTTAATGAGAAAAATATCACATAATTCTGAAGTCCCTGAATCACAAGACATTGGAAGAATAGATTCTTATATGGTTAAAATTTCTCAAATTCGATTCATGTTCAAAATGAGTGATATGTATGCTGATAGAGTTTTTGGAGATTTATTTTTAATCTACTATTTCTTTAAAGGATTCACTTAAGTGAAATCTCAGTAAAACTTAAATATTAATTTCAAACTTCACCTACAAAATAAAGCTATAAAATGTCATCTCATCCATAAAATTGAAAAACATTATAATTATAACTAAGCTTAGCCTTTGTCTTTTCTTTAGTATGGTTGCAAAGCAGAGTTGTTTGATCACTGTCAACACTTGACAAATTGATGGGAGTTTGAGCAGTTATCAGGACACTGACTCATCAAGTGCTTTGATGTTTGGACAAACCTGCAAATTTCAATAAATAAATATGATATCCACATTATTTATCCAAACCTAAAGTAAGGGCAGTAAATGGATAGATTCTGGCCTAGAGATGCATCCTAACAATTTCTACAGGTGGTTAGTCAGGAGGAATGCCTAATGCATTGTGTCCCTGGATTATGCAAAAGTCTCTAGACATTTTTTTAAAAATAAGTAGGTATGTATGCTAATTCTATATTGCAAAGAGAACTCAGAAAGATTGAACTGCCTCTGTATCATTCTTCTCACTTAAGCACAGTGCCTCAGGTATGATGTCAGTGGTGCCTGTTAGATCAGATCAAATGTAAAAAAAAAAAAAAAAAACCGAGATGTATAGTGTAGTCAGCTCATTTAAATGTTAATCCAGTCAAAAATAGATTTAGTAGATGATAAAAATGTGGCTTGCTCTAAGTACAAAAACCGTAGGTAAGGCACTGACTGAAAGAATCAAAGATGAGGGGAGCTGGGTTGCATAGAATAGAGGCCAGATGAAGAAGTAAAGGTCACAAAATAAAGACATGAGTTGTCTTGACTCAGGAGGCATCTGAATTTCCAGTGCTTGTGGGGATTGTCATCAAACACTTGAGAAAGTCTACGTGCCTTATTTAAGCAGTATGTGAGGATGAAGATTCTGACATCCTTATTTTGAGGGGTGGCTTCTACCTCAATAATAAGTCAGTTATGAACCCTCTGTGACACCTGCTGGTGTTCAGAAGCCAAGTGGAGTCTCCCACAAGTAAATGATGGGACTTGGAGAAGTCTTGTATTTTAATGAAATCTTTATGTCACTATTCACAGGAGTCTCACAGAATTTTTTGTCTCCTTCTGTTGGTGTGTGTGGCTCTTCTCTGGTGAAATGGATCCTGGGAAGCCATAGTGCAGGAGGTGATCCAGTACATGAAATATGATTCCTGTTCTTTGTTTTGCTGTCCTTCATTCACTTCCTTTTGACAGAAAATGTATTATTTTAAAAAATGAATTGTTCTTATTTTTAAAATAGAAATGTTTAAAAGAATTACATGTAGGCTTCAATATCTCTACTCTTTGTCCCTTGTTCTCATGGCTGCACACACAGAACCCACAAGCTCAGTCAGGTAAACCTCCACTCTTTCATGCGGCAGCTATACCCGAAATGAGAGTAGTTGGGATCTGGTACCCAGACAGGAGCTGGAATTGGTTGTCTCAGGCTATCAGTGTACCAGCTTTTCACTGGGGAATTGATGCTTCTTTGGCTGACCTGTATCTTCTCTACTGAAGAACATTTGGAAGGGAGCTTTGCATCATGTAACTTGCCTGGTTGGCAATTTTGTTTTTTTCTTAGCCAAGAAGCAAGGGGCTCATCAAACCAAATTTGAACCTTAAGCTCCACTTGGAAAATCATGGTGGTTGGTGTTAGAATCACCAAAGTCTTTGAAGTTCTTTGTCATGCAAGGCAAATTATAATTTGGTTTGTAACTGCAACGTGAGTTTCTTTTTGAGTTGCTTGGTATCCTGGGCACAGAGTTCCCAATCTTCCGTAGCCAACATCATGGGTATTTTTGTGTTAAAATTACAATGTGAAGTTTCATCGTCCTCTGACTAGGTATATTTCATCTTTCATCTGAATAGTTAAGCCAAGAGAGTACCAATCTAGTCTTGAGCCAGATAAATTCAGGTTACACAAGAATTAAGTAATTATTGAGAAAAAAGCATTTTGTTACCCTCATATTGTGTTTTTATATCCAGTAGAACACTGGCAATGGAGATTCTTGTAATCACATATGATAGAAGTTACTGAAAACCTGAGTCTTCTTTAAATATTACCAATAAATAGAAATGGATATTCATTAATCAGTCAACATAGATTTATTGAGTGACTCTCAGTTTAAAGATTTTAAAGTACTGCTTTAAAACTCTGTAGTCGTGGCAACAGCACTTCCTAGAAACTGGAAGGCAGTAGCATTCTTACTGAGGCAGATTTAGGTGTAGTTATAGGGGATCACTCCTTAGACAAAGTCAGCTAACCTCTCCCACCCCTGCTCTTGATTGCTGGCCTCACATACTAACACACTGACTTCCTGTTACACTCACAGAAAATAGAACAGTGAGGTACTCATGACCTTTTAAGTTGAGGTGCTATTATTGAAACTCATGCAGTGTGCCGTAACAGTGTGTGATCAACAACTAAAATAAATAATTAGAATTCTTTACTTCTGTGAAATTAAGAAAAACTGTAAGTTAAGTATGAGCATGTGTGGTAAGAACTGCCCTGTCCTTTAACTGCCATGTGATTTTTCTAAACGCTTTTATGCCCTTTCTAGACCCATGATAGCCCTGGTTAAGTCGGCCTGGGGTAACTTATCCTGTGTTGAGGTTTTTTTTTTTTCTTTTTGCCTCCCCCCCCACCCCCAGGGCACAATCCTCTATATCAAGAGTCAGCAACATTTTTATGGAAAGGGATGGATATTTTAGATTTTGCAGATATATTAGTTTCCTAGGCTGCCATAAAAGAATACCACAAAACAACTGAAATTTATTTCTTTTGCTGGTTCAAAACAACAGATATTTACTCTCTTACAGTTTTTGGAGGCTCTGATGGAGAAACCATTCCGTGCCTCTTTTTGAGCTTCCGGTGGTTGCTGGCAATCCTTGGTATTCCTGGGCTACTAGATGCCTCATTCCAATCTCAGCCTCTGTCTACACGTGAATTCTCTCCTTCTGTGTATCTGTGTCCTCTCCTCTTTGTATAAGGACACCAGCCATTGGATTTAGGGCCTGCCCTACCCCAGTATGACCTCATCTAAACTTAATTTCATCTACAAAGACCCTGTTTCCAAATAAGGTCACATTCTGAGGTTCTGGGTAGACATGAATTTTTGGGAGATATTGTTCCACCACTACAGAGGGCCATGTGGTCCCTGCTGGAATTACTCAACCCCATTCTAGCATCAAAGCAGCCATAGACAATATACAAATGAATGAGTGGACTGTGTTCCAATAAAATTTTATTTATGGACACTGAAATTTGAATTATATGTGGTTTTAACATGTCATGAAATGTTCTTTTTTAAATTTTTATCCAATAATTTAAAAGACTATTCTTTGTTTGTGGGTCATACACAAACAGTGAAGGGATGGGGTGGGGAATAGCCAGATTTGACCCACAGGTCATAGTTTGCCAACATCTGATGTACAGTATTGGTGGGCAGACAGAGGTAACTGTAGGGTAATTTTTCCTCCTTCTGCTCATAAGCCAAAGAGCCAAATTTGAGAAAACCTGTTTGTGATTTGCATCAAGCAATTTTCGTTAGATAGCTTTATGTTTCAGCAGAGAGGAAACCAGAATGATCAGGAATGATGCCTGTTTGGCAGCATCATTCCCAGTATGCCTGCCAAAATTTTGGTGAGGATTTTGTTGTCAAGATTCAGAGGTGATGCAGGCTTAAATGAAGAACATGACCTGAAGTCCTTATGTTGAAGGATTAGAACATTTCCCTCATGGACTCATAGTATTCCCTGTGCCAAATGTTTGAGTATACTTTTGAGGTGATTTAAATTAAAGGCATTTTGTGACTCAATACTACATGGCATTCTGATGAGATGTTGTCAATCCCTAGATACCCATTCAAGGCCAGATATTAGATAATACTCTGCACATCTGCATTATCTTCTAATGCTAAGAGTTCTAAGTCATCCAGGGGCAAAATAAATCTAAACTTTCTGATTTATCGTGCATATTGTTTTTAACCAAATTTATATGATACACCTTTTTGAAATCATTGTTGAAGACTATGATTATATATATGCTTTTTTTAATTACAAAACCAGTGCATGATCTTTATGGAAAATTTAAATGATGCCAAAATGAGTAATATAAACAGTGAAAGTTTCCTATAATCCCAATTCCCAGAGATAATTTCTGAGATATTGGTATTTATTTTTCCCAAAATTTCCACCCCATGTAATTGTGAAAGTACACTGAACAGATGTTTTCCATGTTTTAAAGAGATTTAGGGACAAAACACATGAACATAAAGAGCAAAATATGATGAGGTATATAGTCCCCAACTAATAATGGTTCAACTTCCGGTTTTTTGTCTTTGTGTTGGTGCAAAAGTCGTATGCATTCAGTAGAAACTGTACTTTGAATTTTGAATTTCGATCTTTTCCCAAGCTAACGATATGCAGTACAATACTCTTTCATTATACTGGGCAGTGGAAACAAGCCACAGCTCCCAGTCAGCTATGTGATCATGAGGGCAAACAACTAATACCCTTAGAACTGCTCTGTACCAATACAGTCTTTCTGTTTTTTCACTTTCAGTATGGTATTCAATAGATTACATGAGATATTCAACAATTATTATAAAGCAGGTTTTGTGTTAGATGATTTTGCCAGACTGTAGACTAATATAAGTGTTCTGAGCATGCTTAAGATAGGCTAGACTAAACTGTGATGTTTGGTAGGTTAGGTGTGTTAAAATGCCATTTCAACTTAAGGTATTTTCTTAAATATGGGTTTATCAGGAGGTAACCCCCTGGTGAGTAGAGGAAGATATGTAAATACCTAATTATGCATTGAACTCAGTATGGTGATAACCCGGTATGAAAAAGTCATATTTCCCGATCTTAAGGGATATATCTTTTGTTTTGTTTCCAATAGGCAGAGAATGAACCAATATAAATAATAAATTACATATGTATATAATAAAGTCGTGTTATTCAGAAACTTACTATGCCTTGGGTTTGGCAATGAATCTTCCTTCCCTGTTACAGAGACTCTAAACAGATATCCACCTTCTTCAATGACATTAACATTTTAATGAAGTTTTACCATCAATAACGTAAAACCAGTAGAGGTTTTATCCAACTGGGAATTGAGAAAATCCTGTGACCTTCAGTCTTATTTAGGGAGAAGTTGATTGCCAGGATCTCAAGTGGATTTCAGTTATTACTGGTGTGGTATATGTGCTTAGTAGCCCAGAACAGAATGGCTGAATTATCACCATTCTTTGATGACATGGAAATCTTGTATACAAAAGTGGATAGATAATCCTCCATTTGTTCCCAAAAGTGGATAATCTTAACACTTACGATATGCCTACAAGTTGCCAACAGACTCGATTACTAGTGTCTTAAGGAATAATGTGGGCTTTGGAATCAGGCAGAACTGAGTATGAATCCTAACTTTATTCTCATTATCTGTGGGGCCATAAGTTACTTAAACTAAATTTGAATTTCCTTATTTGCAAAATGGGAATAAGCAGTACCCACTTTGTAGGATTGTTATAAAGATTGGTGTTAATGTGAGTGTAAAGCACCGAGCCGGTGTCTCACATTTAGAAGGAGCTCAAAAAGTGTTATTTCTTTTTTATTGCCACTATTTGAGAGATCTTTAGATGATCCAATCCAACTCTCTTACTTAACAGGAAGAAATTGGATTCAGAAGGCTTATTGCTCTTAGGTTACTCAGGTAGTTGGTGGCAGGCCTGGAAGGGTAATTTTGACACTTTGATTCTTACCCCAGTCTTCATCATTCACTCACTCCTTCATTCATTTATTCATTCATTACTCATCATTTATTATGCAGCCATTAGATTCCAGGTCCTGTGCTGAAACTTGAGAACATAAAGGAGAATAAAAGACAGACTGTCTTGAAAAGCTTACAGTCTAATGGAAAACAAATGCATAAACAGATAAATTATTGTTGTTTGTTAGATGCTATAATGGAATTATTTTATACATATTTATTAAAAATGGTTCAAATTGTGGTCTGACTTAGCTTTGGGGAAACACCAAGGCTTCATAAAGGCGGCATGGTATTTGAATCTAGCCTGGAAGCATGTACTGAAGATTTGAAAAGCAGTTCAGTGTGTGTGTATGTGTGTGCAAGTATGTGTTTGGGAGGGTGATGATGGTTGGAGGTGGTGGAAAAAACAGCCTAAGCAGAAGTTACGATGGTGTTAAAGCATGTGGCATATTCATGGAAGCTTGGATAGTTTAATGTGGTTTAGGTAGCGGGAAGAGGTAAGACCAGAGAATGCCACACAGAAGTGCCTGTAATGTAGCACCTCTCTTTCTACTGAAATGCAGCCGTGCATTTTGTGGTAGCTGGAGGGCTAGTAAAAGTTAAATGTACCTAAGGGGATGAATGAGTTTTTCTGATAAAACTCATTGGGATGTTTTGGGATAAAGCATGGTCCAAGTTCAAATGAACAGGACTTAAAATAAACATTTGGAACACAAACTGAACAAAGAAATTCTGTGTAATGGCTGACTTACAGATAGTAGGCACTGAATAAATAAGTACTGGTTAAATATTTTTATACAGCGGTCCAGTTACTCTAGAGTTACTTTTGATATGAAACTTCAGGACAATATAATAATTACCTAATTCTGCAAAGTACAATAAAACTTTATTGGCTTGTATTACGGTTAGTATTATTATTTATTATATGTATTGTATTATGGTTATTAATTGACCATTACAATCTGATTAATGTAATTGGGCTCATTTTTGTGGGACTTAACCCAGATAAGTTTGCTTTTGATGGTTGCTAATTGGGCAAGGGGAATAGTCTGGAGTGTCATAACTATGTGTCCTTATTTAATTACATCATATTTCCATGTTTAGTTGAAGTTATGTCTCTTGTGCTTGGCATTTTACTACATTTATGTATACCCTATATGAATAAATATTCCCCATTTTTTATTTTGTTGAGGTGATTTATAGAAGTTTTTTTTATGTGTGTGATTAAAAAATTCCACCATGTGTCTCTTTTTAGTGCAATTTAAATTATATCATCTTTGGAAAAATGTTATCTGCTTTCAGTATGTTATTCTAGGCCTAATATCCTAACATAACCATATTTCCACATTTCTTCATATTTTGTTGATTCAGTGATTTGTTACTTTTCTTTTCAGTTTCTCATGGACTTATCACTGTGGTATATTTATTGTACTGAATTTACTCAGCAAATCTTATAACTCTGTTGATATAATTCCAAATATGATCTGATTATAGAAACTTTAGGCTTTGTTTTGTTGAAAAGGATTTCTTATTTCCATTCTCAAATGTGGAACAGTCAGGACTATCATCCACAATTCAGAAATAAGAAAAAATCTTAATAGGCTGGAGGGAGCTGCTCAGAACTTCGCTAAGTGAGGGGCAGGGTAGGTGATAGTGGATGAGGAGGGTGTAATAAAGAATGAATTTGAGGGTTTAGTTGAAAAGAAATGGTAGTTAAGGGGGCCTCTGCTAAAATTTCTGCAATTGGCTTTTTAGAAACTTAACCAAACTACTGTTTACTTCCTGGGTCATCTTTAATGACTATAAGTCTTACAGGATTTGCTTGGTACCTTGGTTCCTTTAGCCGAGTAACTTTTTCAGATAAAATGATAACTGCACACAAATATAGTATTTTAAAGTCTTAGAGGTCTTTTGAAAATAGGAGTAGTTATTTCCTAAACAAGTCACTGAAGAGATGTTTTTGGAAATTTCTGTAGCTATGGCAACATTTTAGGCCAAAGTATCAGTTAGCTTTTGCTGCATTAAAAAACACTCCAAAATTTAGTGGCTTAAGAAAATAACATTTATTATTTCTCATGTTTGAGGTTGGATGATCATGGATGACCTCACCCACTCCCATGTCTGGGGTGCCATCTGGGTGGGTTGGATGATTGAGGAGCCTTTCTCCACATGGCATCACCCAGAAGACTAGTGTGGACTTGTTCATAGGGTCCCAGCAGCAAAAGAGGGCAAGTCCTAATTTGCCTTTTTCATATCTGCTTGAGTCACATCTTCTAATATCTTGTTGGTCAAAGCAGATCATACAGCAAAGCCTAGATTCAAGGATTGAAAACATAGACTCCACCTCTTGATGGGAGGAACAACAAAAGGCCTCGCATACGGTGCTTAGAGAAATTGTGGTCATTTTGAAATGGATCCCAGCCAGTCATTGTAGAAATTAGTCTACGTGTTCAATAAGAGGCTATAGCAGTGAGTGCAACATGTATGGCTTCAAAAATTACCACACTTACGTGCAATGTTTGCCACAAGCTAAGTCTATAAAATTTAGGGAAAAAAGCTACCTATTTAGAAGGCTGAATTTAATAAGGGAAATAAGAAAATCCACTAACATTTCTAGGTTATTTCACAGTTTACAAAGCATGTTCATATATATTGCTTTTTAAGAAATCTTTTAAGCCTTTTTAGAGGTAGGTATTAGATCATTATCCTCATTTCATGGACGTGTAAACTGATGCATGTACATGTTAGGAATCTTACTCACAATCACCTAATAAGAGCAGTGGGTTTTGAACTTAGTTTTTTGGGAGGTAAAGCTGGTGGCCATGCTTCCATGTTGTACCCAGGAGTCTCTCGGGCGTCGCATTGGTCATGTAATGCAGCAAGGGACAAATAAAGGTAATTATTAGAGCTCTTTGTAATTTTTAAGCCATACCCCTTATACACCATGCTGTCATTCACTGAAAAGTCTGAAGATCTGTAATTCTTTTTTGGGGGGGAAATTTCTATATAAATAATGCGCTCATTAAGAACTTGGTGTATTCTGTCTTTTATTTCTGGAGTCTGTTGATAACTATATTCGGTTCCACGTTACACTTACATGTTTTTATTTTTTACAACAATTTTTTACAATATTTTTTACAAGAATTTTACAAGAATTACTGAATTTCACACTTTTTTCTGGATCCTAAATGTTAATAATGCCTGCATCCATTTTACTGTAAGAAGGTGGTTTATCCTAAATATATACACATATATACACATATACATGCACACATATATACTAAATTTACATTTATGTACGTGTATGTGTGTGAACATATGTGTGTGTGTATGTATATGTGTGTGTGTGTGTGTGTATATATATATAACTTATCTTTTATTTTACACTGCACAGTCAGGGGTCTGCAGCACAACCTGTAGACTTTTCGTGCTTCTGTTATCTAGCACCAGAGAGAAGTAGGTTCCCAAAGTCTTCTTTAGTGAGAGATCTGCATTCCTTAAGCCCACACAGACACACAGTAATGGAAGAATACATACCCTTTCTCATCTGCTTTTCACTGAGATTATCTCACGCATGGACTAGTGATCCTGGCCATCATGTAATGTGCAGCCAGTCTCCAACACCTCCTCGGCACAGTAGGTCACCCTGATGGAATGACTCAAAGAAATTCTAACTGGTGAATCCCCTTGAGCCTTCAGGGACATTAGTTGGCCTTGAGCTAGCTGTGTAAATTTTCTCAGCCTCTTAATTTTCTTTACACACTTGGTGGGACTGCAAATGAAGTCATATAGGTAAAAATCATTTGTAAACCTCTATAAGATACAGAAACATGAACTATTAATATAAACATGCCTCCTCAACAAAGTACCAATAACTGAGACCAGCATAATTGTTTTAAATTCTTAATTATTAAGTTTATAAAAATTCCAGGATTTTTGGAACCAGTCTCTGTACCTTTCCTGTGTCTTTTTTTTTTTATTTTTTATTTATTTATTTATTTATTTTTATTTATTTATTTGAGAGAGAGAATGAGAGATAGAGAGCACGAGAGGGAAGAGGGTCAGAGGGAGAAGCAGACTCCCCGCTGAGCAGGGAGCCCGATGTGGGACTCGATCCTGGGACTCGATCCTGGGACTCCAGGATCATGACCCGAGCCGAAGGCAGTCGCTCAACCAACTGAGCCACCCAGGCGCCCCCTTTCCTGTGTCTTTAAGCTCAATAGTACTTGAGAAATATTCCAGGTTTGGGAATAATCACAACTGCTCTTGACTGCACAAAGCCAGGAACTTAGTCGAGAGGTGAAATTTTTATCATTAACTTCTCATCCCCATCACTGGGCCTTACCCCAAAAGAGGATGAATCTCCTCAGGGCTATATTCAAGAGGCAATTAACATTCCTACCCAACCTTTCTCTGGTTGGTCCCTCCCCACTGCTGAGTACTTCGACCCCTCCTCACCCTTGGCCTGGATTCTGTTAGTTGAGTCCTAATTATATTCATGGCCTGGGCTTTTAGACTGAGGTAAACTTTATGACCAATTTATGGGCTATTTTCAAAGAAATTTCCTAGTGTTTTACAGGGGCTTTATTTACTTTCATAAGATTTCATCAATGTATTCATTATAAGGAACCACATTGGTTTGCCTTTCTACTCTTCATGCTGCCACCTCTATAGGAAATTACATTGCAGGCAGAAGCTTCACGCAGAGAAAAGATGTCGTCTTATTCAGTGGAAGCAATTTCTGTCTCATGTGTTATTCCGACTGTCATAACATTCTGAGGCATGAACTTCACTCTCTTGATTAATATTTATAGCCTGCTCTTTAGGTACCTGTAATGTCTGTGGTTGTGGGGGTGGGAAGCTCAGAACATGGCAGGCGGGAGAGTTGATACAGTCTGTTAGTACATAGAGAGACCAAGGTCTTCAAAAGGTCCCACTGTCAGAGGAAGTCCTGAGACAAATTCTGCCTACTCCAAGTAGTTAACTGCAGGTGGCATGACCCACTGGACTTGGGGCAGAAGACCCCGGCCCCTTGATGTAGTTTCTGCTTGCTGCTGCTTTGCTCTGTGACTTTGAGGAGTTCCCTATTTGATACCTTTATTTCCCCAACTGTAACATGGACTGAAGGACTGTCTCCATGGAAGTTGTTAGAAAGAGGACAAGTGGCATGCCTGTGAAGCTGCCTTCAAGACAGTCTTCTGTTCTCAGAAAGGTTAAAACGGGAGTATTTTCCTCCCCCTGGAAAGAAGAGACTTCCAGGAGAAACTTAGAGGTACAGGCACTGAAAAGGCAGGGCTGTGCCCTTCACTCTGTTGGCTCTCAGAGACTGCCCATCACTGGAAGAGCACAACAATATTGCAGATCTCTAGTAGATCATGATACAAGATCAGGGGTGGGAGAGGTTAGTTGACTTTCTCTAAGGAGTGATCCCCTGTAACTACACCTAAATCTGCCTCAGTAAGAATGCTACTGCCTTCCAGTTTCTAGGAAGTGCTGTTGCTTGAATGTCTACTTGGATTGAGAACTGCTCATGAGCCATTTACATAAGCTTTTCTAATCTTTCCTTAAGTTAGGTGATTTTTGATAAATTGCCCTGTACTTTCTATCAGTTTTCATGGGTTATTAATTCGTTGTTATTTATTCAGTCAACACATATTCTTGGAGAATCTAGTATGTCTAAAATATCATAGAATGCTATCCAAATTTTAGGATTCAGGTCAAATGCTGCCTTCTGCATGAATTTTTTTTTTTTTTTGATACCCTCAGTTGCAGGTGATTTTTCTTTGCGCTGGTTTCCTACTCTCTAACTTTCTTATCGAACTTACCATGTGATGATAAATAATGTTATTTGTGTACATGTTTACTTCCTATACTATAATTCTTATTTATCGAATACCTAAACTGTACATTCCCTTGAACTTTACAGATAACTCAGTATATCTGTAATTGAAGATGTAGAAAAATAACAATAGTATAATACAATATATGATATTATATGAGCAGATGAGTGGTACAGATAATAAATGTTCAGGGAATTAGGAGAAGGTGAATTGATGAGGGGCAGCCACTTGGAATTAGGCAGGGTGGTAATGGGTGGGGCGGAGTGAAGGCACTTCGGGTAGAGGAAAAACATGAGCATATGGCACAAGTGGAAAAGAATCCATCTTTGGGGAGCCGGGGAGAGCCCGGGAAGATGAGAGACAGTGAGTAACCACTAGAGGATGGGACATTGCAAATGTCAAGCTAAGGCAATTAGATTCTTCTGAAAGCAGAGGCTAGCTACTCAAAAACGTGTGAGCAAATGAGTGACAAGATCAGAGAGATATTTTAGGAAGATTTCTCCTGTAATGGTATGCAAGGTAGTGAGCAAGCATGGCAGCAGGGAGAAGAGAAGAATTAGTTACTAGTGCTGTCTGCCTCTGCCTGTAAAGCGCCTGGTGCATGGTAGGCGTTCTGTGGATCGTGTCTCTGGAAAGCTACCTAGAATCATAAGCAGCTCTGGGCTACCTGGGCGTGTGTTCAAGGTACAAAGAAAGCACTTAAATGCGGAATTCACAGACCCATAAAATATTTAGGTAACAGTCTGAGTCTTCTCCCTCACCTGGGAAATGCTTTATTAGTACAAGTTACCAAATTAAGTTTTATAACT
The DNA here is from genome assembly GCF_009762305.2 of Zalophus californianus. Lineage (NCBI taxonomy): Eukaryota > Metazoa > Chordata > Mammalia > Carnivora > Otariidae > Zalophus > Zalophus californianus. The sequence goes on from NC_045601.1 coordinate 48,129,183, forward strand.
TATTTTAAACATAAAATAAGTTGAAAGGCTTTAAGCCTGTTACAGGCAGGATGCCTCAGTTAATTGGTATTTTCTACTTGCTGAGTTCTCAGATCCCTTAAAGTTCTAAGAAATCTACGTTTCTTGAAGTCAGGTTAAAAAAAAAATAGAATCGTTGAAATATTTGAGAGTGGCCATTACACCACACCCCTCTGTTTTGCCCCACGTCTCCCTATAAAGTAATCCAGTACTGAGAATGATGGCCGCGCGCTGTGAAAGGGGCCGTTTTGGTTCAATGGTGTAGCTCCGTAGTGCGCTTCTCCGCTCGCAGCCTGGCAGCGCTGGAGCGATGCATCCTTCCGCAGTCGGAGGGAAGACGGCAGTTCTCAGAGGTGCTGGATCGATGCCTGGTTGCTCCCGGAGAACTGTGCGGCGGCCAGGGCAGCTGCGCGCCTGCTTACACGCTGCCCAAGAAAGCCCCTTTCTATGCCCTGATTTCTTAGCCCGCAGACACGGAGGCACCAGGATCTTGTAGGGATTGGAGAGGCACTCTGCCCTATAAACATGACCTCCCTGAGGTGCTCGCCTCCTCCTTGCTCTAGCCTAACCTCTGGTTTACACTGTCACACCACACAGAGACTACACTTCAGAGACTCGCACCCCCGCCAAGCTGCCGGGGAAGAAAGCATGGTGGGATGCTAGAAAAGGGCCTTTTTTGGTTGCGTTGCAGTGGCTGGAGCACGTGTGGCCCAGCAGCAGAGCCCTGAATTAGGACACAGCAGGGGGTCTGCTACTTCCTAGATGTTTGCCCCTTTTCAAGTTGCTCTCCCACTCTGGGCCTCCATTTCCTCTTTGCAAAATGAGGGGCTCCAACCAGATGATCTCGGAAGCCTCTTTGCTCTCCTGATACTATATCTTAAATAATTTTTTGGCATGAAGGCCCCTGGGTGGCTCAGTCGTTAAGCGTCTGCCTTCAGCTCAGGTCATGATCCCCGGGGTCCTGGGATCAAGGCTCACATTGGGCTCCCTGCCTAGCGGGGAGTCTGCTTCTCCTTCTCCCTCTGCTGCTCCCCTGTGCTTGTGCTGTCCCTCTCCGTGAAATAAATAAAATCTTTGAAAAAAATTTTATGGGATGAAAGAAAGTCAACACTTTAAATTAGTCTTGTCTTAATACCGCTGCAATGTCTAGGTCACAGATAAACACTTCTCTATGCTTTATAAAGTACTTTGGGAAGAATAAAGAAAAAGTAAAGTTCAGAGGATAAAATTGATCATAAACTTATCTATTAAAATCAGGAAACTACGACTTTGAGCTAGGGTTCATAAATGGTCCAGAGCCAGAGTTTTGAGGAGGTAACACTTCGAGGCCGCACTTCTGATTTAGACTGGCCTTGCAGTGTACATGCAAGGGCTACCAGCCTGAAGGACTGTGCTGCAGCATGGAGGCAAACTGGCTTTTTGATGACACTCTTCCATCCAGCTCTGCGACTGGTTATTAGGGGGTGAGCTTTCAGTTGAGGAAATGGAGTCCGTGTAGACACTTGACAAGAGTTGGCATCTACATGGTCATGTGTGTTGTTCGTGTTGAAATCCCATAATATCGCCAGGCAGTTTAATTCTGTGGTAGAACCAACTTGAATAATTAAACAAAGCAAAGATTTGACAACACTGTACTTGTGGTACAACACAGCTGTGATTCCGTGAGCTCAGCGGGGAGAAGGAGTTGGGGGCATCTGTCACAGCAAAAGCATGCTTTGTAACAAATAACAATTTAGCAGACATCCAATGTGCCACAGAACAGAGGCTATAAAGAATATGGTCTGTCAGGAGTGAATGGGTCATGGCGTCTGTTTGGGGAGTGTGAACGGGGTAGTTCACGTCTGCTTGGTCACGGGCATCTTAGGAAATGAATCTCTGTGCCAGGGGTGGGTCACCACATGTTACTCTCCTTCTATAGACACTAACTAACTGGTTCATGGATGATCAGTAAGTAAACGGCTGGGAGAAAAAGATCACTCTTTGGAACTAAACATTTGATACCTTTTCTGTGTGTTTGTGATAACCCTAAAAATCGAAAAAAGACTGCAGACTCTTTGTCTATGAGATATAACAGAAGTTTGTATATTTGAAAGAATTTCTTCCCTGCTGCCTTTTCCTATTGGGTAAGGCTTTAACAAAATAAAAGTGATTCATAAGGAGTAACTTATTTTCTGATGCTCGTCTCTGAGATCCCCACTGCAAAAGGATTCTCTTTTATTTTATCCGAATGTGATGGCTCTTTGTGTTCCCAAGCAGTACAGGGGATGCTTTTCAATGGTTGTTTCCTCCCCAGTCACATTCAGTTCTGCAGAAGCCGTTTGTATAGCGAGCATGATCTGCCCAGCAAGGGAGAGCCAGAGCACGCTAAGCATTGGAACAATTCTACGGCGCTGTATCTCCGCAGAGCAGAAATAAGCTCAGATCTTAATGTTAAATACCTTTGAACTGCAGGGCTCAGCTACGTAAATAGATCAGCATGTGATTCTAAAAAGCAGTAATATTAATATGTGATGTGCACGCTCTGACTGCAGAAATCTCCAAGAAAAGTTAAGTTACTGTTATGCTTTTGTTTTGCGATTAATATAACTGCAATCACGGTTGTTTTCTAAAAAAAAAAAGTCAATGTACCCCAGAATTCAATTTTTTTCTCATTGAAACATGGGCAATTTGTGTAGTTTAAGATCACAATAAACTTCTGAAAGGACATATTTTTGATATTATGGAAGATGTGTGAAAAATATTAAATACTGATTTTTTTTAACTCTTTAAAATCTTCCTTTTGACCTGAGCTGTCTTGTATTGATTTTTTTCCCTCCTGTGTCCATTTAGTTTCCCTGTCTTGACTTGTGTCTCCTCTTTTGGAGACCTCCCCCCTCCTTGTCTGCTGTGAATCCACACCTCTTTTTCTTGACTTTCCATCATTCAGTGTCTTCATCTTAGTCATGACCACAGCACCAGCCAAGTATCTGCCCATCGCTCTGGTTCTTCCTTCATCAGACTGCTGCACGGTCGCTGCCTGGTGGGTTGGTCTACAAACCCAAGTCATTTTCTACAGAAAGCTGTCTTCCCTCAGTTCCTCCTGTTGGCCTCCCTACTCAAAACACTGCCCTCTTTTCTCTCCTGGCCAGTCGCAGAACCTGGCATTCCTAGGCCCCTGATGGACCCTGCCACTCTTAGTTATCGCACGCATATAATTCCACTTGCTCTCCCTATGTGAAGTTTCTCAAGTTTGATCACTACAAAATATTTCAGAACAAAAATTTATTGATCTTCTGGTGTGTTTGCAACCCACTTTGCTTCAAATTCTTTCACCACATTTTTCTCACGTTTAGCTTTACCTTTAATTTATCCATACATAATTCTGCGGGCAAAGCTCCCAGACTCCCATTACTTAAGTTTCTTCATTGTGTGCTACATGTACTTTTTCTGTAAAGCCTTGCCCACTGTCAGTCACATCCCCCGCACAGGCTGACTGCCAAATGTGCTTAAGGTCGTCTCTGTTCTGGGCTGTACGCTTTTCTTTTCTCTGCCAAATCTACTTCTATATAGAGCGGTGGTTTAGAGCTTCGGTGCCAGATAGCCTGGGTTTCAATTTTAGCTCCACCATTTACTAGCTGATTCCTGTTGTGTGGGACACTTAAACTCTCTGAGCCCCAATATCTTCATCTTTAACAGGGAGATGATAACAGTAGACCTTACTTGATAAGGTGATTGTGAGGACTCAATGAGTCAATACACAGAAAGTGCTTAGAATGGGTCTGAACAGGGTGAGGACTTCTTTTTCCCACACATTCCATGTTTCATTGGTCTTAACTGTCTAAGGCTATGTCTCTCCCCAGTCTCTTTTCTTTTCATCCTCTGAGGACTGAACACAAGATTCTGCACATAGAAGTTGCTCAACAGATACTCGTTGAAATAATCTATACAGTGTGGGGAGACAGTGTGGATTTGGGACTTGGCTCTTAGTTGCCTGAGAACAGAACGAGGTACAGCATATGTCTTATACTGTGTCCTTGGTCCCTGTAAGAGGGCCTGACATATGGTAAATGCTCAAAATTAGCGATAAATGTTTGAATAAATGAATGAATGAAATGAATTGTCAAACTTCTCCAAGTTTAATTTAGGAACCACTTGAGTCACAATGAAATAATATAGTTTATTTTTAAATTAAAAATAGTTTTATTGTTACTAATAATAGTATAGATAAAATATAAAAATTATATATAAAATATAAAATATGTATCCACATATGAAACAAGCATACATACAGTATATAATATATTTGTTAAGTATATATTATAATATATATATTTTGAAAATTAAAAAAAAAGATAAAACATACACAATCCCATAACTGAAAATATCTGTTTGGCATATATTCATATTTTGGGGGGTATTTTCCTCACATGTATGTATAGATTTTTTTTTAAATGTGTAGATTTAAAAATAATGATATTGGATCACATTGTACCTAATATTTTATAAACTCCACCGTTTTATTTTTCACTGTAGAGTAAACTAGGTGTCTCCTCTATAAAAAACACCAAAAATGGGTTACAAATTTTTGTTTTTTCCTTCGTTTTACACATCTCCTCTTTCAGGCCGACTTTCTTACCCTACGGTGTCTACTTGGAAATGCTACAATTTAAAATGCAATTTCCAAGGTGGGGAGGTCTAACTTCTACTAGAACATATTAGCATTCCAGAGAACATGCTTAGTAACTTTGCCTCACTCTACTACTGTGATTTTCCTTTTAGCTTGATTTTATTCTATTTTATTTTACATGGATTTATAGCTGAAATTCCCCATTGATTTTAGAACAAACACTGAAATTAAAGATTTAGGAAAAGAGCATACAGGTGGCGCACACTTTGGTAGATGTTTTCAAGGAGATCAAAACATTTTGTTTTCTATTTAGCAACTGTACCATTCAACTGTATGGGGCGGGGGGGGGGTGGGATGTGTCTCACAACTAGCTCTCTCTCTCCCTCTTAGAGGTGTAAGAGAAAGTAAGGACACTGGTGCTTCTTCCAAATTCCGTTTTTGTTTACAAAGGACTCTCAATTTTAAAGGTCAGTATAATGTCAAAATGGCTGAACAAAAGGGCATAACAATTGACAGAAAAATGACAGTGATTTAATCAAGAAGCCATCCATTTGCATTGTAAATGGGTTAGAAGTAATAGAGAATGTGTTGAATCAAATGAACAGTTTGGGCCCCACTGATGAAATCCTCAGGTGGTAACTCCTGCAGGGAGCATACCCTTTTACCTAGCTTTGTGTGTGTCCAGGGAGAGATTCATGGCTGTGCCTTGAACCAGGAAGCCTTAGGTTTTCTGTAAGCCATCTTTGCTTTCACAAATATTTTTGAACCACCACCCTCTTCTCATTGTCATAGAAATGAAAAAAACGAGGGGAAAAACAATTTAAAAAGTCACGTGAATTTCAGTTTCAGATTTATGAGGTATTATAGATAAGGAGTTATACTTAAGGGACCTTTTGTTTTGTTTTGTTTTAAAATAGCAAGATTTTTGTTCCTCTTGATTCACCAAATCAGCATAACAAGTAAATGTTTAACAAGAACTCAAGGTATAAGGGATGAATTTCAGGTAGAACTTATAAGTGAAATTTATATACCTATCCAATTTACAAGTTTAACTGAGTTTTGAGTCTGGAGGAAAAGGGGGTAGAATGAGGAGAAAAGGTAATAATACTGACATATCTAATAAAGGGTGATGGGGTAATTTAATGATGCTAAGGATAAATAATATTTAATGAAATGACAAAGATAACACTGCAGAAATGGACAATTTCTATAAGGTCCCTACACTAACCCATAGCTTTAACTAAAAGAAAATCATAATGTGTATATACCAAAGTGTCCTTGTAATAGTTTTGAATAACTGTGGCATGTTTTCTTAGTCTAATGGTTAATATCATGCCCAAGTCAGAGATATTTCATTACTACAAAGGTTCTGTGAAGGGAATTTTTTGTAATGTCTCTATAGCTACTAGTAGAAAAGCACATTTTTGTGACACTAAATTTTAATTTGCTTGGAATTTGTCTTCTAAATGTGTGATGTGTAAAGAGAATGACACTCTGAAAGCACATTGCAGCTTCAGCTGGTCAGTTTCATTTCTCTCTGCCTTTAAATCTGTTTTAGGCTTATGTAACACCAACAGAATGGAATGATTACGAATGTATTTACTTTGTGAAGATACTAATTTTCCAGCAGACTTTTCATATATCAGAAGGTCCTTGGGGATCAAACCTTATCTGACTCTCTTTTTCTTTCTCCCTGCCCTCTAGCCCCGTTTGATAGAACTTGTAAACCAAATTGTTTCAATGACCTTGAACATTTTGTTCACGTACTTTGAAAAAAAGCAGGGGTGCAAAATGATGTTTTTCCAGGTACTATATTACAGAAAAAAAAAGAGTCCTTGTTAGTCCAAGTTCTATATAATATTTCTCAGGCTTCCAATTTATGAATGCACAGTAACTAGAATATTAAAGCTAGGTAGAAAGACTTTTAATGATAACATCAAAACCCTTTGATTTACTAGAATTAAAAGATATTTAAGGGGTGCCTGGCTGGCTCAGTTGGTAGAGCGCATGACTCTTGATCTCGGGGTTGTGGGTTTGAGCCCCATATTGGGTATAGAGATTACTTAAAAAAGTAAAATCTTAAAAAAAAGAAGATATTTAAGAGATCGCTTGTTCTGCTCTGAACCTAAACAAAATATTATCAATTTTTTCTTAATATAAATATTATATAGAAGTTCAATGCAAACATTTGTGAAAAATAACAAGTATGTGTGCTCTATCCGACTTAAATATAAAACATTTTCTTAATCAATATACAGTTTAGTTTTGTCTGTTTTTTTTTAACTCGATATAAATGGGAATCATTAAGGGCCACCAACAGAATTTAAGTTCTGATTGTTCCATGGTTCTTGCCAACATTTGATATCCATGAACTTTTTTTTTTAGTATAGTTGACACACAATGTTACACTAGTTTCAGGTGTGCAACTTAGTGATTTAACAAGTTTATACATTCTGCTATGTTCACCACAAGTCTAGTTACCGTCTGTCCTGTTACGTCACTATTACAATATCATTGACAGTCTTCCTCACGCTGTGCCTTTTATTTCCTGTGACTTATTCATTCCATAACTGGAAGCCTCTGTCTTTTTCACTCCCTTTCGCCCATTTTGCTGAACCCCCCACCCCCTGATATCAGTGAACTTAAAAATTTTGCTTCTCTGGTGTTTGGAAATGGCATCTTGTGATTTTAATTTGCATTTCCATGATAACTAGCAAGATTGAACATCTTTGAACATCTTTTAATATTTTTTCATACATTTTTGTTTTCTTTTCTGTTATACCAATTTTTCTATTGGGGTGTTTATATTCTTCTTTCTTCTTTTTCTTTGAGAGAGAGAGAGAGAGAGAAAGAGAGAGTGGGTGCATGCCTGTGCACGAGCCAGGCGGAAGGGCAGAGGGAGAGAGAGAATCTTAAGCAGGTTCCATGCTCAGCGCAGAGCTGACACTGGGCTTGATCCCTCGACCGTGAGATCATGACTTGAGCCAAAATCAAGAGTTGGATGCTTAACCGACTGAGCCACCCAAGCGTCCCTGTTTATATTCTTCTTAAAATATATAGAAAATTTTCAAACATTTGGATGCTAATCCTTTGTCATTTATGTTTTGCAAATATATTTTCTCAGTTAAACTTACAATGAAAAAATATATTTTAAGATGCACGCAACTATCTTTTCAGTTTATGACTTGCCCTTTGGTTCTCTTCATAGTGTCTTTTGATAAACAGATGTTCTTGATTTTAATGATATACAATTTATAATTTTTTATAATAATGTTTAACATTACATTAAAGATTCATGTTTAGGAAATCTTGGCCTACACCATGGTCATATGTTCTCATCTAGAAATTTGACTGTTTCAGCTTTCATGTTTTGGTCTGTAACACATTTTGGAATTTTTTTGGCACTATAGTGTGAGGAAGTCAGGTTTCCTATTTTCTTTTTCTATATTGATTCCCAACTGACCCAGAACAATTTGTTGAAAACATTTTCCACTGAATTGCAGTAACATCTTTGTCATAAATCAGGTTATTGTATGTGTGCTTTTCATGTGCTATTCTGTTCTATTAATATATTTGTATCCTTTCTATGTACCTTTTGATAAGTAGTATTTCTAAAACATAGATATATCAGTACTTTTCTTTGTAGTTTGCACATTTTTATGTCTTCCCTAACTCAAAGTAATAAAGATGTATTTACATATTGTCTCCTGAAAGCTTTATAGTTTTATCTTTCAAAATTTTAAAAACTTTTAGAACTTAAGTATTTAATCAACTTGCAACTGATTTTTGAGACTGGTTTGAAGTAGAAATCCAATTCTATTTTATTCCACGTATATTCCAGTTGCCCCTACATTATTTATGAATAACCCCTTTTTTTTTCTTTGAGCTACTATTGCAGCTCTGTCATGGGTTACATTTCCATATACTCATGGGTTTGTTTCTAGGCTCTATGTTTTGTTCTATTGGTCTATTTTTGCATTAGGACCAAACCACTCTAATTACCATAGTTCTAAGACTTCCAACATTTTACTTCTTTCAGGAGTATCTTGACAATTTTTGGCCCTTTACAGTTCCATATGAATTTAGAATAAATTTGTCAATTCCACAAAAGTCCTTGTTAGGATTTCATTTGGGTTCGTTTTGGATCTATAAGGTAACTGAGTGAGAACTGTCATCTCTATAATATTAAATTTTCCTATAGATGTATGTGGTGTATCTCTGAATATCTTTTAAGGATTTTCTTTAATGTCATATATAATTTAATCCATGAGGGTATTATAATTTATTTGTTAGATTACATATAGATAACATATTTTTGTTATTATTACAAATAATAATTCTTTCCTATCTTAATCATGAAGTTTAACATATATATACATATATATGTAAAAGACATGTGTGTATGTACAGTTTAACAACTCATTTTACAGTGAACACCCGGGTTAACAGTATTCAGGTCAAACGATAGGATATTTCCACCCCTATAGCAAATATTCCAAGTGGCAACCTCCCAGTCCATCCCCAAAGGCAACCACTATCCTAACTTTTTAAATAACTAGAAATTTACTTTTCTTTTAGTTTTCACACCTGGATATACCATCTTAAATAATGTCGTTTTGCTGTTTCTGAACTTCATATGAATGGAAACTTTACCACGTGCATTCTCTGTCCTCTTTCTTTTGTTCAATATTATGTTAGTTTAATCCATCCATGTCGTAATGGTGTCTTTTTTAAAAACTAGATTTTTAACATTTTGTTTATGGAGCTTAGAAATTCAATTGATTTTGGATAGATTTTGTATATAAAACAATGATTTTCGGGCTTCAGACAACAGGCAGTGCAGAACTGTGACCCCCGAGAGAAGGAAAATAAATGCGGAGGGCCCTCTAAGTGCCTGTTTTCTGCGGAGAGAATTTCAGGCCGAAGTCCTATGGGAGAGAACCTGAACCGCCTGGCGGGCTCCTTGAATTCAGGATGCTGAGCTCAGAATTCCAAGGTGCCAAGACCCCTGGAATTCTCCAGGCAGAGCAGCAAAAGTGAAAGAGCTGAAGACAGCTCTGGAGTTCTGCAGAGGGTTCTCAAATCTGCAGCTGGGTCAGGCTCAGCACAGCTGTGCGAGGAAACTGAGGTCAGAGAAGGGACCTTCAGGAAAAGTTCAAGCAGACAATCCCCAAACTTCACACAGGGTGAGAATGGCTTGTGTTCTTACCATCCAGAGTGGAAAGAGCTCCTCACACGCAGGGTATCAAGTAATATCCTCACGAGGGGTACTTGGTGGGACATTAGTCTAGACCAACAGGGCGTTCAGTCAGTCCCACCTCTAAAAGCAAGGTTCAAAGGGATCAGACTGTTTCCAAGTAACCTTAACCATGGCCCAGAGCAAGATCAAGAATATGAGTCGCCCTTGGGCGCCTGGGTGGCTCAGTTGGTTAAGCGACTGCCTTCGGCTCGGGTCATGATCCTGGAGTCCTGGGATCGAGTCCCGCATCGGGCTCCCTGCTCGGCGGGGAGTCTGCTTCTCCCTCTGACCCTCCTCCCTCTTGTGCTCTCTTTCATTCTCCCCCTCTCAATAAATAAATAAAACCTTAAAAAAAAAGAATATTAGTCGCCCTTCGCTTTGCTTCTACCGTCAATCTAGGAAGTCCTTTGACCTCTTCCTTTTCTTGCATCTCTGTTTTTTGGAATCTCAAATCTTCCTCTTATTTTACCCCCTTGTTTTGGTAGCATATATTCCTCAGTAGCATTTTTTTTTGGGGGGGGACTCTCTACCCTCAATGGGGGGCTCGAACTCACACCCGGAGATCAGGAGTCACATGCTCCATTGACTAAGCCAGCCAGGCAGCCCTTTTCAGTAGCTTCTTATAATATGTCTTTAATCGTGTCCTCTCTGCCATTTTATCTGAGCTTTCTTTTCAGAATTTCTACTGTTTGGATATTGATCTCCTGGACTGATCCTCTAAGCATCTTACCTTTTCTCCACTATTTTCAACCGCTTTCTCTTTTTGTTCTACTTTCTTGGAGATTTTCTCAACTTTATCTTCCAACCTTCCTCTTGTTTTTGCTTTGTTTTATTTTTCCACATACATTTTTAAATTTCCAGAGCTCTTTTTTTGATTGACTTTTCTTTCTTCTTTTTTCTCTCTCTCCATCCTTCCATCCCTGTCTCCTTTCTTTCCCTCCTGTCTAGTTTTTTTTTTTTTTATCTTCTTATTTGTTCTTCTTCCTGCTTTTTCCCCCTATGTGCTGCTTTTTCCCTCCTATACCTTGTTAGGGGTTTTAACCAAATGTCTAAGGATCTTCGACTATTTATTCATATTATGAGTGAAGCACTACAAAGCTCATTAGAATCTGGGGACGTGGGTCTCACCGTTATGACTTCTGCACTAGAATTCTAGTAGGTGCTCTACAACAAACTTATTTCAGAAATTTTCTTTTCATCACTAGCTTGCTCTTTAATCTGCCAGTGTAGTTTCCTAAGGGTGGGGTTTCTAGCAGCTGCATTTCAGAAGGGTTTTGCTGCCCTTCTCCAAGGAAAAGCTAAAATTTTCTACTTTTTAAGAAAAGGGTGGGAAGGTTCACAGTGCTGCTCATGCTGCCAGTGTTTAGGGCTGGCATTGCCCTCTCTTTGCTCTATGCCATGCAGAAGTTATGATTTTCCATTTCAAAACAAGGCTTTGGCCAAGAACAACTGTGGCATACTTTAAGGAGTCAACTAAGTTTGTTGTTTTTCTTACATGTTTGGTGTTGAATATAACTTTTGCTTCATAAACAGCCCACATGGAATTAAATCTCCTCATGATAGATAAGGCATTGCATGTGACACATGTTAAGGGTAAGAAAAGGTATTTACGAAATGTTTTTTCCATGAGCCCCTCATCTGTGGTTTAGCTACTTTCCTTACCACAGCATAGTTTTCCTCCTACTTTTTATCGTCACATGGCAATCAAAAGACCAAGACTTTTTTTTCTTTCTGCAGTTCTGTGCTCTTCCACATACTTCCCCAAAGAAGAAGGAAGAGTCAGAGGCCTGTTCTAATCATTAATATTAGCTGTGAAAGTCTGGCACGATATGCCAAAGGACATTTAGCTAAGCTTCTTCCTTAAGCATTAAGCTAAGAAATTTTACACAGAAGTCTAAGAAGTTATTGGCAGAGTGAAAAAAAAAAAAATGAGAGACAGCCTTAAGATGTGACAGAAGAGGCCTGCCCTTGAGAACCAAGCCAGGAGGTTCTAGGCTTAACTTCTGTCACTCACTGGCAAGTCACTGGCCCCTCTGGACCTTAGTCTCTGCATATGTAAAATAAAATAAAATAAGGAGGGTTGACTTCACTAGATCATCCCCATGATCTTTTTGGGCTCTGACATTCTTTTGTGCTCAAAGCACCATCAACCCTAGAAAATATTCAGTAAGACATTTGCACTTCATTGTCTAATTGTGAACTTCATTAATATTATAATATTCCAGAATTGGATATTTTTCCTCTCTGCTACAAACACTGTTTTGTTTTTAAATATATGAAATGGAAGCCTTCCAGGAGAACCCTAAAATCTCCCCCATCGTAGGCACAAAATGACTCCCCTTGAGAAGCCTATGTCCTAATCCCCAAAACCTGTTAATGTGTTACCTTATGTAGCAAAAGGACTTTGTAGCTGCAAGATTGTTAAGGATCTCTAGCTGGAGAGGTTGTCCAGGGTTATCCAGGTGGGCTCAGTCGAATCACAAAGATAATTATATGTGGAAGAGAGAAGCAGAGAGGTCAGAGCGATGTGATGTGAGAAATGAACCTGCTATCGTTGGCTTTGAAGATGAATGAAGGGAGCCAACAGCCGAGGAATGTGGACAGCCTCTACAAGCTGGAAAAGTCAAGGAAATGGATTTTCCCCTGGAACCTCCAGAAGAATTGCAGCCCTTTGATTTCAGCCCCGTGGAACACATTTCAGTTTTCTAACCTCCAGAGCTATTAGATAACAATCTCTTTTGTTTCAGGCCACTACATTAGTGATAATTTGTTGCAGCAACAATAGGAAACCAATACAGTTCATCACCTCTGGCCTTTATTATATTGAGCAAATGGGGTTTATTTATTTATTTATTTCAGAGAGAGAGAACACGTATGCATGTGAGTGGGGGCTGGGGGGGAGGGGCAGAGGAAGAGGGAGAGGGAGAAGCAGACTCCTCAGCTGAGCAGGGTGCCCCATGAGGGGCTTGATCCCACGACCCTGGGATCTTGATCTGAGCTGAAGGCAGACGCTTAATGGACTGGGCCACCCAGGGGCCCCTATATTTAGCGAATGTACTTTAGGCTTTAATGTATTTCTATGCATGTTGTTCATGTGTATAGTAGCAAACACTTCATTCTGCCTTAATAATCAAGAATTATGCTATCTTGCTTGTTTATATTATAGCTAAAGGAATAATTAGAAAATTGATTAATTATGCTTCTGTGTACCATTATATTCCTAAATTTAATTATTCCCTGGGATTACGTTTTATTCTTAGAACTTATAGAATATTGGGCACCTGGGTGGCTCAGATGGTTAAGCGTCTGCCTTTGGCTCAGGTCATGATCTCAGGGTCCTGGGATCGAGTCCCGCATCGGGCTCCCTGCTCCTTGGGAGCCTGCTTCTCCCTCTGCTTCTCTCTCTCTCTCTGTCTGTCATGAATAAATAAATAAAATCTTTAAAAAAAAAAAAAGAACTTATAGAATATTGGATCTGGAGAGAACCATAAATATGATCTAATGAAATGTAATACTCTCTTTTTACAGGAGAGGAAATTTTTACCTATTGAGGTTAAACCCGTGAGTTTCCCACAATCATCCAGCCAGTTGCCTGTAACACTAAGATTAAAATTGAGGACTTCTGGCTCCCAGTCTAGGGTTTGCCCCACTACATCATATTCTTTCCAACTGAAAGTGTTAGGACATGAAAATATTTAGTAAATCTGGCCTCTGAGTGTGAAATATGAAGGAGTGTGAAATTCAAATGTGCCTTGTGTAGTTCAACTCATTTTCACCTGAGAAGCAGTATAACACAGTGGTTCTGATCCAGGACCCCAAAGGGTATATATAGGACTGTATAAGCAAATCTCATCTCCAGTACTTCCCAGCAATGGGACCCTAGATGAGTTATTTAACCTCTCCATGCCTCCATTTCTTTATCTGTAAAATGGAGATGGTAATTGCACCAAACTCATAGGGTTGTGGAAGATTTAAATACATTAATAACTGTAAAGCTCATAGAAAAAGGCCTGGACCACATTTACTACCAAATCATTATGAGCAATTATATTATTAACAGTAGGCTTATAATAAAGACAAACTATTTTAGTTAAACAAAAGAACACATTTTATTAATATTAATATTATTACTACCAGGCAGAAGTTATGATTTTCCATTTCAAAACAAGGTACTTATTAGCCACCTCCTGTGGTGAAGGCATGAACCAAAAAGGCCCATTGTTCAGGTAAATTGCTCTGTAGACTGAAAATCTTGTACTCTTCCGTGCCATCAGACATTCTGTGGACAATTAGCACATGACTGTCACGAGTGCTCTTGCTAATTACAGTCACATTACTACCAAAGAACTGTACCATGGCTGCTTCTATACTGTCATTTCTGCAAGCTGCATTGTTTCAAGGACAAAGCGGCTGATGTACTGTTTCGTTTCTTCCATAATGCTGAGCATGGGTATCTGATAGACTTGCTTAGGCTGGCAAACTTCTGAGCAGAAGTGCTAGATTTGTATGCATCTTCGAGAAGGGGGCAGTTTGAAGCTAAAGTGAGCTAGGAAAGAAATAGGAAGTGAAAAAGTAGAACGGAAAGACATAGGTAGATAGAGGAAGAAAAAAGAGGAAGGAGGAAAGAAGGAGCCATGAAAGGACATGAAAGATAAATGAAACCACTTAAATGGAGAAGAGTTTAAGAGGCAAACAGGAGACGCTCCAGGCAGAAAGGTTTTCTATGAAGTGTTTCTGATGCCAGATCAGTGCTTCTCAGATTGGAATAGGCATCGGAATCAACTGGGGGACTGGTTAAAACAACTTCCCTAGTCCCATCTGCAGAGATCCTGATCCAGTAGGTCAGAGTGGAGCCTCATGCAAATTCTAAGAAGCCCAGAGGGGACGTGGAGACTGCTAGTCTGAGGACACTTTGATAACCTCTGGGTTAAACTATATTCACACAAAATAAATGGAATAGTTCTCGGCCTTTTTCAAATATTGAGCTATAGTTAATATATAGTAAATTGTACAGATCTTAATGGTCGTGATTTCCTAGCATAAGCAATTCCCTACTCAGTCATATAAAGATTTACCTGTTCCCATATATACCATCCCTGTCAAGGAGAGTAGGAGACTTTACTGAATACAGTCCTAGTGTCCTAGAATGATGAAATGAACTTTGATAAGTTTTTTACCCTTTTTAAGAAAAACATATATTCTATAACCTAGAATTGAATGCCAAAGAACTAGAAAGCACCTACATTACTTTGATTACTCCAGGAATATTCCTGGGCTCATGTAAGCTATGGCCCATTGTCTATATCTTATTTCTTATTCCATTTGAGAGGAGGAAATACGGCATGTCATATTGAATTATTTTCCATTCTTTGAATTAGCAATTCCCTGGATTTATGTAATACGTAATCTGAGATGTTGGGCAAGGAAGCAATTGAGATTGAAATCCTTCAGGACTGCTTCCCAAACTCCCATGTGCATCTGAACCCCTAGGATCTTGTTACAAATGCAGATTCTGATTCAGTGGGTCAGGCCTGGGGCTCAAAATTCTACATTTATAACAAGCTCACAAATGGTATTGATGTGGCCAACCCCCGGATCACATTCTCAGTAGTAAGGCCCTGTCTGGTGTGAGTAGGTGGTTCTCTAGCCTTAAGCTACTTTAGCAAGTATCAGAATAGATGGAGGGCTTCTTAGAACATGGAGTTTTTGGCTTCCACCCCTGAGTATCTGATTCAATAAGAGTGGGGCCTGAGGATTTGCATTTCTAAATTCTCAGATGTTGCTGGGGAAAGTGCAGGGAACACACTTGGGCAGCTACCGATCTACTGATGACTCCTCTCATTTTGCGGATGCTGATGGACTTGCCAGCAAGGGACACTGCTGGTTGATAACATCTACCCTCAAACGGCTCTGACAATGTCACCAATGGTCTTTTCATTGACAAACCCAATGGACTCCTCTCACGTTTCACATGGCTTGGCTTCTCAGTGGCTTCTGACTGTTGGTTCTCCCCTCTTGATACTCTTATGTCTCTTGCTTACAGTAATAGAATTTTCTTTGTTTGCTTCCTACTTTTCTAACTCAGACTCTGTTCTATCTCAGACTCTTGCGTAAATTTCTCTTTTTATCCCTCCATGTGCTTTAGCCTCACAATTGGGCCTTAGTTCAGCCTCTTATAATCCGCCACCCAGACCATGTCAGTACTTGTCTAATAAATCCCTCTGCCTTGGCTGAGTCTCCAAGCCACCCTTCCCACCTCTACTAGAAGGATCTTTGTAAAACGCAGGAGTGATGATAGTCTCACCCTGCCTAAAACCCTTGGTGGCTTCCTGTTTGCCATGTGATGCATTCCAAACTCTTCAGCCTGGCTAATGTGGCTCTCTGGAACCTGGCTCTTATCTACCCTTTCTCTCGCCATACCTACTTTGGAATTTCACTTAAAAAAAACCGATTCCCATAGAGGCTACATGATTTCATGCCTCCATACCTCTGTTCATGTTCCTTTCTCTTCCAAGAATTCTTTCCTTCCCATTCTTCCCAACCTGCTTACCCAGCAAACACCTCAACTTTCGTGTGTCCCTCCTCTTGAACCCTATTACGAACATCCCAGGAAGCAATGGCCTCTTTCTTCTTGTGCCCACACATTATGATGATATCAATAATACCAGATTATAAAGCTCTTGAGAACAAAAAGGATTATTTTTTCAGCTCTGTGTCCCTTGTGCATTGCTCAGTGCCTGACATCACATGCTTGTGTTCGGAACAAATGAATGCATAAGTGATTGAGTGAAATAAGTGAAACACCTGATAAAGACCTTCGGTGACTGCAGTAGTTTCCTGAATCAGCTTAACAAACAGACTACAGAACAACAGGAATGTATTCTCCCCGAGTCCTGGAGGCCAGAAGCCTCAAATCAAGGTGTTGGCAGGGCCACACACTCTAGAGACTCTAAAGAGAGATTTGTTCCTTTCCTTTCCAGATGCTGTGGTTTCCAGCTGTTCCTTGGCTTGTGGCTGTATCAGTCCAATCTCTGCCCCCATTGTCTCCTCTTCTCTTCTCTCTCTCTCTCTTTGTTTTTTTTAATTTTAAGTAGGCTCCACACCCAGTGTGGGGCTTAAATTAATGACCCTGAGATCAAGAGTCAGATGCTCTACCCACTGAGCCAGCCAGGCACCCCCTCTTCTGTCTCTCTCTCTCTCTCTTTTTTTTTTAAAGATTTTTTAATTTATTTATTTGAGAGAGAGTGAACGAGAGAGAGAACACAAGCAGGGTGAGCAGGCAGAGGGAGAGAGAGAAGCAGGCTCCCCACAGAGCAGGGAGCCCAATGCGGGGCTCCATCCCAGGACCCTGGGATCATAACCTGAGCTGAAGGCAGATGCTTAGCTGACTGAGCCACCCAGGTGCCCATCTTCTGTCTCTTATAAGGACACTTATCATTGTATTTAGGGCCCATCTGGATAGTCCAGGATGATCTCATCTTGAGATCCTTAACTTAATTTCATCTTCAAAATCCTTTTTCCAAATAAGTTCTCATCACAGGTTCTGGTGGCTAGGACATGGACATATCTTGTTGGGGGCCACGATACAACCCATTGTAGTGACCATGAGCAAAGCAAGTATGGTATCCATAAGTAGAAATTGGAAAGAGACAGATAGTCATCTTCCCTCCAGATCCCATGTAATAACAATGGATAGAAGATGGTAGACATGTACTCTGTTACTCTAGTTATCTTCAAATCAGTTATCATCCAGAGACAAACTCATTTATCTTAAAAAAAAAAAAATCATTAAGTGTGAGTGTGTGTATGTGTGTGTGTGTGTGTGTGTGTGTGTGTGTGTTGGGTGCCAGGCTTCAAGGACCAAGAATATTCTCCTTTTTTGCCTAAATCATACCAAATCCTTCGCCTTAAGCTTAAAAAATAAAACACAAGGATCACATCTACTGGTCTTTGAAAAGTAACACTTTCTGAACTGATTTTGGTGTTCCTGTAACTTCACATTTGTCCTGGAGGAGAGGAACCTATTTCACTTCCTGGTACAGTACCTTGCCTTTGTCACCATTACGCACTTAACAACCACTTCTGATGAAAGTGTTAATTGGTATTGGATGAGAACAAGCAGAGACGTGGGGTTGGAAGAGACAATTATGGAAACTGTGAGGACCGGAGACTGGGCAAAGGCAGGGAGAGGCTGTTCCAGGTTCCAGCCCAGCCACTTACCCTCCAGTTTGCACATGATACCCCAAGCGCCGAAGCCAGGGTTTCCAGAGTGGACAGATTTCATTTCCATTCAGGACTCACTGACAATCGCCAAGACCAAACCTTTCCTTCTGACCTTATAGCTGATGTTCGAAGGCTTTCTCATCTAGGCTACAATGAGGGGCAAGCTCAGGAGAATTGGGGAAAATGAGAGAATATAGGACGAAGAAGCCGTAACGTTACATTTCCCCTTATTTTCCCACAACACTGGAGAACAGCACAGGAGACAGTAATTTGTCAAATCCCCAAACAAAACAAAACAGGTCTGTTGTTAATACAGACAAATGGTCACAGCTGCAGAAAAGTTTCCACATGAAATCTCTCAGTCCTCACTGGTCTTTTTGCAGTTTTGTGATCACTTTTCCAGGATTCTTTTTTCCGTTAGCGTTTTGCTGCAAGTTCCTGTCCGGTCGATGCACTCCTGACGGTGCTGCCTTCTTTCAGGTTTCTAACGTTCTACTCGGTTCCACCAGTACACATGTGTGAGTTGGCACCATAGCTTTAGCAGGAAAAGTAAACGGTTTGGTCATACAGTCTGTTAGAGGAACTGCTGTGAGTCTCCTCCATGTACCCCCATTCTCAACATTCGGGTTGAGATACAAGCCACCCCCAAAGCGTGCCCCTAACGGTTGTGCCACAGATGAACGCAGAGAAGCTTGAAAGCCAGGCTGTCATCCTGCTCAAATGGAGGCCAGGTGTGTCGAGAGTTTTCCAAATGTTTGCCTATATTTTGGTGAAGGGGAATGTTCTAAGCTGGCTGCAAAAGTGAGAAAGCCACACCGAGAGAATTGGTGTTTGATCCTTTAAGGCTGAAATTTCAACCTCAAGCGAAACTCGGGGAAGCCAAAGGCAATTCAAAACAGAAAGAAGAAAGTTTTAGGTGACATTTCTGTGATCGAAACTGATGAGTTATAAATTTTCACTGTTGATACTTCGCCTGTCTTCCTCTTTTGCCGGTATATATTTATCTCTTCGGGCATAATACCCTGTTACAGTAAAACTGCTTTTCGTTTTGACTGCATTTGAGCTACTCAGACACAGAAAGGTTGATGTTCACTTTTGAACTTACAACAGTTTCTAAAAAATGGTGTACCAGATTGTGACATAGATGTTTAACCCATGCAAGGAAAAAGGGATCTCTGAGTCTTTGAAAAACACTTTACCAGCACAGAGATAATTAGAATATAAATAATTCCAAAGTTGAAATGACAAAGTATTCATATCCAAAAGCAGTGTCCAGAGTTATCTACTTGGCAAATTTTATGGACTTTCACAATTATTCACTATAAGTCAAGGTCATAAAAATGGAGCTTAAATATAAAATAATTTTTACAATACTTTTTACAATGTGTCCACTTACTCAGATGGACTTCTACTTAAATCAGTAAGTCATAACATAAATTTTTTAAGTTACATTTACTTATATGCATTTAAGCAATAATTTTACAGATTTTATGTTACAGTTCAAGGGAAAGAGAAAAAATAAACATGAGAAATTAAATGTTTTATGCATTTTTCATTATAAAGTATTACGGGTTCATTGTTAAAAATCAAGGAAATACAGAAAAGTCTAAAGAAGACAAGAAAACCACTTATAATTATACCACTTAATAATAATCATCACTAACATTTTTAATATCACTTTTAGCCTTTTTGTATGTTGCCTTTTTAAAAAATAAATCAAGATCAACTAATGTGCCAAGTCAATCCAAACGATTTAGTAATGCTGCTGGAACAGCTGAGTATCCATATGGAAGAAAACAAATGAACTTTGACCCATATCCCACTCCATACATAAAAAATTAATTTGAGATAGATCATAGATCTAAACTTAAGATCAGAAACATAAAGCTACAAGGCAAATATCTCTATGATCTTGGGTGTAGGCAAAGATTTCATGGAAAGAACACGTAAAGCATTAACCACAAGAGAAAAAAAAGGTTAAATTCAATTATGCAATTCTCTCTGCTCATTAGAAGACGCCATTCAGAAATGACTGGACAGGGATCCCTGGGTGGCTCAGTCTGTTAAGCGTCTGCCTTCTGCTCAGGTCATGACCCCAGGGTCCTGGGATCAAGTCCCGCATCTGGCTCCTTTCTCCGCGGGGAGGCTGCTTCTCCTGCTTGTCACTCTCTCGGCTTCTGCCCTTTCTCTCTCTCTCTGACAAAGAAATAAATAAAATCTAAAACAAAACAAAAGAACACCAGAAATGATTAGATGAGTCATAAACTGAGGAAAAAATAGTCTCAGCACATATATATGACAAAAGACTTGTTTCCAGAATATATAAACAACTTCTAAAAATCATTAATAAAAGGACAACTCAATTTAAAAATGAGTATATTATTTATTGCTGCATAATGAATTACTCTAAAACTTACTTTAAAACAACAAATAGGGGCACCTGGGTGGCTCAGTCGGTTAGGTGTCTGCTTTCGGCTCAGGTCATGATCCCAGGCTCTTGGGATCGAGCCCTGCATTGGGCTCCCTGCTCTGCGGGAAGCCTAATTCTCCCTCTCCCGCTCCCCGTGCTGTGTTCCCTCTCTCGCTGTGTCTCTGTCAAATAAATACATAAAGTCTTAAAAAAAAAATATTGGGGTACCTCGGTGGCTCAGTTCGTTGGGCATCTGCCTTCGGCTTGAGGTGAGATCCCATGGTCCTGGGATCCCTCAGCGGGGAGCTTGCTTTTCCTTCTCCCTCTCCTCTGTGTGCTCGCTCATGCTTACTCTCTCTTTCTTAAATAAATAAATAAATAAATCTTTAAAAAAATAAAACAACAAATATTTATTATCTCATACTTTCTGAGGATCAGGAATTTAGGGACAAATTAACTGGGTGGCTCTGGTTTGGTGTCACTCATGAGGCTGCAGTTGAGGTACCAGCTGGGGCTACATTCAGCTGAAGGTCTGACTGGAGCTGGAGGATTCACTTCCAAGATGACTTACTCACACATGACTGTTGGTGGGAGACCCCAGTCCCTCACTACGTGGGCTTCTTTCTAGACTGCTTGAATGTCCTCGTGATATGGCAGCTCTCCTCCCCTAGAGTGAGCCATCCAAAAAAGAGAGCAAGAAGGAAGTCACGATACCTTTACGTTCTAATTTAGACATCCACTTCTACCGTAGTTTATTTATTAAAGGCAACTCACTAAGTACAGCCCACGTTTAAGGTGAGGGAAATTAGGCTCCACTTTTGAATGGAGGGATATCAAATAGTTTTTGCATATTTTAAAGCCTCCACAAAAGATGACATATATAAATGGGCAATATGTATAGACAGAAAAGTGGCCACTTCATTAGTCAGCAAATTAATGCAAATTAAATCCACTACAAGGTATTATTTCAACCCATTAGGGTGGCTAAAATGAAAAAATTTGACAGCACCAAACGTTGCACAGGATATGGAGCAACTGGACCTCTCATCACTGCTGGTGAGAATGTAACATAGTACAAGAATTTTGGTGACTTGTTTAGCAGTGTCTTATAAAGTTAACTTTACACTTACTCCACTTCTGGTATTTTCCCAAGAGAGAGAAAAACACATGTCCAGAAAACCTTAGATGTGGCAATATTTATATTGGCTTTATTTATAAACACTTGAAACTGGAAACAGTCTAATGTTTATTGACAGAGAGAAGGAAAAACAAACTTACACAATGGAATACTTACAAAATGGTCTGATTATATAATCTAATATTACTGAGCAATACAAAAGAATGAACTGCAAAAACAGTCAACAAGAATGAATCTCGAAGCATCAAGATCTAATGATTAAGCAAAAGGAAACCAGATCCCAAAGAGTAGATATTGTATAATGCCATTTATATGAACTCCAAGAACAAGCAAAACTAATCTATAGAGATAGAAATAAGAAAAAGTTGCCTAGTGAGAATGGAGGAAGAGAGTCAGTTGGAAAGAGGCAGGAGGGGACTTTGTGGGGGTGATGAAAATGTTCTAGTTCTTGTTTTGGATGGTAGTTACACTAGTGTACACAATTTCTAAAACTCCTGAAACTGAACACCAAGATCTGTGCATTTTATTGTATGTTAATAATGCTATAATAAAAAATAAAAACGAAGATTACATAGAGTTTTATTTACTGCTTCTTTGACTCAGTATTATATTGTGAGTGTTTTCTGGTGCCCTTCAGTACTTTTTGAGAACGCATTTTGATGGTTACATATTGTTTCGTGATATAAATATATTAAAATTGAATTTATAAATATTAAGATTAATCCCAAATTTTATAAGGAGCACTGATGAATTTTCTTTTATCTCAAAGTAACTTGTTTTGTGTGCATTTGTGATTATGGGAACATTATATTTAAGCTTTTATATCAAGGAAATCTTGTGTTCTTGATTGAGCAATTAGGATTAAAGGTCTTTCATCATTAGATGTTTCCTGCTGGACCTTCTTCCCTCCCTCTCTCCTTCCTTCCCTCCTTCCCTTCCTCCCTTTCTTCTTTAGCTTCATTCCTTCTTTCCATCTTTCCTTCCCCCGCCCCTTTTCCTCTTTTTCTCTCCCTCTTCCCTCTTCCTCTTTTTTCTTTCTCCCTCCTCCCCACCTCCTGCCTATTGTATTTTACCCAACTTTTTATTTTGAAAAAATTCAATTCTGCAGAAAAATAAGATGAAAGCAGAGCTTAATGAATACCTTTTATATCCTTCACCTAGGTTCACTGGTTCTTAGCATTTTGCCATATTTGTGTTCTGTGTGTGTGTGTATGTGTTTGAGTGTGTGAGTGTGTGCGTACATATTTTCTTAAGTTGTACATGTTACTTCAGTGTGTGGAAACAAGGGTAATCATCGATGAAATCATAATAAAAAGGGTTACTCTCAATAAACTTAACATTGATGCAAAAATGTTGTAAAATATAGAGTGCATATTCAAACTTGCTGAATTGTCCCCAACTGCCCTTTATACTTTTTTTGATGCAGGATCCAAACAAAGATAATGCATCGCATTTGGCTATTTCCTAAATCTCCTTTAACGTCACCTAGAATAATCCCTCTAACTTTTTTCTGTCTGACATGCATTGATATTTTGAGGGGTCCAAAACAACTATCTTGTAGAATGTTCCACAACCTGGATTTGTCTGATCATTTCCTCATGATTAAGTTCAGGTTAAATATTTTGGGCAAGAATGCTGCATGAGTGATGTGTATTATGTGTTATATTATATAATGTCACTGTGTTATTTTACTGGTGAAGTTAAGTTTGATCCCTTGGTTAGGATATTTTTACCAGATCACCGTCTTTCTCTTTGGAACTACAAAATCATCTGTGGGGTGATCATATGACTATCCTGTCTTCCAGTACTCTTCACCCAATAATTTTAACATTTACGAATGATTCTTACCTGACTCAGTTATTACAGTAATGGTTACAAAATGATTTTTGAATTCGGTCCTGTTTTTCACATTTACTTGCTGGCATTCTTCTGTACAACAGTGTTTTTCCTTTTTCCTCCTCCTCTATTTTAGTATCATGGATTCTTTTTTTTTTTTTTAATTTCTTTCCTAAAACAGAACCAGGTGCATCCTCTTAAAAATGACTAGAATTATGTACATTATAAGGAAGGAAATTTTATATTTAGGCCTATGGAAATTCAGTCCTAAATATAAGAAGAATTTAGAGAACTTTATTTACTAGACCTGTCAGTATAGATGATAACATATATATCCACATATACCAAGATATATGTGACTGTACATAAATATACATATATGTATATATACATAGAGATAGAGACACATATTTTTCTCTGATTTAAAAATAATATATGTCCATTGCAAAGATTTTAGAAAAAACAGAAAAGTACAAAGAGGAAAAGTATATACTTTATCCCAATATCCAGAGATAACTAATATTAAAATTTTGCTATGTATTTGTGGTTGGCTTCCAAGATGGTATCCAATGATCCTCATCTCCTGATATTCATGGCCTTGAGTAACTTCCTTCCATAAGGAATCTGTGTGAGCATTAAAGTAATTTGGAAGTGACTACGTGTAATTTCCAAGTCTAAGGCATTAAAGGAATTGCAGTTTCTGTTTGGTCTTTTGGATTGTTCCCTCTGAAGGACTCCAGCCACTCTGTTTGAAGATAGTCAGGTATCTCTGGAGAGGCCTGTGGGGAGAGGAACTGAAACCTCCTACCCACAGCCAGCATCAACTGACCATCCATGTGAGTGAGCCACCTTGGAATTGGGTCCTCTAGTCTCGGTCAGACCTTCAGATGACCGCAGCCCCAGCTAATACCTGCTTGCAAACTCCTGAGAGAACTTAGGCAAGAACTGCCAAACTAAGTTACTCTTAAATTTCCAAACTATAAAAACCATGAGAGACAATAAATGATTATTATTGTTTTTAGCCACAAAGTTTTGGGGTGATTCGTTACACAACAACAGATAAGTAATAGAATATTCTCTCAGTTTTTTCTATTATATTTATTTTTTAATTCAACAAATGTTCATTGAACATTTGCTACATCAGTCAGGGTTGAACCAGAGAAACAGAATTAGAAGGGAAAGTATATATGTGGCCATTCGGGGGGGGGGGGTGGTCACTAAACAAACCTGACGTCCATAGGGCAGGCAGTTAGGAAGGAAAGATCATGACCAGGCTGGACCCCCAAGAGCTTAAGCTTGTCCACAGGCAGCAGTCACTCAGGAAGAAAGATCCAAAGGGAAGGAAGAACAGTTGCACATCCAGCTGCTGTCTTTGAAGTCTGTGGCTCAGAGAAGGGCTAAGCTTTCTCTTTAAGGCCTTCCAACAGACTAAGCCAGGCCCATAAGTGTAGTTCCTCCTTGGATTACTAGAAGGGGAATTCTGGGGTCTGTAGTTTAGCCTAGCCAGGTCGACATTTTACAAAGCCAACACACTTGGTATGCACCAGGCTTAGTTCTAGGTCCTTGGGATACATTAATAAGTAAAATAGACAAGATGACATCCCTAATGGAACTTACATCTTAGTGGGAAAAGACAAAAAAATCAACACATTAAAAAAAAACCCTCTAAACAAACCTACCAACAAATAATAAATACAATATCAGGAAGTGAGAAGCGTTAAGAAAAGAAAATGAGATAGTAAGATATGAGGTGACTAGAGAGTAAGATTTGGGGAGACTAGTGAGTGGAATGTGGGGAGACCAGACGGTTGGATGTGGGGAGACAGGATAGTTGGAGGTGAGGAGACTAGAGAGTGGGATGTGGGGAGACTAGATATTAGGATGTGGAGTGAGAGTTCACTAAGGTAGTCAGGAAAGACTTCTTGGAAGAGATGGCATTTCAGCAGAGAGCAAGCAATAAGAAATTACTGTCCAGCCATTTGAAGAACAGAGGAAGATTCTTCCAGTGGGGAATAGCCAGTACACAAGCTCTGAAGTGGAAAGGAGCTAGGCTTTTTCAGAGGCTAGCCAGGAGGCAGTGGATGGAGCCAGTGGGAGAGGAGTGGAGGTGAGCTCAAAGAGGTAACCGAGCAGGGTCAGGACGTTTAGTCTGAGCGCTATGGGAAACCACTGAGGGTTTAGAACAGAGGAATGACACGATCTGACCTACAATTTCAAAGGGAGCAAGAGCTGAACAAGGAGACCAGTTAGCAGGCCATTGCTGGAATCCGGGTAAGAGATGATGGGGACTTGCACCAAGACTTCTGAAGCACAGAAATTTCTAATGTGTTCTGTAGTCGAACAGGTTTGAAACAGCATGAAGTTATAAAGCCAGACCCTTTCAGTCCTGACCTTTTCTTTCTTCTAACGCTAGTGAAGGTTCTTCAGAGACGGTTCTTCAGAGCAGCCTCCATACTGTTTTTCATAGTGGTTGATCCAATTTACATCCTCACCAACAGTGCATGAGAGTTCCCTTTTCTCCACATTCTCGCCAACACTTACCTGTTCTCTTCTTGATGATAGCCAACCAACAGGTGGGAGGATATCTATATATCTATATAGAGAGAGGTATGTATCTATATATAGACCTATATATAGATCTCCATACATATCTATATATGGAGGGGGCAGGATTTATAATGAGGAATTGGCTCCCATTAGTAGGGAGGCTGAGAAATCCCAGGATCTGCTGTCTGCAAGCTGGAGACCCAGGAGAGCTGGTGGTATAATTCAGCCTCAGTCTGAAGGCCTGAGAACCAACATTGCTGATGGTATAAATCCCAGTCCAGGGTCAGAAAAGATGAGGTGAGATGTTCCAAACCAATTAGTGAGGCAGGCTAAAAGGGACGAATTCCTTCTTCCTTTGCCTTTTGTTCTAATCAGGCCCTCAAGGGATTGGAAAAGACCCACCCACATGGGGAGGGTAATTTAGTGCGTCCACTGGTGAAATGCTATTCTCATCCAGAAACTACCTACAAAGATACATCCAGAAATAATGTTTAATCTGAGCACCTTGTGGCCAGTCAAGCTGACCCATAAAATTAACCACCACAGCTGGTTTCTCCATATTATCACCCAGTATTGGTTAACACGCTACGTTTGACTAATTTTGCTTGTTCAGATTCACTTAGCATGAGCTGTGTGCACAACATTATATGTCAATTCTGCATCTTTCTTCCATGCCATATACGATTTTTAGAAGGGCTTTTAGAAATGTTCATGCTGTTTTCTATATCAATTAATATATTTAAGACATCACTACAGAGCTAGGAAAATTGACTCAAGAAATCATCCATAAAAATTAAACAGTCTTCAAAGAAAGCAATTTTATTGTTTATTATCTACCAATTAATAGCTGTGTCTTGCATTTGGACTAGGGTTTTCTTCTCATTTTCAAACACTTTCAGATCATGCATCTCACATGATCTCCACAACATCCCTGAGGGTGAGCAGGGCAAGATGCCACATAACGAAATGGACCAAGGTTGAAGGAGGCCTTCTGGTTGCTTGTGAATCTACTAAGTATAAGACTTAGAGCAGAAGGTTCAGGATGAGAAAGATTGTTTTGATGATAAGAAGTTGTCAAGCTTGTAAGGAAGAGCAATATTTAAAGAGTTATGAGAGAAGATTAGATGTGATAAGTCATGTTATGAATAGCAGATAGGGGTGGGTTTGGGGAACATGAAGGCAGAAGAATCAGACTGAGCAAAGGCACAGAATATGCCTAAAATATGCCTCACCGGATAGCCTATTACAGTGTTCCTGGCACATTTTTGCAATGAAAAGTTCGGCCAGTGGAAAGTCATGAATGCAAATAACAAAAGTAATGTCTGAGTCTGCCTCAAATAATATTTCTCTGAAACTAAGCATAGAAGATATTATTTTACTCATGGAAATAAAAAGCTTTTTGGAAAATGTTAAACTTTCCAAGGCATCGATGAAACTATGAATTTTCTGTGGCTGAAAATTTTCCTCAGGATTATAAATGACGTTGAATAATACTGGATTTTAGAGAGGATCGAAATCTTTTTTTTTTTTAAAGATTTTATTTATTTATTTGAGAGAGAGAGAGAATGAGAGAGAAAGCACATGAGGGGGGGAGGGTCAGAGGGAGAAGCAGACTCCCTGCTGAGCAGGGAGCCCGATGTGGGACTCGATCCCGGGACTCCAGGATCATGACCTGAGCCAAAGGCAGTCGCCTAACCAACTGAGCCACCCAGGCGCCCGAGGATCGAAATCTTTTAATACTTGAAACACATTTACTCCTGACACAGAATCTGTGAGGTTGCACACAGTGGAGCAGGACGGGAGATAAAAAAATGAGAGGAGTGTGGAAACCCTTCGATGCAGTGACCAAGCACAGGACAAGGCCTGAGAACACATTTCTGGCCCTGAAGTGGCAGGACACTGTGGACATGGGACTGGTGGAGCCACAGGGCCTGCCTCCCTGGAAGTCATGTTGGCTCTTGTAGGCACTGCTAGACTCATGTGTGCGTTCCCTCGGGCAGGGACCACGCGTGGGCTGACTGCAGTCAGGATAGCCTACCACAAAGGCAGAGATAAGGGCTAGCTCTGTCCTTTCCGTGTTGGCGGCAATGAAACCAGTGGTCATTTACTTGACATATTTATCTTTTCTTTTTTTAAAGATTTTATTTATTCATGAGAGAGAGAGAGCACAAGCAGGGGAAGCAGCAGGCAGCTGGAGAAGCAGGCTCCCCGCTGAGCAGGGAGCCCGATGTGGGGCTCGATCCCAGGACCCTGGGATCATGACCTGAGCCGAAGGCGGATGCTTAACCAACTGAGCCACCCAGGCTTCCCGACATATTTATCTTTTAAGAGTATTTTCTTCCAACTGTAGCTGAATATTATTGTCAGTAAGTCAGGATACTTCTGTCACAAGAGGCTAGAAACCTCTCTCAGCACGATGGTTCTCCTGTTGCTTTTCTAAGGTGTTTCATGGGGCAGTTTGAGTAATCATCGTTTTTTTTGAATGGCCCCCCAGGAGTAAGCCTATTAAAGCAATGTATGTATAGGTGTATGTGTATATATGTGTGTGTGTGTGTGTGTGCATGTATGTATACATATGTGTATAGAAATTCCATTACAGTAAAACCCATTAGATTGCAGATTTCTACACAATGGAACTTTCTGACAGCCTGTATTTCAAGCACTCTTTCCTTTAATAGTCTTTGATCTCCTCCTGCACACTTAGATTTTCTTAGACCTCAAAGTATATAATAAAGTATTTCTAACATCTGAAAAAGAATACAATTATTCTTTTTATTGTATTTTATTATTTCCAAATTTATTTATTTTTACTAATCTCTACACCCGAGGTGGGGCTCAAACTCACAACCCCCGAGATCAAATCGCATGCTCTTCCAACTGAGCCAGCCAGGCACCCCAAAAATACAATTATTCTTGAAACTATTAACAGCCAAAAAATAGGGACATATTTAGGACTTCAAGGGAATGCTTTATCTTATTTTTTTTTTTTTTACATAAAGGACCTAAATAATA
Source organism: Zalophus californianus (assembly GCF_009762305.2). NCBI lineage: Eukaryota > Metazoa > Chordata > Mammalia > Carnivora > Otariidae > Zalophus > Zalophus californianus. The sequence continues at coordinate 48,158,212 of NC_045601.1, forward strand.
CACATAGGTAATTGCACAATAGGATTAAGCTGGATAAGTCAAGAAAGAAATCTTTCTGTTTCATGTGTATATTATCTTGATTCAAATTTAGAAGCCTGTAACATACACACAGAAAAGCAACTGACTTCAAAGACTACAAAGCAACAAAATAATTTTGGGCTACCCATTTCTTGAGGTCAACATAGATTCACATCAGCGTATCACACTTTCCCAGTTAAATCTGCATCACCATGTATTTGTAATTGTCATCAGACAATAACTCTGAGGTGCTGTAATGTTTCAATCATAAAAAGAGATTAAAGCAGTTTTTATATGCCCTGTTTACTAAAGTAGAAAGTCTATTACAAATTTTCAGAAAAATTATCAACCACTAAGTTTGAAACAAAAAGGGATTCCATTTGAATCCATCTGAAGTTTTCATTACTTAGGAGTTCTTGTTTCTCTAACTTCAGGCAATAATTGACTTACCCTTCCATTTTGTTCGGGGCTAGGTATTGATATGTCTAAAATGAATTATACTAGCTAAAAACATAAACTATTTAGGAATTATGAGAACCATTTCCTGAAATTCTGAATACATTTAAAATTTCAAAATTAGCATATCATGGATTTTAAACTAGCTACCTTTCTGCTCCTAAATGAATTATACATGTAGTCACGATCAAGTGATCAGATGCTTTTAACAGTGTATATATATGTGCTGATGTAGTTTTTAACTGTTATTAGTGCTAATCAAGGTCCCAAATAGCTGGAAAAATGTTATTTGGTTTTGTAATATCCATCACAAAGGAAATTTAGCCAAGCGTCCCATTCCAGATTTAGTGTGGATGACAGTCTTGGCAGGAAGAAAAATATAATTTATAGACTGGAGAACAGAATATCAAAGTAAGAAAATTTTTTTAAAAATATTTAAAATAGGCCTCTATGTTTATAGAGAAAGTTGATGAAAGTATTGTATTAAAAATAGGAGCTAGCTCTTTAAATTGATTTCTGAGATCTTTCACCTAAGGAAAACTATTTTCTTCCAGTGATTAACTCAACATCATCAAGCAGTAGCCCTTTGGGTCTAGTTTACTTCTCTGTGAAATGAAGGTTTGCAATGGCTAATTGCTAAAGGTCCTCTTTTTACTTTATGATTCTATAAAAACAATTATCTTTGAAATTTCCTTTTTAAATGAGATATATGGGATGTTAGGGATCTTTTAGTGTAAGAAATTAAGAAAATAGGAATCAGGAAGACATAAATAGAAGTTAACCAGATATATACTTCCATTGTGAAATTCTCATTCAGGGTTAGGTAGAAATGAAAATCCCAGCATTGGTATGTGCGTGTGTGGAATATTTTTTTTTTTGGTTTTAATACACTTTAATATGCTATTGTGCCAGCCCTAACGAAATGAGTTTTCAAGCAATAATGTTTTCCCAAAGGAAAAAATTAATCGTCAGTTTTGGTCTGAGTAGGCAGTGTGTAGGCAAGACTCTCAACTTCCAGGAAAATTTCTGTCTTTATAGAAAGAGATTTTCCAGCTACCTTTCAAATTGTTTCCCTAAAAACACGACTTGCCTGATGACAGAAGTGGCCTGCAGCTGTGTCCATCTTTACCAGAGTTGTGAGCAGAAGCTGATAGGAAAGAGAAACAAGGTGTGTATGGTGGGACTGGGGAGGCGGTGGGCCCAAAGCTGTTGCAGAAAATCATCCTATTGACCAGATCTCCATGAGGTCTATGGACTATTGGCACCTGGAATGGGTTGAACCCAAATTCATATGTTGAAGTCCTATCTCCTAGTACCTCAGGATATGTCTTTACATAGAGACAGGGTCTTTACAGAAGTAATCTAGTTAAAATTAGTCCATTATATAACTGGTGTTTTTATAAAAAGGGGAAATATGGAAAGAGATACATGTACAGGAAGAATACCATGTGAACATGAAGACAGCCATCTGCATGTCAAAGAATGAGGCCCAGAGCAGACCCTTCCCTGACAGCCCTCAGAAGGAACCAATCCTGCTGACATCTTGATTTTGTATTTCCAGCCCCCTGAACTGTGAGATATTAAGTTTCTTTTGTTTAAGCAACCTATTTTGTGGTGCTTTGTTCAGCAGCCCTAGCAAACTGATACAACACCTAACTTGAATACATTTAAGGGATAAGTAAGCAGCAAAAATTCTGATTGTATTTGAGTCATCCCACAGAGTAAAGTGAAATTTATTTTGTTTGTTTGAAATGAAATTGGGTATCTTCTTTTTTTGTGGTTTTATGTGTAATCAAAAGATTTTTTTAACTGAAAAGCGATTATACATACACACACACACACACCTACACACATATATATGCATTCATATATACTCATACATATGTTGTTAAAAATGTTAAACTATATAGAAATATAGAACGTAAAATGAAAGCCGTTTTTTACTCCTCCTTCCCAAGTTTTCATTATCTCCCTAGTGGTTAGCTGTTTCAATTTAGCATTGTGTTTTTATAGTGCTGGATTCTTAATATTATACCGCACAAACTTGAGTATGATTCTAGCCTGATACTGGAGTTCTACTAAAACAGTACATTTAGAGTCCACACTGCGGGACCATGTTATAAGTGGGCTCTTATACTTCTAGTATCTCAACACTATCATTAAGCTATAAAATAGGCCTAGTATTTTAAATTACATCCTATAATAGGTCACATATTTAGAATTTAGTATAGTAACCATCAAGGAAGAATTTTTAAAAAATCAACTATCAGCTGTGTTGTTTCCTGGCTTTGTTTTGTTTACTACTTAAACTATTTTTATAGTTAAGAAAAGAACAACTGACTCCATCTTGTTAAAGCTTTTTCCTAGGAACCAATAATAAATTACCTGCGTTCTCTGAAGTTTGAGTCAGTTATAGCATCGTAATACACATTTTTTTATGGAGAACTTAAAGAAACCAGTAGCTTGCCTACCTGAAATGATAGACAAGGACTTCAGCCCTAATGGTCTCTCAACAGACTAAATGAATGTTGCCATATCCACACAAGAAAGCTCCTACCTTTCCCAATAGATATGTCCCCCAAGTCCTTACTTGGTGTCTGAGGACTCATGTTCCTATATAGCTCCAACAACTCCTCTTGAGTCCAAAGTAGAGTAAAAGTCATAAGAAGGAGGCAACATATCACTCTTCGTATTCACAATGACAAGACTAAGAAGAAAAGTTTAAACTCTCAGTGGCTAGAAAGGAACCAAAAATTATAAAATGCTACGGTAAGTTGAAAACAATTGCATGGAGTCATTTAATAACAGGGAAAACGGTGCTTTAGGTCTTGGTCATTCTTATATTAGAGTACTAAACAATAATTGAAGCTTTCAAGTGCCCCTGAGTAATTTTGAAAAAAAATTGTATTGCAGTCAATATGCCCTATTTAAGGTGGTAGAAAATTGTGTAATAATTTAAGAATGATTTCTGCCTAAAATTGTTCAAACATTAAAAGCATTTGGTGCATATGGAGTAAAGATTTGGTTATCTAAAAATTTTGCTCTGTAGATATTTGAGGTTTCATTAGTATCCCAATTAAAGCATTGCATTTGCTAAGATGTCTACATTGATGATTGTACCTTTATTTATTGGACCTCAGTAAGATAGAACATTTATTCCACTGGTTGAAAGTAAATTATGAAACAATACCTAAAGGTTTGTAGTATTCTTCCTTATTTAGGCAAGTTGAAAGCTACATTGTATCAGAATGAAGGAAGCCCCACAATCTCAGCATACAGGGGCAGTTCATAAAGATGAATGGACTTCAAATGAAGAGACCTCATTAAAATGCATGCTTCTGAAAGCATGATAAAAGGCAAAGCAAAAGACCATAAACAGGATGGTATATTTTTGGCAATTGTATAGGTATCTTCTTTTCCTCAGCATCATGTCAACTGGGAGATTGTTATTCAAATTATATTCAAATAGTCCAGTAACGCCCTTTAGGGTTGAGAACATATCAGATGAAGTTTTCAGTATTATAAGTAAAGGAAGGCAATATTTGTAATATTGAACTAAGAAACGGTGTGATAAAATTTACACAAAGTTCTAAACAATGGGCTTATTGCTTGCATGCTATTTGGCGATTCCTTTTTTTTATTTAAAGATTTTTATTTATTTATTTGAGAGAGAGAATGAGCTAGAGAGAGCATGAGAGGGGGGAGGGTCAGAGGGAGAAGCAGACTCCCTGCTGAGCAGGGAGCCCGATGTGGGACTCGATCCCAGGATTCCAGGATCATGACCTGAGCCGAAGGCAGTCACTTAACCAACTGAGCCACCCAGGCGCCGTATTTGGTGATTCCTGTTTAATATGCCTAACTGTGAAATTTGGTGCACTTTGCTGAAAAAAGAGAACAGCTTATTTATAACAGCATGGTAAGCAGAGGTCTTTCAAAGTGCAAAGATACCATCTTTCCTTCCCAAGGAGCAATTGCTTTGCACATATGTGCTACAAATACCAAGCACAAGGAGCTTGGTTTTTAATTACAAAGTAAAATATCATTCCAAAATTGCATAATTGGTGGTTGCCTTTTGCAATGCAATGAACATAAGGGAACCTGACATTAAATATTTGATGCGGTGCCATGACATTTTCTGAGATTTTATTTTATGCTGCTTTTCAGCTGCAAACTATGTTAAATTTGAATTCCTTGGGGGGTAATAGAGTGATACAGAATTAAAGAACCTAACTCTGATGTTGGAATGTCTGTGCTCACAGATTGTACAGTTCAGATTTTAGAAAAAAAAGTAATTATAGAAATAGAGACATACTGGGCTCTTTATTCTCTCCTTACAGTAGTTACATGGTTCTATTTATTTATTTATTTTTTATTTATTTATTTATTTATTTTGCTTTTTTTTTTTTTTTGTGGATATAGAGACCATTTAGTCAGGGAGGGATGTCTCTAGCTTTCCCTTTGAGTAAAGGGAGGAAAAGACAGTGGCAGTCAGTACCCAACACATATGAATGCGCAGGCCACTGAAATTGAGAGACCCATGTCACAGACCCAGACCCTTGTATTCCTGTGTGTCACCGAGTTGCTGGCAGGAACAGTAGCAGAACTGATGCTGCCCTAGTTCCCTCTGTTCCAGAAAGTGCCTTTTGGAGTTGATGCTATTTGCTCAGCAGGGTTCAATACTACTGCAGATGATGGCACCACCCTGATAAATTGGAGGATAATGAACATTAATTTGCCCCTTTCGTACACCTGCATTTACTCGCCAGCACCTCCTTTGGTGCCTTACTCCACAAAGCTCTCTGACATTTTGAAGAATAGAGAACCCAAATCTTAAAGCTGAAAGCGACTTCAAGAGGTCATCTGTTCCGTCACTGAAAGAGCAAAGGGCAAATAGGTGTTGAATTTTCTTCTTCATAATAATGTAATGGAAGAAAATAAATTTTTAATGGTAAAAATAAAAAATCTTGGGTTAACTGATTTATTCCTTCCCACTGAGAAATACGGAAAAAAGCCTTCTTGGGTAGATAAAATACAGCTTGAATACTTCATTAATTCTGAATGTTTAATGTTCATATCAAAATAAGTATTGTCAGCAATGCTGAGAATGAATTGGAACCCAAGGAGGTGGTTCACAGTCCTGCCAAGCCAGTTCTTTCATTTTCCTAAACATTCGTGCTTTGCACTCAGTCACATTTTGGGGTGATTTCCTCTGCCCCAAACAGACTTTTTTGTTTGTTTATTTCAGTGTTACTATTTTGATGATCCAAATAACAGAAGTAGGATGACTTAAACACACAAACAACCTAACTATTTCAGCACTTTCTTTGATCTTAGAAATACTGTAAGCAGAACATGGCTGGGACCTCTCAGTCTGCTGAGAAATGCTCAAGGCCAACCCTCAAATTCTCCCATTTTTTTCTTTAAAATGATGATTTAGTATTTATTTATAATATAAAGTTATTTTTGTTACTGATATTACCAATAATATTTGTTGCATTTTTAAATCTATGTATCTATAAGGTATTTATGAAGACGTATTTCTATTTGCTTTTCATAAGGAGTTAAAAGGCTTTCTCAGAATCAGTCAGCTTTAGGACTAGAATACCAGAGCTACTTTCTATTCCAGGTTTATTTTTGCCTATAGCCCTGGGTACCATGAAAAAAAAAATAATCGTCTCTTAACAAAAATTTCCCTTTTACATCTTTCCTTTAAATGTCATGCTTTGGAAACCAAAGGGCATCCAAGTTAAGTCTATGACGTCATGCATATAGGTTGGGTTAATTTGAAGGCTTCTAATTCAACCAAGTGGTTCTACTTTTAAAAATTATGAATGCTATTTTAATTGGGTTGAACACCAAAATAATTGATTTGATTATTGTGTATAACTGACTTGAAGTAATTTTATAGATGGACAATTTGAAATCATGTAAAATTCTTTGGCCTACATATGTTTTCCAAGAGTGGTTGCTCATTCAGTGAAACTCCTATGAAAGATAAAACAGAGAATGAGAACATCAGATCAGTGAGGGGTGAAGAATCTGATTTTGAAAATGAGAGTTTTAGGAGATGTTATAATTCAAGTTATGTTTCTTTTTGATGTCCAAATGCAGAAATGAGATGTTTTACCAAAGGAGAAAATACAATTATCAATAGAGAATAAATATATGTATTTGTAATCAGGATTGAAAACATTTCTTTCAATAAACGATTGGCTGCTTTAATTTGCATTAAAAAGCTAAATTCAGCCATTAGATAAATGTAGCAACTCTATTTTACTCAATGCACATTCTCATGAAGCTTTTTCAATAGTGATAATTTATAGCGCCTTAGCCCAACTGAAACATGTAAGCAGAGAATCTCATTTTCTGAAATTCAACCACAACCACCACAACAAAATCTATCTGAAAAGACAAACCCATTTAGAAAAGACTACATCAGTTCAAATGGAGTGAAAGCCGACATAATAGATTTTGGTATTCACAGTAGATGGCTATAGGAATTATGAACCAATTCTATTTCCTTTTGTTTACAGTAGGATAATGGCATAGAAAGTCCCATAATCTTAGTTTTTAATTCCTTATTCACAGTTCTTGGCACATATTCCAAAATATTTGTTGAATTTCTAATAAAGGAATGAATAGTTTTGATGAATGAATAACTAGTTTTATTGGCATGATTTAGAGTCTGATTTTCTTTATACCATTCATATTATTAGGAAATTTATCAGCAATACTCTCTCATGATTATAATTTGGGTTTATATACATGAAACATATAATATAAAAAGCTGGGTCATCCTACTTGAAAAGGTTTTCAAAGGTTCAGTCTGGGCCAAAAGTCTTTGACATTTGAGACACCCAATACAGCCAAAAATGATACAATTTAGTGAGTAAATAGTAACTATTTCATAGACTATCTTAAGCAAGGTTGATACAGAGATTTCAAAAATCTATTGCTTTGTGGGTCCCTGGGTGGCTCAGTTGGTTAAGCGACTGCCTTCGGCTCAGGCTGTGATCCTGGAGTCCCGGAATCGAGTCCCGCATCGGGCTCCCTGCTCAGCAGGGAGTCTGCTTTTTCCCTCTGACCCTCTCCCCTCTCATGTGCTCTCTCTCTCAAATAAATAAATAAAACCTTAAAAAAAAAATCTATTGCCTGGTTTTTAAGTTTCACATCAATAGCCCATGAATGCACTTTGATTCCAACAGACAGCTAAATATTTGGGACTGTATCTTTTTCTTTCTTTCTTTTCTTTCTTTCTTTTCTTTTTCTTTCTTTCTTTCTCTCTCTTTCTTTCTTTCTTTCTTTCTCTTTCTTCTTTCTTTCTTTCTTTCTTTCTTTTTTCTTTCTTTCTTTCTTTCTTTTTTCTTTCTTCTCTTCTTTCTTTCTTTTCTTCTTTCTTCTCTTCTTTCTTTCTTTTCTTTCTTTCTCTCTCTCTCTCTTCTTTCTTTTCTTTTTTCTTTCTCTCTTTCTTTCTTCTCTCTCTCTCTTTCTTTCTCTCTCTCTCTCTTTCTCTCTCTCGCTCTCTCTCTCTCTCTCTTTCTTTCTTTCTTTCTTTCTTTTCCTAGAACATTCTTGCCTTCCCTTCTGCCTGTCCACACCTTCAGAGCCAATCCAAAATGTCACCATCCATGGACCTGTCTCCATGAGACCTTTAAAATTTAACCTCGGTATTATAATCTTTGTTGAGCTTTAATATTATTTGTTGTACCTTTCTTATACCACTTTCTATATTCTGTCTGCTTATATAATTTGTTAGACTGCTGGTGTTATAAGCTTCTCGTCAACTTTTACTTATTTTCTTATATTCCACTGTGCTTAGCACAGTGTTTTGCATATAGCAATTACTTAATAAATATTTGTCAACCAGAGTCAACTGCTGCCTCTCTGTCAACCTTAAGATACAATTTAGAATTTTCTTAGGGTCAGGAGCTAAGTCATCTGCCTATTAACCTTCTACCTCCACAGTAATAACATGTATTCTAAAGTAGAAAGATTGAGGTCACCTTGGTGCTTTTTAAGAACTTTAAAAATTAGATGTAATAGCTAACATTTATTTAGATTTTACTATACATCAAGCATAATAAGGTCACCGTGCTAGGACTTTTATAATCATGATCTCATTTATGTCTCATTATAATTTTGTGAAATAGGTAGTAGTATTCCTCTCATTGAGACCTAGATTCATTAAAATAATTTGCTTAATGCTATTCAGCTCATTAGTGGCAAAACAATGACTTTAACCCATGCACTTAACTGATTCTATTGTACATATTGCTGTACCCAAGCAAGTCAAGAAATAGGAACTGCTAAGTTCTAAGAGTTCTTGGTGCATGGATGAGCAACAGATCATTTTGATTACTTGATGCTTTTTTTCTAACCAAATATTATAAATTCAGTAATACATATGTAATGCTAGGTACATAGAAGGCTTGTGGCAGTATGGAGTCAGCTTCTAAATAATGGTATTTATGGAAACATGATACTTAAATTCAAATTTTAGTCCAAGAATTATGTTACATTTATATCAATGCTATAATTTACAAATTATTTTCTTTTATATTTTCTCATTGGATTCCTACAACCACTGAGTTCATAGGCTATACATTATGTGGCTTTACTGTAGAGGATTTGGATTTGAGAAAGTTTAGGTAACTTCCATCAAATCACACAAGTGTGTAAGAATTAATTCTTTTTATTATACTATTCTGATTCTAGAATATCTCAACAGGTATTAATATCTCAATGTGTATGTGCATTCATAATCAGGACTCCACTAAACTACCAGAAATACATGTGAATAATTTATGTATAATAATAATAATAATAATAATAATAATAGAAGCTTTACTACTTTCACACAGGTGAGGCACATGAATTATCATACAAGCCAGGATACCTTAAGAATGACAAATGCCAAACTAATTGGAAAGCTGAGACAACAAGCATAAATGGGGACCCTCCCAGGCAAACTGAGACATGTGATCTCCCAATTTAAATAGCACCTATCTTGTGCAAAGTCCTACTCTACACGTTTTGCATGAATTAACTCAATTCTTAAACCTTATGAGGTAGGAATTCTCCTCATTTTCCAGATGAACATTTTATGAATGTGCCCAAGGTCATGCAGCATTTGTGGATTCTTTTCTGGGCACAGTGCTCTACCAAATCTCTTTGCTTGTCCAATATAGGGAAAGGGAGAGCAAAGGCCAAGAAGATTTAAGAACCTGAGAACAGGCAGGCAATGGTTATTAGAATTTAGTGGCTGGAAGAGATAACTAGCTATTTTCTAACGCCAAGGCCAGAGTTGGGAGGATAGAAGTTTGTGGGAAGCAATGGCAATTAATTAAGAAAGTAAAGCTATTATACCCAACAATCTTGCTGGTTACCCTTCTTTTATTGCCCACTTACACACATTAGGTCAATCCAGTGGTTTTGATGTGCTTGGTATTCTTGGAAAATTGTTTTAAGATCTGGGAACAATCAGCTAGCTGGAGCCTTTAGCCGACGATTTTTGTATGTGTCTAGGTGAAAGGTGCAAACCAGTCAGGATTAATTTGTTAGCATTAATTGGATCCAAGCTGGGATAAATCCCAATTTCACACTGTGGAAAAATCTCAAGCTTGTTCTGCCTCTGCTAAAACTAAAGTTTGTTTTTGGTTTTTTCCTAAGCATGTGTCATCTGTGTGAAGTCCTGGACCATTTCTTTAAGTACATTTCTTGACTTCTCTGCTCTATCCCCTCTTAAATTTGTTGAGAGACAGTCCTCCGCATTCCACTTCACTTGTCAGGCTGTACATAAAAGCAAAGATTGGAGACCTGCAAGTGAAAAGAGGTATTTCAACAAACAATGCCTGGTACTTTCAATCTGATCACTTTACAAACAAGTGAATGCTTTCTCTATTGTACAAATGACCTCATCAAGGAAAGTAGATTAAGCTCTGGATCACTCTACTCAGGGCTATCTTCCAGCCCTCCTCCCAATCACATGCCTATTCTTCTGGCCTACTCTTCCCTTAAAAAAACAAGAGAAACTGTAAATACCGTTCATGTCATTATTTCTTTTTAAAGGGTAAATATTTATATCTTAAATAGTGAAATGTAGATAATGTTTTGTTAAGTGTGATAAATTGCATTCACACTAACTTTAAAGCAGCCTCTCTTTTGGGCAGGCATTATATACTAGGACCTCTTCTCTAACTTATTTCTCACAGTATTCTAGGCAGTACTTTCCCATTTTATACATAAGATAATCAAGGGTCAGAGAGATTACATAACTTGCTCAAGGTCAAGAGTAATCTCTTCAAGAAATAAATGTTACCTTGGTTTCTACCAAAATATTTTTAAAAATTAAAAAAATGTGCAAGAATATTTGCACCTTGCTCTAATAATATTTCATATGATACCACTTTTGTGGACTTACTAAATACTGTTATGCTAAGTATTTTCCATACATGTTTGTATTTTAGTTTTATTGTAACCTTAGGGAAAATTCAGTATTATCTCATTTTTACAGATGATAAAATGGTAACTAAATAATTTATGCAAAGTGGTAATTATGTAGCAGAGCTGGAATTCAAACCCAGATCAAAGAGATCTTAGTTATACTTATAAAACTGTTTTTAATAGTGCAAGTGGAGTCCTTTCATAAAGCATTGATTTTGCACTGCATTGACAGGCTTTTGCAACTTTAAGTTACATACATTTTTTTTTTTCTCTTCCCACAAAATTAGATACAGGTCGATGACCTGAAAGTTTCTGTCTGGGATTCTTAAATATTTCTGCCATATGATAATTTTTTCCATATTATGTAGACTCAGAAAGATTTTAAGTATCTGAAGTAGTGATTTTTAAAAAAAGATTTTATTTATTTAAGAGAGAGAGAGACCACACTAGAGTGAGCGAGTGTGGGGGGAGGGGCAGGGGCAGAGAATTTCCAGCAGCACAGGGCTCCATCTCACAACCCTGAGATCATGACCTGAGCTGAAACCAAGAGTAGGAGGCTCAACCGACTGAGCCACCCAGGTGCCCCTGAAGTAGTGATTTTAGAAATCAACTCGTTCAATTGGATGAAGAAAATGACACACAGAAGAGTGAGTTCTGTCACCATTACGCAGGTTCTGATTGGTTTCTATAATTTCTTTTATGGGTCTAGCCATAATAATAATAGTAGTAACAATAATGTCATTAGAACCACTGGCGATGATGGAAAGCTTAACTGTATTGCATGGTTCTTTACATGTTCCTTCTTTAGGACCTCACTGAAACCTCTCAGTAACACTGTGAGGTTGGTAAACTGAGGCCAGTCTAGGTCAGGCGGGGGCCCATAACCATGCTATAAAGTTTCTACAGGCCACCCTCAGCTCTCAGTTTTAGCTCTTCCCTCCCTTTAGCAAGGGGCCCTTCTCCCAGCATGCTGATGCCTGGCTCAGCCACGAGGGCCAGTTCTGATCTGTAGCCGAAGAGATGGGAAGTCCCTTCTGCTGCTAGGATGGCTTTCATGGTATCTGCTTATTTCGGAGACCCTTCTCCCCACCTGCACCTCCTGCTTGTTCCGGTGTTGCTTCCGCACTCGTCTCCTAGCAGATGCAGGCCTCCAGGGAGGGACTGGGAGCCCCTGCACACTTCTAGTAGCGTCTGAGCACTGACTAGTTGAAGTTATAGCCACTTCCATGATTCACTGCTGGGTGAAGAGCCTATAGTACAATAAACAAACAAACTATGCATTTACATATATGCATATGTGACATTTGTATATATTTATACATATTCATATATTTACATGTTTACACATGCTTATATATGTGTAAAATCCAGGATGTTAATTAGCAATGACCAGTTCTAAATGAAGAACTGATCCTTAGAGTAAATTTATATATATTTATTATGTTTTTGTTTATAAATATTTAATATGTCTAATATACAAAATAGAAATCATTTTGATTTTCTCCTTTTTTGGAAAAATGACCTCTTGCATCCAGTGAGTCAGAATATATTGTAGGACGTTAGCAAATTAAAAGATAATTTCTTTTTCAGAATCAATTTTTTGAAAAAAAAAAAATTGGTCTTTTGCAGGTGTGTAACTTCTGCAGAATGGATCTTCTGTTAACTTGAGCCACATCATTGATCTCCACTGCCAAACTTGATTGATGAGGGCTCTACTGGTGAAGAATCTTGGGCTTAAAATGTATTTAGCCATTTTCCGGGTGAAATCTTACCGTTTGTGGAAACCCAAGAAAAGGAATGTTCGGCTATCTCAGAAAATTCAAACCAAGCTTATCTATGAAAAAGCATTTTAAAGGTAATTGCTATTTTTAAATTGTTTAATAAAGAAAGATCATTATTTGTCATTTGTAAATCCCTCCAAAAATCAGTTAAGTAGAACGTAACTGAAGGCCCTAGCTGCTGAATCAGAATCTAGTTTCAGAAATTCAAAGTGATCTCAAGCTGCCTGGGGCAAAGGTGAAGAAGGGAAGAGATAGATAACAAAAATCTAGCATGCAATTTCTACAAGATTTTTGGTCAATAAATCTCAACTCTTAAATCTCAGCCCTGACCTGGAAGAAACATCCAATGAAGTGTGCCAATGTTGTGTATTGTTGAGAAGTATCATCAGGTCACCCACGGTTCAGAAGGAAACTGATGGAAAACCACTCGGTGCCTTTTAGTGAGGATTTCAGAGACATTTAAATAAAATGAATTCTCTTCTGTCTGGTCAACACTGATAACTTGTGAAAAGGAAAAGCCATCCATCCTGCTATTATTAAAAGTTGGGAATCTGGAAGGTGCACATACCGATGAGGGCACAGATGTTTTTTGGGGGCATAATGCAGTTGTACTTACCGGTAGAATTACACAGCAAATGGGATTTTCAGTTAAGTATTTCATGTTATCAGTGTACTTAAGTTAAATAGAGGACTGCAGTAAGATAGTCCCTAAAGATGAGAACCAGGTCAAGAGAAGTTTATATTCTCCATGGTTTAACATAGTAAAAATCAACACAGAATGACTGAGAATATTCACGTGAAGAGAAATCCACCTTGCTGATAGTTTTTCCCAAATCTTCATTTAGAGAGTGGGTGTGTTCTCCAAGAATTTATGACTGGAATGTGATGATGTAGTGAGACTGAAGTCAACTCAATGGTGTCATCTGAGATAGGGACGAATTAAGTGCAGGAGTTGTTTGAAGTCCAGACCTACCTCCCAGTTTCTCTTGCCAGTAACCAGGGGTAACTGCTCCTAAATGAAATGTTGATTCCCTTGGACTAAATTTATCCCGGAGATAATTGTATATTACCATCAGTTTAGAGGAAATTTCCTTGGGAAACTTTCCAACTCTATTTTCTCTAATTTGTTCCTCACCAGTATTTTATCTAAACCCCAAGCAGGAAGAAATCTCAGGATATATTACAAGCTCTATTCCTTTGCAGTACTTCTAGTCCTCTTAAATAAACTGATCATATAAATCATTGTATTAATTAATTTCTTAAAAGTTTGGTCAAGGTGAGTCCACAAAGGTAGAAATGAGAAATTTCAAACTATTGCCAAAGTTTCGAAACAACTGATAGAAATCAGACGCTTACCATCAATAGGGTTGTACAAGCCAATTATTCTAGCTAAAGATTCTTTGCGAGAATTATGTCACATCATAGGGCAGCTATATTGGTTATTGTTCAGTGGTTCTAGCAATTATGTTTTTGATTAATAGATGATTAAATGCGGTTTGGTAGGGACAAAGTATTTTAAAATTTAAAGTGTATGGCTGGGTGTAAAAAGAAAACAATGACAGGAATCCTTCTCGTAAACAGGATAGGAATCACTGCTGTCTGTACAGATAAACTGTGGTTGAATTAGTAAAGCCAAGTCCCTTGACCTATAAAGCTGAAGATTGCAGTGTATTACTTTTTGTGTGTGTGTGTGTGTGTGTGAAGGGCTTCCCATTTACTGTCCTGTCTCTTTAAACACAAGGAAGAGTAAATAATTTAGAATTTAGAATTTAGAATTTGGGGGGAGGTGGGGAAAAGTCTCAGTATCATAGAAAAATAAATCCCATTTTTGAGTTAAACAGGAAGTGAAGTTGAAAGATCAATCCATCACTGGGGATCCAAGAGGAAAGAGGGGGTGAAGAAAAAAAGCATTTAGAAGCTCCGGTATGAATCTAGAACAGTCTAAAAATTTACTCTGGACTCTTCTGTCAGAGAATAATATGCACTCTAGGGCAGGATTTCTCAACCTTGGCACTGTTGATAGTTTGAGCTGGACAGTTTGTTGTGGGGGCTGTCCTGTGCTTTGCAGGGTGCGTGAGCAGCATTCCTGGATTCTATCTACTAGATGTCGGTAGCATTCCCCAAGAGGTGGCAAGCAAGTGTCTTCAACATTGCCAAATGTCGGAAGGGGACAAGGTATGAAATTTCTCTGGTTGAAAACCAAGGATCTAAGGCTCTGGGAAGATTAGGGCACAATTCTCCAACAAAATAGTTTTTCTTGGTGTGTACCATTTTCTTTTGATGTATTATACCTGCAAGTGTTGGAGGAATCCAGTTAATTAAATACAAGATTCGAAGACGTTAAGAGTCTATTTACAGCTATCAGCTGGCTTTGACTGATGCAAATAACGCAGGTTCTCATATCACAAAGGAGCCGAAGACATCAAATGATACACAATTGTGTTTCATTATCAGTGATTAATTCTACCCTCTTCCAGATTACCTGGCAAAATATGCCCTTTAAAGGATTAGGGGCACATTTCTCTAGGGTGAGCTGCCTTTATATTTTGTTCTTATTAATTACCTAACAAAATGAAAGAGGAAAGGTATCTTACCCCACAACTTATTTTAAAGCAATGTCTTATACAAATGGTTTTTAATTCAGTATATTATCTTGATTGTTATAATTTTTAGTATAATTTTTTTCTTTGGATATCTGTTAGAAAAAAATCAGTGTATAAAAGATAAAAACAGAATCTTATGCTTGTTTATAAGATGAAATTTATAGTATTTGCTTATTATAAAGTCAGTCATGTTAACGGAGTGTTCCTATGAACACTGGTATTCAAAATCAAGAATTAGAAAAGATATTGTTGAATCACTACATTGTACACCTGAAACTAATACAACACTGTATGTTAACTACACTGGAATTAAAATAAAAAACTTTGGAAAAAAAAAAAGAAAAGAATTTTAAAAAAGAGTTAGGAAAAAGAGTTGCAGGATTATAACAGTTTTACCATCCAATTAATTTCTGTATTTTTATTTAAAAAATAAAATTGATTAAAGAGATGTTATAATTCATACCGATAGAGATTAGTATCTGAATTTATAAATTTAGCTAGACCGATAGAAACTGTCTTGAATACAAGGAAGAAAAATCAGAGCTCTACCTAATCAATAAATAATATGTTTGCCGTAAATTCAAATGTCTATAAGGGGATGGTAAGCTAGTGTTTCAGTGGCTTCTTATTCAGGATAGAACATACTTCAGCATAGTGTAGATTTTCTTTTTAACTTATAATTTTTATATATTGTTGAATGTATTTTTATTGTTTTTATATATTTTTGTTTATTTGAAAGCATATTTTTATAATGAAATTTGAACTAAAAATTTATGAACACTTGAGTCACCTAGAAATTCTGGGAAAGGCAGCTTGAAAACCATGACCTCCTTTCCTTTTCCTTTTTTTTTTTTTAATTTTTTGATTATTCTTTTTTTTTTTTAAGATTTTTATTTGTTTGTCAGAGAGAGAGCACAAGCAAGGGGGAGCGGCAGGCAGAGGGAGAAGCAGGCTCCCGCTGAGCAAGGAGCCCAATGCGGGATTCAGTCCCAGGAACCTGGGATCATGACCGGAGCCAAAGGCAGACGCTTAACCAACTGAGCCACTCAGGTCCCTGTTTTTTACTTTTTCTTTTCTTTTCCTTCCTTCCTTCCTTCCTTCCTTCCTTCCTTCCTTCCTTCCTTCCTTCCTCCCTCCCTCCCTACCTCTCTCCCTCCCTCCATCCCTCCCTCCTCTTTCTTTCTTTCTTTCTTTCTTTTTCTTTCTTTCTTTCTTTCTTTCTTTCTTTTTCTTTCTTTTCTTTCTTTCTTTTTCTTTCTTTCTTTCTTTCTTTTTCTTTCTTTCTTTCTTCTTTCTTTCTTTCTCTTTCTTTCTTTCTTCTTTTTCATTTATTAGTTGGTTTTCTACTGTTGGATAGATCTTCTTCTCCTCCTTTATTTATTCATTCAATCATTTATATCCGTATAGGTTGATGGGTTCCTATTTTATTCAATGGACTGTGATCTATTACTATCATTATTTATTCTGATTCTCAAAGTTTTCCAGATTTGGCCAGTAGGAACCCTTATAAGTTGACTCTCATGTCTCTTTGAC
Organism: Zalophus californianus; assembly: GCF_009762305.2. Taxonomy (NCBI): domain Eukaryota; kingdom Metazoa; phylum Chordata; class Mammalia; order Carnivora; family Otariidae; genus Zalophus; species Zalophus californianus. The sequence goes on from NC_045601.1 coordinate 48,175,046, forward strand.
ATTGTTTACATCATTCTTTGAGCACTTCCTTACTTTCTGGTACAATAAGATAATCCAAATTGATTTTGTATCTTCCTTACCCAAGCACTGAAATCAGTTGTTTATCTAAGGAGTTCCTTCTGGTAGAGAATATTATTTGGAAACCGAAATGTGTTCTCAAAGTGTTCATTGCTACTGGAATGTCACTGCTTCTAGACCTTCTTGGGAAACAGAGCTGAAATTCTATATGTATATGCATACAGATCCATATATGTATGTATATATATTTATACACATAAATCTGTATCTATCTATCCATATGGCTATCTATTCACTTACCATTTCTCTCTCTAAAACTGTGAGTTCACACCAATATTTCCACTTCCAGTTCGTAATCTTAAGCTATTTCCAGCTTTCCTCTTTCCTTCACTTTCTTTAATAATGAGGAACCTGGCTCTCATGACTGACAATATAGTTCTATTTTCTCAAAATGATCGTCCATAACTAACCTTCCTATCATGCTTTGTTCCTCTTTCACCATCTCAAAGGAAAGGGAAGAGAAGGAAAGAGAAGGGAAGGGAAGGACAAGAGAAGAGGGAAGAGAAGGAAATGAAAGGTACAGCTGCGCTTTTTAATTTACTGGGCAAATACGGCCCTGAGCATTCACTACAGCGCATTCCCTGATCATTGCCCCTGTCTTCGAGTTTCTCTCTGGCTCCAGGTTTGGTGGAATGGTCAGTAATCTGTGTAGCTGCTGTTTCTAAATTTTAGCCCCCTTCCTCCTCTTCTGTTCTATCACTGCCATTGACTCATTTCTTGCTTGAATTGCTTTCATAGGCTCCCAAACGTTCTCAGTCTTGTTCCCCTCAAGATCTTCTTCCGCATAAATGCCAGAGTGATCCCTTTAAAACACAAAGCTGAGTACAACATTCTACTGCTTTCAAATGTTTCAATGGCTTCCTATTACTTTGAACACCTTAATGTGATTTATGAGGACTTCTCTCACTTGATGGATTGTTTTCTTTCCAGATCCATCTCTAATCACTTCACTGAACTTTCTGTCAGTTACCAGAGGGGCTTTTATGTATACAAAAGAAGTCATGTTGCTTGGGAAGTGGCAATTAAAGAGAATTGTTGAATCGCTATGTTCTAAAAAAACAAAAACAAAAACAAAAACAAAACATTGTGTGTGTGTAGTTTTTTGTTTTTTGTGTTTTTTTGATTCCAGACTTTCTGGATTTGAATTCTCATTTATTGCCTGCTTAGGCATGTGTTCTTGTGAACCAGTTACTATTGCTGTACCAAAACTTAATGATACAAAATAATAACCATTTTAAGGCCACAAATTCTGTAGGTCTGGATTCAGAAAAGGGCCAGTATGGACAGTTCTTCCATGCTGGATCTGGAAGAGCCAATTCTTTTTTCTTTTCTTTTTTTTTTTTTTTTAAGATTTATTTATTTATTGGCAGAGGGTGGCAGAGGGAGAAGGAGAGAGAGAGTCTCAAGCAGACTCCGTGCTGAGCCCGACGCAGGGCTCAATCTCCGGACTCTGAGATCACGACCTGAGCTGATACCAAGAGTTGGACACTTAACCGACCAAGCCACCCAGGCACCCCTGGAGGATCCACTTCCAAGATGACTTCTTATGTATTGATCCGATATCTGGGCTGGGATGGCTGAAGGATATGCTTAGCTGGTACTATCTGCCAGATGAATCCCATGGCCACTCCAGCCTGGCAATTACTCAGCCTGCGATATTTTATTAGCAATTCAGGGATCCAACACATGTGTTTCCACAAACCAGGTGGCAGTTGCTTGGCTTCTTAGCACCTGGCCTCAGAAGTCACGTTTCACTGTGCTCTTTGGTCAAAACAACATACATGGGAAGTGGATGTATGTTGTTTTCACTGGTTTAAAATGGTCACACCTTGATGATTACTTACTATTTCTGTGTTCGTTTTTCTTGTCTGTAAAATGGAAATACTCATACTAGAAGTATGAGTTAAATGAAGTATGATCTACAAAGCGGCCGATATCCAGTAAATGGTTGATAAATATAAAATACGTTTGGTTTGCAATGACATTTCAGTCTGGAATTTGGTTACTCATTGTCTGTTGAAGGTCTAGGCAGGTCAGCACCTCTTTCAGGAAGTCTTCTTTCACTCTTCAAGCTGACTTAGGTACTCCCCAGATTCCCTGACCTCTACAGAGCTTTATAAATGCCTATAAATAGGCATTGTGTTTGTCTCCCCTACTAGCCTGAGACCCCTAGGGCAGAGTTAATATATTATTTCTAGCATACATCATAGTGTCTGGTACATAGTATTTGCTTAATAAATGCTTGACAGATGAATACCTTTATTCTTAGAAGTCAGGGCCCCAAAACCTTGAGACAAGGTGACCATATATCCTGATTTGCCTGCAACATTCCTTGTTTATGTCTGCTTTTGTGGAACAATTATTAATATCACATATTCTCAAAATGTTTCCAGTTTGGATAATAAATTATAAAGTACCTACTCAAAGAGCATTCTAGAGTCTCAATAATGTTGATAAAGAAAAGACTGCACCAGACCTTTGATACTCTCTCCTACCATAGTAGGGGTGCTTTTGGGTAACACTACAGCCTGGGAAACTCATCTCTTACCAAGGAGATGGGGAAGCTGTTGAGGGACATATCCTTTGTGATGTCCTAGTGAGCGAGCCTGTAGTGCTGAATCACTGGCAACATTTCCCAAAAGTGAGTTAAGAAACTATTTCCCATTGACTCAAAGGGTGTGGGGCTGTCACTGGTCCATCCCGACTAGAAAGGAATCACCTAGTTAGCTTTGACTTACGTTGAAAATGTAGCTTAGGTCCACTCTGAAACCCCATTCCCTGTTGTTCCCCAAGGGTCTTTGGGTGTTACCCCATAGCTATTTTCCAGGAAGTATTGGCTGGTGAGTGCTCTTGGGCTGTGCTATGGAAGAGTTTGAAATGGAACCAAATTGGATTAGGACTGGATTGTCAATGAACTAATGCTCTGATGTCTGACGTTTGCGCTTACCTGGCAGAACAGGTTTAAAAGATATAGGAAATCAGGCCATGGGATCACTCAAAAAAGAATTTTGAAAGAATGTGTCATCGACTTGGATAGTCCTGCCAATTGCCATTTCGGGAAGTGAACAGGGACTTCTTTTTTGCTTTTTGGCTGATCTTCTTCATTTTTCAAAGCCCAGTGTAAATCCTGCTTTGTCCAAGAAACTTTCCTGGGTTGCCACAGACTGCCTCACCTTCCCTTGACCTCTGCTTCTCCCCAACTTCGAAGCAAGCCTTTATTTTAAAAATTTACTTATCTGGCAATTTTTCTGTAATGATAATAACCTTTGACAGAACACTTCTGTGTGTCAAGCACTGTGCCGAGTGCTTTGCAATAATCATTTTTCTATTTGTTACCACCAGGTAAGTATGGTAACCTGTGTTTTATAAGTAAGGAGACACAGATAACATTGTATTGTTATTTATGTTATTAGCATTACATACCCCTTAGTTAGAACTCCTAACTGGTAAGTTTCTCAAGAAATACAAATGGGTTTTTACTTCTCGGGATCTTAATTTCCCCCCATATAGTAGGAACTCAAAGGAGCAAATTGTTAATGTCAAGGACTGATATTACTTTCTATCTACTCCATTAAGACAGGACATAAATGCACAGGAGTGCTCCACAGGCCATCTTTAAAGTCCTGGAAACCTCCTATAAAGCCAGGGAAATTGTGAAGAGAAGGAATAATAAGTATGTGGGACCTGCCATTTTGAGAATCCATTGATTTCGCTTTTGAAATACAGGAAGCTTTGCTCAGCATTTGTTTAAAAGAGGAAGAAAACGTTTAAAATGTTAAGCACATTGTGACTATTTGATATTCTCTGGTTGATTTCCTGTATTACATCTTTGAAAGTGTTCTGATTTTCATATGTATTCCAGTGCCGAGCGGTATTTCCTGTCTTAGTTTAAAAAAAAAAAAATGGGATTCGACTCCTAATGGGAAGCGTTGATATCAGGATCAGCTGCAGCGACAGAGATGTTGAAACAGTGACTAGTACAGGGAAACACATTTGAATTTAGATCTTAGCATAAGCCGCACACACTGAATAAGTATATAAATGTGTAAGTATGAGTACCTTATCATAACTTGAAGTCTGATCTTTATTGTCAAGACTGTTTCCTTTTAAAGTTCTTTAACTCTTTCCTTTGAAGAGTTGGCCAAAGATCATTTTTGTGTTTTTTAGTCTCCCATACCCGAATTGTCAGGTATTATGTGTGAAGAGGTCATTCAAGGCGGAATCATGAAAATTACAGATGGAAAATTAGATCATTTTCTCTCTTCTTTTCCAATACAGGCTGTTTCCTTATAAAATGCTCTCAAACATTTTTTCTGTGCCCGTTTAGAATTACTCGAGTGATGGGGCCATTACCGATTCCCCTGGGAGATTATTCTAGAGAATACTGGGACTTGCTGCAGGTATATTTTTTTTCCCTGATTTTCAACCTAAAATTTCTTTCGCTCAATTTCATTCCTTATCCCTTGGACCACCTATACAGTTTCTCGCAGAAGGTTGCAAGGTGCTCTGTTTGGGAGGAAATGGAACCCTCTGCCAAAGTCCATTAAGGAAAAAAGAAAAAAAAACATATGGAGTCTCAGGTCAATCATAGCTACAGAAGAGCATTTTGAAGAGAAAATTCTTAGGCCTTAGTTGCTCAGCAGTTATCAGCCCTCTTGTATTTTAGATTCAGTTGAATGATTCTTTTTTTTCCAAAGAAGTGAGGGAATTCTGGTTTCTATAAGGAGTGAGCGATATATGGGTGTGTGTGTGTGTGTGTGTGTGTGTGTGTGTGTGTGTGTGTGTGTGTTGCATGGAAAAAATAAAAATATATTGAAAACTTCCTTTGGCCCTGTGTTCCCTTTAACTTTTTAATTTTATGCTTGTTCCCTCTCTCATCCTTTCTGATCACTGAGATAGCAAGAACAAGAGGAAGCTCTTCATCTATACCTTTCCATCTTTCAACACAGAATACTGAAAATAATTATGGAGACCTGGCTCCATTCACATTTGATTTGCATAAGCCTGTGTTATTTATTACATGTTTTTTGACATGGCATAAGGGGATGTTATGATAGTGGGCATTTCTTTTCTTTTCTTTTTTTTTTAAGATTTTATTTATTTATTTGACAGAGAAAAAACACAAGCAGGGAGAAGGGCAGGCAGAGGGAGAAGCAGGCTCTCTGCTGAGCAAGGATCCTGATGCGGGACTCAATGCCAGGACGCTGGGATCATGAACTGAGCCAAAGGCAGACTTAACTGACTGAGCCGCCCAGGTGCCCTGATAGTGGGCATTTCTTAAACATAATCACAGAACTAGATTAGAAAAGGTTCATAAATAAGTATCTTTTTAAGTAGGTGTAAAAAATATCAGGCCCCTTCTTTTGGGTATATACCAGGCCTCTCATTTATGGGTAAATGAATGAAATAAGGGACCTGATCAATTCGGTCTTGGGGTGTCTAGGATTTGTTCTCCATTGAGTTAGACTTGTATCATTATGTTCAGTTCGGCCTCATATTCTAGCTATAACCAGGGCCTTTCTAATTTGCTATATCCCAGAGACACTGACCTCCAAGCTTGATCTGTGCCTTATTGGTTCCTTTATGTCCATGGCTGAGCCTAGTGCCTGGCAGTCATCCGATGCTTTGTTGGATAATTGAATAGTGAATCATGTACCAATTAGAAAAAAGTAGAAAGAGCAATCATGTATCTAGTATTTTTGACACCCAGCACTCATCACTTTTAATTCCCCCAGATAAAAAACGTGTTTCAGAACAATTGTGATACACAATGACTAATAGCAGTCAGAAAAGAAACACAGATAACAAAATTTAATATATATAATCACGCAAACACATAAATCAAAATAAAAAAATTACACAACAAAAATATTTTAGCTATATGTATGTAAGTTAGTATATAATACATTAATGATTTTTTGAGAAAAGGGAAAATACTTTATTTGTTTCCATTACTTCTAGAGGCAGAATTGAAGTGACTCAGGTTTTCCTTGTCTTCATATTCATTGTTTGTTTGTTTTTTGGAAAAATCTATTGTTTTAAACATACGAAGCTGAAATACCCCAGGGGTTGGTGACACTGACCGCCGCCCCTCAGGCAAGCTCAAAGGATTCCAAACCATTTTGAACTTACTCTAAAAACAAATGTGGGCAGCTGAATCCCTGGGTGTACAAATGGGAGTTCTTTGATTTAATTTCTGCATAGAATGTAATGTTTATTAAAGGATAGTATATTCTTTATACATTTGAAGATTACGTATGTATCATTAAAACTCAATAGTAACCACAGCAATTGTTTAGAACTTGGACCCACGGGATATTTTGGGTGGGAGGAGTATTTTACCCCTGACATTGCTTAGGGTTGACAGAGCATGGGGAAAATAAAAAGCCACATGCCTTTGAGGTCATTGTTTATTTTAGTTTATTATTTAAAATTCTTCTTCTTATTTTTAATTTTTAAAATTCTCTCCAGACAATGATGAATTGCTGCCACTGCCATTGCCCTTTGTTTGGAACACCACTGGGGAAGAGCTTAATTTTGCTCTGAACACAATTTTAGGGGAAAAAAAAAAAACCTGTTAAAAGTCTTAAGTTATCCACTATGGATTGATTTTGACTGTTTGCAGTACCCAATAAATATTTTTTGGATGCCTAAGTAAAAGAGAGGGTGGAGGATGGGTGAAATCTCACAGAAGGGGTCTGCGGTCAGTCAGAGTGGAGCAGGCCAAGAGTTCGGCCCCCAGGGACAGAAGAGCGAAGACATCAGCAATTTAGAAAAGGGAAGTGAGCAGTAGAACAAAGAACTGATGTTACGTTCTGTTGGTGATCATCTTGGACTGGCGGTGGGAAGAGCAGAAGGAAGTCAGTTTTTCTAGGCTTAACTTCCCATCTTATTCTTTTAATTTCTACCTTTGACCAGGGTTAGCCATACATGTTTTCCCCTTTCTGTCATCCAGTTCCTGAGAAGACTCCTCCCATTCTTCCTTCTAGGGCTTATCTGCTTCTGTCAGGCGATACCATAGTGAAAAGTGAGCAAAACAGTGAAGCACTAAAGTGCATCTCAGGGTCAGCAGAAGATGTGTATGCCCTATGCGCGGTGCAGGTAGGGAGGACTCTGCATTCAATTCTCTCTGACTTTCTTCTCTTCTCAGGTTCTGTTTGCTCTCACTGACTAAAGAGTTGGCAGGGAAACCCCCGCCACCCTTTGTGGGCATTTGATGCAGTTCCCCTCCAGCTGGAGCCAGGGTAACCAAGAAGTACAATTCTTTGAGAAGGCCCTTAGCCATTCTGCTTTATTAAGAGAAGTTTTGTACAAATATATGAGAATTCCCTGTATCATGTTTGATCTTAGTCCCTCTATCCACTACGCTCTTATCACAAATAGAATTTCAACATACCTATTAGCATGGCTACTATAAAAAACAAAACAAAAGCTAGACCAGAAAATAGCAAGTGTTGGCAAGAATGTGGAGAAATTGGAATGCTTGGGCACCGTCGGTGAGAATGTAAAATGGTGCAGCCACTATGGAAAACAGTATGGTGGGTCCTCAAAGAAATTAAAAATAGAATTAATATATGATCCAGCAATCCCACTTCTGGGCTTATGCCCAAAAGAATTGAAAGCACGGTTGCGAGGGGATATGAACAACCATGTATGTAGCTGTTTTATTCTTAATAACCTAGAGGTGGAAGTTGCCAAGTATCCATTGATGGACAAATGGATAAACAGATGGTAATATAAATGTACAATGAAATATTAGACAACCTTAAAAAGGAAGGACATTTTGACACATGCTACACCATGGATGAACCTTGAAGACTCTATACTGAGATAAGACAGTTACAAAAGGACAAATATTGGAGAATTTCATTTATATAGGATACTTAAAGTAGCCAAATTCATAGAGACAGAAGGTAGAATGGTGATTGCCAGGAGCTGGGGGGAGAGGGAAATGGAGAGATGTTATTTAATGGGTATAAAATTTCAGTTTGGGAAGATGAAAAAGTTTTAGAGTTGGATGGTGGTGATGATTGCATAACCACATGAATGCACTTAATGCCACTGAACTATACACTTGAAAGTGTTTAACATACAATTTAGCTCTTGTAAAACAATGTGATTATACTTAACACTACTGAACTATACCCTTAAAAATGGTTAAGATGATAAATCTAATGTTCTGTGTGTTTTACCACAATCAAAAAAAAAAAAAAAAGAGAGAGAGAGAGCAAGAATCTGAAAAAAGTTATGTACCTTAATCCCAGAAAACCACATGGGAAAAATAATTACGTGTATTTTACCAAAAAAAGATAATTTTAAAAGTAGAATTCCAAGTTTGATTGTTATATGTCACTCTGAATATTAAATAAAAAAGAACTGTTTTGGGGTAGTTTGAATCTGATGGTATGAATGGCAAGTTTGGATGCTTCATAGTGGGCGGGGTTCAAGTAGGAATAAGGAGTTGAGCGGTGCCACCTTAGTCTTTCCAGGTCAAAGAGACCAACAGAAGAGCAAATCAGAAAAGGCAATGGGCACCACTGTCTCATGGGACGGTTGTGCTCTGAGATTGAGAGTTTCCATCTCAAACTCATCTCTATTGTATTTAATAATCAGAATGTTCGCTTTAGCTCTGGTGGTATCTTAGTTGAGGTTGCTCACGCAAAATAATTTTTGGCAAAATGAAGTAAATGACTTTAAGCAAAATTAGATGTTATGTGAATTAAGAGCAAAGTTTTAAAGAACAGAGGCCTTCAAAAGCTGTAATGTGATGTCCATCTTTTGACATTTAGGTTACCAGGCCAGAGGTGGCACGGGTTCTTAGTAAAAGAAAGCTATGATTACCATGGTGACTATTTGTCAAGAAGAGAGCAATAATGATGCTTTGATTTAAGCCTTTCCTCCCCGGGGCTCACATATGCAATAATTTCTACTCACAATATACTAAGAAAGTAGGGAAGAATGGGTATTATTATCCCCACTTTATGGAAGTTGAAACTGAGGCACCGAGAAATAATGAGTTAGAGGCAGGGACTCATTGGCAGGCAAAGAAGTAGAAAGCAGGGCTTCTTTTTCCTGACCTAGGGGCCTGCTGGATATAAATGGCTTGTCTTCTATTCTGTTGATCCTGCTCAACAAAGCTATACCCGAAAGTCCTCAAACAAACCGCAACAGTTGGCTCCCTTCATAAGCTCTCACAGGAGAGAAGCCACACCAAGAGATTTGGTCTTTGCAGGTCCTCGTAACTTCAGTGTTGGTTGGAGAACCCCAATTTCTCTGTCGTGTTTTACTGTTTCTAACTTAATTTGAGCAGGAAAAAGAGAAAATTGGAATTTCAGTGAACTCCGTTTTCTTGGTTTGGAAGCCACAAGCTCTAGTTAAGTGCCACCCTGAATAAGTGGTTCCTCTGTGCTCAGGGAGAGACCACCTCCTGACCCAGAGATGCGGTTTCCCCACATGCAGATGGAAGCTTTCAGAAGCCCTCAGCTGGAGCAGCTAAATATGACTGCGACAACACAATCCCATAGACAAAGGTCAGACCTATTTTAATTTTGGAGTGAGGCTGTGACTTTGGGACAAGGCCCTTCTTGTCTGATTTCCTGCTATTTTGAGTGATTCACAAGCCTAAATCTCTTTCATCTGGGAGTACACACCCACATCCCTCTTTCAGATTTGTTTGCGAGTTAAAATAGTTCCCATCCTCAGTCCTCTCAGAGCGTCTTCTTAACAGCCATTTAATTCCTCGGGCTGTGAGCCTGGAGCAGTGCCTGGGAGGGATAATCCGGCCGGGCTTGGAATGCAAACCCCTGGGGAGGAATCCCAGTGCAGCCGGAAGTGGGGTTGCCGCTGGTCAGGGTGGTCCCACTGAGGCTCCCAGTCAATAGGTCAGCTGCGGGCTGACTTTTCCGAGACGTGAGAGCACCCGGGAAGGCGTCCACGCACGCCTGCGCGGGCTCGCCCTGTACTGCCTGCTGAGGTAAGACTCTGTGCCATCTTTCTAGAATCCAGCAAAAGTCAGGACGAAAGATGCTCTCTCGGTTTCTTCTTAACACAGAGCCTCAAGTTCGGGAATTACGGATCCATTGGATTGCTTGCCGTCATATGTACGGGTCCTTTCTCCAAAGTGAGTGCCGCATTATAGAAGCCTGCTTAGGCAGCCCTCACATACCCTGTGGTTTTGGAGTTTGCTAGTTCTCTCCATGTTCTTATAACTTTATCTACTGTGGAAAGAGTTCCCATCACCTTCTCTTAATTGTTTAATACCCCAGGTTGGTGAGAAGAGTTAGAAGTGTAGCCAAGCCAGCCCTCAGGGAATCTGCCTAGAGTAATGATAAGGATGAGTTACCATTTAGTGACTCTATACTCCTTGACAGGCCCTGGGCAAAAGCTATATATATATATACATATTGTATGTATATATATATGATCTAATTTAACCTACATAAGAATCCTGTGAGATCATTTTACAGAAGACAAAACAGAGTTTAGGGAAGTTAGGTAATTAGTTTGTGGATGGAACTAAGATTCCTTCTCAGATCTTTATGCTGCTATACACAATAGAGCAGTTCTGCTGAGACTTTGAAAATAAATGTTGGATCTTCCCAATGTCATGGTCTTTGTGGATATGATAGAATTAAATATTTTCTAAATTTTCTCATCTCCCTCTCACGTTCATTTTGAAGAAAATGTCCCTGAAGTCAGCGAGGAACTCTGGTGAGTTGTCCTTTTCATTTGTTTCTAAGAGGAAATGTGAACTTTGTGATTGTTTCACACATTCTTGCTGCTTCCCTAAATTTAAGAAAAAAACCCCACAAAAGCATGGCTGTAATGCATGTTTTTATATCAAAAGGTCAGAAATCAAAGATCCTTTAGCTTGCCATGAGGAAGTAGTGGGAAGAGCACATCGTCACAAAATCACCAGGAGCTGCATAAACAAATAAATAAATAAATGCATAAATAAATGGGAGAGTTGTGAGGGGGATGGAGAGAAGGAATTAATATTTTGTTTCTGAATCCTGATCCAAATCTAATGTTTTCAGAAGTAACAATCCAGCCAAAGACTGAGGCATTTGGATTTGGTTGTATCAACACTCCACCCACAAAGTAAAATTAAGGACTGATCACCACCTCCCCCTTCTGAGGTCAAGCAAACAACAGAATGCACTATTTTCACTATGGGCTATGTCTACACCCAAGAGCAATGTGGAGAGTTAAGCCAATTATCCAAAATTTCAGGCCAAAGAAAAAGTAATTTGGCCTTAATTATCCGGTAAAAGTGTTTGGAAACCTGAATTATTGACACAAATTCTTATCTTGGCTTGGTATAAACAGAGTGACTGTGTTTAGGCCATTTCAGTTGGTAATTATTCAAGGTCTTTTAGTTACTAGACCTAGCTATTCGAATGTCAGGAGAGATAGCTTCAAGATCCACACGGACAGGGACGCCTGGGTGGCTCAGTCGTTAAGTGTCTGTCTTCGGCTCAGGTCATGGTCCCAGGGTCCTTGGATCGAGCCCCGCATCGGGCTCCTGCTCGGCGGGAAGCCTGCTTCTCCCTTTCCCACTCCCCCTGCTTGTGTTCCCTCTCTCGCTGTCTCTCTCTGTCAAAAAAAAAAAAAAAAAAAATCTTAAAACAAAAAGATCCACAGGGACAGAAGGGCTGAGGTCTGAAATTTGGTATTTACGTCACTGCCAATGCTGGGGAGGATGTAAGGAGGGCTTCTCAGCCTCAACTGCACATGAAAATCACCTGAGGGGCTTTTAAAAGCACACCAGTGGCCCTGGTCCCATCTAAGGCCAACCAACACAAGATCTCTCGGGATGAAGCTTAGGTCAGGATATTTTCTAAAAGCTCCCCAGTGACTTGAAAGCATCCATGGTTAAGAATCATTTGACTCATCCTGGGTATCCTCATGCCGATGGTGGGAAGTATAAACAAGATGGAGAATACTTTAGCTCAGTTGCCCAAATGGTCCCTAGACATCTGACATTTTAAGAATACTGACAATAGATGAAGCAAAATGACAATGTAAGCTTACCTTCTGGCCTTTTTCACTAGTGTTGTGGCCTCCTCTATGAGTCGAAAATAAAATATGCTTTACAGTTCTCAAAGCTAGTGATGGAAGTAAGTTCTAAAACATAAAAGTTGCTTCAGAAAAATGAAAAAGAAAAATCTCTATGTTCTGAAAAGAGAACAACATTGACCAAAAAAGTGTACTTTAAAATTGTTCAAGAATCACTTTCACAGTCCTTTTGCTGTACACTTGACTCTTTGCACAAACTCAGTTATTTGCCGTACCTACTTAATGTCTTCAAGTGGTGGTTCTCAAACTTTCATGTGCATCCAAATTACCCAGGGGTCTTGGTAAAATCCAAATTGCTGGACCCCCTTCTGGGGATTTCTGGGGTGAGATCCAATAGTTGCATTTCTAGTGAGTTTCCAGGTGATGCTGGTGCTGGTGTCTCCAGCTGGACTCCAAGATCTCCTTTAGTGTTCACCTGTTTGTACTCACTGACCTTTGTCCTGCATTTTTCTTTAAGCTCTTCTTTGCAGTTTATCTCTTAACTCAGGCAAAGGACTGCAGCATAGCATCTGTGATGGAAACCGAAACTAGCCCTCAAGCAATCACAACTGCTTGGTTGAAGAGCGCTGGCAGCCCACACCACCCAGACCAGATGGAGCTCAACCCCGAACTTATGCCTCCACAGATGGAATCACTGAGTGACCCATGGAATGACCGACAGTTACGTTTACCTCATCATAATACTAAAATCTGCGCCCAAGGAGGAGCTCAAGCCTCATTTATTTAACAGACAGTGTATGTGTGGGCACGTTTCCTTAAGGTGCACGCGCCACCTCACGCCTGCCTCTGCATGTGATCATGGGGGTCGCCATGGAAATAGTCATTCCCAACCCTAAATAAAAGGACCCCACTCACCCTTGTTCCTGCAGTCACAGCCTTGGAAGTTATTCCCCGTGATCTCCTTGTTTGCTGCCAGTAAAGTTTCCTTTGGTGACAGCTCACCTGGTGTGGTTGCTATCTGTGACTCACCAAGCAGCAGACTCAGGTTAGGTCAGTTACATTGGAACCATAACAAACTAATGTAGAACTTGAACTGCTCTCCCAAAAAAGCTCATTATAAGTGTGTGAGGACTAATATGAATATTTATTTATTTTTTTTTAAAGATTTTATTTATTTATTTGAGAGAGAGAGAGAGAATGAGAGAGAGAGAGCACATGAGAAGGGGGAGGGTCAGAGGGAGAAGCAGACTCCTCGCCAAGCAGGGAGCCCGATGCGGGACTTGATCCAGGGACTCCAAGATCATGACCTGAGCCGAAGGCAGTCGCTTAACCAACTGAGCCACCCAGGCGCCCTAATATGAATATTTAATTTAGTACTATTTTGTTTCATTCCAAAATGGAGTTGAACAATCTCTAAAAGTATACACAATAGACCACATTTTTAAGTTAAATAAAGGTAAGAAAATTTGGGTGAGAAGTCAGATTTAAGCAGCAAAATTCAAACAGCACATACACATAGAAATGAATTATCTTAAAAAGAAAGAAAATGTATTCTATTATTTATTAAAATTATTCATTTCAAATTCAAGTATTCATTTCAAAATTATCAAAATTTCGTTATTCATATATTTCTTAAATATAATTTTGGTAAATAATCTATTATCTGAGCTGCTTCTTATTTCTGAATTGCTTTGAATCTTAAGTATTACAATATGTAGCTATTCTAAAAGGAAGTAAAAATGCAAGATTGCTTGGGCCAATCCTAGGGATACCAGCCAATGATGTGAGATTTTATTTTGTTCTTCCTTATTATGTATATAGATTTCAAACAGAATATAGTGAAATGGAATGAGTGGTGACATGTCTGGTTTATTTAATAAAGCCATGTGTAGTCGATAACTAAACTGAAAAAATTATTTGGAAGCTTGACATTTTTATTTTCTTTAATTTAATTTAATTTTTTAAAAGATTTTATTTATTTGACAGAGACAGAGAGAGAGAGGGAACACAAACAGGGGGAGCAGGAGTGGGAGAAGCAGGCTTCCCGCTGAGCAGAGAGCCCAATGTGGGGCTCATCTCAGAACCCTGGGACCATGACCTGAGCTGAAGGCAGATGCTTAACGACTGAGCCACCCAGGCGCCCCTGGAAGCTTGACATTTTTAGACTTAATGATCTGCATGGGAACACAAAGTCAAGAGCAGTAGTCAGTGTAAGCAAATGAAGCAGGTCAGGTAAGGACTGAGATCTCCAGACATGGCACCCTAACAGGGGCATCGATGGCCCTGAGCTGGATAGTTGATTTATTGAGAGAAACGAGGACTTGGATTTCTATACAGAATATCATGAATTTTAAATGTTGACAACAAATTCAATAAAAAAAATAATACTATGTGAGTCAAACAAGACACCTGTGGGCCAGATTTGGCCTTGCTAATCTGTAACTCCAGCCTTCAGGGATTAATTTTACCTGGTTAATTCCCAACTCCTCATTGCACTCAGGGCAGATTTCTACCCAGGCAGCTAATCAAAGTGGAGACAAAACTTTGCTGACTCCTTTTTGCGTGGTTTTTCTTTAATCTACTGTTTCTCAAAGTGTGCTCCTAAATCACATCATCGTCATCAGGAAACTTGTTAGAAATGCACATTAGGTTTGCCCACCGCAAATAGGCATATTTCAGATGACCCACCCCAACTCTACTGAATCACAAAGTCTGGGAATGTAGCCAGAAATCTGTTTTAACAAGCCCCTCCATGTGATTCTGATGCCCACTAAAGCTTTGAGGGCCCCAATTTACTTGAAGAGGATTTAAGGCAGCCTCATTAAACCAAAACAGATCTACTGGGTTGGTAATAAGATGAATTCCTTACCAGCATCCAGAGACAGGACTCACTGGTTATGTGACATTCCAAATGGTGCTGGGTATTATTACCCTGTTAATAGATACTTTGACACGTCTCTTTTTTTTTTTTAAAGATTTTATTTATTTGAGCGAGAGAGAATGAGAGATAGAGAGCACGAGAGGGAAGAGGGTCAGAGGGAGAAGCAGACTCCCCGCTGAGCAGGGAGCCCGATGCGGGACGCGATCCCGGGACTCCAGGATCATGACCTGAGCCGAAGGCAGTCGCTTAACCAACTGAGCCAGCCAGGCGCCCTGACACGTCTCTTTTAAAGTGACATAATTCCAAAGTAGCCCAGAGCGTCCCATTTAAGAAGTTAGCTAAAGAACAGCTGTCTGTGTAGGGACTGGTGTCACTGGTCGTTTACGCATTCTCGCCACCTCCTGCAGTTGCTGTGGTTGGGATCCATTGAAGATGTTCTCATCTCCTCTCCCACCCACACTTACCGATTTTGCAGAGCAGCCCTTGAGTATTTTTTGAGGATCAATAGAACATGATATAGATACAGGTCTAAATCCTCACAACTACTCTCCCCTTCAAATATACAAATAAGAGCCAAGATATGCTTACGGGAGGACACTTACTCTGATGAAAAAGAATTCAATCTGAAATCAGTGTGTTTACCAATATCCAGATCGACGTTTTCAACATACTATTGAAATTTGGGTATTTAAACATGTTATTTTCTTCCGTATATATGATGTCTTGTAGGTAGCATGGAGCGGTATACGAAGCATTGGTGGGCACTTAAAAAGACTTGTTTTCTCGTCCCATGTCTGTTAGGATCCATGCCTGTGCCTTGGACTGGTCATTTGTGACTTCCCCCTTTCTCCATCTGTAAAATAAAGGACTTGTACTAAAAGATCTCTGAGAGCTTTTCAGCTCTGAAAACATTCGATGATATTAAAGGCTTAGTGTCATGTGGGTTACCAGTCTTAGCTGAAGCTTCTTCAGTTGTTTGGTTATCTGGGGATTGTGTATTCACATGCATTCCATTTAAATCACATGTTATGAGCTCATTTACTTGAACTTTTATAGTAATACTTAAGCATTTATATATTGCTTTTCATCTTCAAAGCACTTAGCGTACTTATGAATCCTTCCAGCAACACTTTGGGGTAACTAAGTATTATTAAATCAGGGAGAAAAGTTAAAGAGGAGGGGAGCAAGATGGACACACACACGCGCACACACACACACACACACACAGCGGGGATTGGGAGAGCCAGTGGGAGGATAGAGAGTTTAATTCACTTAGTGATTTGTCTCTGGCTAAAGGAAGAGACTATACCAGGGTGGCACAATTAAAAATTTAAAAAAAAATTATACTAGGGCCAGAATAAAAATGGATTCCCTGTTTCATATTAGACCTTGGTATCAAAACTTCCTTCCTCTAAACATTCTTAAGGGTTTAGAATCCTCCCAGCTCCACTCTAGGATTTTCTCTAATCTTTTAGGATGAAGGCATTTTGATGTTGTCTGCCTCCTCGGAGGGCAGAGACCCCGTCTTGCATAAGTACAATGCTCAGTTTATAACTGAAATTTGCTTATGGTGATAGTGTCGTGGGTCCTTTCCTATTTTAAGCTGATCTAGCCAAAATCAGGAGGAAATACACCTGCTGTAAGAAAGTGAAGGTTTCTATTGCAAGAAAGCAGCAAATCCATGGAGTGTATGCTTTTGGTTGCTAGCTTCTAGGTTTGCAGTGTTACATTTTTTCTGTAGCTTTCCAGGGAGTAATGCCTTTTAAAATAATGCCAAACACATGTTGAACTTTGGTAACCTTTGCTCTTTAATGAAAATGTAACTCTGAGCAGGGTGTATAGTCAGAGACTAAATAAAACTATCGCTAAAAATTTTTTTAGGGTAGTTCAAGGATTCATAACTGCCACTGCGAGAGCAGTGTGAATGGAGTGACAGCGCAGGGATGGCAGGGAGACGAGAAAGGAGAACGAGCTCTCTGGAGAAGACTCGCGTCCCTGCAGAAGAATTTCGCTATCGCCCAGTTTCTCCAGACATGTTCCAAGATAAGAAGGCTAGTACTGGGAGATAAATGTCAAAAGTACCCCCATGAATGATGCTCTGGTTGGAAATGAGGTTACACTAGACACAACGCTCTGCAGTTTACTTTAAAAATGAATTCGGACTTTTTTGGTTGCATTCTGCTTTAATCTAAGAATTAATTTCTTTGCTAATTCCCAATTCACTGTATTACAGTTTTAGAAGTGTTTCGTGGTCATAGAAATTTGCGAAATTTCTGTTCAAGCTACACTTACATTTGTGAAATTTCTGTTTAAGCTACACTTACATGTGCTGATGAAAACAAAACAAAACAGAACAACCCCCCCCCAAAACCCTCAAACAACCTGAAGCTAGTTATCCATATTTAATGATTAGCTATAAAAATGAAGTTTTGCTTAATCGTGTTTTTAAGTTGGATAGTCTTCTGGCAAATATTTTAGTGTCTGCCCTGGGACTTGTTATAACAGCCTTGCTCACATTGTTGTAAAAGCATTCATTGGCTTCAGAAAATACTTTCCTTTTTTCATATTTGTTGGCTCACCAAGGTTTGGTTTCCAAAGCATTAAAATTTGCTATTGGATGAAGAGATGTTGTTGAGGAGGTGGCTGAGAGAGGCAGCCTGTTTGTTTCTCCCTGAGCTGTTCCTGGTGCCCCCATTTCCCTGAGGTCCCAGCAGGCCTTGTGCCTGATGCTCATCTCAGCAGGCTCTGAAATGTGATGGTTTCTGTTTACACAGGGTTGATTGGGCTTGGAGGTGGCTCTCTTATGCTAATCTACCTATGAGAGACTTGTTCATAGAGAGTAATTTGTAGTGTGAAATAGAGAGACCGTTGTTGACATTGGACTGCTGCAAAGAAGTCTTGAGTCTCAAGACATCCTATGTCAGTAATCAGAAGGCTTCTCTAGGAGAAAAGAATCCCCACATACAATGGAAGCTGGCAGATCTTGGGGGCTATTTTGTCGGGGCGGTGGGAAACTGACTTATCCTCCTTAGTCCTCAGAAGGTCTGTCTTCTTTACACAGTGGTGAAATGCTCAAAACTTTTGTTTTCATTTCTTGTTTTTTTTCTGCTTTTTTTTTTTTTTTGACATTGCAACTGTCCAGGTAGAGGTGATTTCTCTGTGCTCCATAAATCTGTTTTTTATTTTTTTTATTTATTATTTATTATTTTTTTAAAAGATTTTATTTATTTATTTGACAGAGAGAGACACAGCGAGAGAAGGAACACAAGCAGGGGGAGTGGGAGAGGGAGAAGCAGGCTTCCGGCTGAGCAGGGAGCCCGATGTGGGGCTCAATCCCAGGACCCTGGGATCATGACCTGAGCCGAAGGCAGACGCTTAATGACTGAGCCACCCAGGCACCTCCATAAATCTGCTTTTTAATGACTTACTACATTTCAATTGGTATTTTGATGAACTGTATATAATGTCTTATTTACTGTATTAAATTTAAGCTCTTTTAAGAAGGAATCATTCTATTACCCTATTTCTCTTTGTTCCTATAATTCTGCCTTGCACACTGTAGAGAATGAAGACATAGCTTATCTATTTATTTTATTTATTCATTTATTCAATGAATATTTATTACCAGGTCCTCTTCCCGCCCCCCCCTTATCACTTAATAGTTCCTCCTAGAAGGTACCTGGGGAGTGATCTGATTAGAAAAAAAACATACTCCTAGAGTTTAAAATATTTTGTGTCATGGATCTGCAATAATTTTCAAAGAAACACAACACTACCTTCCTTCTATTTGGCCATCAAGTGTGAAACCGTATGGTTGGAAATAGATTAACCCGTATGGCTTTTGCGAAAACAAAGGAATGCAATATGCCATTATTTCTTCAGACACCACAGGAAATGTATCAGAATACCAAAATATAAATTGCTATATCCCCAAATTCTTCTCACGTACTTACTCTTAAGAAGGTGCCAGGAAATGGTGCTCAGGGCCTGTATATTTCAAATATGTTAGAACATGCTTCATTGGGATTTTGCTTAGCAACACTGTGAGATAGAATATCGATTTAGCCCACACCATTTCTCCAGAGTGAGTTTTAAAAAGGAAAAAAAAGAGTAAAAATGTCTAAAGCTCTACTTATACTAATCTCAAGTAGACTTTGAAAACTAACTTAACTAACTTGATTTCCTACTCTGTTCAACCCCAGGCCCTTTAAGTGGTCTCTTCTTTTTGTACTAAAATTTTTTGAGTAGGTAATATTATTTCATGGTTCTAAAACTGAAAGGTCTAAAAACTTCTGAGATCAGATGAAATTGGACAGGTTCAGGGTGATATGGCCATAGACAGAAAGGTATAAAAACTATTCAGAGATAACTCTCCTATCCTTATTCCTTACCTGCCTACACCCCCATTGCTATCTTTTTTTCACTAAACAACATTCCTTTATATTGTACATTAAGAGTTTTCTCATTCTCTTTTATAGCTACAGAGTATTTGGTTGTAAGGATATACCATAATTAATGTAACCAGTCTTATATTGGAATACATTTAGGTTGTTTCCAATAGTATTTTGCTATTGTAAATAATGATACAATGACCATATTTGTAGAAATGTCATTTTGCAAATCAGCAAGTATATTGGTCAAATAAAGACTCAAAAGTAGAATTATTGGGACAATTTCTGTGTATACTAATTAATTTGTTAGTATTGACAAATTGTTTTCAAAGGGACTGTCCAAATTTACATTCCTAACAGCAGAGATTGGCTGTTTCCCATAGGCATATTTTTAAACCTTTGAACTTTTGCCAGTCTTCTAAGATGAAAAATAATATCCAAGTATAATTTTAATTTTTGTTACTCTTACCATGAGTGAGGTCAGTGTCTCTTTATATGTATGACTCATTTATTTTTCCCCATTTTTCCCACTTTTGGTGTCATTCTTTTTATTATTGATTTTTAGTAGCTCCTTATATATTAGGAAAATTAGCATTTTGCAGTTTAAGTTGAAAAAATTATTTTTTCCAGTTTGTTATGTCCTGCTTGTGTGTGTGTGTGTGTGTGTGTGTGTGTGTGTGGTGTGTGTAAGTATATGCTTCAAAAGTTCTTTTAAATGCTTTTGGTCTTACCAACTTTTTCTTTCATGGCCTTTAAATTTTGACACACCTTTCGAAAAGCCTTCAGTACTCCAAGGTTAAAAAGGATTCTCTTTTTCTTCTAAATATTCTATGTTTTAATTTTTTTATATTTAAATCTCTGATTGCTTTGAAGTTTATCTTGGTGTACAGCATCAGATATAGATCAATGAATTATCTTTCAACATAATCAGGAAAACTAAAAATCTTTTATAGTTTGAAATAAAAACTGAATCTATCTATGGAATGAATGGCTCAGATTCATGGTCTACAATGATTACTCAACCAAAAATACCTTTCACTTTATATTATCTGTGTATCTTCCAACTTTCCCAAACTCAAGATTCCAACCTTGAATTAACAAAGAGGAGTAACTGCTTGTGAGGCAAGCCCAATTAATCATCATTAGTATAATTCAGCATATACTGAATGCCTTTAAAGGTCCATAGCCTTAGATAATAAATTACTTGGCTTGAATTCCACATTCAAATTTTAATAGTCTAATATGATGGCAAGACCAAGAATCACCTAAAAGTGAATACAGGACAGATACTGAGTTGGATATAGAAAATCTATGTTATATAGTTTAAATGGGATATGAAGGTCCAAAGGAGAGCATAATCCACAGATGGAAGGTTGTAGTTTTAACTTCAAATTTATTAGTTTAACTTCAAATTTATTACAGTTTAACTTCAAATTTATTGAAGACATAAATTTTGATGGTACTTCTGGCTGGAAGGGCCTACAGGACTAGGTGAAACAGTGACATGAAGTAGCCCCAGAGTAGAACGAGCTTCTTGAAACTCCTGGACAGAGGACACAAAACAGGTGTAAAGTGTTGACAGAATTCGCCATCACTTTTAAGGGCAAATAAAATCAAGTGTGGAAACCAAGTGTGAAAGAGCCCATATGTTCCTAAGATAAGACTCTACAATGGAACTGTTGCTAGAATCCTCTATCTCAGCCCAGATAACACACACTTGAGGATGACCAGGCCAACAAGAACAGATGAAAAAGGGCAAACCCTATTCAATCTCTGACTCCACGCCACCCACTTCACATCAGGAGGGATGGCTCCTGGTCAGTACGGTCAGTAACGACCACAATGAGTGAAAGTTTCATGGGCTATTAGTAGCCTGTCAGTTGCCCTCAGCATATAAGGAAAAATTAATTTGACAAAGCTGTAGCCATGCAGTAAATTGCTTTTGGGGATGTTCTAAATATCTCAGTAAAATATGCTGTGTCGATATTTACAATTGTCATTTAAGAAATATTGAGAGACTACTGGACTGAGAGAATACTGCTGTGGTTTTGGACTGGAGGTCAAAAGAACTACCTCATTGTACAAACCTGAGCAACTCATTTATCCTTTTTGGTTTTGTGTTTTAAATTATCCAGCTTTGTTCTAGTAATGAATAACTATAAAATCTCTGTGGCTTACAACAACAAAGAATAAACGAAGTTTGATTTTTATGTTCTTAACATGTGAGAAGATGGATTAGATGCATGTCTACTTCAAGTGTCGTTTTTATTCCATGCGAAAGAGCTGTCCCCTTCAGGAGCTGTTTCCTCCAGGACATTGGGGCAGAGGGAAAAGAAGAGGGAGTTGGCAAAACCCCATGATGACTGTTAAAACTTCTGTTTGCCCATGGTACGGGCAATGCCCCTCACATGCCAATGGCCAAACAAAGCACACAGCCAAGACCAATGTCAATAGGGTAGAGATATGCACGTCTTTTGTACGAGGCATGTTATATGGCGGTGGGTGGAATTCATTAATCCTTTCATAGGAAAAGGAAGTGAATATTGGGAACAGTGATATAATCTATCCTAAAATCATAACTTTATCACTGCTTCTTGAATGTGCAACACAATACATTATCTGATATTCAGCTACTAAATGGGGAACTTCAAGTCCCCTCCTTTAAGATCTCCATCATCCTTTCTGTTCTGGAGTTCTATGATTCTGGAAAACAGTCGTTTCAGTCTGTTGTCAGAGGAAAGGAGTGCTGCCTCTGGACGGCAATTACCTAACAGCAGGGCTCTGCATTCTGTCTCTGTTCCTGTGAGTACCTAGGATGTGATGAATGGCAAGGATAGTTGGTTATAGTTAATTAGATTATCTCGTTTTACCAGCTGGTGAGTGATGGAGTTTGGCTTAGAACCCAAACTTACCGGATTCTCTAAGCACAAATGTTCTTGCAGTTTGGGTCTGCAGTTTGCAGATGTTTGGGTCTAAATTTCCCAAATTCATTTGGCAATACAATACTTTTAAACACAGACTATAGTGATAGGACAGCAACCGGAGCTCATGAGGAATAGAACTGGATTGACAGAAATCATAAAAGGGTCTGAAGAAAAAGTTCATTGCAATTAGAAACTATCAACTTTTGATTTGTATACAAATATCCAAATGATGTTGAAAAACATTACAAATACATGCTGAAATTATAAAATGAGATATGACCAGAGACTAGTGATAGTAATAGAAGGCAGAGTGCGACACCAGCTGCTGTTGCGTGTGGAGCAATGGTGGACCTCGCTTCACATGGTCTGTGTTCTATCATCCCGCCAGCGACGACTTGACATTTTTGCCACACTGTTTTTAAAGGAAAATTAACACACAAGAAAATAAAAATAGCTACACCTGTGTTGGAGATTCCTCTCCTACATGTTCTATAGTAATTTGAGAGGAAATAGTGCTAATGCTGAGGTTTGTTTTGTTTTGTTCT
This sequence comes from Zalophus californianus, assembly GCF_009762305.2. Taxonomy (NCBI): domain Eukaryota; kingdom Metazoa; phylum Chordata; class Mammalia; order Carnivora; family Otariidae; genus Zalophus; species Zalophus californianus. The sequence continues at coordinate 48,197,883 of NC_045601.1, forward strand.
GTAGAACACCCATTAGTATCTCACAGAACTCTAGCAGGCTTTTACTTTGTTAAAAGATAAACTGAGGCATATTAAAAATTTTTAGAGTTTATTTGAGCACACATTGATTTAAATTGGGCAGCTTCAAACCAGAAGTGGTTAGGAGTACTCTGCTAATAGGAGCTAGGAGTATGAGTTTTATAGGGAAGATAGGGAAGCAAAGCAAGGAAATTATTTCGTTAAGTTGTTGCCTTAGCTGGGAAAGCCTACTTTGCTGTTTGTGACTGGTTTTCCTTAGGTTTTGATTTCTTAACCCTGAAGTAGTTACAGGCTACAGTTCCGGTTTGCTTACCTAGGCTGTTAAGGCATAAGAACCACCTCAGCCTAAATGCCTCCTTGTTTGATTAATTTAACACCTTTAAGCTTTTGTTTGAGGAACCAACCAGCCAACCAACCCTGAAAATCCTTAAGTTTTAATCAACTGACAACTGATTGATTAAAACCTTTGACTAGTGATTTTTGAAACCTATGTGCCCAGTCCTGTGTGCAGGCTTGAAAGAATGACAAAGACCACTTGGGATCCAGTGCAGTTTTGCATTCTTGTACTTGGCACATTCTGCTGAATATTATTTACATCTGTATGACTCCCACTTTGGACTCTGAACTTGTTGAGGGGACTGTGATCCCTTGCATATGGTTGGTGCATAACAAATGTTGACAAGAACTGAACTGAATTCTATCTACCTTGAAAGGTAATGCAATCTGGTTGGTTAAAAAAGATTTGTACACCTAAGACATTCAGAGAGATGCTTTTTACAAAATACATGAGTAGGATAACAGGCATTTTTTGTTTTAGTTACTAAATGGTCCTTCAGGGAACTTCATCCTGAATGGGGCCTACAGGGGCTGAGAGGCACAGGTGAGAAGGAAAGTCAATTTCAGGTAAGCAGAACAGTAGTGCTAACGTTTTACAAAGTTTATTCTGGTTCACTTGATTCTATACCTTTAATTCTACATAAAGATACTTTCATGCTCAAAAGAAAGACACTCATCCTTAACCAATTATTGGACTTTTTTGGCTGGTCTGGTTTTTCAAGTATACTGAGATAAGATGGCCCCCAGTAATTCTCATCTCTCAGTATTCTTACCCTTGTATTTCCTTCTCTTATGGAATAGAACTATGGAAACAATAACATATAGTGTAAACAATAGAATATTGAAAAAGTGATGGTTTCTGAGGCTAAGTCACAAAGGATATTATGGCTTCACCTTATTCCCTTGGATCACTTCCTCTGCGGGAAGCGGCTGCATACTGTATGGACACTCAAGCAGTCTTACGGAGAGTCTGCATGGTGAGTAAATGAGGCTATCTGCCAACAACCAGGCATGTGAATGAGCCATTTTGGAAGTGAACTTTGAGGCCACAAAGCCTTCAGATGACTGCAGGCTCATCAACATTTTAACTGCAACCTTTGAGAGATCCTGAGCCCAAATCAGCCAGATTTCTGACCCTCACAAATGGAATAAGATAACAAATATTTATTATAGCTTAAGCTTCTAAATTTGGGGTAATTTATTATTTAGCAACAGGTAATTAATATATCTACTGATATAGAATACCAAGATCCCTGAGGATCTGGTGTTAAAATACATATTCTATAAAAAAGGGCAAATCTTTCTTGGTCTTAATAAATCTCATGCCATTTCTTGCCAAGCAGGTGTTTTGCCCCTTTGGATCTTCCTTGTTCCATTTATGACTATATATACCTATAATCCCTTGTCCACATTCTTTATCAGAGTTCAAGACCCAGTTTATAGAAGCCTCTCTATCAGTGGAGGCTGAGTGTTTGTGACTAAAGAACCCCAATCAGCAAAGACTTACACAGAAGTCTTTGTTGTAGTTGTTGTCCTTTGTGTAAAAGAATACTGGAGGTAGTCCATTCATTCTGTTACAATGAATATGTTACAAAAAATATTGTAGGCACAGTTTCTTCTAGCTTACTGCTCTGACTGTGTGTCCCTTGCTCAAAGTCCAAGATGTCAGCCAGAGCACCAGCCTTCACAACTGATTCCAGGTAGCAAAATGGAAGTTGGAGAAAAAGAGGGGTGAAATATGTGCATTAGCTGTTTTAAAATAAATTTTGTTGAAGGTGCCACTCAACATTTCTCTTATATATCACTGGCCATGAAATAGTCACACGGTCACATTTCATCTACAGGGAAGGCTGGGAAATGACTGGTCTATTCTAACCGACCTTATGCCCAGCTAAAATTTGGGAATTCTGTTGTAATTGGAGAGGTGAGCTGGTTCAATCTGGTACGAATGTGACAGTGGAGTAGACAACAGCAACCTCAGTCATATCTTCCCTGTGTCCCTTGTAGTTCTTTGCATCCTCCACTGGGTTCCTACCAGCTTTTAAATGCCTCACTGGGGGTACTCATTTGCTTTTAATAGTCCAAGGAAATTTTAAGTTCTCATTAAATGTGTGTTCAATGATTGCATAACTAAATAAATGCTGTGTCGTCCGGGGTTCTGAGTCTTGCCTTCTCATTTCTTTGAACTTCTTAGCAGAAGTCTTTATTTCTTTTTTTAAATTAATTAATTTATTTTTTAGTAATTTCTAATCCAATATGGGACTCAAACTCACAACCCTGAGATCAAGAATCGCATGTTCTTCTGATTGAGCCAGCCAGATGCCCCCACTAGTCTTTATTTCTATAAAAGTTCCCAAAAACAGTCCTACAAAATGCCTGGTTCTTGACTGGTCAATCACTAATCTAAGATCTTGTTTATGGTGAACTTCCCAGGACACTTGCTTTTGACTGGAGAGAATTCTTTAATCTTGCTGTAAGACAAAATATCATAGTGAGGGTCTGTTATGGTAAATCATATTACTTTGGTCATATTTGATCACAAGAATAGAATTCAGAATGTGAACGTCATCTGAGAAAAGGTGGTGCAAAACTACATGATTCTCATAAGCTGTTAGAGGCATGTTGAGTAAGTATAACTGTTTAGGATAAGAATGGTAATATATGGGGTTCACTATAAAAATATTCTTTCCCTTTGACCCAGTCATTCCAATCCTGGAAATTCCTTCTAAAACAAATAATTCAATAGAAAGGAAAATCCATGAACTAGGATGTTCCTTGTTGTATTATTCATAGTGCAGCAGCAATCAATTGTTAGCAAATAACCTAAGTAGTCAATATTAGGGAACTGGTTTAGTAATGCATGGTGCTTTGATACAATAAAAAATTGAGGTAATTATAGAATCATGGCAAAATAGTCATGATATTTTGCTAAACAGAAGAGAAAAAAGGAATATGAAAGGACATGTTCATTGTGATTACAACCATGCAAAATATGCGCTTTGAGAAAAACCACAATAGAACAAAAAAATGAGAATAGTTTGGTGGTGAAATTTTAGGTGATTTTTCTTTTGAAAAAAAAATGTCCTTGATATTCTTTTTTTTTTTTTTTTAAGGTTTATTTATTTATTCCAGAGAGAGAGGGAGGGTGGGCAGGAGGAGAGAGAGAGACAGAATTCCAAGCAGACTCCCTACTGAGTGTGGAGCCCAACTTGGGGCTCCATCCCACAACCCTGAGATCATGACCTGAGCTGAAACCAAGAGTTGGATGCTTAACTGACTGAGCCACCCAGGTGCCCCTCCTTTGATATTCTTTTGTTGTTTTAACATAAACATATGATAGAAAATTCTGTGCAAGTGATAGCTGAATCCTGTAACAAGCTAGTGGGTGACATACTACCCACTAACGGGTGACATGACTAAAGGCCTGTGATGTGATTCTGGTGGCTGGAACAAGGTTACACTGAGAAACCATTTGACCAGTTCCCTGGACATTATGCTTTTAAATTTCTCCTAAAATCCTGGCTCTGTCCTTCCATCTGATGAAGAATAGTTGGGGGGTTATGAAATGAACCATTAGTTATTTGCCCTCTCTTCTTTAGAGATAAATTGTTTAAGTCAACTTTAGACCTCGTAGCTTGTAGCCCTACATGGGGGGGGAACTATTACATATATATATATTACATATATATATATATGCTGTAAATCTAGAGAGAATATTTTTAGGGGGTTAACTTGAGCAGAATTATTTTCTTCCTTTTACCCAAATTATGAGGTGACCATTTCACTAAAGAGTGACTAGGATAAAAGATATATCTTGTTTGACATTATTCTAAAAGTTGATAGGATTGTAGAATTCTGCTAGAGATTGAGCAGTTGATTGCCTGAAGGCAGGTAGATGATGTCTCAAGATGTTCTCCTTTCTCCAATATGACTTGCAATTCACAAGAGGTAGGGAATGTTGTTTATAGGACATATAGTTGCACAGTATGACTTTTTAAAATAATAATTTATTGAGATATAATTTATATACATGAACACATCTTTTAAAGTATACAATTCAGTGGATTTTAGTCTATTTACAGAATTGCACAATCATTATCACTATTAATTTAAAACATTTTCGGGGCACCTGGGTGGCTCAGTCATTAAGCGTCTGCCTTCGGCTCAGGTCATGATCCCGGGGTCCTGGGATCGAGCCCCGCATCAGGCTCCTGCTCGGCGGGAAGCCTGCTTCTCCCTCTCCCACTCCCCCTGCTTGTGTTCCCTCTCTCGCTGTGTCTCTCTCTGTCAAATAAATAAATAAATAAATAAAACATTTTCATCACCCACAAAGAAATCCCATACTTATGAGTAGTCACTCTTCATTCTTCCCCATCATCATCCCTGGCACTCACTTATCAACTTTATATCTCTCTGGAATGGTTATGGACCATGTGAACACTGGTGTAGACACTGGATTGATTCTCTATGTATTTATATATCATCAATATATGCATATACACATGCATACACATCCATTTATGTACATATATATGTATGCATACATATAGAGTCACTTCATTAACATAAACCCAGGTGTGGTCGAAAGGGTTCTGTTATGAATATCAAGGCACATTTATCACTCTTATCACTTAGGAAATTCCAAGGCCTTTCGGAGCCCTGCACCAGAACCAGCATGAAGACCAAATATATATATATATATATTTAAGATTTTCTTTATTTATTCATGAGAGACAGAGAGAGAGAGAGAGAGAGAGAGAGAGGCAGAGGGAGAAGCAGGCTCCCAAGGAGCAGGGAGCTCGATGTGGGACTCGATCCCAGGATTCTGGGATCATGACCTGAGCCGAAGGCAGACGCTTAACCATCTGAGCCACCCAGGTGCCCCCAAATATATATTTCTTATATAAAAAAACAGCATCACAGCCATGGAACCAGCCCACCTGGGTTTGAATCTTTGACAAGTCACTTAACAGCCTTGTTCCTCAGTTTTCCCATTTTTGAGATGGGGATGATAATAGAACCCACACCTTAGGTTAATGTTAATAAGGTTAGATGTAGAGAACAGAGAACAACCTGATGTATAGTAAGGTGATTTACATGTTAACTATTCTTACAGAGGATTTAAAGTTTCTCTACTGACTCAGTTATTTGATCATTTGCTGGAAGTAACTATTGGCTCTGACAGTGGTTTCATGTTTGAGTAACTCAGCTCAGTGTCAGTCAGTGAGCCACACTTTCTCTCTACTCCACTCTCATGATCTCGACTGCCTCACGATTCCTGCTTTATTGCCTTCTCTGTTGTTTTCTCTGGGTTTCCTCATCACTTCATCAACCCCCAAATCTTACTCACTGTAACCTGTGACAAAATCTGACAGATTCAACAAGTCCAAATAGAATGGAGTGTCTGCGTAGAGTACAATGTCAACCCTGGTCGTGAATCAACCTAGGGTGGCAGGGCCACACATCACAGAGCCTGGCTACACACACGTGCGCGCACACACACACACACACACACACGTGCACGCACCCCCCAGGCCGCCTCCCACGCGTGCACATGCACACACATGCACACACCCTCCCCCCCCACACACAAAGAGGTATGAGCTTGGCGAAAACTCTGTGGCTTCCAAAAAGAGATATAATTTTCAGGCATCTTGCATGGAATGTCCAATACAATGTCATGGGGAGATATTTGCTCTCTTGAGAAAAGTAGAATAGAATTTTTTACAACACAAAACAGCGGGAGAAAATATAAAACTTAAAAAAAGCCCATTTTGATTTAGGCAGAGAATCAATGATAGTTTTCCTTTCTAACCTATAGTACAATCAAATTCTCTTTCATGTGCAGATATTACTTTATACAATGTACTTTACAGTTTATGAAGTCTAAATAAAAGTATTATTTAAATTGTAGCTATTTCTGAGGCACCTGGGTGACTCAGTCCGTTAAGCATATGCCTTCAGCTCAGGTCATGATCCTGGGGTCCTGGGATGGAGTCCCCCATTGGGCTCCCACCTCAGCAGGGAGTCTGCTTCTCCCTCTGCCCCCCCCACCCTCGCTCTCTGTCACGCTGTCTCTCAAAATAAATAAATAAAATCTTAAAAAAATAGAATAAAATTTAGCCATTTCCCTATCTATGGAGATGCAAACTATGCACTAGGGAAGCAGAGTGGTAAGAATCAATTAGATAATTTAGGTTGGGGATTTTACAATTGGGAAAAAGAAAAAAATATTTTAGATCAGATTGATTGTGTCGTCCTCTCCTCTTTGCTTACTAAAACAATTATAGGATCTTCACCATATTTATTTTTCACGAGCATGGAGACCATGTAAAGTCCTTGGTTCACCCTGTTTGTTCTGGACGTGCTGACTCTTCAAAATAGAGTTAAAAAAAAACTATCTACTTAGAGAAATCTATGACATATGGCTCTCTGGTTTATTTTCCAGCTGTTTTCTATTAACCTTGACTCCGAGAATTTTTTCCCCCAAATAATTTATATATCAAGGCAGGATGCAGGTCAGTGGGGAGTTTTACTTTGGATGCGAAGTTGTTGAGGCACAGAGCATGGAAAGAGAACAGGATTATTTCAGCAAATTATAGATGGGTGACTGTTCACAATTTTCAGTTCTTTCTCACTCTCCCATACTTTTCCTTCTCTTTTTCTTCTTTTGCTTTTATCACACTTTCACATAGTCTCTGGTCTGCCCCCATCAGAATGATTTGTGTTTCTGGAATAATTCTAAACCTCTATGAGTGGCACCCCTTTTAAAGTTCTGGGTTCACGGAAGCAATTAATTAAAAACAGCAGGCTCTTACCTGATGTCTTCAGGATGACTTTTAATTATTCTAAATGCCCTACTTTTCCTAATGAGGATGTTCTGTAAACCTGAACATGGTTTTCCCACACTGCACTTGCAGACAAACCCTGTGTCCCGCAGGACCGCTGCTGCTTGCCAGACCAAATCCTTTCTCTGCGACAAAGCCTGCCATTGTGTCCCCACGCAGCCCCACTGATCTTTTCCAAAGGGCCTTTTGGAACATGTGCACATTTATTTCCATTCCCTGATGTGCTGGACGTAATAATAGCCAAAGAACCATGGTAACTTGCCTGGACTCAACGCTGTCTACTGTTCTCTGAAAGCCATATCTGGCAGCTGGACTTCCGTGTGTGTGTGTGTGTGTGTGTGTGTGTGTGTGTGTGTGTGTGTGTGTCTAGTTAGGGGAGGGTAATCTCTTGTCCTTTTGTTGGAGGGTGAGGGAGGAATAAAGAGCTTGAAGAAGTGACAAGGTGTCAGTGTCCTCCTGACTCAGCTGTTCAGGGGCTTAATCCCAGCCCGCAACTGGATGTCCAAGGGATTGAAGGAGAACGTTCCTTCTGGCTAATTTCCAACTGTTTCCAAATGCACTTGAGAAAGTTCCATGTGATTTTTTTTTTTTTAATGTAACACCTGCTCTAACAATCCCAAAGCAACTTTTTTCCTCTCTATTATACTGTACATCTGTTATTTTGCTGACATGGAAGCCAGCATAACAATTAGATTCATTAGTTGCCCCATAAATTGATTCCAGCTAAGCTGAAAGACCTCAGTGTACTCTTCCAGCATTTATCCAATGAGAGAACAAATTTTAAAATCCTGTCTATAAAGGTTTTTTTCCTGTTAGACCAGTGACATGTCATTCATATAAGCTTGTTTCATTTCAAGGTGGTGATGAGATGAAATTAGAAAGCCTGAATGATGGGTAAGACAATGAGAGGTGGCTGGGAATCATTTTTACTTTCTCTTAGGCAAAAGCAATTCTGGGAAGGTACTTTACAAAATCCTTAAATTTTCTATCTGCAGAACAATTTTAACAAATGAAGACCTTGATGGGATGACAGTTACTTTTCCCCCCCACTTCTTCCAAATAAAAATAAAGAAGTAGGTGCTTCTCTAGAGCTTTTTTTTTTTTTTCCCTTAGGATTAAAAAATTCTACTTTATTGTACTGGGTAGGGTGGGGATGGGGAAGGAAAGAAGGCAATTTGCAAACACTCTTCCATGTTGAAGCACACATCTTAGTTCAGCCCCAGACACTGTGTGAGGCTGTGCGGTGTACAGTGGAGTCTCACTAAACACATCTTCTGAGAGAAAGAAAACAAATAAACTGGTTAAAGGGGCTCTATGGCTGGAGGTGCTAAGCCCTCAACAGAGATGCTGAGAGTAGAGATGAAGAAAGTACTTACCTCCAGTGGGAACTTTAAAAATTGACAGGATCAACTTATACACCAAACACAGCCAGCTTATATGGTGCAGATTCTAACTTAGAAATTATTTCTGCTTTAAACATTTGCTTCCAAGGGGTTTAAAAAAACTGATGAAGCTTTTTTTTTTCTTGAGAAATAGTGTTATACTTAAGTTCTATACAACAAATATAACTGAGAGCCTATTATGTTCAAAGAATTATGCTAGTAAATGCAGGGAATAAAGATGTAAAAGAGAGAACCTTCTTGAGATGTTTATAGACTAACTGCAAAAGATAGAGGTAGAAAAGAATAGGCCCATGCCCTATACCTCTATTGCAGGGCAAAATAAGGTTAAGTCCCACAGTCAACATGTATTTGAAAAAGTATCTTGGGCTTCACAACACAGAAAATGTACTGTTTGATGGAGGGTCGGAGAGGATTTCACAGAGAATGTGGTACTTACATGTTTCCTTGAAGAATGGATAGGATTCCATGCCATGGAAAGGGTACTTCAGGTCCAGTTAACAAGATGAGTTCAGGCTGGAAAGTTCAAGCATGTTATATTTTCTAACTAACCCACAAAGATCCAACATATAAATGCAACTTTAACAGTACAATTAACATTCATATATATATGAATTGTAACCTGAAACACCATCATAAATATTGTTTCTCTGTGAAATAATTTATCAGATCATCAATGGAGGGGAAGAACATTAAAAGGAATGAGCTGTTCTCTGTACTTCTGAGGAAACTTCTGGTGTACTTGGCTAATGTAGGTATAAATGTTTGAAATTTGAAATTTGGGAGTTATTTACAAAGATTTGAAATATTCATTTTTCCTGAGTTCTTTCAACAAATATCTATCAAGCAGCTAAGATATAAGGCACTGGAGATACAATAATGAACAAAGCAAAATCCTCACTGTTCTGGAGCTAAAGTTCTAACTATAAGAGATAATAAACAAATGAATAGGTAGATATATGATATGTCAGATGCTGACATAGCATATGTCAATGGAGAAAAATTAATTAGATAAGAAGAAAATAATAGTATTTTATATAGGTGGTTAAAGAAGATAGGGCAAAAAGAAGAAGGAGGAGGAGGAGGGAGAAGGAGGAGAAGAAGAAGAAGAAGAAGAAGAAGAAGAAGAAGAAGAAGAAGAAGAAGAAGAAGAAGAAGAAGAAGAAGGAGGAGGAGGAGGAGGAGGAGGAGGAGGAGGAGGAGGAGGAGGAGGAGGAGGAGGAGGAGAAGAAGAAGAAGAAGAAAAAGAAGAAGGAGGAGGAGGAGGAGAAGAAGAAGGAGAAGAAGAAGAAGAAGAAGAAGAAGAAAAGAAGAAGAAGAAGGAGGAGGAGGAGGAGAAGAAGAAGGAGGAGGAGGAGGAGGAGGGGGGGGAGGGGGAGGGGAGGGGGGAGGAGGAGGGGGAGGAGGAGAAAGAGGCATTCAAACAGACACTAGAAGGAAGTGAAGAAACAAGCCATGCAAAGATTTGGAGGCAGAAAATACCAAGCAACAGGAAGAGGAAGCACAAAGGCCCTGAGGCAAGAGTGTGCCGAGTGTGAGGAACAACTTGGAGACTTGTAAGGCTTGATTAGAGTGAGCCAGGGGGAGAGGATTGGGGATTGAGGTTTGACAATTTGGGGGATCGGAGTACGATAAGTTTTTAAGTCACTGTAAGAACTTTGGCTTTTACTTTTACTGCAGTGGAGACATTGGGTGGCTTAAAGAGAGGCGCACCATGATCTGATTTCTGTTGATGTAGATGCAGATGACTTGGGCCAAGGTGGCGGTGGCAGAGTGAGAAGAAGGGACAGAGTTTGGAATATTTTGAAGAAAGATTCAACAGCATTTAGCAATGAATTAGAAATACACAGTGAGAGAAAAAGAGTCAAGAATAACATGGTGATTTTCAGTTTAAGCACCAGGAAGGAAGAAGGAAAAGAAGGGGCCAGTAGGGAAGCCATAAATCAAAGCCACATCCCAACCTCCAAAATAGGTTCCCAAATTTCCCAGACACTCTGTGAGAAGTGGTGGTTTTTCCAGAAAGTAACAGTAGTCAGACCCCCCACACGGCACCCTTCATGCAGCTGCCTCAAGGCACACATCCATGTGCACAAAACCCACAGTTCTCAAGGAGCCAAAGCAGAACAGGCCTTCCTACAAAGCTTAACTCATGATGGAGGAGGGCAGATGGATTCTGAACTTTCAGTTATTTCACACACTGTGGGTTTGCAATCCATAAACTTTTATTTATATGAAGTTTATTTTCTAGTGGCAGAAGAGAGAGAGAGATAATAAATGAGTAAGTAAATATATGACATGTCAGGTGTTACATGGCTACTGGAGATCTCTGCTCAGTTAGTTCCATATACTCTAGAATAAGAAAACATTCCTTTTTCACAACTGAATTAACATCTAGACTAGTGCTGTCCGATAGATACATAATGCGACCTACATGTAAAAGCCATATATGCATTAAGAAGGAAAAAGAAACAGTTGGAAGTCAATTTAATAAGATAATTTTACCTGACATATCCTAAATATTATCATTTTGACATGTAATTAAAATAAAATGATGACTTTACAGATTCTTTTTCATGCCATATCTTCAAAACGCACTGTGCATTTAATACTTAGAGAGTGTGTTTCATACTGCATTTTAACTCAGACAAGGGGTCAGTAGCAACATATGGCTAGTAGCTGCCATCTTGGATGGCATTTAGATTTAGACAGTCCATTGTTTTGGGGCCAATTCTTTCATATTTAGAAACTGCAAAGAGTAATTCAACCCTTCTTGGACCTGGATAGGTTTTCCTATCCAGGTCTTGAACCTATCCAGGTCTTGTATATAAAAAAATTTGCATCTATGAAGTTTAGATACCGTATTGTGAGTCAAAGGTATGGTCCAATTGACGTTCACTAAAAAACAACCAAATGGAAGCAATACCTCCCCTTCTCCAACTTTTCTACTTTGGGGATATATCTTTCAAACTAGAGAAAGGAGGAAGCCTTACTTTGGGGTTAATGGGTGTGTGTATACATTTGTATGCGTGTGTGTTTGTGTGTGCGTGCTCACTTCCGTGTTTATGTATCTCTGTGTTCTGTGAAAGATGGGTGGCCTTGTTGTTTAATGGAAGTCAGAATGCCATGGAAGAATCAGTAAAATTCCTGGCCCTGGGACACAGCAGAGCATAGCTTCCTGATTGCCATCCCAGCAGGGAGAGACCAGGATAATTATCTCTGATAAATAAAAGCTATCTCTCCATTCCTAAGGTATATGGGGATATATCCTTCTGAAGGAGAATGAGTCTTGAAGCTCTGTAACTATAATCATTAGCTATAAAAAAGTATTTATGGCCAACAATAATTTTTTTTTGGCACAGGGGATATTCATTACAATGGAATTGTTAGCCTTAAAAACAAACAAACAAGCTTGTAATCATGGGTTTGAGAGGGGAATGGTAAAATACGGCATCTAGAAGAGTGGTTGGAGGGGAGTGTGAGGAAAAACCCAAATGTGAGAAAGTATTCAGAGAGGGAAGTGAAAAGACAAGGCAAACATCCCCTCCTTGCTGTTTTGCTCGAGGTCAGCTCTACCCCAGTGCCTCACCACACGCAGGGGAGCCCCTCGATGCCTGCCCCTCACGCCAGAAAGGGCAAGATAGGAGGGAATGTCCGTGAGCTTATTTCTCACGCACTGCACCAACCAGAAGGTCACTAAGCTGTGGACGTCTTTTCACAACAAAAGTCGTGAAATGTATCCGTCTTGCTAATTAGGTAATCAACCTGCTCAGGAAAGGGGAGCAAACATTAGGGGCCTATTTATTCTCTACCAGCTCCTTTATACATGTCATGTCACCGAACCATCCTTTACTTATGTTTGTTTCAAAAGTTTTTAATTGCACAGATGATAAACGAATACATCTTCACTGTAGAGGGGAATTATGTATGAACCCAATTTATACAGGAGACCACTGAGATTCAAGGAGGCTGAGCAATTTGGTCTGTGGGTAGAGACTGGATTGGAAGCTAAGCTTTACCTCCTTATCATGAAAGCCTCCTGAATGATTTAGGTAAGCTATGGGCATTTTGATGGAGAGCAAAACAAAGGGATGGAATGAGAGCTACTTTTGTAGAACAGGGACAATGGGACAATGTGAGGCAGGGCAAAGGGTCTTGGGGAAATGGGAATGCCACATAATACCGATGCGAATGGTCAGTTTTTTTACTCTTTCCTTCTTTGTGTGTATGTCTTGGTCACAATCTTTGTCTTGTGGATCCAAAAGGGTTAACAAAGGACCTTCTAAAACCTGTGAAGTAGTATATGGTAATAATGCTAATAATAATGGTATAGTGGTTGACATTTGTCAGAGTGAGAGCAAAAGTGGAGGCTTTAGACAGGTATGGGGCAGTGTGTAACTGATATCTCGGGGAGGGGGTGGTGGGGAAAAAACACCCCAAAAAGATTGAGAAGGAAGCTGGGACTTGCTGAAGATACACATCCCATATTACCAGTGTTGCCGTGGTGCTGACCATTTATGTTTCCATTTGTTCGCCAGAGTTTCACTGAGGGCTCCTGCAGTCAGATATTGTGTTGGCACTGGCAATAACCCATTGGACACAGTGATCCCCATCCTGGAATTATGGAGCCAGCCACCAGGACAGGAAGGGCCCTAGTGCTGCTGAGAAGCTTCTCTGGGAAACAGGGTCTGAGCCTGGTAAGGCTCAGAATCTAGATCACTGGCCACACCACCAGAGTGAGTACGTGCAAATCGTTCGCACCAGGAAAATCCAGGGCGCTTTTAAAAAGAAACAGGTGATCCCTTGTAAAACAAAACAATATAGTTCAAGATATGTAAATAGAGAACCTAAAGGAGTACAATGAGGGGAGTAGTTATTTATCTTTGCTTTACTAAAAAACTTCAACAAAGAGCTTTCTTTGAATCTGGAACGGTCTCAGTGCTCTTAAGCATATGTTCAGAGATGATGAGCCACTTGATTGAGAGCTAGATGGAACCAGCCCCCGATGCGGTGTTGGGATTCACTGTGAAAAGATCATCCATCGGCCAAGAAGATAAAGGGTTTAAGGGTTTCTGGAAAGACAATGAAGCCCGTGGGGGCAATAGCAATGCAACAGGCAAAAATAAAACTTCTATCAAGTTTTAGTCACTTGTTCTTTATTACAAAGAAGTTATTTTCAAGTCAGGTACCTGTAGATATGAGGATATGTTTATGTCAAGCTGGAAGAATTTTTGGAAAAAAAATTGTAATTCAGACCAAGTTTCCTCTACTTTCAAATATAAAACCCCTCAATAGAAATCTTCATGTATTTAATAACCTCTCGCATATTGTAGCAGATACTTTTGACCATTGGAATCTGAATCATTTTCTCTGATTTTAAGCTACTCTCTCTTGTTTTCTGCCCCGTGTCACTCCCTCATTTTTGAAGAAATACAGTATATCAAATCTCAAAACGCTGCCACTGAATTGGGACAGTCCCTGTGGTCAAGTAGGAAAAGACTCAAAATGAAAGTAGGAAACACTCTGGTCTCGTCCTAACTTTACCACTATCCAGCTCTTTTGAAAAAATAACTTATACTTCTTTTTAATTAAAATAGAGCATGGGATTTTATAATTTCTAATGATCAGAAACAGTTTCAAGATTCTGCTAGCTGACTGTTTCAGATGCTATTTTTAGGTGACTGTGAATTACTCAATATTTACATCTGAGCATAGAGTTCTCTCTTCCCAAAAGGTTCCCGAGGAAATCCAGATTGTAATGGACAAATAGTTACAGAGGTAGAGTTTTAGTTTCCTTTTTTTTTTTTTCTTTCCTGGCATTCTGCCTGATTTCTTAAGTTCCTCTGGCTTCTTTGAAGCTATGTTTATTGTCCTTGCTACCACGGAACACTTATCATGAACCCTATCATTATTTCACTGGGAAAAAAAAAAAGTTTATTGCACACCTGTACGCCTTCTACAACTTCTCTGATGAGACTCTAGCAAACGTAACTACATTTTCCAAGGCTCTTCAAGGCTCTAAGCCTTGATCTGTGCGGTTCCCTTTCCTGGTTATTCTCTACAACCCTTTCCAGCCTTTCAAACCAGGCTCAAATATCACTTCCCCTGCAAAGCCTGCCAAAGAACTTCCATTTTTGCATTCATCACATTGCGCACTATAATTGTTTGTTTACACATCTGTTTCCTCAACTGGACTCCGAGCTCCCTGAGGTCGGAAATCTTCTCTTGTTCAACTTCGCAGCTTCCTGTTGGTGGCAGGGAAGTCCAGAGGCAGAAAGGTGGCCCACCCTAAGCAAGTATGTGACCCTTCAGCAAAGAAGTTTTCCTGCCTTCACAGTGGCCCCTCTTCTCCCTCCCTTGGTCTTATTTATCTTATCTACCTCTAATTCCTGTTATCTGACAGCGTTATTTACTTTGTAATACAGCTGAAAAAAATTTTTAAACAAGGTAGAGGGTTTAATAAAAGAATTTACGTATCCCTAGGGCTTAACGTAGCACTGTCCTTAGAAGATACTAAGATACTAAATAAATGTATATTTAAGAAGTGATATAACACTAGCAATATTTGATTGTTGCTATGGACTAGGCACTGTCCTATACAGTTTATATGTATTTACTCATTTAGTTTTCCCAACCTGGGAGCAGAAACTGCTATTATTCCCAGTGTATATAGAAGAAAACCGAGGCTCAGAAAGTTTAAGTAACTAGCATAGATTACACAATTTGCAAGTAGCATCGTCCATATTCAAAGGTGATATGACAGGAAAAAGCTAATTTATTTCTCACTTGAATTATCCTCAAGATTTCATAAATAAAAGTTATGCATGCTAATTTAATACTGAAGGACCATGGATCAGGTACAGTTTTGGTTTCATACACATGTTGATGTGTGGTGTTTTTTTTTTTTTTCTTTTACAAATCTACATTTTATGGAAGTTTATTTGGGCAAACATCACCCAAACAAACTGGGCTGCTATGCTCTTCATATCTCTGGGAATATTGACAGCAGGAGGCAAAGAACTGAGCAGCATGCGGGTCTGTCTTCTATGACACATGGGCCCAAAGCAGCATCTCAAAGCTCTGAATGATGCAAAAATGTGTGGAATTAGCAAATTTCCTAATCCTCATTTTAACGTGAGTTGTGCAACAAAAAAGATTCTGTCCATGATTTCTAAACTGACTCAGTGAAGCTTTTCAAGGATCCTGAGTTCCAGATCCTTGGGCAGAGTGGGTCTTGTTGTGGAGAAAAGGCAAGAAGAAAGTTTCTTTCCTCTTTCTTGCAACCCTGCCTGGGTCAGCTTCCTTAAGGAATTCTTGCTGTTCACAGTCTCATTAGTCCTGCTTCGACTTCTAAATCTCCACTCCTGGGGCGCCTGGGTGGCTCAGCCGGTTAAGTGTCTGCCTTTGGCTTAGGTCATGATCCCAGAGTCCTGGGATCGAGTCCCGAGTTGGGCTCCTTGCTCAGTGGGGAGCCTGCTTCTCCCTCTGCCTGCCTCTCTTTCCCCATCTCACCTTCTCTCTCTAACAAATAAATAAGTAAAATTAAAAAAAATAATAAATCTCCACTCCTGTTTCAAGTCATTATCACCATACTGGCTCTATGACCCCTTTTCCTTCTCCATAAAATGAGGGTAATAGTTGTAAGCTTCTGGCAAGGGAGAAACAGGGAGGCACAAGGTGCAGTGGGAACTGTGCAGGGGCTGGAGGGGAGCCTAAGGAAGACAGGATGAGTTGGAGACACCAGTGGGAAAGCTCAAAAGCTAAATATGAGTAAATGAGGTATGGGTTGGGGAAAGCTGGGCTATTTCAATGAGGGTTCCTGACCTAAAAGAGAACAAGGCTGGGCTGATTCCAAAGCTCTACACTTTCTCAAGCTGAAAACAGAGCATGCAGATCCTGTTCTGATACAAGTGGAGGACACCCAAGGGGCTGCTGGGGTAGGCTGGGGGAAAGAAGAGCCAGCCATAATCCCCGTTCTCGGCTAACCACCAGACTGTCATGACTACCACACAGACATACTGAATGTGCCCTAGTACAATGACATTACTATACTCTACACATTTGAATCATTCGTTGGATATTTTTCTATGATGATCATAGATTCTAACCTGTGCATTTGTATGTCTAATTCTGTACTCAGGAGAGGGATGGCGGGCCACACCAGCCCAGATAAAAAAGTAGAATGACCCTGAGTCACACTTAAGAGGGGCAATGCTGGCTAATTTGTCACCATCCTGATGAGACTTTCCCTGTAGTAAAATTGCAACCTAGACCTAGGAGGGACCTTGAGAGAGTCATATAATACTTTTCACGGCAAATAAGGAGATTAAAGCCCAGGTAGTGATTTGAGGACTTGAGTAATGGAGATGTTTCCATGTGCAGCTTTGTTTGCCATTAGTTGACCAGTTGACTGTAGACAAATCTCTTTTAAAATACTAGAATTTTTTTCTCTGAGTGGAATGAATTTTAAAGACTTATAATCTCCTATCCCTGCTTTGTAAACAGTGAAGGGCTTGGACACATGCTTTGCAGATGGCCTTGTTGTTTCTTCAGTGAATGGGATTTTCTTAAATGACCATCTTCAGGCCAAGCAGACGGGGTTTGAAGACAAAACCGATGACACCATTCATCTCATTGGCATCCACTCAGAATGGAGGATCGTCACTACACGTGAAAGATAGATGGGGACAGCCTCAGGCACAGACACAGTGTACTGCGGTTGCATTTCAGATGGATGGAAAAGCCCACTGGAGCAACATAACCTTGGATATATACAGCCCCCAGAGATTCATCCTTCTTAATGGGCTAAACTTTTCAAATAGAACCATCTCTAGGAACATTAACGCACTCTAGCTCTATCAATCCCTCACACCTTAGTGTGACTTCGTTGAAAGTAGACAATGAGAACCAATCCTACTGAGGAAAGGACAGCTGGAGTCGGGAGATGATGCAAATGCTCTGTCCTCCCCAAGGGCATCCTGAGGAAGGACCTTATTGTTTTGGAAGAGAAAGCAAGATTGAGGGGAAAAAGATATTGGAGAACAATAATGGCAAAATCAGATTATTTCGCTATTTCCTAAAGATAAACGTAGGATCACTGAGCTAGACAGAAAAGAAACACCTTATACATATATATTTATTTTTAGTTGCCCTTTTTCCTTTTTCTTATTATTCTTCTTAGGGGACCTAAGTCCGTATTTTCTAGGAAAATGCCCGAATCCCAAGTGACCAAAAGCTCTGCTCTGGCTGAAAACATGCATAAAGAAAGTTAGTTAATGAGCTCTATCTAAAGAACAAAGACATTTGTTGGGGCTCCTTTCTGTAGAAAAGATGGGAAAATTTCCCCTATTTTGAATAGAGACGCTTAAAAACAGCTTTATGGAGATATAATTCCATACAAGGTACCCATTTAAAGTATATTTGGGTTTTGGTATGCTTTATTATTCATTTTTAAAAATTGTGGTAAGTTATATATGACATAATATTTGCCATTTAAACCATTTTTAAATATACACTGAACAGAGTTTTAAAATTACTTTTTTACAGAAGAATTTTGTGACTTAACTCTTGCTCATAATATGAATCTGAAAATAAAATAAATCTATGGAATATAAAAAAAATCAGTTAAAAACACTCGCCAAAATGGATTCTTCTGTAAATGAGCAGCAAATCATTAACCGGTCTTAAGAGACTCCCATCAGCAGCCAGGTGACCTGTGGTTCTCAGGGGCCTTCTAGATCCCAGACTCCCTCAGTACCATCTTCCCAGAAACATTGCTCCAGGGTCATTACCACAAAGACATAAGTGTTCAAAAGGTGAGGGTTTCTCACAGCTTCATGAGAACTCTGGCTTATTAGAATGTCGAGGAGGCTCTCTGGATGATTCTGAGTGGCTCTGGCTAAGAGCTGCTCTATCAAGTGGTTCTATTAGTCAAATTGTTGATTGCCATTGACAACCATTATCTGAGGCTTCCTTGTTTCAAGAATTCGCAGTAGCATAATTTTTATGTTTTGTCCAAGTTTTTGGTTGAGAATAGTAATAGCTAACAATTCCAGGGCACTTCCCAGATGCTCTCCCAAGTGCTTAACATACATCATCTCCTCGAATTCTTGCAACAAATCTGAGAGGAAGATGCCGTTACTATCTCCTTTATACAGCACAGGAAACTGAAGTAACTTGCCAGCCCAGTGTTATGTCATATAGTCGGTAAGTGGCAGAACCAGGACTTTAACCCTGGGCCCCACTCTTCTTGGTAGGTCAAGACGCCGAGCCAGAAGGACGGAGCCCAAGTAAGATCCTCAGTCGTTCCTCCCAAGTACCTGCTGTGGAAAAATCTATAACATCAAGAGGGGTATCAGGAAAGGTTTGAGCCAAGCTGGCCCTGAAATGTTGTTCCTGCCCTCCAGTGGCTTTCAATCCAGGGAGAAAGAATAATATTATAACTGTAATATGAGGTAGGCTCCAAGGAGTTCTATAATATAGCTACCAATAAAGTAAGTGGGGAGAAATTTTCATAATTTAAATTTCTTAAAAACAGTGTGAATTTTTACCCCAGGTATAATGATACACAATTAAAAACAGACCAAGGTAAAAGGATATACAACATGAAAATCTTTTTTTTAAAGCTTATTTTGTAACTTCTGAGACTTCCCACTGTAGTCCCTGCTGAGATAGGAGACCTTCAGGGTTCTTTGGTAGGTTTGAGAAAACAATGCTTGCTCCACACCCCATAGCAAACACGCTGGTCCTCCAGTCGCCATTGTAATGAGACTGTTACTCGGAACTCTTGAAGCAGAGTTTACAGGGCTGCTAACTAAAGCCCGCTTCACTTAAGGGCTGTGCCCCTCTCTAGGAGAGATGTCAATTGTTGCTTTGCAAACTTCTTGACAAAATGGCAGTCAGCTGTCAATGTCGACACAGGATGAATCATGCAACTGAAGAAAGGTAGAGGTATTTACAAAAGCCAACCTTCCCAGGAGCTGAACAAGCCTGCAAGTATAGCTTTTGTTTTCTTCATCCTTCACATCAGCAAAGTATATCATGCTCAAGGAACATGCAAATCCTTTTTAGTTCCCCAAACCTGTATCAATTTTCTAAATTGCCCTTTTTTTAGACATTGTTTGCCTCTACCTTTAAAATGTGCTGAAGCATAAATGCTATTCTAGACTGCGTTACTTGTAAAAATACTTTTCAAAATGATTTTTGTTGCCAAAAGTAAAGTAAAAATGTGATGTGTGTGTGGGGGAGGACAGTGGGGTTAGGGAGGTGGGGGTTATGTTATTTTAATCATGGATTTAGAAGCCAGGGATGGAAAAGAAATAATCAATGCAGGATAGATATTAAGTGTTAACCTCAAATGGTTAGGCTAGCAGAACATAAACATCGGTATTTTTCAAAATGTGGGCTTCAGACCCCCTGCTTCAAAACCTCTTTAAAAAACAAACAAACAAACAAACAAACTCCACCCAAAACCACCTGAAGTCAACTCTCTGGGAATAGACTGAGAGGAAGTCTTAGGAGTGACATATTTTAACTGGGAAGCAAGAGAAGTTTTTAAATCAGAGTTCTATCATTCAGTAAGGGATTGTAATCTTTCTGTTCTTTTATGATTGTAAATGTGCTGGAACAAACCACAGTTCCCGGCGCCAAGATTTTCCCCCAGTGACTGTCCTGGCTGGCACAGTGGGGACTCCTAACCTTTTGTGTTCCATGCACCCCCTGGGAGTCTGGTAAGCCTATGGAGCCTTTTTTAGAATAGCGCTTATAAATGAATAAATACCTACCATTTACATCGACATGGATGGAACTGGAGGGTATTATGCTAAGTGAAATAAGTCAATCAGAGAAAGACAATTACTTATGGTTTCACTCATATTCTTATATGGAATATAAGAAATAGTGCAGAGGATCATGGATGAAGGGAGGGAAAACTGAATGGGAAGAAATCAGAGAGGGAGACAATCCATGACAGACTCTTGATTCTGGGAAACAAACTGAGGGCTGCTGGAAGGGAGGTGGATGGGGGGATGGGGTAGCTGGGTGTTGGGCATTAAGGAGGGCACGTGATGTGATGAGCACTGGGTGTTATACGCAACGAGTGAATCATTGAACACTACATCAGAAACTAATGATGTACTATATGTTGGCTAATTGAATTTAAATTAAAAAAAAAACCCACATAGGATTATCAAGAAAATAAATTATATTGAAATGCAGTCATCAAAGAAAAAATGTCAAATCTGCCTTTTTAAATGAATACACAAAAGAATAATACTTAGTGGTAGCTGTAGTAATTATCAAACTTTCAAAGCAGTGATGAGCATAAATGAAATTTTGATGTCTTTAACAATTGATATATCTATGATTCTATTAGTGATTTCTGTTTCTGTTATCGGTATTGCTAATATGACTGGTTTATTTCCATGCGAAATAGAAGGAAATGCTAAATGGTAGTTGGAAGTTAGGGAAAATAAAGATGTGACTTTTTTTCTTATCTGATTTCATGAGCTCCCTGAATTCTAACCCTGAATTTGTATACAGCCTGAATTCAAACATCAGCTGAAGATTTCTTTTCTAGAAAGAGGTAGATGGTAGTCACATGAAAACTTCTTTTGCTTCCCAGTTAAAATATGTCACTCCTAAGAAATTTCTTCCTAATGAATTAGAGGAAAAAATCTACTACATATAGCACATGGCAAGGCAGCAGACACACAAAGTTGCTATTCTTATTTGCCTTGGGATTGTGTTGGGTGCTTGACTTCTTATAGACCTCTTAGCTGCCCACCTTACAGACATGTGTTAGTTGGGAAATTTGGACACCCATTGGGCAGCTTTTCCTCTTGGACCACTCATTCTCAAGATCCCTGGAACAAGCTAATGCCGCTACAGCTTCCCACACTGAGCTGGGAAGGATGAAACAAGACTGCTTACATTTTGCTGATCGAAGCTTGGTCCTTGGCCCTAGAGTTGAGGCATCTGAAATAGGACTGTGAAAATTAACCATACATGCATTGATTTTTAAAGCTTCCCCCATAGCTCCATCATACCAAGATTCACACCAAAGGGCCTCAACTATTGGTGCCTCACCACATGATGGTGAATGTAGTGCTGAGAGACCAGAGGATCCATCTTGTAGATGAGACCTGGGTCTGCCACACTGAACGGCCATCATGGTGCAGAGTTGCTGAGTGAATGCGGGTTCTTCAGTATGACCCCTGCTGTTCCATTAGAAGTGACATCAATGGCCTCCTGAGAGTGGAGTTGCTCACCTGGCAGGTGAAGGCACACTCAACTGGGCATCTGGGATGCTGACAGACTGTGCGACAGCTCATTTTTCTATCCTACTGCCTCTGGTTCTTCAACTAGAATCAAGAGAGTTCTGTGAGGTGATC
Organism: Zalophus californianus; assembly: GCF_009762305.2. Taxonomy (NCBI): domain Eukaryota; kingdom Metazoa; phylum Chordata; class Mammalia; order Carnivora; family Otariidae; genus Zalophus; species Zalophus californianus. The sequence goes on from NC_045601.1 coordinate 48,219,873, forward strand.
TTTTAGGTAGCAGTTGAATTAGTTTGCTAAGGCTGCTGTAACAATGTACCACAGACCGGGCCCCTTAAACAATGGACATTTATTTCCTCACAGTTTTGGAAGCTGGAGGTCTGAAATCAAGGTGTCAGCAATGTTGGTTCACTCTGAGGGCTGCAAGGGAAGGGTGCGATCCAGGCCTCTCTCTGTGGCTTGTAGATGTCCTCTGCCCTCTATGCATGTCTCTGTGCTCAAACTTTCCCTCTTTATAAGGACACCAGTCATCCTGGGTGAGGGCTCACTCCAGTGACCTCCCCGTAACTCAGTTATCTCTGTAAAGACCTTATCTCCATATAAGGTCACATTCCAAGGGACTGGGGGTTAGGACTTCAACATAGGAATAGTGGGAGAGGGGTGAGGGTACATTATTCAGCCCTGTCACAGCCATCTTTCAGATCTCCTTTATGTCTGACAGTCTTAGATATGAGGTAGGTGTTCAGCTCCCCTGTAGACCGTGTAATAATCGATTCTGGAGCCTCTCCTACAGGGAGGAGGCTGGGCCCTGGTTACTGAGGCACCAAGAGGACAACCACTCTCTCCATTCTTGGCAGCTCTCTGCGGCGGCCGGAGGACACTCATTCCTCACTCCACAGAGAAGAGCCTAGAAAAAGGCGACTTTCTCCTTTGGGAAATCGCCCGACAGAACAGCCGGGAGAGCAACTGCCATCATTGCCAAAGGCAAACTGAGAGAGAATCTTCCCTGTGACAAATCCTGTAATAGCTTGATTCACACTCTGCCTGGGGGGAAGAGAGGCAGACGACTAACAAACAAATTTCCCAGCCCAGGGGAGGATCAGAATCCCACCTGGCCTACACCCCTTCAGCCCCACCTTGAACACCCAGAGCTAAGCAACTTCTTCAGGAGAGTGTCCTCATGGAGCCGACACCAGCTTTCACAGGCTAACCCTGGGTTTTAGCATAAATTGCTGGGTGTTCTCATAGTGTGTTATTTACTCTATGGCACTTTGCGTTTATAAGCCATGGACTTGGTTTTCCTGCCAACTTCAGGGATAAAGGGGTGGGATAATTGAATTTAAAAGTGGGATAATTGAAATTAAAAAGGAAGAAACGAAGTGCCAAAGCCTGCAAGTCTCATCTGTAAAACAAAAAGAGAAAAAAAAAAAGCTGAATATCTGAAGTAAAATATTTTCTATCAAACGTAAAACAATTCTAAAATAGTTTTTAAAAAGAATCTTAATGAGGAAATGTCTTTCAATTACCAAGGAATTCTGTACCATTGATAGGATATAATCATAAAATTTCATGGTGATTTTTATTTCATTAATATTTCCTTGTTTATTTACCATGGTAGATATATGCCACAATCTATGAAATCTGGACAATTAAAAGTTTTCTAAAATTATATTATGCTATGAGATAAAAGCAGTTTTAAATTGATTTGAGCTGTCACTTTTTAACTTCTAAAATTTTACATTGAAATCGATCTAAAACTCCACGTTAAGCATGCCATATTTTCCCCCACAAATAAAGTCCTGTTACTGTTCTTCATGACATGATTCTTTAACTCACTTTTTTTTTCTAAACTGAGTTCAATGATTTTGTTCACAGCCTCTGCGCAATCTGAAATTCAGCTTGATCTATTTCATTTCTAAGCTTTTGCCCTTGTGTTGGCTTTGGGGAGTATTTTTCATATATCCTTCGTGCTTTGTTTTTATATTACTCATAGAAAGGGTAGCAGTAATTTACATGTCCAGTTGTCTCTTTTTCACAGCCTTCTAATATTAATCTGTTAAATCTTCTGCAACTCTGCTTTGCTTGTTAGCCACTCTAGTTCTTGTCTGACCTAGGGACCTAGATCTTAAGCTCCTCAGGAAAGCGATCTTGTCTCTTGTTGTTTTGTAATGTGTTCTAGACTCTTCTTACCAGACTCTGAGTAATCATAATACGCAAACTAGTGTAATTAGATTATGAATGTGTGAATGACGGTATATCTTGCAGATAACATTCTACAGCTAGGTTAGGGTGTGGTCTAGTAGCACAGATAGTCAGAGGTGGGTAAAATGATAAAGTAAAGGCGAAGTTGGAAATAAATTTATTAAAAGGGTAAGGGAGACCAAACCTCTAGCAATGTGGCTGTTAATGCCAAAGAGAAGTCAAAGGTAGACTGTCAGGCCCTGGAGAAGACTTGTACTTTAAAAAGTTGCCAAATAGGCTAAATAGGAAAACACAAAAGCCCATGACTACTCATTTTGGACTTGTTGGAAACTGGAAATGAAAAACTATTCCTCAGGTACAGAAAGCCAATGAATATTTGAAAAACATGGTGGTAACATACTGTCTCACTTGGAAACTGATCTGATTAGTCTGTGACCCAAATGAACTTCTTCCCTTTTTCTATATTGTTGTGGCTATAACCGCCACATCTCCTAGACACTTGGAAAGTGACAAGTTAGAAACAGAAATTTGGAGACACTCCTTCTCTAGCATCAGGTCACTTCTGGTCACTTCCTCATGGGCATCACTAAATCAACTGAACATCTATCTTTTAAAACCCCCTTAGGTTTCTGGGGACCGATATTTATAAACACTGAGACCCGCCTTCTCCATTCTTTTTCAAAAACAAAATAAGATAAATTAATAGAAAATTCTCAAAAATACAGGGAAGAATACAGAGTTAAGAAGTTTTTTAAAAATTGTGTTTATGAGACTAAGAAAGCCCTCCCCATGGAAGCCTGGTTACTGCCTCGGGGCTATTGCTGCAGTCACCCCTTGGGAATGTAGTGTGGAGTGGGGGGTCTCTGTCACATCCCCACTGCCCTGGGGGAGTGAGTATTAAGACGCGGGGTTGGGATGCGATGGCAAAGAAAGCTAGGTGGCACGCCATTTAGCGTGTCAGTGTCCTGAGTTGTAGTCTCTCCTGGGGCTTTCATGCTCATGAGGAATCAAAGGAGTGTCAACTCCGGATCCGATGAGGCTATCACTTGTGTTGACTCAGGCAACAGTAGAGTTAGTGACTCCTCACAGTACAGCGTGACCTCTTGCAGAGGAACACTTGCAGCCTCTGCCGAGGTCTCGGAATCATCTCTCCCTCAACAGGCACAAGAGAACATAAAGGTGACAGAATGAAGAATGATAACTTCTCAGTTTTCCTGGAGAGCTTTCTGAGGTGACAGGGTGGATGAGATTCGCTACGTAGGTCTGGCAAATCTACATGATGCTGGGCCCTTAGGGGCTTTTGGCCACTTTTTAAAGTCATTCAAAATAAAGTAAAATTAATGTAGGGTGTTACTGAATATTTGTATTCCCCTGAATTAATGGTGAAATCCTAATCTCCAATAGAACAGTGTTGGGGGTGGGGGGCGCCTTTGGGAGGTGATGAGGTCATGAGAGCGGAGCCCTCCTGAAGGGAATTAGTGCCCTGTGTAAGAAGAGAGCTTGCTTCAGGGCGCCTGGGTGGCTCAGATGGTTGAGCGTCTGCCTTCGGCTCAGGTCATGATCCCAGGGTTCTGGGATTGAGTCCTGCATCGGGCTCCCTGCTCCTTGGGAGCCTGCTTCTCCCTCTGCCTCTCTCTCTCTCTCTCTCTCTCTGTCTCTCATGAATAAATAAATAAAATCTTTAAAAAAAAAAAAAAGAAGAGAGCTTGCTTCCTCTCTCTGCTCTCTGTCACGGGACGATACATATGTGAAGACAGCCATCTACAAGTCTGAGTGGGCTCTCACCAGACATCAGATCTTCTGGTGCCTTGACCTTGGATGTCCCAACCTGAAGAACTGTAAGAAATAAATATTTGTTGTTTAAACTACCCAGTCTCTGATATTTTTGTTATAGCATCCTGAATGGACTAGGCCATAGGGTATGCCCAGAACCCTTTGGGAAAGTATTCAGTTTTATTTTTGAGTTGTTCAAGAAAGGATAAGAAACTAGCTCAGGTTGAAGTCATAAATTACAGAAACAAAACAAAACAAAACAAAACAATAACCCCACAAAACAACTAGCTCAATATCTTTGAGGACAAAATGAACGTGATTTAGTATTAAAATTGGAATAAAGACTAAAACTAGGAAAACCCTGGGGCACCTGGGTGGCTCAGTCGTTAAACATCTGCCTTCAGCTCAGGTTATGATCGCAGGGTCCTGGGATCGAGCCCTGCATCGGGCTCCCTGCTCAGCAGGAAGTCTGCTTCTCCCTCTCCCACTCCCCCTGCTTGTGTTCCCTCTCTCACTGTGTCTCTCTCTGTCAAATAAATAAATAAAATCTTAAAAAAAAAAAAACCTAGGAAAACCTTAATTTAGTATCTTTCCTGTTTATTATCTTTGTATGAATCCTACCTATCATCTAAAAATGGAGTTGATTTTTCTGTCATTGTTTCTAACTCCATGTGTATATGTGTGTGGTGTAATATATAAATGTATACACTAGACACACAGACATGCACACACACATATATAAACACACACACTATATACGGCAGAGTTCACAGTATGCATATATTTAACAATTTAATATTGGGAATGTCACACAAATGGAATTGTTTTTCTTAACTATAATTAGGGTTTGTCCTCTTACATCAAATATTACCAACTTAAAATTTTTTCTTGCCAGCTTTATGGTTGTTTGTTACACAATTCATTTCTTATAAAACAAGCTGTAGAACTTAGGGTTACTTTATGTTCTTAAAGTGAAATCTAAGCAAATATGGTTTAAAATTCTCAGTTATAATTGTTAAAATTGAGATTAAAGCCACTAATCTCAGGTGACCAAATAGAATGATTAAAATTAGAGATATTTCAAGATATATTACCTACAACAGTTTTAAGACAAAGCTGTCACAATTTCTAGAGCTCAATTTCTCAACAAGATGTTTTGAAGTATTGGAATTATTTTATATACTTCCTAATTTAAGGAGGCCTTAGTAGATAAGATGGTTATCCTTATTTGTAAACCTATTTGAATATTTCATCGTTCAAAGTTAAGTCTTTTAGTGTTTGGTTATAACTGTTATAAGTGTTTGGTCCCTTCACAGATGTTTATAAAAGAACCAAAAGCAATACTATTTGTCACACAACTTTCTAATTTTCTTCGTGTGTGCCCGGTGTTAGATTAGACAGAGTTTAGGAAACTCAAAGCTTTAGAGATCCAAACAGCACAGGAGGTTCGAAGTGTTAAAGTAATACTGCTTTGCAGGATTGTCATCTGTTAACTAAGGGAGTAAGTAGGTGTATATGTACATAAATGTAGATATACAGACACATGCAATTACATACATTTTCTTTTTTCTACAATCAGCATTTCTTTTTGATTCTCTACACACATGTTGTGAACTTGATCACACATTTCTTCCTTGGGATTCCATTGAGTCATTGAGTGTAAAGCATGTAAGAGTTGAGGAGGAAGAATTTTGGGCTGATATTTGGTGATGGGTTCTTGGGATAAATTTATTATGTCTGACATATTTGCAGTTCTTTAGTTGTATAGAACCAGCACCCTTTCCACATTACCTTTAAGATTAATATCAACACCTTATTGAGGGGTCAAGATGCCATAAATCTTTGCTTCCCAGGATAGTCCAACAGGCACCCTTCCCTGACAAGGCTCACCCCCTTGGAAATAATTCATTCTTTTTCACCCCCTCCGCACTTAAAGTTTCAAATTGGATTTAGTTTTTTCTACATAGCCATTTTCCAACTGTCGCCTATGGTTTTGTCCCTGTTACTTCCCCCAAATTCTTATTTTCAAGGTTACAAGCCACCAAATTCTTGTCATCACATCCAACAAACACTGTCAATCAGTATCTTGTCTGTCCACAAGTTGTCAACGCTGTTAATCACTCACTCAATCCCCGGGCTCCCGTGTTAACGTTCAGTGTTTGTTTACTTCTTCACCTCATGGATATTTGTCTTTCTTCAGTCATTCCATGTTGGTGGGTTGCCTCTCAAACCTGCTCTTCATTCAAAATTTGCTGTCTTAGTGTCAGGACCCATCCACCCATGGTGGTATGGATGGTAAAATATTGTCTGATGGGTAAGGCAAGTGGACATAACCTGGCTCTAAAAGGTTTTTGCCACTTTGGGCGCTCTTGTGAAAATTAAATCTCTGACACTATTTTTCATCTGAAGCTGAGGAAATAATACCTATATCACAGTGTTATTATGAGGATTAAATAAGGTCATGGATACATAAGACTAACACAATGCTTGGTATATAGAAAACATTTAATAAGTATAAGGCTTTTCTAAATGTTTTCCTAATTGCCTTAGCCAGCTTAGAGTTGTCTTAGACCCTCTTCTCTCTATAATTAAATTCCATGATACAACCATTCGCAAAGTGCTATTGATTCAACCTTTTAAAATTTTCTGAAAGGTATGACCTCCATCTATACTCATGGTTTCATCATATATTGACTGGTTCACAATTTCCCTGATCCACTCACAGCTAAATAAAGTTCTCAAAATGCAAATCTAATTTTGACTGAGCTCAATTTAAATCCTTCAGTGGCTCTCTGCCAAGTTCAGTCAGGTCTGCCTCCGTGGTGTGGTGGGTGGAGTGCTTCCTGGTCAGGCTCTCCATTATCTCTTCATAGTTAACTCCTACCACTCCCTGCTACAAATTACATTTGGATTTTCTTGAACGTTTCTTACTTTCTGTACCTTCCCACATATGTCTTTCACTTCTTAGCCTCTTCTCATTCTCCTTCCCTGATTCATCTGATTCACCCCTAGACTTCCTTCAAAGTCAGCTCTGGGGAAGTGGCCTGATGAGCCAGCCTGGGTTAAGTGCCCTTTTCCCTCTGTGCTTGCCATCACCATATGCATGTCATGGCCGTAGCCTGGATTACATCATTTTTTTCTCATTTAATTGCTCAGCTTCCCTACTAGCCTGGAAGCCCCTTGGGAACACGTTATATCTCCTGGATATCATATATGCCTTATACATACTATGTCTTAATATATATATGTTGAATAAATTGAATGTTGAGTAATTCCTTATCATGTAATGAATGTTGAGTTAATGAATAAATGGAAGGATGGATGCATGGATTAATGAATGACCTGAAGTTTTCAGAATTGGTCAGACTGGAAGGCATTCACTTCTTTTCACAGGTTGTTTCCATATCGATATCTACCCTTCTCTATCTGTCTAACTTTTGCCTTTCCAAATGTCATGTTATTCTACACCTTGTCTGAGAGGCGAAAATAAGGTAGAAAAAGAATCACATTGTATTCACTTCAATTTTTATGCATGTAACTGCTGGATCTAAATTAATGATAATCTAATTTTCTGGTACTTGACTGATATATGCAGTTCTCATTAGACATTTTAGGCTAATGTTATTATTTCCTTTAACAACGGCAAACCAATATGAATTGTTTCCTTCTTGTGTATGATCAGTGAGGAGAGAGAAAAGAAGTGGATCACAACGGTTTACTCATTTTGTTGGTTTGTAGCCTATTTCATATGATTATCCACAATAATAAGTGAAGTATATATTATTACTTCTGAGACAGTTGTGTTTGAGAGTTGTGATCAGACAACAGAAGAAAGACCCAAATATATTGAGATAAAATTAATTGCTTCAATTAATTGGTGGTGGGTCTTTGCTGACAAATCATTTCTCTTTTTCTTTATTTTCCTTCTTTCCTTCTTTCTTTCTTTCTTTTATTAAACCTTTGTTCCAAACCCCTTTTTCTACCATTCTGAAGGGAGGCTTCTAGACAAAGGCCTTGTTTGGGTAGTTAATGGCCGCACCCGGATAAGTTCCCACCTTATCTTTCATGTCTTTTGTGTACTCTAGACAAATAAAACAGATGGGGACCGGTGTTTTGAGCCAAAGAACACAGTGCAGTTGGAAATACTTGTCTCGTGTAGCCACAGCCATATTTATTGTTGCTCTTGATAATAGATGCTAAAACACTACAGAGTGGAAGATAGGGGTCCCTAAAGAGACCATCTTCTTTCTCACATCCACACCTTTGGTCCTGCTGAGATCTCTACATGGTTACCCTTCCCCCCGCCCCCATGAACTCCTCTCCGTCTTTAAAACTTTAGCTCCTCTAGGAAACACTTTCTGATCTACCTGTGCTCCTTTTTTGAGCAGCACACTTTGGGTATAGCTCAGGGGTACCCACCACCTTGAATCATAGCTGTGTCTTTGCGCATCTGTCTTCTTCACTAGGTTATGAGCCCCTTGGGAGTGATAGACAGTGACTCACAATGGAAACCTCAGAGCCAAATTCAAGCCTGGCACATAGTAGTCACTTAAATATTTGTTGAGTAAATATTGAATAAATGTGAAGATCTGTCCTTAGTCGAGGTGATGTAATATTTGTAACCATTGAATCAGATGATAATATCCTAAGCTGATCTGTTAGGTAATGTTAACAAAAATGATCAAGATTCTTTGCATTTATTTAAAGTATATTGAATGGAATTATTTTAATGCCCAGATGAATATTTTGATTGAAATGTGTTAGCTCTGCAGAGCAGGTTGGAGAGGCAGAGATTATATAGAATGGCATAATGGCTAAGATGAGCAAACTTCATTTCCAGAGTCTCCAGGTACCTCTTCTGATCCAGGCTTGTTGTAAAGGTAGAGAATAGAAAATCAGATGAAGCCTCATTGATATTTAAGAGAAGTGTGACAGTGAGTTTCTAAGTTGTATTTGTTATGGACTGCTACCCAGAGGATTGGTTCTGACTGGGTGCTGCTGACGTCGGTCTCCGACTCAATTCTTGGCTCTAATTTGGGGTAGAAGAATGGCAAATACGAAGATCTAGGGAAAACATTATCCTAGTATATAGCTTCTCTCTCCTTAGAGTGCCGGTGCCCACTTTCCTGATGCGACGAGTGACCCTAGTCTGTCTAAACTATTTTAGAGAAAACAAGCAGTTTGGTATACTGAGTTCCTCTCTGTTCAGGAATGACCATGATATTTAAGTCATGAATATTTAATCAAAGAGTATTGAGCATATATTGTTTGAAAATATAGTTGAGCACTTTGGACAAATGAAAATAATTACAGACTAGCATTATATAGATGATAATGTGAAATTCACGGTTACTGACTTTACTTAATAGTATTTAACTCCTTTCTTGGGAATAAATTTCGTTTGCTTCAATCTAATTGAGGGGCTTGTCTTAACTGACTTAGTGCTCAGCAGGGTGCATATTGAAAAAGGTAAAAGAAAACTGATAGTAAACCATAAGTGTACTGGACATGTATGTCCTTAAAGCAGCATTAGAAAAATGTCTTACTGCTTTTTCATTAGTCATTCATTTTTTTAAAACTGTTATAAATATCAGTGGCTGAATATAGAAAGAGGAAACGGATATTGATAAGTAAGAAATGCTCTTGATTCTTGAGAAACAAATGTTTGCTTGTTTCTCCCTTGTATTTCTAGAGCCACCTGACAGGCTACTTACTGAGGTCTTTATAGGAAGGGTCTCATGTGAGAGAAACATTAAAAGGAGAACATTTTATGATCAAAAGTCAGCCTGGTTCTTTTAATTTACTGTTTCCCATTGAGTCAGACAGAAGACATGATAGTGAATTAAGGGGAAAATATTTTAAAAATGTGTTCTCTCACCTTTATCTAAACAAATGGGTTTTGATACCTTTGCGCTCTGACTCGCTTCCCATTCTCCCCCCATTTTACATACCTGAGTACTGAATGTCTCTCTGCTTTTTGTTGTCTTTCTAGCATAAGATAACTCTTCTAAATAATCAACAATCTGTTTTCATCTCAAAGGATTTGCTTACATAAAATATCATGAAGGCATTATTATTAGAATCAACCTCCTTAACACAATTATGGAGATAATTATGGAGAGACTCTGGGTCTAAAGATGTGTGTTTGAGTTTTGACTCAGCCACTCTTTTGCGATCACTTTTGTGATCTCAGGAAAGTGACTTATCTGAACCTCAGGTTTCTCATCCATGAAATGGGATGATAATACCTCGCAGTGATTATAAGGACTAAATGAGATAATGTCACAGAAGCAGAGATACTCGTAAATTCTAACTGTAAAGCTTTTAGATTTTTTTCTACTAGAGTGTAGGGACAGTGTCTCAATCATTTTTTTTACCCTCAGCACTTAGGAATGAGCAAAGTATACAGTAGGCCCACAGAAATGTATGTTGAAGGAGTTATCCATGTCACAGGTGCTTGATTCATATCAAGGCTTCCTTACCCATCTGGGAACTCCTCCCGGAACAAAGCTGAGTTTATTTGGGTGTTTCTCATAAGTCCTGACACTGTGTCTGGCATAGAGCAGTTGTCTCCTCAGGAAGGAAGGAAGTTGTCTCCAGAAGGAAGCAAAATAATCTACTGTATCATATATATTTAGCTATTTTCTGTAACTACATCAGTGAACAGAGAGGTTTTTAAACTTCTCTAGTGACACACAAATCTATCTAGACAAGTGATTGTAGTGAAAGAATCATGCGTAAAGCTGGGAATAATAAGTAATTCCAGCGAGATCACGGATGTTCTGTCATAAGTACTTCAATGAAATGTATAAAATGGTTTCCAGAATAAAAGGATATCCTCTAACGGCAGTAATTAGGATCTATAATAAAACCAAAGAATTGTGAGTGATCACGTACTGTGGCTGAACAAACCAGGTATGTTTGCCCAGCTATGTTTTCTAAGCTTTGTAAAAGACATATGAGCCAGGGTCATGGCATCTGAGAACACTGTGCTGTATGTATTCTTAAACCAGACCCTGCGCAGCTCACCTAGTCACTTTTGTTGCTATATTGACATAAAGTCCAGAGTAAGGGACTAGAGATGTGGATTCCCATTCTGATTCTGCCACTAATTTATAAAATGAAGGAAAGCGAGTCAGTTGATTCCTGTGTGCCTTAATTTCCTAAACTCTACAAGGGTATTATGGGTATGTTTGCTCTAGTTGCCTCACGGTGGCTGTGAGGATTAAATGGGGGAATAGAAAAAAGTGCTGGGAAATAAACATTACAGTCTCTTTATCCAGGCATTTTGCAATCACTCTGGATATAGCAATTGCCAATTACAAGCCTATATGATTCCTTTCATCATCTGCAATGAAGACACTCCAACTGCTATGCCTTCAGTTTCAGTTGTTATGTTTTCTCTCCTGATAACTATGTTGTTTCAGTGTTGTGATATTTATAAATCCATCCTGAAAATCACCTCCTCAGCGGATGGTTCACCCTTGTGAAAGTGGGAGCTCTGGCTGTTGAAAACCATGGTAATAATGTTTGTTTAGTTTTTTTAGTAACCCTTATTTAAAGTTTTTATCTCCTGGCAAAAAGAGTGTCTGTCTTATTCATTATCTTTGTTTTCCAGCATAGGGCGGGGCATATGGTCTGCGTCTCGTCAATATTTATTAAATAAACAAAAGAAAAAACTCTCTATTTTTTTGAGTGATTTCTCCAAAGAAAAATTTTAAGCATACTACCAGTTTCTTTGAAAAATTAATGATTAACTGAGGAAGAAGAAATGTTTGAATGCATGTGATCAGTCATCAGATAAATATTCAAATAGTTGGGCTAAGAACCATATGCATGAGCTGCTAATTTGATGGACGCTGAGTTCAGGCTACACAGTGGACAAGCCAAGAAGATCTGAAACTGAAACCCCGGGAGGTCAAACGGTACAATGGTTCATAGGTGGAATTGTTTGGGGACATATGAGCTCAGAAAAGTTACTATTTCTCTCTCTCTCTCTCTTTCTTACTAGTGAATGACATTTTCACAAAGATTTAAGAAATGTAGCTGTACATTAAATGGAGATTTGGGATGTATGAGTCTTCATTTAGTGAACAAATATTCAAGGTCCTCTTATTTATCAGAAGCTGGACTATATATTCAAAGTCAATGATGAGGAAGAAAGACCTTGGGGGTCTTTTTGTAAACTGGTGATGCAGATAAAGACCATCGGAACACATAATAGGGTTACCTGATAAAGATTAGGCTGGAAGAGAGAGTCAAAATAGGCTTTCAAAAAAACAAAACAAACAAACAGGCTTTCTAGAGGAAATACTGCCTAAACAGAAAATAAAGGAAAAAAATTGCCAGGTGGCATGAAAGGGGAATGAACAGTAGGGAAGATACATGGAGGAAGGAGAGGTGAGTGGGACAAGAAATATTCCTGTAAGTCATCTGGGGTTAGGTCACACAGGCTTTGAAAGCAATGTTAGAGTTTGGACTTCATCATAAGACTGATGGTGAGCTCTTGTAGGAGTTTAAACAGGGGAGTGATGAGATCAGATGAGCTCTTTAAAGATTCTTCTGGCCCACGGTAGAGATAATGGATCATAGGGGGAGGCTAAAGAGAAGGCATTGTAGTCATCCAGAAAGAGAAAGGATGGTGGTTGGAATTGGGTGGTGACAGTATTGAGAGAGAGAAGCAGAGGAATCTGAGAAATTTCAGGGAGTAGAATCCAAGGGTTACCACAAATCCAGGCCAGGGATCATGGCTGTGGATCTGTGTATAGTGCATGGGAGACCCTGGGACTAGGGTTTATGAGACCATGCAAACTCGTGACCAGCAAGCTGTGTGATCTTTGAGGAGAGAACCTATGGAGGGCCTGCTTCTTGGGCATATTCCCTGTGCAGTCACACAGAGCCTGGCACTTGGAAGGTCATTCTGCTTGGTTTAACGCTCTATTGCTGTCATTTTGAAATTCTTAATGATTGTTGAACAAAAGGCCCTCCCCTCCCCTCTGCCTTTTCCCTTTGCTTTGGGCCCCACAATTTATATAGCAGGACTGGATACTACCACTAGTTAAAACATAGTAGATGCTCATAAAAGTCAGCTGGATGAAGGAATTCTTCTATCTGTAGCAAACATCCTCAGTCAAATTTGGAGTCATGAAGCAAGCGGGAAGTAGCAGGCTCTGCAAGACAGGCAGCTCCAAGTAGCAGCAAGGTCTCCTGTGTTCTGCTGTGTGAGGGTCAAGAAGGACTGGAAAGTGTGTGCTTGCCCCTAAAGCTGAGCCAGCATGCCCCAGGGGTTTGTAGACGGGGTCTGCCCATCCAGCCAGTTGAGTCAGGTTTTTAGGTTGTCTTTTCAATTACTTCTAGACACTAGTCTTTATTTATTTGTTTTTATTAAGTTTTTCTTCTTCTTCTTCTTTTTTTTTTTTAAGTAATCTCTACACCCTACATGGGGTTCAAACCCACAACCCTGAGATCAAGAGTCACACGCTCCACTGACTGGGCCAGCCAGGTGCCCCTACACCAGTCTTTATTTAATACTTACATAGATTATCTAGCGGTGGTATTTTTTTTCCTATCATATTGACTTCTAGTTTCTCAGACTGTCTCTGAATCGTTGATTTTCTTTTGTCTTCTTTTCCATGCCAACTATTATTTCGCTGCGTTCAAGTGTCATGCTATATAATTATTTTTAGATCAAGTGTACTTACTGTTTCACTTGCTGAGAGCAAATTATATACTGTACATCCTGTAAGTCTGTTGTTAGATTTAGGTATGGTAGAATTATTTTATTTTATTTTATTTTTAATATTTTATTTACTTACTCATGATAGACAGAGAGAGAGGCAGAGGGAGAAGCAGGCTCCCAAGGAGCAGGGAGCCCGATGCGGGACTCGATCCCAGGACGCCGGGATCATGACCTGAGCCGAAGGCAGACGCCTAACCATCTGAGCTACCCAGGCGCCCGGTAGAATTATTTTAAAGCAAACTTAATAGCTCTTTCTTCATGGTAACTCTTAAAGTTTTCTCTTCTATATGCCTTTTTGCAACCACCTCATAATCTTCACTGACACAGGTCCTTCGGAAGAATCTTGCTTCTTCCAGGCACTTTCTACTTCAAGCTTTGCTGAAAGAGTAGTCATTGGTTAAACAGGGTGTCAGTCCGTTTGATCTGCTATAACAGAAATACCATAGACTGGATTGCTTATAAACCACAGAAATTTATTTCTCACAATTCCGGAGGCTGGGAAATCCAAGATCAAGGCGCTGGCAGAGACCATGTGTGCTGAGGACTCATTTCCCGGTTCCAGTTCTCACTGTGTTCTCACATGCTGGAAGGGAACAAGGAAGCTCTCTGAAGCCTCTTGTATAAGGGCAATCAAGGGGCACCTGGGTGGCTCAGTCGGTTGTGTCAGGCTCTTGATTTCAGCTCAGATCATGATCTCAGGGTCAAGATCTCAGGATCCTGAGTTCAAGCCCCACATAGGGATTGGAGCTCTGTGGGGTGTCTGCTTGAGATTCTCTCTCTCCCTCTCCCTTTTCCCCTCCCCTGCTTGTGCATGTGTGTGTGTGTGTGTGTGTGCGCGCGCGCGCGCGCATGCATGCGTGCACACACATGCTCTCAAATAAATAAATAAATCTTTAAAAAAACCCAACAACACTTTTCTGTTAGGACAAATCTTCCATTATGTTTGTTCATTCCCATTCCTCCAGCAAAGGCAAGTCAGAAGAATTTTTGTTGGTCCCCGGGTTAGTTTCAATTCGAAGGCAGAGGTTTTCTGAGAGAGAGGGCAACTTGATTCTTAGAAGTGTGACTTCATAGCCATTGTAACAGAATGAACCAGCAGAGGAGAAAGACAATTCTTAACATATTCAAGCTTACCTCCCTAGCTCTTCTACAAGAAGGCAGCAATTTATTCAGACTGATTTTCTCCTTCTTCAGCATCTCTTTACTTATCCAGCACACTCACTTGTACCTCCCTTTTCCCTTCCTGACTCTAAAGACTTCCTTATTCCACCTGTGAGAATTCTGCCCCAGCCTCAGCTTTCATCTTGTTTGTGGACATCCCTGAAGAGGTCAGGTCACCGCTATTTCAGCCTTCTCTGAATTGTTGCTGTACCCCTTGGATGCATCAGTTTCTTGAGCATATCTTACACTGTTGTTCAAACTGTTTTGGGTGATTTGTATGAAACAAGACTTAGACTCCGTACAGGCAAGGTCTTTGAGAGCTTAAAAGATGCCTGACAGATATTTATTTGTGGATGATTTTATTCATAGTTGTGTGTCTTTGAATAGCAATAACATTGTGCTGACTCAGTGCCTTTTACTCAATTACATTCAGCATTTGTCAACAACAACAAAAAAAGTTTTTACAACTAACACACTTACCGTCAATTGTATTCATGTGCTTCGTATTACTGGCTTGTCTTTGTCAAAGTATACAGATCCCAGGGCACCTGGATGGCTCAGTCGGTTAAGCATCTGCTTTTGGCTCAGCTCATGATCTCAGGGTCCTGGGATCGAGCCCCGCGTCGCGCTCCCTGCTCACCAGGGTGTCTGCTTCTCCCTCTCCCTCTGCCCCGGCTGGTCCTCACTCTCTCTCGAATAAATAAATAAAATCTTTTTTAAAAAAGGGCGGTACAGATCCAACATTTGAGTCAATCAGTAGCGGCATCTTCATTTGCGCACAGGTTTCAAAGGCAGCTGGATGCCAGGTGCTATGACATCACCCAGACTGCTGTGTGGCCAGAATGATTCAGGTGTTTAAGTAACTGAAATAACTGGATTGTCTCATGGTTTGCTTTGTTATTTCAACTGTATTATTGCTTGATTTGAGAAACAGTATACTCCTCAACTGCTTTACTTCTGGAATCCATATTGTTTAAAATATGAAAGGATATTTTAATTGGTTCAGTTGGGCTCTATTGGGTCTGTTAACAGACACGAAAAGTTTCCTAAAATTGTGAAACTTCCACTCAGAGATGGTTGTTTAACCACTGGGCATTTCTTAAAATTTTTAATAAGGCTTGTTTCCCTTTTGATGATCATTTTCAATGATTTGTATTTTTTCTAAAATGCCAAGTAAACTCTCAGTCTCCCCAAACAGCATGATTTGTTTAGTCATAAAGTAACTCCATTTTGGTGACATGATTTTCGTTAAAATTAAAGCAGGAGCGGGGGTCTCTTTAACTCATTTTCAAGTGTGCGCTTGAAGGGACTTTGCTGTTATTCTCCAAGTTCGGATGCTCTTTTGAATTGTTATATTTCCGGAATTCACAAATAAATTATTCCCTGGGGTCGAATGTGCTTTTCTTAGCAGTTTTCCGGGAATCCCCTCCTGCTCTCCATATCCCAGTGCTGTGGGGTGGACGCCTGAGTCACCGGCTGACCACCTTGAGGCAAGCACCTCCTCGCTGTAGACCTTAGCCTGCTCTTGCCTTCTGTCTTGAGGAAGTCTGCTATGTTTTCAACACATGAACTTGATATTTAAACATACAAATGACATTTCAGTTTTTTCCACACACCTACCTAAATTTACATCCCACTGAATTTAGTAGAAATGAAGCAAAGCAAGTACGATGGTTTTAAAGCAGGCAGGTTGGTTAATTTGACCTATGTGACGGTCACAGTAAGTCGTTTGACTGAAATTTTCATGGTCCAACCGGTTTTGAGGACACCTTTCTATAGCACTTCATTGTAAGTTCATAAAGGTCAATGAATGTGATTCAATCTATTCTAACGCAGTGCTCTCTCATCATTTGCCGTTGTTTACATTTATCTATTTTAAACTTTGCTTAGATGCTATCTCCAGTTTGTTTTAATATTTGATAATGTATAGAACAGTGTTTAAGAATTGACATGATTCTTAGATAAACGTCAAGCTTGTTTCTTCCTAAATCTCTGTCCCGAGAGACTTCAATTTTCACATTGATGTTGATGCCAGAGAGTGATAAGGATCTACTTACAGAGCTCTTTGGGGACTTTAGCTTTCAGGAAACAGGAAAGCGGTTCCTGTAACACTTACCTTAAATACATAAATTGTGGTGAGCCATTTAAATTATGTGAGTGGTTTAGCTTTTAAGAATTCCTTGAAATGCTTTGGTATTGAACTTAGATTCAAATAGGGCATATTGGGTGGAGAGGAAATGGAAGTAAAAGAGGTTGAAAATCATCAAGAGCTACTGAACTAATACACTTTCATACAAGTTATAATAACAGAAGAAAAGTTGATATTATATACTCTTTGATGATTATTTGAAAATTATCCGTTTCTCCTTTCCCTGCCCTCCTTTACCTTTTCTGTTCTTTTCCAAGTCACTTTCATGAAAAGTCATGTATTTCTTAGAATAATCCACTGCCTTAAGTTTTCAGCTAAGGATTGAAACATGGGCACTTTGATCCTACCAAAACTTGTTTGTTTTCTTCTCTCTCTCTGCCTGCCTATGTTAAATGTCTGGGAAGATAGTCTCTTCCTTGACTAGATCCCGAAGAATGTTTGCTTGTTTGTTCTTAAACCATAAACATTTCCCGTAGTATGATTTTTTGTATTTGTCTTAATTTTTTTTTTTTTTTAAATTTTTATTGTTATGTTAATCACCATATATTACATCATTAGTTTTTGGTGCAGTGTTCCATGATTCATTGTTTGTTCATAACACCCAGTGCTCCATGCAGAACGTGCCCTCCTCAATACCCATCACCAGGCTAACCCATCCCCCTACCCCCCTCCCCTCTAGAACCCTCAGTTTCTTTTTCAGAGTCCATCATCTCTCATGGTTCGTCTCCCCCTCTGACATACTCCCCTTTTCTTCCTCTTCTGTTATCTTCTTCTTTTTCTTTTTTCTTAAAATATGTTGCGTTATTTGTTTCAGAAGTACAGATCTGTGATTCAACAGTCTTGCACAATTCACAGCGCTCACCGTAGCACATACCCTCCCCAATATCTATCACCCAGCCACCCCATCCCTCCCACCCCCGACCACTCCAGTAACACTCAGTTTGTTTCCTGAGATTAAGAATTCCTCATATCAGTGAGGTCATGTGATACATGTCTTTCTCTGATTGACTTATTTCACTCAGCATAACACCCTCCAGTTCCATCCACGTCGTTGCAAATGGCAAGATCTCATTCCTTTTGATGGCTGCATAATATTCCATTGTGTATATATACCACATCTTCTTTATCCATTCATCTGTCGATGGGCATCTTGGCTCTTTCCACAGTTTGGCTATGGTGGACATTGCTGCTATAAACATTGGGGTACACGTACCCCTTCGGGTCCCTACATTTGTATCTTTGTGGTAAATACCCAGTAGTGCTATTGCTGGATCGAACGGTAGCTCTAATTTCAACTGTTTGAGGAACCTCCATACTGTTTTCCAGAGGGGTTGCACCAGCTTGCATTCCCACCAACAGTGTAGGAGGGTTCCCCTTTCTCCACATCCCCGCCAACATCTGTCGTTCCCTGACTTGTTAATTTTAGCCATTCTGACGGGTGTGAGGTGGTATCTCATGGAGGTTTTGATTTGGATTTCCCTGATGCCAAGCGATGTTGAGCACTTTTTCATGTGCCTGTTGGCCATTTGGATGTCTTCTTTGGAGAAATGTCTGTTCATGTCTTCTGCCCATTTCTTGATTGGATTATTTGTTCTTTGGGTGTTGAGTTTGATAAGTTCTTTATAGATTTTGGATACTAGCCCTTTATCTGATATGTCATTTGCAAATATTTTCTCCCATTCTGTCGGTTGTCTTTTGGTTTTGTGGACTGTTTCTTTTGCTGTGCAGAAGCTTTTTATCTTGATGAAATCCCAATAGTTCATTTTTGCCCTGGCTTCCCGTGCCTTTGGCGATGTTTCTAGGAAGAAGTTGCTGCGGCTAAGGTCGAAAAGGTTGCTACCTGTGTTCTCCTTTAGGATTTGGATGGACTCCTGTCTCACGTTTAGGTCTTTCAACCATTTTGAGTCTATTTTTGTGTGTGGTGTAAGGAAATGGTCCAGTTTCATTCTTCTGCATGTGGCTGTCCAATTTTCCCAACACCATTTGTTGAAGAGACTGTCTTTTTGCCATTGGACATTCTTTCCTGCTTTGTCAAAAATAAGTTGACCATAGAGTTGAGGGTCCATTTCTGGGCTCTCAATTCTGTTCCATTGATCTATGTGTCTGTTTTTGTGCCAGTACCATACTGTCTTGATGATGACAGCTTTGTAATAGAGCTGGAAGTCCGGAATTGTGATGCCGCCAGCTTTGCTTTTCTTTTTCAGTATTCCTCTGGCTATTCTGGGTCTCTTCTGGTTCCATACAAATTTTAGGATTATTTGTTCCATTTCTTTGAAAAAAGTGGATGGTATTTTGATGGGGATTGCATTGAATGTGTAGATTGCTCTAGGTAGCATTGACATCTTCACAATGTTGATTCTCCCAATCCATGAGCATGGAACGTTTTTCCATTTCTTTGTGTCTTCTTCAATTTCTTTCCTGAGTATTTTATAGTTTTCTGAGTACAGATCCTTTGCCTCTTTGGTTAGATTTATTCCTAGGTATCTAATGGTTTTGGGTGCAATTGTAAATGGGATAGACTCCTTGATTTGTCTCTCTTCTGTCTTGTTGTTGGTGTATAGGAATGCCACTGATTTCTGTGCATTGATTTTATATCCTGCTACTTTACTGAATTCCTGGATGAGTTCTAGCAGTTTTGGGGTGGAGTCTTTTGGGTTTTCCACATACAGTATCATATCATCTGCAAAGAGTGAGAGTTTGACTTCCTCTTTGCCGATTTGGATGCCTTTGATTTCTTTTTGTTGTCTGATTGCTGTGGCTAGGACTTCTAATACTATGTTGAATAGCAGTGGTGAGAGTGGACATCCCTGCCGCGTTCCTGACCTTAGGGGAAAAGCTCTCAGCCTTTCCCCATTGAGAATGATATTCGCTGTAGGTTTTTCGTAGATGGCTTTTATGATATTGAGGTATGTACCCTCTATCCCTATACTCTGAAGAGTTTTGATCAAGAAAGGATGTTGTACTTTGTCAAATGCTTTTTCTGCATCTATTGAGAGGATCATATGATTCTTGTTCTTTCTTTTGTTAATGTATTGTATCACGTTGATTGATTTGCGGATGTTGAACCAGCCTTGCAGCCCAGGGATAAATCCCACTTGGTCGTGGTGAATAATCCTTTTAATGTACTGTTGGATCCTATTGGCTAGTATTTTGGTGAGAATTTTTGCATCCATGTTCATCAAGGATATGGGTCTGTAATTCTCTTTTTTGATGGGGTCTTTGTCTGGTTTTGGGATCAAGGTAATGCTGGCCTCATAAAATGAGTTTGGAAGTTTCCCTTCCATTTCTATTTTTTGGAACAGTTTCAGGAGAATAGGTATTAATTCTTCTTGAAATGTCTGATAGAATTCCCCTGGGAAGCCATCTGGCCCTGGGCTTTTGTTTCTTGGGAGATTTTTTATGACTGTTTCAATTTCCTTAGTGGTTATAGGTCTGTTCAGGTTTTCTATTTCTTCCTGGTTCAATTTTGGTAGTTGATACTTCTCTAGGAATGCACCCATTTCTTCCAGGTTATCTAATTTGCTGGCATAGAGTTGCTCATAATATGTTCTTATAATTGTTTGTATTTCTTTGGTGTTGCTTGTGATCTCTCCTCTTTCATTCATGATTTTGTTGATTTGGGTCATTTCTCTTTTCTTTTTGATCAGTCTGGCCAGGGGTTTATCAATCTTGTTAATTCTTTCAAAGAACCAGCTCCTAGTTTCGTTGATCTGTTCTACTGTTCTTTTGGTTTCTAGTTCATTGATTTCTGCTCTGATCTTTATGATTTCTCTTCTCCTGCTGGGTTTAGGCTTTCTTTGTTGTTCTTTCTCCAGCTCCTTTAGGTGTAGGGTTAGGTTGTGTATTTGAGACCTTTCTTGTTTCTTGAGAAAGGCTTGTATTGCTACATACTTTCCTCTCAGGACTGCCTTTGCTGTATCCCAAAGATTTTGAACAGTTGTGTTTTCATTTTCATTGGTTTCCATGAATTTTTTTAATTCTTCTTTAATTTCTTGGTTGACCCATTCATTCTTTAGTAGGATGCTCTTTAGCCTCCATGTATTTGAGTTCTTTCCGACTTTCCTCTTGTGGTTGAGTTCTAGTTTCAAAGCATTGTGGTCTGAAAATATGCAGGGAATGATCCCAATCTTTTGGTACCGATTGAGACCTGATTTGTGACCTAGGATGTGATCAATTCTGGAGAATGTTCCATGGGCACTAGAGAAGAATGTGTATTCCGTTGCTTTGGGATGGAATGTTCTGAATATGTCTGTGAAGTCCATTTGGTCCAGTGTGTCATTTAAAGTCTTTATTTCCTTGTTGATCTTTTGCTTAGATGATCTGTCCATTTCAGTCAGGGGGGTGTTAAAGTCCCCCACTATTATTGTATTGTTGTCAATGTGTTTCTTTGCTTTTGTTATTAATTGCCTTATATAATTGGCTGCTCCCATGTTAGGGGCATAGATATTTACAATTGTTAGATCTTCTTGTTGGATAGACCCTTTAAGTAGGATATAGTGTCCTTCCTCATCTCTTATTACAGTCTTTGTTTTAAAATCTAGTTTGTCTGATATAAGGATTGCCACCCCAGCTTTCTTTTGGTGTCCATTAGCATGGTAAATGGTTTTCCACCCCCTCACTTTCAATCTGGGGGTGTCTTTGGGTGTAAAATGAGTCTCTTGCAGACAGCATATGGATGGGTCTTGTTTTTTAATCCAATCTGATAGCCTGTGTCTTTTGATTGGGGCATTGAGCCCATTTACATTCAGGGTAACTATTGAAAGGTATGAATTTAGTGCCATTGTATTACCTGTAAGGTGACTGTTAACTGTCTGTTGTCTGTGTTCGTTTCTGCTCTTTGCTGCTTTTAGGCTCTCTCTTTGCTTAGAGGACCCCTCTCAATATTTCTTGGAGGGCTGGTTTCGTGTTTGCAAATTCCTTTAGTTTTTGTTTGTTCTGGAAGCTTTTTATCTCTCCTTCTATTTTCAATGATAGCCTAGCTGGATATAGTATTCTTGGCTGCATATTTTTCTCGTTTAGTGCTCTGAAGATATCTTGCCAGTCCTTTCTGGCCTGCCAGGTCTCTGTGGATAGGTCTGTTGCCAATCTAATGTTTCTACCATTGTAGGTTACATATCTCTTCTCCCGAGCTGCTTTCAGGATTTTCTCTTTGTCTCTGAGACTCGTAAGTTTTACTATTAGATGTCGGGGTGTTGACCTATTTTTATTGATTTTGAGAGGGGTTCTCTGTGCCTCCTGGATTTTGATGCCTGTTTCCTTCCTCACATTAGGGAAGTTCTCTGCTATAATTTGCTCCAATATACCTTCTGCCCCTCTCTCTCTCTCTTCTTCTTCTGGGATCCCAATTATTCTAATGTTGTTTCGTCTTATCGTATCACTTATCTCTCGAATTCTGCCCTCGTGATCCTGTAGTTGTTTCTCTCTCTTTTTCTCAGCCTCTTTATTTTCCATCATTTGGTCTTCTATATCGCTGATTCTCTCTTCTGCCTCATTTATCCTAGCATTCAGTGCTCCCATTTTTGATTGCACCTCATCAATAGCCTTTTTGATTTCGATTTGGTTAGATTTTAGTTCTTTTATTTCTCCAGAAAGGGTTTCTCTAATAACTTCCACGCTTTTTTCAGGCCCAGCTAGTATCTTTAAAGTCATGATTCTGAACTCTAGGTCTGACATCGTACTAATGTCCGTATTGAGTAGGTCCCTGGCAGACGGTACTACCTCTTGTTCTTTTTGCTGAGGTGATTTCTTTCGTCTTGTCATTTTGTCCAGAGGAGAATAGATGAATGAGAGAACAAAAGGCTAACAGGTTTACAACGTCCCCAGCAAATATACTGTATACAAATCAGAAAAGACCTGAAACCAGGGGAAAGGAAAGGGAAAGAAAGAAAAAAGAAAGAGAAAAAGAAAAAAAAAGAAAAAAAGATAAAAACAAAAACAAAACAATTCAAAAAAGGCAGAATATGATCAAATATGATCAGGCTAGTGCATAGATCAGTGCCACACACTAGATTTTGGGCGTATTTTGGTCTGTTAGAAAAAAGTGCCTCCTAAAATTTTAAAGGAAGAAAGACATATATGTACAAAATAAGGGTTGATACAATGAAGGGATGGAAGATGACTGTAAAGATGAAAATTATAAAAGATTTTATAAAAGGACTTGGTAAGATAAGTTGTTTGAAAAAAGAAAGAAGATTTAAGGAAAAAAAAAAAAGGAAAAAGGGAGAGAATGTGATCAGGCAGGAGACTAGAACAAAGCCATACACTAGTGGTTTAGGGTATATTTTGATCTGTTAGAAGAAACTGTACCTCAAAATTTTAAAGAGAGAACAACTTATATATATATGCCAAAAACAAGGATAACTACTATGAAGGGATAAAATATGACTCTAAAAATGAAAAAAAAAATAAAAAATGTTTTTTTTTTTTTTTAAAAAAGGGATTTATAAGATGTTGGTTGAAAAAGGGAAAAAGAAAAATAAAAAAAGTCAACAAAAATTAACTTTGATGAAATAATGAATCATGGTAAAAAAAAAAAAAAAAGAAGCCATGAATCTATGTGCAGTATTCCCCTAGCGCTGGAGTTCTCCTATTCTCCTTGATCGATCAACTTGGTCTTGGCTTGCTGGCTGTTTGTGCTGATCTTCTGGGGGAGGGACCTGTTGCTGTGGTTTCCAAATGTCTTTGCCGGAGGCGGAATTGCCCCGCCCTTGTCGGTCCGGGCTAAGGAAGCTGCTCCAGTTTGCTCTCAGGAGCTTTTGTTCCCTGCAAGCTCTCGGTACAGCTTTGGAGGACCAGGGCGAAAATGGCGGCCTCCCAGTCTCCGCCCGGAGGAGCCGAGAACTCGGGGCCCCACTCCTCAGTGCGCCCCCAGAGAAAAGCAGTCACTCCCGTGTCCCCGGTCTCTGGCCGCACTCCGTGCTCACCCGGCCTGTGATCAAGCGTTGCTATCTCTGGCACCCGACCCCGCTCGGAGTCTCCAAACCCAGCAGATCCCTGCAGTGCGTTCCCGCACCGCTCCTCCCCAGGAAGGAAGGGGAGTCTCCCCGGATCTGCTGCTTGTTGGGTCCCTGCTGGGGGAGCCGTGCCCCGACTGGGCCGCAGATCACAGTTTGTGGCAACCCAGAGCTGAGAGCCCGCGACTCTGCTCCGTCTCTGCAGCCGGCTTCCCTGCTCTGATACCTGGGAGCTCTGCCGCACTCAGGCACCCCCGGTCTCTCTGTGACCCCGAGGGTCCTGAGACCACACTGTCCCGGGAGGATTCCACCCCCCGCTTAGCCACTGCAGCGACGTCCCTCCGCGGAGCCAACTTTTAAAAGGTCCGATTTTGTGCTCCGCGGCTCTAGCACTTGCCAGAAGCGGCCGGCGGAGGCCCCTCCCCCGCCGTCTATCCTCCCGAATATCGCCTCGGATTCACTTCTCCGCACGCCCTACCTTCCAGTAAGTGGTCGCTTCTCTGTTCAGAGAGTTGTTGCTACTCTCCTGTTCGATCTCCTGTTGAGTTCGTAGATGTTCAGAATGGTTTGATCCCTATTCAGCTGAATTCCTGAGACCAGACAAAATCTAGGTCTCCTACTCCTCCGCCATCTTGCTCCGCCCCCTGTCTTAATTTTTTTTACTGTAGTTTCAGAGAAAAAAAAATTCAAGGGAACTAACATCTCTTATTGTCTCTTATCAAGTGAAAGCATCTTAAATTCTAATTTCAGTTTTCACAGTACATTCCTGTTTTCTGAGTGGCCTGTGGATTGCTCCTCTTTCTATACATTTTCACTCCTGTGTCAATGATTTTCGGTTTTTCTTGCCCATTTGACAATAGTCTATCCTTGTTTTCTTATCTCCTCCTCCCTCTTATCTTAACCACTTCTTATCAAGACCTCCTTCTGGACAGGGCTTTAGGCCCTATCTATATGGCTTGTACTAGATTTACAACAACCTACAAGTTTTACAGATAGGAAACTAAAGCTACGATAGAGTGGTAGGCCAAATCACAGCCCCCAAAGACATCCACACTCATCTCCAGAACACGGAACATGTTTTACCTTATATGGCAAAAGGCACTTTGTGTCTGTAATTAAGGTTTGGACCTTGAGAGGGGGAGATTTTGGGGGGGTTATCTGGGTGGGTCCAATCTAATCACAGGAATACTTAGATACAGAAAACCATTCCTGGCTGGGTTAGAGAGAAATGTGATGAAGAGGAAAGTTGCTGGCTTTGGAATCAAGGAAGAGACTACAAAGAAAAAAAAAAACGCAGGCAACCCTAGAAGCTGGAAAAGAGAAGGAAACAGATTCTTCTCTAGAGCTTCCAGAAGGAACACAGCCCTGTCAACAATTTAATTTTAACCTGAGTCTCACCAGAGACCTGAGCTGTGAGATAATAGATTTGTATTGTTTAAGTTACAAAATTTATGGTAACTTGTTCCTGCAGCAGTGGAAAACTTGTACAGAGAAGTTAAGTGACTTGTTTATGGTCACACAACTTTTTAAAAGTTGGAGCCAAGATGTCATTGCTGATCAATCTACCTTGCCTTCTTCCATGCCATGCTGCTTTCTTAGTAGCCAGAAGAGAGAACTGTATGTCTCTCAGCACATGGAGCTAAGTACATTTTCTTCCTTTATTTTCCTTTCCAGCCTCTGGGCTGTTAATTCATCTTTGGACTTAAATATCTAGCACAGTGTACGCTTCTTGATAGAACCCAGTTTATGAATGATAGTAGAAAAATACACATAACTGACGTGACTCTGCTATAGTACTCCATCAACAATGAGTTCGGAAAGCAAGAGATGAAAATTGAAAAAAAAACGTAAGTAGAACCTCTAGCTGTCATGTGGTATTTGTTAACAATAAAAAAGGCCTTCCGTTCAACATTGTTACAAGAAAAGGTACCTGGCATTCCAGAAGGCACTGGAGGTAAAATGACAAGTTAGTACCTAGTTTGTGTGACAAGGGCTGTTGCTAAATCCCCGACCCACACACCCAGTTCACTACTCTCATTATTTCACTGTCTCTCTATTGTTCTATTTACGCGGGAAAAACAAAGGTGATTTGTAAATAGTGACTAAACAAAGGACACTTTAGAAAGGATTCCAAGAACTCCCTGTACTTTCATTACCATGACACTGGAGTTACCTTCTAAAGAGGCGAATGGTAGCTGACAGCATTTCAGCTGCTTCCACACGTGAGCGACTGCCTTGCTGCAAGGGAACATTCAGGACAGAGAGCAGATTACCGCGCGGCAGGAGTAGAATGGAGAAAATAGAGAGTTGAAATCACTGCAAACTTCTTGTTTTGCACAATTATTTATGTAATAAAGTCTCTTCTTTTCCACAGTGGGAATTCCTGAACATTATGTCTGAAGTCTGAATAAGTAAAGGATTAATAAATTTGTAAACATCAACAGAACACTAAAGGTAATCAGGAATTACCTCTTCATTTAAGAGTATTTTTTTTTTTTTTTTTTAGTAAGCTCTATGCCCAGCATGGGGCTCAAACTCATGACCCTGAGGTCATGACCTGAGCTGAGATCAAGAGTCAGACACTCAACCGACTGAGCTACCCAGGCACCCCAAGAGTACTTTAAAAACAGTATCTGTTCTCTATCTATCTGTGATTCTTAAATGAAGGCTGATTCTAAATTTGGAGGAGTGGCCTATTGACTCCTCAAGATTCAATATCTGTGGAATTATTCCATGATCACTTTTGGTGGGTACTGCCATCTTCCTCGGCTCTGACCATGAAAACCAAGGTGGTTTCCTCCCGGTATTGACTCCTCAAGATTCAATTTCTGTGGAATTATTCCATGATCACTTTTGGTGGGTACTGCCATCTTCCTCGGCCCTGACCATGAAAACCAAGGTGGTTTCCTTCAGGTACAAAAGCATCCTCCTATCAACATAAAGCTAAAAAATAGGAAAACATTAGAAAAAGTGAACTATCTTATTTAAAAAAATTTCTAGTCCCAATATTCATTATATAAGGCCTATCATCCAGGCCCTCTGTTGCTAGCTGCTCAGTTTTCTAATTTACAGTACTGATGCATGAAAGGTGATTCCACCTAAGACATTTGCTATGGTGTCCTACATGGTGTTCCAAGTGAGAATGGAGGTTACAGTCTTCTCTTGGTTTTGACAACCTCTGTAAACTCTGTGGTAGAAGTTTCTGTCTGAGACTGCGCCAAGGGCTCTTTAAGATGGGAAGTCTTGGCCGTTTGGAATTTGACATTTTACAGCTGGAGTAAAGAGAAAATAAAGCAGCATAGAAGTAAATATGTGGTCTTGTCCAAAGTCTTCTTTACCAGATAGATCTGAATAAATTTATTTACCTTGAATAAAAACTTATTGCCCTTATGCATTTTAACTTGGCAACATTTATTTATTTAAAAATCAGTTTCAACATATCCTTTTTTCTACATAAGATTGACATTGTGTGTCTTTGCTTTTCTCTTTCAATCTATAATAAGCTTTAATAAATACAGTGCAGTGTATACCCAGAGATAGATGTGTTCTATTTCTGGGCATTTGAATGGCAGCAACTTCCTCTTTTAAAACAAAGAAGTTGACTTCTTTCCAAATACCCCATCATGCCAGTGCTACTGACCTCACATTGCACTGACTTTTTGCTTCCTAGGTTGTGTCAGCCTATCCAATGAAGCATCTATGCAAACTGGGGCTGATCCACGTGCCCTGTTCCCTTTATACTTGTTTAGTCACAAGGATCCAGGGGTGTGTATCTATTGTTTTGCTGCCCAATATCCACTCTTCTTTCTTCTGTTAGCCACATCCAGATTGTTCTTTGGGGAGTCACCCTTGTCCTAGACCATGTTGTTCAGAAAATGCCAATCTCACTTCCTCGTCAGGGCTGGGCCTACGTCTCACAGCTGGTCATCCTGTGTGGTTCATCTGTCTGGCACTAGGGATGCTCGAGAGATGGGTATGTGATCTAAGATACCCAATATGTCTGCTCTAAATCATTTACTGGCATAACTGGGGAAGAGATATCCTTTCTTCTGGTTATTAAGTTAGTAGGACATGAGCCTAAAACTGTTGAGGACAATCTTACCACCCCAGGGATGAACTCACTGTGAAATAAAGTCCTGAGTTAATCAAAACTGAGGATGGAGACATACTCCTAATGAAACTGTCTGAGAATGGAGATCCAGCCATGACTTTGCCGTGGACTTCTCAGATATTGGAACCAAAATTGTGTTTTTTCTCTTATGTCTCTTTGCAGTGCATTTCTCTCACTTGCAACGGAGTCAAGTCTTATTTGATGAAGAGAAGGATAATAAATCACAGAGGTGTCTAATTGTATCCCCAGGATCCTAGAGTGAATCAAATGACTTCATTATTCATTTCAGAAAATAGACTCTGGAGAGGTATCTGCAATATCATTTTTCTTGTGCCCACAACAGACATTACTAATCAATCGATATGGTACGCTCTGAGTGTTGCAAGGGGCCACATCGCGCTCTCCAAGAAGGTGGGGTGGTATATAAATGAACCTATCCTGGTTCTAGTACCTTTTCAGTCAGGAAAAAAAAAAAAAAAGGAAGTATGCCTAGGGGATCAACTTGTCACTTGCTTGCACCGAGTAATCAACACTGTCTGATCTCAGGGGCCATGGAAGACCCTATAGTATTCTTCTCCCAAATTCTCAAATCCTCCTCTCCCAAATTCTACTCTGTGCTCTCTGACTCCTGAAATTTTCCATCAGAGCTTCAATCTTTGTCTTTACATCTCAATGGCTGTTTATAATATATGCATAAAGCATTTACAAGAAACTCATATCATAGTATCCTTTGGGACAAAGGTCTGGAAAAAATGGAATGAATGGTTGGCTCTTATTTTTTATTTTGTCAGTTCTGCAGGTTGGACTTTCAAAAATAAACTTAAAATTGAAGCATAATAGGTTGAACTTTCTAACTTTATGCATGAAGTGTTTTTATTTTTTAAAAGGAGTAGATAATCTGTTTTCTTATTTGTATTTCTTTGTATTAAAAAGCCTAATAAATGTCATAGTCTCTACAGGCCTAGCCCTATGCCCATTCATTCATTCAACAAGTGTTGGAGGCTCTACTTTATATTGGGCTTTGTACTAGGTCATAGGTGCAGCCGTGACCCCAGCAGACATTCTCTGCCTTCACGAAGCTTCCATTCAAGTGTCCAGAGCTTTTCAAAGGAACTCACCCAGATTTTCTCTTATTTTTATCACAGTGCTGGGAGGATGGTTTTATTTTATAGATGAGGAGGGTATAAAGGTAGAGGTGCTAATTCCTTTGCCTCAGGTCTCAAGAGTATTAAGTGGAAGAGGTGGAATTCGAGTGGAGGCAGTCTGACTCCCGAGGCTGCAGATAACACCAGGACACAAACATGGCACCTGATGTCTGGAAGAGACTATCCCATTAATACCCGTTACTGCGTCAATGTCTTTGGGGAAAATGTACTTAACATCGTCTTTCAATCACTTGAGTTTGGCCAAAGGATGTGAGAACACATTTTTCTGGAGCAAGAAGCTAGAACTCAGGTGGCAGCGAGCAGAGGAAGAAGAGAAGGAGGAGGGGAAGGAGGAAAGGAAGGAGATGAGGGAAAAAGAAAGAGATGGGAGAAGAGGAGGAAGGAGGTCACCTCTCTGAAGGGAATGGTGACATCACCAACGTCGGCTTAGCACGTTTCTGGTGTTTGGTCCTTGGTGGTTGGCACTTAATACTTTATATCATTTAATTCTCGCCGCAGCTCTGGGTGGATCCAGAGCTCGTGTTCTTGCAGCTCACCTCCAGCCCTGGCATGGTTTTGTCTGGATTCATTTCTGGGGTGGACCAACCTCGCAGGCCCCAAAGTGAGGATGTGAAGATTCAGAGGGATGGCATCTAAACAGTGGTGCAGAAGAACTGGCCCTCCCTGGGAAGAGCATCAATAAACAAGAATATTTGCTTTTGAAACGTTAGTATTATTTGGTAGTGACATTTCTGGTTGTAAAGTTGTGGTGAGCCCCAGGACTGGATTCAGTCATTTCTCAGTGATTATAACCAAGAATTTAGTCTTCTGCCAGGGAGAGTAGCTTCTAACCAGGAAGACGGATGGTGAATAGATGAGGACTCCCATGGTTCGTGGCTTCCTGGACAGGCCCAGTCCATAGAAGCCGAGAGCATAGCTATTTTGTTTGTGGATTCCTGGTTTGATGGTGGGTGTGAGTGTATTTGTTCGGGCCTGAGATTATGTGAGACAGAATGGGTGTGTGTGTGTGTGTGTGTGTGTGTGTGTGTGTGTGTGTGTGTCACCAGTGTAGAGTTTTAGAAAAATCATTCCCCAGGGATGTATTACATTTCCCCCCTCAGAGTTGAGGACTCTGTTGCTAAGCTATCTTTTAGACGGTAGTGTGAGGAGCCAGACAACCTTTATTTAAACAGTTGTCCTTTCTCCTGACCCCAGGTTAGCCTTAGAAAAGTTCTTCTTCCACAATTATTTTAGAGTTACCAAGAGAAAATTCCAGGCATATCTAGGCCATCCTTAAAAATCCCAACCCTCTTTTGTGGTTATTACATTCAGATATGAGACTAAATGTGACCTCATTTAACTATTCAGTCTATCAAAAAGGAGTCTAGTGTCTACCACTCTTATTTTAAATGGGTTCCTGCAAAAATTAGGCTTTAATGTGTTCCAGTAGGCAATATACAATCTTTACTCTACAGCACAAATTATAGCCCCGGGTTAATTATCTAGTACTATATAACTAATTACTCTCAAAAACTTAAGAGGCTCAAAATAGTAAACATATATTATCTCAAAATTTCTGTCCAGAAGTGGCTTAGCTGGGGATCCTGGCTCAGCAGCTCTGAAAGGCTATAGTTAAAAGTTTGGCCAGGGCTTCAGTCCTCCCAAGGCTCAGCTTAGGGAGGATCTCCAACCAAGCTTACTTCTGTGACTATTGAGAGGCCTGAGAAGATCCACTTCCCAGCTCACTTAACGTGGGCCTCTCAACAGGGTGGCCTTACAAAGGCAGCTGGTTTCCCTGAGCAAGTGATCCAAGACAGAAAGGAAAGCCTCCAACACAGAGGGCAAACACTTTATAACCTGATCTCAGGAATGACACCCATGCCTTCTGCTATATTCTGTTCATGAGAAGTGTGTTACTAGGTCCCGTTAAAATGGCTAAAATCAACGACACAAGAAACAACAAGTGTTGGCAAGGATGTGGAGAAATAGGAACCATTGTGCACTGTTGGTGGGAATGCTAACTGGTGCCGCTAGTGTGGAAAAGAGTTCAGAGCTTCCTCA
This sequence comes from Zalophus californianus, assembly GCF_009762305.2. NCBI lineage: Eukaryota > Metazoa > Chordata > Mammalia > Carnivora > Otariidae > Zalophus > Zalophus californianus. The sequence goes on from NC_045601.1 coordinate 48,250,897, forward strand.
AAAAGTTAAAAAGAGAACTACCCCACCATCCAGCAATCTCACTACTGGGTATTTACCCCAAAATTACAGAAACACTAATTCAAAGGGACCCATGCACCCCTATTTTTTGTAGCATTATTTACAATAGCCAAATTATTGAAGCAGCCCAAGTGTCCATTGATTGATGAATGGATAAAGAAGATGTGGTGTGTGTGTATATATGTATATATATATGAATATTATTCAGCCATAAAAAAGAATGAAATCTTGCCATTTGCAACAACACAGATGGAGCTAGAGAATATTATGCTAAGTGAAATAAGTCAGTCAGAGAAAGACAAATACCATATGATTTCATTCATGAAGCAAAACAAATGAGCAAAGGAAAAAGAGAGAGAGAGAGACAAACCAAGAAACAGATTCTTAACTATAGAGAACATTACCAGACGGGAGGTGGGTGAGGGGATGGATTAAATAGGTGATGGGGATTAAGGAGTGCACTTGTGATGAACATTGGACAATGTATGGAGGTGTTGATTCACTATATTGTACACCTGAAACTAATATAACACTGTATATTAACTCTACTGGAATTAAAAAAAAAAAAAGAAGGGTGTTACTAGTTTCAGTCTACATTCAAGGAGAGGAATTGCACAAGGGTTGACTATAGGAGGGATCATTGGTGACTGTCTTAGAGACTACCTACCACCAGCCCAACACAGAAACCTTCCTGTCTGTGAGTATTCTTGATCACTAAATACAAATAGACATTTAGGTTCCCTCAATTAACTAGTTGGTGAGATCAAAAGAATGCTGTTGGTCATTTCTAAAGCAGAAGTAATTTGTCTTTTCCTAGGCAGAAAAAAGTAAACAATGGGAGGTACATATTTGAGAAGACCAATTTCTGAGAAATTTGCTTCTGAGAACACCAAAGACAACTGAGCCAGTTCCATTAAATCAGCATTTACCAAGACCTATGTGTAGGACAGGCTCTGCTCTGTGTGAAATTGTCTTCTGGTCTCCACCCACACAAAAAGGGCATTGTCTATTTAGGAAGGTAGGACAGACAGAAAATGGAATAATAGTATAAGAGTTCACATTAACACGAAGCACTTAAGTTGGTATAGAGAGACCATGTGGGAATAGGGTCAGCAAACTTTCTGTAAAAGTAAAAGCAACATAGGATTTACTTTAGGCTTGTGGGTCCCATATGGTCTCTGCTTCTCCTTCTCCTCTTCCTCCTCCTCCTTCCCCTCCTCTTTCTTCTTCTTTCTCTTCTACTTCTTTTTGTATAACCTTTTAAAAATGTAAAAAGCATTCTTAGCTTGCTGGTCAAACAAACGCAGGGCCCAGCCCAGCTTTGGCTTCTAGACTGTAGGGTGCCAACACGGCTCTATACCTCTTCTTTAACCATTTGTGAATGGTGTTTACCTCCCAATCCATCTCCAACAGGCATTTTTATAGAAACCAATAAAAATTAATTACTAGGAAAAAAACCCCCAAAGGCATTGTGATGCTTAATTTAACATAGTTAGAGGGTGTTTTTGTATGATATTAACATTCAATTTGGTGAACTTTCAGTAAAGCAGATTGCTCTCCATAATGTGGGTGGGCCTCATGCAATCAGTTGAAGGCCTGGCAGGAACAAAAATTGGCCTCTCCGAACAAGAGGGAATTCTCCAGCAGACGACTATGAACTAGAACTGCACCATTAGCTCTCCTGGGTCTGGAGCCTTCCAGTCTACACTACAGGTTTAAACTTGACAAACTCCATAATCGCCTGAGCCGGTTCCTTATAATAAATTTCTTTCTATATGTGTGTACATGTCCTATTGGCTCTGTTTCTCTGGAGAGCCCTGACTCATACAGGCATATAAAATTCAAGTCCCCGTTTTTTTTTATTATTAGATTCAAAGGCATGAATTTCTTGGTCACATTATGATAAAAGTTTCTAAAGATTTCCTCTTAATTTCTATACTTACCTCATTGCAGACCAGTTAGATGTTATGACATGTTACTCTTCTGCAGACCACTCTCTAAGTGGAACTGCTCCAGGAGGTCGGATAGGCAGGAAAATCCCCATGTGTTGTTTGGCCAGAGAAGCTCAGATTGAGCTATGCCCTGCAGGTCAGGCGCTCCTACGAGAGTACCCTGTCAGGTTCAGTCTAGGAAGAGCATACCTGCATCTGTGCGTGTGTGGGTGGGGTGGGGTGGTAGGAGGAGGGTGGTAGGAGATAAGGTGAATCAGGTCAAACAGCAAGTTTTCTCTTCAATAGAAAGAGGAATTTGAGCTTAGCCTATGAGGCAATAAGGGGTCACTGTAGATTTTTCAGTAAAGTCATTATTGACATGACAAAAAAAAAAAGTGTTGCTTTAGGAATATTAATCTGGGGCAATGGAAGGGAAGAGTTGCTGTGTTGTTGGATAAGCATTCTTGGGCAGTGGGTGGGTGGGTAGTGAGAGATGATGATGGAAATATACGGGGAGGCCATATTATGAAGTAAAGGAATAATGGAAAGATTTTAAAATAGGAGCAATCTTGACCAATTAAGATCAATGAAGGGAATTTTGCATGAATCCAGGCATAATGAAATGATGAGGGCCTGGATTAGAATGGCTGCCAGGGCTCTATTCATGTTACTTAGCTCACGATTGGCTTAACAAATGATTCGATGGCTCTGGATGGTGACGAATATGTCTTCAGACCTGGAAAGTAGTTGAGTATCTGGTATCAGACCAGATTGCATATGAATAACAAGGCACACATATATACATGAACTATATGCATTATAGTGTTTGGGGACTGATGTTCTTTTCTTCTCGTATTGGAAAAGTTCTCTTGGATAGTCCTCTTCTGGGGTTTAGATCTATTATGCAAATGCCATTTGATAGCTAGACTTTGTCTCTTTGATTGGCAGACTATCTCTTAAATTAGTTACAACTCATAGGCTTTATTTTTATTATTTATTTTTTAAAGATTTCATCCATTTATTTGACAGAGAGACACAGCAAGAGATGGGCCACTGCAGGGGGAGTGGGAGAGGGAGAAGCAAGCTTCCCGCACAGCAGGGAGCCCGATGCAGGGCTTGATCCCAGGACCCTGGGACCATGACCTAAGCTGAAGGCAGACGCTTAACGACAGAGCCACCCAGGTGCCCCAGAACTCATAGGCTTTAGGATATAAGCAGGATGCTATAATTCAGAAATTTGAATTTACACGCAAATGTTTAAAATACAAGATTATGATTGACTTACAGTAATATAATTTAGAAAAATTGTCCTATTACTTGTGTTTGGGAAACCAGCCCCTTACTTTTCATAAAGGCCATTAAAAGGAGTTTTCTAGGGCTCTCTTTTCCAGATGGCTGGGAGTAAGTAACTAGACATATACTCCAGCCTGTGTGGTATATATCACTCTAGAGCAGAATTGCTCAGGCCAACCCAATTCCTCCATCTCACTTGGACTGTTGGGAGGTGTCATTCTCTACTCTCTCCCAGAAAGGGAATAGTCCATCTGTCCTCTTTCTCCTCCTCTGAGTCTAAGGATGGTTGGACTGATGGAGGAAAGCCAGCTTTATCTGCGTACACTAGGTGAGTTTGTGTTCTCAGCAGAACAGCCAAACATTGTCTCCAGATCAGCATCATCAGCATCACTTGGGAACTTGTTAGAAATGCAGATTCCTGGACTCTAACCCTGACCAACTGTATCAGAAACTCTGGGGGTGCAACCCAGCAATTTATGTTTTAGCAAGCCTTCCTGGTGAATTTAATGCATGCTAAAGTTTGTGAATCAGTGGGTTAGAAGGAAAACCTCATTCTGAGTTTAATTTTTTAACCCAGGGATTTAGCCTTAAACCAGATCAATGGATCTCTGAATTTGTTTTGGCAAGAAATAGAACAATACAATCGTCATCAAGGAGTTAATTGTAATGTCAAAGAGAGACTCTGAATGGATAATTGGATACAATAATGAGGGAATCAGTTCCCCGGGAATTCCTGCTCAAATCTGTTTGGGGATATTTCCAACACAGAACTTTGCGAGCCATACGGGAATATTCTGCACATTGAAAAAGGATGCAAATTTGATAAGCAATAATGCATTTACTTATCAACAAACACAATCTGTGGCTCCCAAAGCTTCCAGCAGTCAGCTGGAGCGGGTCAGCTCTGCCCGGCTAAGGAAACCATGAAGAGTGTTGCCTGAAAGGGGAGGCACACAGGAGACCTCATGCACCTTGCTTGTTTCAGTTTGCTGCAGACACTCCTCCTTTCCCCTTCCTGTGTCATAGTTCCTTTGGGAACAAGCTATTAAAAATGAGATATTAGCCAAATTCAAGGGCAGGGATAAAAAATATCTTTTTTCTCCAGAAAATGGTTACTGAGAGAGATTTTCCCAGGATCCAAGCTATTCTTTGGCCGCAAATGTACCTTTGAAAGAGTTACCCCACACAGGAAGTAAACCAGCTGGGTGCACTTCACACAACAGACAGATTTTGACCAAGTTTGAAAAATCATAGTTTTGTAAATCAAATAGCATTTTAAATTTAGCAGAGAAATTGCCATTTAAAGGAATTTCCTGGTAGATCTTTTGCCAAGAATATAATTATCTCATTATTTATTTCTTAAGAAAAAAAATTTCCATATTGCAATAAAAGCTCAGAATTTTCAGGGAATTGGAAGATTCTTGTTATCAGTTCTTTCTTTCTTTCTTTTTTTGATCGACAGAGACTTAATTAAAAGAAAAACTCCTGTTTCCAATTTTTGTTGAAAATCTTTCTAAAATGCTTGACATTGACTTTTTAAAATCAGTGGGCAGTGGTTATAAATGAAAACTTTCTTGGTGATTAAAGATTTTGTAGCACATTTCTATCAGCAGGACACTGATAGAAGTTGTTTTTGTGCTGTGCATGAAAGGAAACACTGAAAATTACTTATCTAATATTGGAATAAAACTTCTAGCTTTCTTTCTTTTCAGTTGGTGTTTTACTTAAATGTTCAGCAGAGAATGTTGATTTACTCAGAAACTTTTGCTGGTTGGGTCATGGTTGAAGTTTAACTCTACCGGGTATACCTAATGAGAGTGTGTCTATGTTTGGAAAAACTAATACTTAGGAAATGAACTGAGGTGAAATATCTTTGGGTTTGACAAGGAATCACATTCTCACTGGAAAGAAAATCATTGTTTAAGCCAGCGGTCTTTGTTTTAACGTTTGGTTGTTGTTTTTAAGATTAAATGAGAAATGGCTCACAAACAGGCCCTCTTCAAACCAGGGACTTGGGGCAGCCCTCTCTAGGTAAACGGGACAGGAGGGAAAGCCACAATTAGAGCCTCGTTCATTCCCCTACACTAGGATTAATTTAAATCTAGCGAAGTTTATACAGTTATTAGGGTTATTATTAATCCCTAATTCTTGGTGCCACTGGAGATATAACAATAAACAAGAGACGGCCCCCAGTCCTCAGAGAGCTCACAGGTGGAAAAGCTGTTGTATTTGGGTGGGGTGTGGTTGGGGGGGGGTGGGTCCAATCAAGAGAGGAATAGTCTGGAATCTTTAACCTGCTAAGGTGGTGGAGGATGTGGATGCCAATGAGGAACACTGAGGAATGCCGATCCATTTTATTTCACCACAAAACTAGAATCGACCTCACAAGTAAAAAGCATGACTACTTAAATCTATATATGAACTGTAAAATTACAACTGTGAACTCCCAAGCCCACAAAAATAACACCAAGCTGTTGAGCTAAGCAGGATGGACCGTTCCCCCATTTTTCTGTTAATATTAATATACTACTCGTTAATTAATTTTGTCATCTGCTAGCACTTGTCACCAGACAAGCAGTAACAGGTGCCACAAGTTGCAGGAAAATGAAGACCTGAGAAAATTCTTTCCATGAGCTTAGCCTAAAACTGCTCTTTGGGAAATGATGATCTCTCCTTTTCTGGAGCAGCTCAGAGAGCCCCAGGGTTCTGTTGAAAGGATGTAGGAGCATCTGAGGTAGAGAAGGAGTGGGACTTATGTCCACAAGGATATATTGTTATTCCAGTCCCAGCCAGGAAGTCCCTCCAGAAAGTACCCTGCAGCTCCTTGGGAGGGGGCGGGGGGGGGGGGTAAGGATAGAAGTTCCTAAATGATGAGGATGTGCCTCACTCAGCTTTGCACCTTCCCTTAGTACTAATACTGTTTCAGAAAGTCACTGCTTAAGACTTAAACTGTTGAATGGCACCACAAGCTGGAATTTGGAACATACCTCCCTATAAAAACAATGTTATAATGTTTACTAGGTTTAAAGGAAATAGTGTTAAATTAATAATAAAAAGATACAAATGGGTTAAATAGATTTTATGGGCTGATCTTGGAGATCATCCTCCTATTTATTATATTATTTATACAGAGGGGTGCTTTCTTACATCTTTAGATGCAATTAGCTAATATTTATCTCCACGACGATCACGTACCAAGCACCTGCTGGACAGGCTGGGTCTCAGTTTCCTCTTGAGTTAAATGGAGGTAAAAACAATTCTTGCCGGCACCTGAGTGACTCAGTGGGGTAAGTGTTGGACTCTTGATCTCAGCTCAGGTCTTGATTTCAGGATCTTGATCTCAGGATTCTGAGTTTCAGCCTTGTGTTGGGCTCCAAGCCGGGCGTAGAGCCTACTTAAAACAAACCAGAACAATTCTTAACCTCATAGGTTTGTTATGGAGATTAAATGAATTATAATTTGTGAAAGTGCTTTGAAGAGTGCCTGACTCACAGAAAGTGCTTAAGAAATATTAGCTAGCCATTCTTAGTAGTATCACTGGTTTCTCCCACTATCTGAAAGTAGAGTGCTCCTAAGAAATCTTCCATAAGCTGAAATGTTGTAAAGCAAAGAAACAATTACTATGAATTTTTATGAAAAAATGTTGAGTGTTCCCAGACTCCAAAAATATCTTCTCCTAGGCTTTTCTGATACCTTAGGACACATCTTGCTAAGAGACGCACAAAATTAATGGACATAAAGCCCAGATGCTCACAGACACAGCTGGAAGCTCTGGTCCCCGATGCAGAGATGTGGAGGGTGGTTTCTAGGGAAGGAGCTTGGTGGGGCCAGGCTCACTGCTCCAGGCGCACAACCTCTATAACAGCCTGCTGCAAAAAAAAAAGTACATGCTGTTTTTGCTTTTCATCTTTTTTCTTAAAAGAGAAAGTCCTCTGTGGACTTCTTTTGGTTAGCGAAAAGTAGTACACGTGTAGTGTTTTCGTAAAAGTAAAGTGGCCTAGCACAAGCTTTTGAAAAGCAGAAGATTTCTGTATTTCACAGCAATAGGACGCAGACAGGGTCCCTTCCCCATGTGGAAATTCAAAGAATTTCTATAACAGAACATTTTGGTAGCTGAGGCCTGTCTGTATTATGAGAATTTCTTGGTGTTTTGGTCTTTCAGGGACCAGCTGTTCTCTGTGCAGTTGGGGCTGGACTGCCCTGTGAGCAGTTGGTATTTGTCTGTGTGGTTTGACTGGTAAGCAGAACCCTTTATGTTTTCCCCTGGGGCTGAGGATGGCAGCGCAGAGAAGTGGCAGAGGTCTGCTGGCTGTCTCTGGAAACTCTAACTAGTGGCCTTGCCTCCTGGGACTTTGCAACTCTACCCTCTGCATGTTTACTTGATGGCCAGGAAGGGCTGAGGCCCACAGATGTGAAGGCTACGGGCCTGCACGCCTATTGTCAGAAGCTCTTAGCTTTGGGAATATGTGGGTCTCACACTGCCTGCATAAATCCTGCAAAGGCAAAATTTGATAGTTTGATAGAAAGATTTTCTTCCCTGATCTGGAAGAAGCAGGCAAGAGGAAAAGTTTGACTTTTTCACTTTTCAAAATATGTCAAAGTCTTGTAGTTAGCTTCTTCAATTATGAAGTTCCAGAATTGTTTTGGACATCCTAAAGCAAACACACCAGTTTCTGAAGCTGTCAGAGATCTGGGATGGAATTTTTACATGCTTCTTGCCACTACGCCTTGCATTGCTCAAATTAGTCCCAAGTGGATTGAAGGGTGGAAGAGCTACACTTTCATGCTGCTGGTGAAATGCAGCCTATTAATACCCGAGTAACACCAAGGTGTACAGATCTGACAAGCTTGAGGCAAGCTATGACCAAGGTAAATAGGAGCTGTCTGTAGCAGAACAGAATGGAGAGCTGTGCTCCACAGCTGATGTTCATTTCACCATGGAGATTCGACTTTTGTCTTTTCTGACTTGTTCTTCATAATTAGCCCCTCTGGTCTCAGGAGACTTCTGTTCATTTTTGCTGGGGTCTCCCTAAGTGCATATTCTTTACCTTCACTCCTGGTAAAATAATTTCCATCCGTTCATCAACTTCTGCGTTTTCATTCTGAATAATTTAACATGTTACCCATGAAGACTTGGCCTTTACAGGGGGAAATAAAACAGGTATAAAACCATTTAACCGAGAGTATACAGATTCAGTTTTTAATCTTGGTAGGATTTGCAGGATTTCATTTTGTTAACTTTTCAGCTTAAAAGCTGGACAAAGATTTACTAAGAGGTAACATATTTATTTTGTCCCCTGCTCTCAAAGTTTCTTAAAAAGAGAAACTGTCAAGGGGAAAGCCTATGAAAGTATCTCTATATCAGTATTCACTATGAGGAGTACTGGGCATCTTGAACTTCTGTTTTGCTTTGTTACCATCTTTAGATATCAAGCTTCAGTTTAACCGGTACCGCAATTAGATTTGGGACATGAAACTGGTTTTCATCAGCACAGAGGAGCTGTAGCAGCAGAAACCCAAGAACTGGATACTGCCTGTATCTTTTGAGTGATGGGGTGGGGGTGGGAGGGCACTGGATGGGGGCAGGTGGACTTCAGATAAGTCCTTTCTATTATTAGATTTCTACAAACTGACACTTGGTACAGTGATCCTTCAAATTTAACATAAGACTGGTGTTTGGATTTGCAAACAGGATATATGAAAAAGGAAGAGCATCTACCTGCTGAGATAATGTTGCCTGTATTAGTTATGGTACCATGTCAAACATCTCAAAAGCCTTTTGAGATTCTACCGTAGAACCTTGACACTGCTATGGCTGCGGAGTACTCTTAGGCTCCAGAGCAAGGGTCTCAGTAGAAAGAGAAGTAGAAGCATGGGGCACACACTAGTAGACTCTCACTTCTGGTGCTAGAGCCACGGTTGGACAGGGACAGAATAGCTGTGATGGTAAAAGTGACTTTTGGGTCTATTTGAGAAGTGCTAGACTACTCTGTGACCCACTCACCCAAGCTGTTGAAGGAAGAAGTACAACCACTTGTAATCAAGACTGATGAATAAAGAAAACTTTACCTGCCATGAGATGAAAAGAGTGAGAAAGAGACTGAGGGGCTGCATTATGCCATGGGTTCACTGTACACTTGGAATTCGCGCCATTCTGGTTCTGGCTTTGTGACACTGGTCTAGTTGCTTAACCTTTCTGGCCTCATTTTTCTCACTGTACAGTAAGGATACATACATGAGGTTACTGTAAAATGAAATGATAAGAGGGCTCAGCCCAGTGCTTGGCACATGATAAACACTCAAGAACTGTTAGTGGTATCCTTTATCATTTTATTGGCATTTCAAGATTAACTGAACAAACATGAAAAAGCAATTTTAAGAACAGAGATGAAAAAATAGGTACATATACTCTATTAGGAGGTAAACCTGAGATGACTAATGTCATACCTGGAATTCACTCATGATTCTGACTGGCACCTTAAAGGAAATGCCTACTGTAGTTTTACTTTCTTAAAAGATAGTTTCATACACCAAAGTCATTTTATTTTCAAGACCCTAAGGAAACGTGGAAATTAGAAAAGAAATAGCATGAGTGTGACTGTATTATGAAGCAAGTAGTAATCATGAATATGGGAATGCATTTACCTTTTTAACTTCTCCGAGTAGATGAAGATTTTATGAGTACTAAGTGGAGAACTCAATATCCTTACTCTTTAATTCTTTGGGGTAGAGAAAGATATTGTTATAATTAAGCTACATTTTTTTCACTGATACTACACTTTTTTTTTAATTTTAAAGCTAGACGGCTAATTACCTTATATTTTATCTGAACTCTAGCACTTGCAAAATGCTTTAAAATTTTTTTGAAGCACTTTTACATTCTTTTAATAATTTGATCCTCAGGATGACATTGTAAGGTGATCAGAACAAGTGTGGAGCCATTTTTTACATTCTTCAAATAAGAAACAGGAGAAAAGTTTGAAGGACTCAGCTAGTGAGGGCTGAGGTTGGCGTTCAATAATCCTTACTTTCAGAATTTAAATTTGTTTAGATGTTTCTAGTTTGAGACGGATAGTTTAAAGGTTTTATTCATTTATTTAAGAGAGAGATACGGAGAGCACATGCACGCTTGGGGAGGGAAGGAAGAGGCAGAGTGAGCGAGCGAGAGAATCACAAGCAGGCTCCATGCCCAGAGCAGAGCCCCATCTGGGGCTCGATCTCATGACCCAGAAATCATGACCTGAGCCAGAATCAAGAGTTGGATGTTCAACTGACTGAGCCACCCAGGTGTCCCTGAAACAAATAGTTTAAATTGATCTACCCAACAATCCGATAGAAGGCAGAGTATTTTTAAAATCCATTTTACTCCTTAATCTCAACTAATGGGTCTTTCCACTTAACCATACAAACTCATTACTATAGTTCTGTATAAATTATGTATTTTTTTTTTTGAAAAATGGTATTTTAAACTTCAATCTGATTATGAGGCACCTGGATACTATTTCTAGTGAATAGTTTTTACTATTAAATTGAAGACATACCTCAAAGGTGTCAAATTTACTGACTAATTGGGTAGAGAATTTAAACTCCAACCTCACATTTGGGTGAAAACTGAAAACTTTAGTCACCCAAGAATCTATAAACACAAAATGACTAAAATGTATATTTAAAAGTTTTCATGTAAACAAATGGTTTCATGTAGATAGTACTTGCAAGAGAAACATTTGGGAAATGTTTGAGGACCACATCAAGGGCCTGTTGGTTTTGGAGGTTTTCATATGCTTCTTCTTGAGAAAATTTTCACTCTTCAAAATCTGGCTATGCTTGGAGATCTGTTGGGAGAACAGATACTCATCAGCCAGCTCCTGGTGAGGTCCCAGGGTTGCAGGATTCTTGTCTCATGGAACTGAAGAATGAATCTCACAACACAAAAAGGTGAAGCAAAATGAAAGTTTATTAACTGAAGATGAGAACAGAAAGAAAAGAAAGAAAAACTCTAAAGTGAGAGGCAACCAGAATGGGTTACCACAGAAGACTTTTAGGGTTGGTCTTTTATAGAAAACTGACCAGGGAACTTGGTAAATATCTTGTCTATAACATTTACCACAAACAAGGTAGATTTGTAAATATCATGTAAATATCCTGTCTATATTTAGAGCTAACAAGGTAGATTTGTAACTATCAGGTGAGTATCACATCTATATTTAGAAAAAACAAGGGGGGATTTGTTATGTTCCCTTCTCTTTGGTTAATATCTCATCTATAACATTTCCTCACATCTGAGATTTCTGTGACCCTGGTTACATAGTCAGCTTCCTGTGTAGCCTAGTCACCTAGCCCCCTACCTGTCTTTCGCTACCTAGCTTTGCCTGTCCCTTACTCACCAGCTCATGTGACTTTTACTCATTTCTAGAGAGGACCCCCCCTATAGGATCTGCTGAAAGCTACAGTGGGGGAAAAGAACCTCAAGGTGGCTGCCTTCCTACCCAAGGTAGACTGAAGAAAAAGCCTTTAAAAAATAATCATGTAGTGCTCGCTTCGGCAGCACATATACTAAAATGGGAACGATACAGAGAAGATTAGCATGGCCCCTGGTCAAGGATGACACGCAAAAAATAATCATGTAAGTTTGAGATGACATTCAGAAATCAAGGGTAATTTCTTTCTACCTTTACGCTACTTTGGAATGCACTCTCACTCCTGGACCCCTACCTGGCCTGATCAGTTGAGTGACAAGTGATGCAAATCGAATGTTGTGGAAGCTGGAACAAATGTTTAAAAGAAATTTGGGAAACCTTGCTTAGGGCTTCCCTGATCAAGACAAACACACACACACACACACACACACACACACACAAAACAAAACAAAAACCAGTCACCTTGCTTCAGCCCTTGGTAACTTCTGATTTATTGCTTTGTGAACACCTGTAACTTTTATGGTCTGTAGCACTTTCTTTGAGGTTTGTTACCTTGCATTGTGTTATTACTGTTCTTATTTTTTTTTTTTATGGACATGCCTTGCTTTCCCAATTAAATTGAGGAGAGGACACATTTTATAGTGTATGTCTTTGGGTTGTGTATTTCTACACAAATAGTTGTATATTTCTTTGGGTTCTTACATATTTACCCTGCTAATCTACACTGAGGAGATATTCAAGACCAGGGTGACTGCTAATAATAAGTACACATTCCCTATTGGAGATTCTGATACTTTCCATTCCCCATGAAGGGAATGAAGAGTGCATCACTTTCCTAGAGAGGCACTTATGACTTCACTAAGTTAACACAGTGATGTCTACAGATACAGCTGAGTTGGAAAAAAATCAGCTCAGAAATAATTTAGAGTTTAAATATCAAAGAGTTATGCCATTCCCTTACTTAGTGTTCGAGTTAGGTTAATCAGTAATATAACAGCTCAAACTGAGTTCAAGCCTGTGGGGATAGTTGAGTTTTTCCTTCCTCGTATTTTAGGAAGATATAACAGGAATTAGATTCAGAACCTTTGTTGGGAGACAAGATAAATTGTTTAGCTGCAATATAGCTTTATTTGGAAGAAAACACAGAGACATCTTTTTACTCAAAGGACCAAGAGAGACACACAAGCTTCACTTAGGAGCCTACGTAAATAGTATCTTAATTACTTCTCAAAACAAGCCACATTGAGCTGATAATCACACACAAGAAGCTGTTTCGGCTCACAGCACTAATTACAGTACCTTCCACAGCATCATACCTCTACCTCTCCATCTCCCGTTCTTGTTCTCTCTCCGCTTTGGATTTACTTTCATCTTAGTGGGAGGGGCAACTTGACTTGTGTCAGTGACTGGTACACTGGAAGCCAGGCACTCTGGGAAACAGCAAGCAAGAAGATCCCAATGGAAATGGAGATGCTCCCTTCATGGGTTAACCATAGAATCAAGCATTTCTTCTGTTTTTCTTTGCTCAGGAGAAGAGAGAGATCTGGCTTCACTGCGTGCGTGTGCGTGCGTGCGCGTGTGATATCGGAGTAGCAGCATAGACTGTTCCAGGAATTTCAAAAGAATATATGGCAATAAAGTGGAAAATAGAGGCAATTACTGTATTAGGATAGTTTGGGTCAAACTTTTCTTGACCTATACAGATAATTGCCTTGTTTATGCCAAGGCAGTCTGCTTAGCACAAATAACCTTAGCAAACCTAAGGAATGCGTGAATGGGAACGTTATCCTTCCCCATGTTATGTGCATGATAGCATTTAAGGTTGGCTTGAGAATTTTAAGATATATTTGCATACTGTGTGTATCTCTAAAAACAGCTACACTGGGGTGTGTATAAACACAGCTTGTTATGAAGAACATTGGAATTTCTGCCTGCCCAAAATACCTCTGCTAGACCTCACCTCACCTTCGTTGGAAATTCCTTTCATTTGTGACCAGTCTGATCCCAGATACTAATTTGTTTAAACTGTCTTAGACTCAATTTCCTCAACTGTAAATGGAGGGGTTGGATAAACTCTACTTTCTGTGGTCTGTTTTCCCACGTTCCTTCCCTTCTTTCTCCCAAGGACTTAGTTTTATGTTTAGTGTTCAGTATTTTCCTGTATTCAACTTGTAGGGTGTTATAGATAATTTTAATTATACTAGAATCAAAATGTCAAATTCTAATCTTAGAAAAACAGATTCTAATTGACTAAGATTGCCCTTAGCACTTTCTTATCAAGGAATTGTTCCCTATGCAAATCTTTGATAACCTTTCTCTAAAAGGACTCAAGTTCTGAACCTCCACCTTGACCTAGCCTTTCTGTTTCAGACTTAACATCTTCATCAACCTCTCTGCTTCTACTAGTGGGTTAAAGGCTACCAATAGTTGAGACAGAGCTAACCTCAGTTTGATCAGGTCTTACATTTTTTTTAAAGCGAGGCAGTGTGAGTACAGTAATTTTTGCTGCTTTTTCATAACATCTTGAACTCGAGAGCACATCCCCACATTGTAAGGTAGAGATACTTAATTTTTAGGGGGAGCAAGGCCACGCCTGACTTCTGTGCCCACCACTGTAGGCCTTTTGGTCTTAATCTCAGAAAATCTCAGCTGGCTGTCTCCCTCAGTTTGTGTCCAGCAACAGCAGTGGTGCAGTGAAGGAAACACATATCTAAATACACACATACACAGAGTTCATGAAGTTTCTCCTAGCAGAGCAAAATGCCACCTAAGGGATGCATTTGGAAGAGGAGGGGATGAAGAGGAGACTCCAAAAAAAATTTTTTTTTAACTGCAGTATAATTGACATATTACATATATACATATTATATTAATTTCAGATGTAAAACATGATTCAACATTTGTATGTATTATGAATGGTCATCACAATAAGTCTAGTTAACATCAATCACCATACATAGTTACAACTTTGTTTTTCTTGTGGTGGGCCCTTTTAAGATTTACTCTCTCAGCAACTTTCAAATATGCAATACAATATTATTAACGATAGTTGTCATGCTCTATACCCGCATAACTATTTCACTTTATTTCTTGTAGATGGGGTCTTTCTATTTTTTAATTTTTATTCAGTTTATTTAAACTAAAAAGCCACAACAGTTTACCCATTTCTCCCACCCTCTGTTCCTAGCTTCTTACAACCCTCATCTGTTCTCTGTATCTATGAGTTTGTGTTTTATTTTTATTTTTTGATTCTGTATAAAAGAGAGATCATACGGCACTTGTCTTTGTCTGACATTTCAGTTTTCTCTTAGCGTAATGCCCTTGAGGTCTATCCGTGTTGCTGTAAATGGCAGGATTTTATTCTTTTGTTATGGATGAGTAATATTCTCTTTTATTTTATTTATTTATTTTTTAAAGATTTTATTTATTTATTTGACAGAGAGAGAGACAGATGAGAGAGAGAGGAAATATAGCAGAGGGAGTGGGAGAGGGAGAAGCAGGCTTCCTGCTGAGCAGGGAGCCCGGTACAGGGCTCTATCCGAGGACCCTGGGATCATGACCTGAGCCGAAGGCAGACGCTTAACGACTGAGCACCCCGAATGATATTCCCTTTTAATGCATGAATAATATTCACATTTTCTTTATTCATTCATCTATCAATGAACACTTAGGTTGTTTCCATATATTGCTATTGTAAGTAATGCTTCAGCGAACATGGAGGTGCATATATCTTTTCAAATTGTGTTTTCATTTTCTTAGGATAAATACCCAAAAGTGAAATTGCTCCATCCTTGCCAACACTTGCTATTTCTTGTCTTTTTCATAATAGATGTTCTAGTAAGTGTGAGGTGACATCTCATTGTGGTTTTGATTTGCATTTGCCTGATGATTAATGATATTAAGAATCTTTTTGTGTGTTTGTTGGCCATCTGTTTGTCTTCTTTGGAAAAATGTCTATTCAGATGGTTTGCCCATTTTTTAATTAGGTTGTTTTTTTTGTGATTGAGTTGTCAGTTCTTCATATATTTTGGATAGTAGCCCCTTATTGGATATTTGATTTGCAATCATTTTCTCCCTTTCAGTAGGTTGCCTTTGCTGTGCTGAAGCTTTTTAGTTTGATGTAGTCCTACTTGCTTGTTTTTACTTTTGGTGTCAGATTTAAAAAGTCATTGCCAAGACCGATGTCAAGGAGCTTACCGCCTATGTTTTCTTCTAGAGTTTTATGACTTCAGGTCTTACATTCAAGTCTTTAAATCCATTTTGAGTTAATTTTTGTGTATGGTGTAAGATAGGGGTCCAATTTCACTCTGTTGCATGTGACTCCAGTTTCCCAGTATCATTTATTGAAGAGACTATCCTTTCCTCATTGTGTATTCTTGGCTCCTTTCTTATAAATTAATTGGCTATATGTGCATGAGTTTCTTTCTGGGCTCACTCTTCTCCTCCATTGATCTGTGTGTCTGTTTTTATGCCAATACTGTACTGTTTTGATTGCTATATCTTTGTAATATAGTTAGAAATCAGGGAGTGTGATGCCTCCAGCTTCATTCTTTTCTCTCAAGATTGCTTTGGCTCTTCAGGTGAGACTGTCAATTTTTAACTCTAGAAGCCTGAAAGTATGTCTCAAGTTATAGTCAGTAATATTTCCACATGGCACACAGACATTTATTGAGTATCCATCCACTGGGTGTTAAGTCAGGGGGCTGGGTTCTTGGTGGGAGATGTACAAAGCTAAATGGGGTGCTTGTCAAATTCAGTTTCTAGAAGTTGGGCTCCCCCCAGTCCTAAATGCCTCGTAATTCAAGTACCATTAAATGCATAATCCAGGCCAAACTTGCCAAGTTCAGTCTTGAATAGCACCTGATTCCCACCTGAAACTGTAAATAGTCTCAGGTTTACTCAGAACTTGGCTTTCATACAGATACCTCAAGTTCCAGGCTCAATGAAAGATGAGTAAGCTGTGGGGATGCTCTCAGCATTTCAAGCCTGAGCTTAGAAAAGTAATGAAATGGACATCCAGACAAGGACTGTCAATTGAGAACACTTCATATCACGCTCCAAACTGAAAGTGATTGAAAGAAGACTTTTCCTCCTTTCTTTCCTCCCCCCTCCCTCCCTCCCTTCCTTTCTTATAAAAGCTATAAATATTCGTATAATCTGTTGGAGTTTCTAGAAGAATAACTTCCTGCCCCCGGTACTGTGCACTTTCTTTATTAATCAGAGTGAGACTATGAAGTGTGAAGTACACCTTGTGTACTTGTGAGACAGCCCAAGAAATCACTCAGAATGTCTCCACTTTGTGAATTACTTTTACAAGTGACAATTTAGAAGTGCACAATCCCAGGCTACGCTAAAGTAAGGTACTATCCCCAATTCAGCAGTTATTTTTAACAAGACCTCAATGCTCTCTTTACAGCTCTCAGTTGAGCACTCTTGCAAACTCATGCTGTCATTCCAAACTTTTCTACCGAGTTTCTGCTGCCAGGAGCTGTTGAAGACTTTGCTAAAACTTTCTTTAAGATACTATGTGTTTTCCCTCTGATGAGTGATTTAATCTGATTTATTAAAGGAAATCATTCTTTGAGAATGATTTAGTATCTTAACAGTAATCCTTTGTCATTTTAACTTGCTTTTTAAATGAAAGAATTTTACCTTTATTGTAATTTCCCTTTTTTTAAAACTTAATATTTGTTCTAATCTTAACTTAGGGACAGAAGTTCAATCTCTTCCATTTATTTGAACATTTGGGGGTGGGTGGGTATAATTAAAAGGAAAGAGTTTCATGAAACATGGTCATAGAGGGGGAAAACAGTCTTAATGAGAGTAAATACGACTTGACCCATTTCAAAGTCCTTATTTAAAACTCTTCAAATTTTACTTCCTTCAGGAAACCTCCCCAATTACATGAAGTAAGGAGTTGAAGGAAAAGGTAAAAATAATCTTTCTAAAATTACCTTTAAGCGTCTTCCTATTTCACTCATGACTTATAGGTATATATTTTAAGAGCAATAAATTATTCATTTTTTTTTTAGCATAGTGTTTAAGCTTTTGAAAGTCAAATATGTAAGTTTTAATCTTGAATATAGAACCCAATGCAATTTAGTTGGCCTTTATACTTAAAGTACCAAACAAGGTCTTAACTGTTCTTCTTTTTACATTGTAAGAACTCCACGTCTTACATTGATCTTGGTGACTCAGACTAATGATCAGGCATTCCCGTAAACAAATAACAACAAAGCAGATAGAACAAATCCATCTTGAGGACTGAAGCAGTAGAATGGGTAATCATATTAACTCTTGGTCCATGGCAAGTCTATGCATGTTCACAAGGAAAATCCATTTCCTTGTTCATTCATTCATTCAGTTAGAATTTTTTTGCAAGCTTTTTTTTGTATAGCAATAGTCATTCCAGATCAGGGGTTGTTAGACTATGACCTGCAGGCCAAATCTGGACAGCTGCCTGTTTTTGCATGGCTCATGAGCTAAGAATGGTTTTTACATTTTTAAATGGTTAAAAAAAATAAAAAGAATAATATTTTATGAAACATCAAAATTATATTAAATTCAAATTTTGGTGTTCAGAAATAAAATTTCAATGGAACACACACATGCATCAATTACCTGTTGTCTATGGCTGCCTTCATGCTTCTAAACCAGAGCTGAGTAGTTGCAACAAATGCTATACGGCCTGCAAAGTCTGAAACATTTACTACCTGGCATTTTACAGAAAAAGTTTGCTGATCACTGTTCTGGACACTGGGAATTCAACAATGAACAAAATAGGAAAAAAATTCTGTATTTATGAAATTACATTCTAATAGGAACATAAGAAAAATGAATGAACAAGATAATTTCAGGCCTTTGAATGTATTACAAAGAAAATGCAACCGAACAATGTGAATAGAGGGTGAAGATGGTTAATTTAGGAGGTCTTTGTGGCAGTGGGGATGAAAGCCGAATGACAAGAAATCAGCCATGAAGAATCTGGAAACAGAAAGTTCCAGTCAGAGAGAACAGCAAGCAGAGGGTCTGAGCAACAAGGAAGCAGGATGGTATCACAGAGGGATGGGGACAGTAGCAGGAGGGGAGATCTGACAGGGAGCTAGAATTAGGCAGGGGCAGGGTCACAAAAGGCCGCTTAGGATGAGGCAAGTTTGTATTTTTCTCTATGGGCAAAGAGAATTACCTGAAAGTTTTTATGCCGAGGAATGATATGATCTGAATTAATTTTAGAAAGATCAATTTGACAATTGTGTGGAAAAGAGATTCTTATGGAAGTCAAAATGGATGCCATGGTTAGAGGCTGTTTTAATCAACCCAGTGAGAGCTGATGGTGGCTTGCATTAGGGGGGCAGCTAGAGAGATGGGAGAAATTGGAGAGATTTAGAATCTAGATTGGAGGTGAGCTGTCAAGGCTGCTGTGGGGGAAGATGGAGGAAAGAGAAAAATCGTTGTGTATTACACTTGGGTTTTTGGCTAAACTGGCCATTTCCTAATGATACTGTACTCAAAACTACTGAAATATATGAACTTATGTCTCAAATAGGACTTTCTGTTCCATGAATAAACACTTGTTTTCTACTAGAAGTGTAGTTATGCATATACCTTAGTGTTTTACTCATTTTTTTCCTTTCCCGTCTTTCCTGAATGTAGAAAATGATTGACATCATCCACTAAAGTCATATTAACTAGAAGGACAGATGGAGAGCTTTAAACTGAAGTCCCTGTGTGGACATCTTCCTACAGAGACTGGGGAAGAAGTGCAATGGCCATGGAAGACCAGCCTAGCACCACCTGTGACCTTTGCCTTACATAGGTGATCTTTTGTTCATTTGTAGGTAATAGGGCAATGAACAATCAGATTTCCTTGTGACATTCTCACTATTGCTCTTAATTCCAACAGATACCTGTAACACTGATTCACTTATAACCTGTATTTTCCCAGGCTGTAGAAATGTTATATTTGCAGAAAGAAAACACATTCCTTCCAGTTTTGTCAGCATGACCAAACATTGATGATGTGTACCTGCAAAAAATTATTGTGCAAAAATTGGGGATGTGATCTTAACCAACATTATCATTAAAAAGATGAAATGAAGGAACAAAAAGACCTTTCCTAGATTTTTTTTCAATCTCCTATAAAAAGGAAACCAGAACTTTAAGTTTGTGCACAGATGATCCTTCTAGGTACACTAATGACTTAGGAAGATGACATGACTTTAAATAGTTTCAGTCACTGAGATGGTTGAAAAAATGAACTGGGTGATAGGAAGGTTGTAGTAATCAGCATGAGATTCCTCAGCATGTGAGGAACACACACACACACGCACACACTGGTGACTCTTTGAGTCCCTACTTGAGCAGTTGGCTGGGTTATGACAGCCTTTCCTGAGACAGGAAACCCCGAAGGGAAACCACTTGGTTGATGAAGGGAATGAACTTCGTTTCGGACCTATGTTGAGTCTGGATTGCTCATGTGTCTCCACTTAAAGACACTCAAGAGAGAATTGGAGATATATGGACTGGGAGCTCATAGAAGAGATGGAGATTAAAGATTTGGGATGATTTTGGAATCTTGGGAATAAATAAGATAGCCCAGAGAAAATGCAAAGAGTGAAAAAGCTAATATTTACTCTCTAAGGGGTAGGATAAGAAGAGAAACTTGTAAAGAAGATTGAAAAGGAGGAAGCAGAAGGTAAGTAGTAAACCACTGGTGTGGGGAGCCATAAAGCCACGAAGAATATTTTCAAGAGTGATCAACAGTTTCAAAGCCTGAAGAAAAAGCAAGTGCTAAAATAACTGAAAATAATCACTGAATTTATTTATATATAGACTTTGGTGATCCTGATGAAGGCCATCCTGGTAGAATCATGGCGGAGAAAACTAGATAACAGTGGATTAAGGAGTATGAGTGGCAAGTGAGAGAGCAAAATGGGTATAGTCAAGTTTTTCAAGAAGGTTGACAATGAAAAGTAGAAGAGGAGATATTTGATTCAAAGGATGTTAGAAAGAGGAAGATCCTCCTTCCCAGTCAAAAGATTCGAGTTTGTTTAAATACTGATGAGAAGGAGTAAGAAAGAGAGAAGGTTGATATGTAAGAGAGAGAGGAATTAATTACAGATCAGTGTCCCAGACAACACTGGGGATGAAATTTACAGTACATGTTGAGGGATTGGCTTTATATAAAACGATAGATTATCCAATTTTTCCAGTATGAGAAAAGAAAAGGAGGTTTGAAAACAAAAGTTGATTTGATAGAAGTTAAGAAGTTCTCTTATGATGACTTCTATTTTCTCAGTGGAGTAGGAGGAAAGGTTCTCAGATGGAAATGCAAGGTAAAGTGTAACTGTCAGACTCGAGGGGGTTGGAGAGAGCTTGAAGCAGTGTGAAAAGTGGAAGCAACGCTAAGGAATTTTGGTCAACTCCTTGACAGCCAAGTTGGGGAGCCCAGCTGAGAGTGGTGATCACAGATTTATGACGGTGAAATGCCCAATTGTTACTTCTCACCAGCACCACGCAACACTGAACCAGACCCGCTAAGTTGCATGGAAAAAGTAAACAGTTGAGTTCACCTAGTGCTGGGGTTTTGCCAAGCAGACGCTATGGAAAGAGAGTGGGGCAGGGGAATCCAGAGCATTGGTAAGAGAGAAGTCAGGATGTTCAACCACAAAATCTAAGCAGGGTAATTATGGCAGTAAAGACAGAGAGGGCTGTTAGGCAAGGAAAGAGTACTAGGGGACTGGAGGTCCTGATGAGCTCCAAGCACTCATTTTAGATCCAGTATACGTTTGATGAACACTCAGTTGATAGTATGGGTATATAGATGCCCATTTCCAAGTGCAAACACCAAAATCACTGGACTCTCATCTGTACATCCATTTCTCCATTACCAACACCACTACTCGAACTGAGGGGGTCAGTTTATTGAATCAGAATATGTCATCCTGCCTTTAAACCTTTTGTCATAATAATATCCAGTGTTAATGCCTATTCCACTCCCTTTTGTCTACTCAAATCTTACCCATCTTTTAATGTTTAGCTCTGGCTTTCACAAAACGTCCTGCTGAAAAAAAGCATAAAGGAAAAACAAAATCCTCTGACATTTACAGAGCACCTATTATGTTCCAGGAAATGTACTGTTCTGATTCAGTCTGGGCATTGGAACACTCATCTTCTTTTTGAATGTGAATTGTCTTTATTGTCTTTAGCACTATGTGGCAGTCCTTTCAGTTTACTTGTATCAAGAGACTTTTTTCGGTCTATGTCTTAATTTCATATTTTCTTGATGGCTTAATTATGTTGTATTTTCCATAGCACCTTTTGGAATGGATCGAACATAGAGACCTAAGCTCATAAATCAAGAATATGAAAATACAGATGACAGACTAAAGAGTATGGAAAAAGGAAAAGAAATATGAGTTCCAGTTGTTGGTCTTTGTATGAGCTAGGGATTGGAAAGAAATGGAGAAATATTGTCCTAATGTCCCAAAATTATTAACCTGCCTTCTAAAAGTGAGTAATTTACTGCTGTTTCAGTGGACTCAGACCTGATATTTGTTATGGAATGTCTTACAGTCAATTCTGCATGACTCTTTCACTTGAAAAACAGTCAATAATGGGTAGAGACACAGATTTCTCTTTATTAGTTGTGTTTCCATATATTTATGAGTTGACAATTCAATAAAATATAGTTGAGTATTTATTTTAAAAAAACTGTATAATTCAGGTAGTTTTACATTAAAATTTTTGTACTGTTGAGTAAAAATAGTATTTAAAGTTAGCTAAAACTTTAAAAGACTTGACCCATGTAAAATACACTGGTGTTTATAAGTCAGATATGAATGCCAATAGTTCAAATTTCAGCAGCAGTAGAGTAAAGTTTTGGAGTTAAATCACTGGAATTGGCTCATTAAAGGTATTTTGTGGCATCTCGTTGAGAAATGGTGTGAATTTTTCTTTAATGAATCATCAGAACTTTCTTCACTTCCTCTTCCAAATTCTCCTCCTACTTGATTTTAAGGAGGTTTATAATATTTTTACATTCAAAAGCTAAACTTCACTTAAAGGCTTTGCCAACATGATGTTCATTTCATAGACAAATTAATTCAAGCACAGACAAGTTATACTTGTCTGAGTTCCTGCAGAAAGTTTTTGCCGGAACCAGCAATAGAACTGGAGTTTCCTATTTGCAAATGAGGTAACTATTTTAGAACACTCTCTGCTGTATGTTTAGTGGGTAAAGACTGTCAAACTTGTTATACAAGACGAATGGATCAAGGCTTTTTTTTCCTCCCCTTTTTACAACATCACCTTTTGTATGGAGATCTTCAGTTTCTTCATTAACCTCAATTAAGTTTACTAAAGGAGTGTTGATTTTAGTGAAAATGTACAAAATATTTCAGTATTTTGAATGCTTAGCAAGCTCTTACCATGGGAAAGGGGGGCTTTTTCTCTTATAAATTTACAGTGACAGATATATCATTAAGATGACAAGACCTAGGCCATTTTATAATTCATATGTGTATAGTACTCTGATCCCTGGATATACCATAGCAGTGGAGTCGAGGTTTTCATACACTTGATTGTGCTTTCTAAAGGTAAGGTTATTTTCACTTGTTAAGATAGAAATGTATGCATATTATAGAAAAATTAGAAAACACAGACATATAAATCGAAGAAAAATAAAATACATTACTCTGAGTTAAACTCTTTGGACACTTAGGTGAGTATAGTTCCATACCCACCCTGCTTCTCTATGTAGATGTTTATGGATATATGTATCTCCCTCACATCATATAGACAAATTTTTTACTTGCTTGTATACTTAGTAATTACCTTTACATGCCATTATGTACCAATAGCTATATTTTATATCTTCACTTTATTTTTAGCAACTGTGTAATATACTTTTATGTAGGTACATTCCAACTTATTTAACCAGTTTCTATTATTGGACATTTGATGGTTTCTAACATTTTGTTATTACAATCAGCACAGTGGTATACGTCCTTTTCTGTATGTCTTCCTGCACTTTCTTAATTATTTCCCGAGGCTAAAATTTCCAGAGGAATAACTAGGCCAAAGTTTGGGGCATTTGAAAATCTGATAATTACTAGCTAAATTGTTCTCCAGAAGGTCATATAATTTACACTCTGACCAAATAAATATGTGAATGCCTCTCTCCTCTCACTAACAGAAATTAAACTATGAATTTTCATCATCTCATTCTGATTAATACAGTAACTGTGAGATAGCAGAACAGATTAGAAAAATTGCTAATGGTCACACATCTAGAAAGTAACAAGGGTGGGTGTCAAGTTTTCCGAACAGCCATCCCACATATTTCTTTTATATTACACATTTCTTGCCATCTTGCTGTTGATGGTGGCAATTCCAAGAAAGCCGTCAGGAAAGAACCTGAATGGGAATTCTAGCACGCCACATCCTGACTCATGCCTGTGTGACTAGCAGTGCCCTGGCCTCCAGCCATTGGACTGTGGTGGCACAATTTTCGTGTTCTGAGAAAAGTCTGTGCTGTCAGACTGCTTGTCCAGGCGGGCCCTGAAGCCAATCGAAAAGGGAGGAGGAACGAAACATTTGAGGGTCACCAAATTATAGACTTTGTAACGTGGCCCTAAAACCTTTTGAGTCTTGCCCTTTATTATGATTGAAATAATCCAGGCCTTCCATCTGATCTGAGGGTTTTTAATTGGTGGGTTTATTTATTTATTTTTTTTATTGTAAGATTCATACAAACAGAATCCTGTTTTTGTTTTCATGTATACAAACACTCAAGTATCCAGGTTCTCATAAGTGAAACAAAAGAAGAGGTGGTGAAGGAGAAATTGCCTTTTGGATAGAAAGATGTAAAAGTGGGATTTTTTTTCTTGGTATTATATGGTTAGGTAAATATTTAACTCAAGTTTAAAGAAAGAAAAAGAGCAATAATGAGTTCAGTGATGTGTTTGCAAAGTAGTAAAAACTATTTGGCTATAGAATCATATAGAAAACCGTTACTGCAAAGGGGCAAGTGATATTGATGAGAGATTAATAAGCCCGTGGGACTAGTAGGCACTGTGGAAGTAATAAGATGACCAGTTACAAGCTCTGTCTTCAGGAGTGTCTCATGGTGTAGTGACAAGAAGGAAGCTTTCCTGACCACGAGTTTTGGCTTGGTTCAGTTGTTCTCTTCTGTGCTGCAGTCTTGCTCTGTTCTCCTGTCATCAAACCTACATCATAAATTGAAGTCATCTATTCACTTGTCTGTTGTGCCCGTTGGACAAGGAGCTCCCTGAGGGCAGGAACTGGGCTCTGCTGTTGTACTGTGCTCACCATGAGAGGCTGCATAGAAGAGAGACTGTGGGAACTTAATAGACAGAACCAAATTATAATATAGGAAACATTGCATCATATTTTATCATTTTGGGGCAGTAATTATGTTTTGGTTATTATATTCTCTGCCTCTCAACAATATTGGGCTATCCTCTTTAAATTGATTAAATAGATTTATATTACTTTTATAAATTTCAGTTTTTATTAATTTTTCAAACTTAGGCAAATTATTTAATCCATGACCTCAATTTTTCTCATCTTCAAAGGAAGGGTGTTAGACTAGACCAATAATTCTCAACTGATGTTGGTGAGACCAATCCTGGTATTCAGAGATGGGGTAAGATATGTTAGACTATTCATTAAAATATTTGTGGTTTGAAAAAACATTCTCAATATCATTATATAATTTTATACTTGGAAAAGAAAATGAAAGGTACTTTATTTCTGTAATACTAAACAGTAGAAAAAAAGCCCTGGAAAATGTTGACTCCCAGGTTTCACAGAGGTTGGGGGCCAACTATTTTTTGGGAGGGGGATTAGAATCTCTAGGGCAGGTGTGGAAGGGACCATAATTTACATTATTTTATGTTTTTCAATGAGTTCAATAAAGGTGAGAGATACTGCATTAATCTGAAGAAACTCTAATCATCTAGGATTTCATCATGGCTGACATATACCTTGTTTTTCTTTGGATTTATTGAAAAGTTCAGTCTCCCCCCGCCTTTTTTTTTTAACTTACCGTATTTTGAAGAAAGGCAAAACTATAGGTCACATTAAGACAAGGCTCAGAAAAATAAGATAAGAAAAAGAGTTAGACTGAGTTACTGAAGTATCAATGTGTAGAGTTTTTGTTACTCGTTACTTCATGGACTTGCCCACGTGTTTAAAGGCCAGGCTGATAGTTTAATTTAATTTAATTTAATTTAAGTTTACTTTTTTGAGAGAGTTGAAATACAGCATAGCATGTTTGGGTGATTGGTTGCTGCCTTTCTGAGGGACTAGAGGCTGTGTTCTCATGGTGCTTGGGGTCTGTACTTACAGGAATTTTTTAAGGGTTAACTCTCTGCTGTTTGGTGTCTGAATGACTTCATACAATAAAACGCTTCCAGGTTATACAACTTGCATGATTTCCATATGCCTTTCCCGTCATGAGTAATCCATAACCACAACAAAAATATAAAATGATTTGAAATGCCCAATACAAATTTTTTAAAAACTAGATTGAAATGTCACCCCATTATAGGAGGATACACAATTCACTTCCTGCGATATCCTCTTCTCTGGGGCTCCCCTCGCCTGGCTCGTGGTGGAGACAGCTGTGCTGTTTATATTCTGTAACTGTTGGACACCTGCTCCATGCTCTTCAATCTCTCTGGTACCTCGATGACGTGGCCACACTCCTGTTGCCCCACGAGTCAAGTGAGCCATGACATTTTTCACATTAGTTAAAGGCCAACCTGGGCTACTTTTACTCTCTGTTTTGCCTGTGTGTATATCAGATATACAGAAGCAGAAACCATTTGTCCTGTTTTGTGGTATTTTTAGCTTTGATTCCAAACTACTACATAGTTTTAGACTAAGTTAGGGCGTTGTTAAATTTTAAGCATAGTTTACAGATTTAGAGTTAGCAAGTCTAAAGTTTGATTTTTAGACTTAATCTTTAGTACTTTAAGTACTAACTCTTAGTTCAGAAGCCCAGTTCTTCTGAAGAGCAGATGTCAAGGAGGGATTAGATGGGCAAAGGGGAAATACTTTTGAAGGAAAAAAGGGGTTGGGGACATGAATAGTCAAGAAGAAGCTTCAGGAGAGAAGAGAGGATTGGGCTGGAAGCAGCCTCAGACCCCAGTGCAGTTCTGAGAAAGTCTCAGCAATGTCAGTGGGGATCCCTGAGCTCCTCGAGCTCACTTCCCATCAGAGGAGTCCTCTGTCAGGCAGAAGTGGCCCAGACTTACTCCTCCTACTGTGTTCTCATTGTCTGGAGCAGCCAATGGGAAGGAGACCTAACATGAATGCTGCAGTGGGTCCAAAGTTATGGCAGTTTGAGGTTGTCAGACAGCTATGT
Organism: Zalophus californianus; assembly: GCF_009762305.2. Classification (NCBI taxonomy): domain Eukaryota; kingdom Metazoa; phylum Chordata; class Mammalia; order Carnivora; family Otariidae; genus Zalophus; species Zalophus californianus. The sequence continues at coordinate 48,277,950 of NC_045601.1, forward strand.
TCCCTGCAGCAGGTACTCTGGAAGGGAGAATTGAAAGGGGTAACTCCATGGCCACCGAAGTGCCTAACCGTGTGACCTTAAATCCTCAGGATTCTCAGCAGAACTTTCCAAAGCTTATGGGCATTTTTCCCTCTGTTCTCCACTCCCATCTCCAGCCCAACTCATGGTGATTCATTCCATTCTTAGATTCTCAGTCTCAGTCCCTTCAGAACCAGTTTAGATGAGGAAGCTACACCTTTGGAGGCTCACTGTTGTTTGGTATTTATTTTCTAGCCAATACAACCACTCCTTTAAAAAAATATCCTAATTCTACATGCATTTCAGGGATGAAATTCCTAGCACTGTGGAAAAACACAGAGGACACAAGATAAATAAGACATGGACCCATACCCTAGAGAGGTATGTATGTACATATTAGCAGAAATTTTAATAATGTGATAAACCAGAGGAACAGACTGGACACAGAAGGGGTCTATCTTGACCAGCCTGGGCAAAGTCTGAGCAGAGTCTTCAAGGACAAATACAACTTACTCAGACAAAAAATGCAGTCAGAGGCAAGTCTAGGCAGAAGCAAGAAAGTACGTACTATAAAAAAATGGAGTGTTCCTGGAAGATAAAGGGTCAGGCTTAGAGGTAGGCAGGATCCAGATTTATGCTTGGGAACTTGTACTTGATGGTGTTAGCCATGGTCACAGGTGTGGCAGAGGCTTTGGGTGGGTACGACTCGAGAACAGTAGGAAGCCAATGCCTATTGGATATTTATTTCCATTCATTCATTGATATTTTTTTGTAATAGGATAGGAATCTTGGGGAAAGATCGACTTACACTCAAAAGACGTGGGTTCCAATCTCAGCATCATGGCTCACCATAGTTTAGACCAGTCACATATTCCAGAAACAGAAGTTTCTGTTATTTATAAATGGGAAATGACACTTGGCCTGACCCCTATGGAAATACCGCAAGGATCAAATGAGCTGAGACAAGACTCTCTGAACACACTTTGCAAACTTTCAGCCTGTAAAAATTAAGGGACTGTTATCATGTACTGCTCAGGAAATAACAGCACCTGGGAAAAACCACAGAGTGTGGTTTTGTAAGAAGTTGCTCAGCCTTCAAGGGAGAAAATGCCTGGCTCAACATTGGCCAAGAGGAACAGGTCTGGGAAATTACGACATGAGGTAAAGCAAATGGGGTTTCTGTTTTGTTTCTGGAGATCACGGGTTCTTAATTGTCATTCTCATTGTTTACCCTTCCTCACCACAAGTGGTTCTGAAATGAGAGGAAGTTCGGTCAGGGAGTACTAATAAGGCAGAGGAGATGGTTCAAACTTACTTGATGTAACAGATAGAAACTAAACCACTTTAATGTGGGGAAGGTAGTAGGCTAGACATTGGGTATGTGAGTGGGCATTCGTCTTAAGGATGAGAAACAAGTTCAGCTTTACCAGAAAACTTTCCAACTTTCTAGGAGTACTGTGGGATCCCTGTTTTCTCATATTTCCAGGGAGAAATAGTGCATATTATCAGATAAATAATATTTGCCCTTTTACTGCTTTTCTGCAAAAAAAAAAATCCTTCCCTTACTAGCTTTGTTGAGGATTACTTTAATTCTCAGGGAAAAAACTACTAAAAATATAATCAATACATTCATTGTTGGTGAGACCCAGAGGTGAGGCCTTATACATAGATTATCAATACATGTATAAAGATATGGAAAATCTCCATTTAAAGAATCCCATTATAGAGACCATTCCTAGAATGGCATCATTTTCCTAAAAAAGTTATCTATTCCATGAAGAAAAAAATTTTATAGAGGAATCAGCCTAGAAATACTGGTGTGTCAGTTTAGACAACTGGTTGATTCACAAAAGGGACTTGCTGGCAAAAATGTTAATTATTTTCTTTTGAGTCCTTGTATGTTAGGTTGATCCTTGCCATCTTAAAAAACCCAAACCAAAACAAAAAACGAAGGGACTTTTTAAAACTTATCATATGTCCTCTGAGAGACATGGACTTTTGGAAAAGAATTCCCTGAAGGAGATGGTTGCTGATATTAGAGATTGATTCACGCAATACCAGCACCAGTCACTTCTGGCTTTTTTAAATGAAGTTTTGGAAGGCAGAAAGAGAAAAGCCATTGGAGTTTAATTTTGAGGACCAACCTGGCTCTGACATGCAAACACAAGTATTCATTTTCTTTTCCTGTGTAACAAATTACACAGATTTGGTGGCTTAAAATAACATCATTTGTTGGCTCACAGTTTCTGCAGATCAGAAGTATGGGCAGGGGGTAGCTGGATCCTCTGCTCAGGGCTTCACAAGGCTGAAATGATGTTGGCCAGTGCTATACTTTCATCAGGGTTCTCTTCCAAGCTCACACCCTGGTTGTTGGCAGAATTCAGTTGCCTGTAGTTGTAGGAGTGAGCTCCTTGTTCTCTTGCTGGGGTCATTCACTGCTGGTAGAGGCTCCTTGCCATTCTCTGCCCCAGGGCGCTGTCTACAACATGGTAGTTTGCTTCTTTAAGGCCGCCAACAGGAGAGGGTCTCTGGCTTCCAATTTCTGACTTCCTTGAAGGGCTCAATTTAATTAGGTCCGACCCACCCAAGATAACTCCCTCTGGACTAATTTCCAGTCAATTGACTGGAGATTTTAATTACATTTGCAAGATCCCTTTTTGTCCTATAATAATAGGTAATCATGGAAATGATAGCCCATCATATTCACAAGTTCTGCTCACACTTAAGGAAAGGGTATTGTACTGGGCATTTACATCAGGGAGCAGGACTCTTGGGGGCCATCTCAGAATCCTGCCTACCTTTATGTTCCATTTAGAGGCAGAAGTAATCAAGATAAAGGAGTGTTCACATGGCAGGGAGATTGCACCTTTCAGCAAGCCCAGTGGCTAAGAATGGTCCTTCCAGGGTAGCATGAGTAGGGTTTTTTCCTGTTTCCTAGTGCCGCATGTGCCAAGCCATGGGCAGCAATGGAGGTGTTTTTGCTAGAACAACTGATGTGGTTGAGCACTTTTTTCTGGCCCACTTTTTCCTGCATTTTCCTTGGTAGTATTCAAGACTGGTTCTTTGGTCCTCCTATAGATGGTATAAGCTAATGGTAATAATAAGTCCCTTTCTGCTTGAACTAGCTCTAGTGGGTACTTTTACTTGCAACATAAAGCCTTGATTGATACAACAGGCTCATAAATGACCTCTTTATATAGCCATTAAATGTGTATAATTCTGCATTGCCTTTATAGATTCATAGTACTGAAAGCAGGAAGAACACTTGTAGTTCTTCAGCTTTTTTCAACTATATTCTACAGAACACTTGCAGTAGAGTCCAGGATATGAACACTTTTTTGGGGGGGGAGAAAGTGTTCAATAGTCCTGCCAGCTTGGGATTCACTAGATACTTCTGGAGTTCATAATGCTCATTAGCATAGCTAAGCCTCAGGGAGATCCTGTAGGAAAAAACAAACACACAGAAACCAAAAAACAAACCAAAACCCCAAAACTTCTCTGAATCCAAACAAGGGTTCCCAAACCAAGGCCCAGAAAAATTAAATAAGTTACGAAAGTCTACCAGTGCATTAGTGGTAGACTGAAGGCTTAAAACTAAGCTCCCTAAACTTTCTAAGTTCCAAAAACATTAAACTTATTCCTTACTCCCTACATCCCTGAGAGGTAAGCTTCAATGAATACAAATAACTTCATGAGAAAGTAAAAAATAATATGTAAGTAGTTCCGGCAAATATATTAATGACGTCTCCATGGGACCTGTGGTGTCTCTTTGAGAAGCTTGGAATCCCAGTCATGTCTACTCACACACCACTCAGCAGAGGAGACTGCCCAGAGAGTGGACCCAGGGCGGATGTATCCCTAACCTCGCTGTTATCCACAGCTTAGCATTTCCTGGGTGTAAAGCCAAAGGCTCTTAGACCACAGGAAAAAGGAGCTTGTGAAATTAGTCTCCAGGACATTTTGAGAACTGTAGTATAGTTATCTTCCAGGCAGACATTTTGGACTTAAGGCTTCATAGAAAATGAATCATTTAAAAATAAGTCCAAAAATAAAATAATAAAAAACCCACCACAAACTACTCAGGTCACTACAAAAGGCAATACTGATCATGTATATAATAGAAACCTGATTCTTGGATCAGAACACTGGCAAGCGCATGCTTGTCCTGAATTCCGTAATGTAAATCACATCCCGCACATCCGACCAAGACAGAAGAGGTTCCAAGAGGTGCATATTTTCAGCATGAAAACAAGGAGCCATTAGTGTTGCAAGCACGGCGCATGGTCAGCTGGTTGGCCTGACCCACCTCGGCACTTATTGCTCCCCAAGGCCACATGGGTACGCCTTGCAGAGGCTGGGGTGGGTGTGGGCGTGCTGAAGTCGCTTCACAAGCTGAATCTCCACTTCGCTGTTCTTGGAGGGAACTAAGACTAAATAATCTGGACCCCACCACTCTTTTATTATTGGGAAATAGTCCCCCCCCCCCCCTCCAAGGCGGAGGGGCAGAATCACAAGTGTTTAGACTTTGTGCACTCTGTCCCGGTGCTTCACCATCCCCCCCCAGCCCTTCCCGGGCCCCAACCTTCCCCACCTCATAGTTTTTTCTTCCTTTTTGAGGCAGCTGCATTTCAAAAAGAACTGGTGCACTCCTTGAAAACACAAACCAAACCCAGCAAACTATCGTCATGGCAAAGTTTCATAGCCACTCAGACTCTTAAAAAATAAGAGAGGAATGTCATTTAGTCATAAAGGGACTCAAACCACGACATATACCCACCACAATCCCCTGGGAGCATTTCCACACATGTGCATATTCTCTGGGGTTTAGGGTATCTCCCAGAGCTCCCACTAAGGCATGACTGGGGCAGCACCCTGTGTAAGGCTCTGGGCTTTGTAGGGTTGCATTTATTGTGCTGGAGCCGTCAGGAAAATGTAACTTAGGAATTTTTCTTTTAATAGTCTAAGGCAATTTCATTCTTCTTACATGCCTGGTGGTCAGTAGCCATCCTCTGGCCTTTTTGGTCCCACAGTTGAGCCCCCACCCAAATGCTTTCACACCAAAACTGTCAGCTCAGTAGAAGTTGGCTGTGTGGATTCTCTTGAGGACTATAAGGGGTCTTGTTTGTTTTAACAAACTATTGAAGTAAGCATCCCAGAAATGGGATATATTTCAGCTTATTTTTTTTAAAGATTTTTTTTTTTTTTTTTATTTGGGGGAGCGGGGAGAAAGCATGAGCAGGGGGAGGGGCAGAAGGAGAAGCAGGCTCCCCGCTGAACAAGGAGCCAAGGCAGGCTGGATTCCAGGACCCTGGGATCATGACCTGAGCTGAAGGCAGACGCTTAACTGCCTGAGCCACCCAGGTGCCCCCTGTATTTCAGCTTCTCTTATGTTAAAAAATGCTGTTTGGGGACAGTAAGTTTTCCAGGCTTGAGGTGCGGCAGGATGACCATATTTCCATTCCTCCTCTTTCTTTTATCTAACAGCCTGAATTTGTTTCAATCTACCAAACCAAAATAAAATTGCTTCCTTTAAAATTCTTGATTTCCTATAATCTGAGGAACAAAAAGAAGATGCGTTAGAGGTTCCCAGTAGAATGAATAAGTATTTTCCCCATCGCTACTGCAACCAGGGATTTCAGTTCAAACTCCAGGAAGGAGACAAGAGATGTTGAGAGTGTGGATGAATTTCCTGAATTATTTTTTCTTCTTTTATCCGGCTGTAACTTTAAATGACTGTCTTCCTGGTCCAAAGCAGGCGTGAGGCCTAAGGATTTCAAATGAGTATACAAACAATTTTATCTGATCCAGTAATGGACATATTTTCGATAAGTGAATGGGGAGAGCTGATATCCCCATTTCAAAGGAGCCGGCATGGGCCGGAGAGAGTTGGCTAGCAGGAACTTTCAGGAAAACACTCATAAAGTGCACTGCTAGGTCTCAGTGGGTGCCTCGGGGCTGTACTTTGGACTCTTCACTGCTGGTCTAACAGGTGAGGCCCCAGATGCAAATATTTGGTTTGACCCCTTTCTTACTGTCAACACTACAGCCCTTAGCATGATGGAAAGTATAGAATTTATGGCTGTTTGCACAGACATTATCAAAATAATTGTAAATTCTTTTTTCTTGTTATTTCTGAAAGATTACTAGCCTCGCTGGTATTCGAGGGAAGGGGTTTGGTGAAGGTAGGTGATTAGAGGGTTAAAGAATGACAAATGTCAACAGTACAAATGGATTCCAGGGCTCGGCGTTAAATTCAGACACAAAGTTAGAGCATGGAACAGTGGCCCAGTGAATCCAAAGTTCATATCAACACAGGAAAGGCAACTCTCCAGAGAACACAGAAGAGTTGCCTTAGCTCCCCACTTTGCCTGTGTAGATGCCGCCTTCATGTTCTATCCACATGAGTATGTCTGAATCTGGAAGTCGATTTGTTGAGAGGCAGTAGCGGGGTAGGGAGTGAAGAAAGAAGACAAAGTAGGGAAAACTTGGCAAAATGTCCATGTGAGGGAAAATAAAGAGCAAAGCCCTAAAACAAACTAATAAACCAAACAATATAAACACTGAATTAAATACATGTGAAACAACAAAATTCCACTTGAAGCAGTGTGATTCTTGTAGCATAGAAACAGTGAGGTTGAAGACTTGGGTAGACACCTTCAAGTCTAGTTCATACTTAGGTGTCGAAGTATATCTGCAAATGTAGATTCCCCTGTGAATTAGAAAGCTGGAGGATAGGACAGAAAGTTTAATACATAAAATTAATCAATTCTGCAGTCTTCTTGGGAGCTAGCTTAGATTATGCTGTAGAAAAAAAAAAAAAACAGGCAAATATTTTGCATGTCATTTGAATTTGGAGCGTGTAACATTTTGACCTGGCCTGTTCTGGAAATCATGGACTGAGGTGTGCCCCTTTTAGAAGAGAACGGATCAGAATATTTGATTAATGGTTTGGGGAGGTGGGAAGGCCTATTGTACTCCCATCTCTATTCCTGTGCAGCTGAAATTGATTAAAACAAAAACTTATTCCAAATTTATAAGTTCAAAAAAATTATTCAAACTGCAAGAAGGCAAGCGTTAAGAGGTAGATTTGGAGATCCGTGTTGAAGAATAGCTATGGGCTTCACTCCTGACCTTGCTCTCTGTTCGGGAATTGGGATCATTTAAAGGTAGCCCTTGTACCTGGCTTGGCCTGTAGTATACCCCTGCCCGGGTCTACAGAGAGGTGGGTCACTGTGCACAGAAGTGTCAAACCAGAAAAATATTTTTCCCCCTTGGGAAATGGATTCTAATTATGTTATGAAAATGAGTGCCAATATTTGTCTTTTGTGTTTCTCAGTGGTTGGGCATAGGCACAGACTTTGAATAACAAGTTGAAATTTAATTATGGACTCAACAAACTGTTTTGAATATTTAAAGGGCAGACATCAAAAATCATGTAGAATCATTAAGAAACCATAGCTGCCTGTCCAGGGTGTACAATGTACTAAAAGGGAAAAGAAAAAAACATAGCTCTAAGTTGTATTTACAGTAATCTGGGAAATAAAATTAAAGTAAAAAGGCGATGCCCAAGGTTTCTGTTTGTTTTTTCTTCCCGTGTCTCTTTTATCTTAAATCTAACAAATGACTGAATGGATTTGTCCAGAGGCAGTGACAAAGTGGGGAGTGAGAAGGAAGTGTAGAAAAGCTGGCAAGGAATCAGCAAAAGGAAAAACAAAAAGGAAAGTCATAATGAACAAGCTGAACTACACACATTTAAAATAATAAAACTGCATCCAAGTTGATGTGAATACTGAAGAACCCAGTGAAATCAAAGTTGCAGGCCTAACTTGTTTTGCTTAAGTATAGAAATTAGTTAAAGTGCAAATGATCTGACATGCTCTCTGAACTCTAGTCGAATTCTTAATTTTATGTCAGTTTTAGCTCTTGTTTAGTTTAATAAATATTAATTGAGCACCTGCTGTGCTCCAAACACAGCCAGAAACTGAGGACCGCATGCGAGCACAGGAGGAATTACAGTGTAGCTGGGAAGATGGCAAGGAAGCAGACACTTTGGCTACAATAAAACAGGAGGCTATAAGATAAAAACATATAACAGAAATGATTGCTAATTAAAAAAAAAATTCTTGTTTAAGTCCAATTTAAAAGATGTAAATGACCACATACAGGATGAACTAGGACTCTGGAAACAGCAAAAGATAGTCATGAGTTCTGAAGGACTCTGCCCGTCTGCAACTGAGCAAATTATTTGTAAAAGATTCATTATGTATAAAATACAGGCATTAAAAATACATACATCATACAGGGGCGCCCGGGTGGCTCAGTCAGTTAAGCGGCTGCCTTCAGCTCAGGTCATGGTCCCGGGGTCCTGGGATCGAGCCCCGCATCAGGCTCCCTGCTCAGCAGGAAGCCTGCTTCTCCCTCTCCCACTCCCCCTGCTTGTGTTCTCTCTCTTGCTGTGTCTCTCTCTGTGAAATAAATAAATAAAAATCTTAAAGCAAATACATACATCGTACAGTAATTTTGAATTTCAACCACTGCTACATATTAATAATTTTATCATATTCAGTTATTAGTTATTGAACCAATACTATTTTGCCATATTTACGGAAAACCATGGAAAATAATTAGATCCAAGCAGATCATAGAATGTTTTAACTTTAAATACTGTGGTTTTATGAAATAGATGTTTAGTCTTCCAAAATATCCAGATGTTTGGCTTTTGCAGGAAAAATTATTGCCTGTGTTTTTCTCTTCTCATTCAGATGCTTTGACATTATATAGACTCTAATGTTTTTGTTGTCAAGATGTGATTAGAACCTTCTAAATTACTGTCCAGTGTTATTTATGCCCACATTAGTTCTGACATCACGCATTTAATAGTCACTTCAGAGTTTTTACAATTTTAGTATTGTATAAAATTTGATGCCAGAGCCTTTATCACAGATGTGTTCAATAAGAAAATGCTTACGAGAAATTCTCATCCATATATTAGTCATCTCCCATCAATGTGCTTCTTCCTGATACAGTTAATCTCTGTCTCCTTCGGGCCATACAGTTAAAGTGCCTTTGGCAAGGTCATTGCCATCCTGATTTCATTAAGAATTAGGATGTGACAAAGTCTGGCCCCGTACTCAGCCTCACTCATCAACTCCTCTCACAGACAGTGGACTTGCTTTCGCCTTCCCCGAGCACCTCCAGGTATGGTTGGGTCTTTCCTCGTCCCAACCGACCACAATCTCAAGGGCCTCCCCCAACACTGTTACCAGCCTCAGGGCCCAGCTCCTTTGCTTTCTGTTTTTCTTTTTTTAATCTGAGCATCCTTCTCACATCAGTCTTTATGTCCAAAGATTTATCATGTAGTGTTCTTTTTCAGGTTCTGTAGAAAACGCACCCATATCTCCCAAATTTGTTAACTTGATTTCATTCTCCCGAACTCTTACAGACTCATTTTGTCGGAGAAAAACTTTTGGAGTCTTTCTTGTCCCTTTGGTCTGACTCATCGGTGGAATCTCCCTGTCTTTCCTTGCCTTCGTGTTAGAGTCTGGTGGAAGCCCACCAGGAATTTTCATAACTTCTTGTGGACTCTGAGGCTTACAAAAGTGTTCGGCTTACTTCCTCATTTCAGTGATCACTGAACTAACCCAACAAAGAACCAAAATTTCAAGTGGCTGCCATTAGAATGGTTTCTAAACCAAAGTCTGAATGGTGCTGTTTGTCCTTCAGAGATCTTATTCACCACTTTCCCCCAGCATCTCCCCCTTTCAGATCAATAGCCTTTCTAGTTTCCCTTTGCATCTTCCTTCTCTACCGTGTTATCAATCACCAAATTTTCAATCCTCTTAGCACTTTTCATTGGTCATGGGACCCTTCCCCAAGGCCACACTAAGAGGTTAACGGTAGTTTGGTGGGTTTCCCTGCCAAGGAGTCTTTTAAAAAACAAATACAGACTTTTTTTAGATGGAAAGAGAAGTGAACACACCTTTAAAGGAAAAGTGAGGCGAACGACCAATACTCTCCTTCTGTGTAGAAGAATTTTGTGCATGGGAGCATCTAGATGGAGAGTGCATGTAAGGGCGTTAGTGGTTTCCTATCCTCAGCTAATACCCCATACCCAGGCCTGTATTTTTTTTTTTTTAGTTGGTTGTGCCAAATATTTCCTTGTGCTTCCGACAGCACTCTTTATCTGAAAACTCAAGCAATTGCCATGCCCAAGCATCTCTGCTCAGCCCCGTTTCTTCCCCTAGCACTCCCTAAAGATCTGGGTTTGAGTTCTGTAGACAGAGCCCTTGACCCTGCATTGCATAAGTGCCCTGGAGGGAGAGATGTTCTCTCCCCTTCACGTAACCTTGCTCTCTTCTAGAGAAACAGCTCTGCAAGATTACACACACTTGAGGGAGAGCAACATTACTGAGGAGATGATATGTAGCTGTTCCCTTAAAATCCAACGGGCGGTGATCCAAAAACATTTGGAGAAATAGAAGTAACTTGGTATGAACCAGCCAACCAGTGGCCTAAATTCTTTTGCTCGATGAAATCTTCTGAGTGCATTGTTCAATTGCCTTAAGACCAATCATGTTATTAATGGGCTATTTAGGATTTTAACAAGATTATTTAGAGACTCAAAACCTTTCTGAGCTCTTTTAATAGATGAGTTCTGTCGTGACAGGCAAACTGTAAGGTCAGTGATCCCAAAGTAAGGTGCACATATCCCTTGATTTATTGAGGTATGGGGGAAATAATTTAAAATAAATAAATGTATCTTTAAATATCATTTTTAAAAATTCATTTTTTGTGAATGCTTTATATTATTCATAATATATTAGTTGGCAACACAGTTATGTAATCTGTAGGTAAAAACAGATATATTGGGGTAATATTTTTTTAATGATAAGTAGGGGAGATTAAATAAGGTGAAACTTGCTGATTAGGTAGCATCTTGCCTGTAATACCCAGTCCCTCCAATCCATGCATTGTGTGAAGATGGGCTCTATAAGACACTATCTCTCATGTAAACAATATACCCAAGAAAATCTAAAATTCTCCTCTGAACTCCAACCACCTTGAGAGTCTAGTATTAGTTTAGATAAAGTTGATGGCAGCCCTTGAAAGAGAACGTTTATTTTTAGGACAGAGCACCTGCCTTTTTGCATAATCCTTCCCTGTCACGGTGGTCCAACATCCTAGATACAGCCACGAATGCTCACAAAGTAAGGATTTGAGAAAGCCAGAGGAATGGAAATCAGAAGGACGAGTAGAGGCGCTCATGTAGATTTCCTGTGGTCTGTCCCCTCTGGGGGAGAAAAACTGGGGTCTGTTTTCCTCTGGACATCAGAAGAGAGGACCGCCTGTGAGAGAAAAGTTTGCCTGCTTTGAATTGGCAAGAGAAAGTGTTAAAGGCACAATTCCTGCCTCTCTGTTTCTCTGGAAGTTTGATAACTAAGGGACTCAAGATGGAGGGGAGGAAAAACATAGAAGGGGTTTTTTTTGTTTTTGTTTTTTTCCTCTTGCTTCATCAGCCTGCTTCTGCTTGCAGAGAGAGGAAAGCACACTCCGGCTTTGAAAACTTGCATATCTGTTTTCACATCCCAGGAGGACCGTGTCACTGCTCTGTCACAAGTCCACACGTACCATTCCCATCCCAGGCTAGGTGGCCGGCAACCCCTGCACCTTGCTCTGCGTGGCTGTCTGGCTGTAAGTACCTGCTTAAGCCTCAGTGCTGTAACTTACTTGGTATATATAGGGTCTTGGATGAGTTGCTTATTTTTCCTAATGGTAAGTGGAGTTATAATTCCTTCCCACAAAGCTGGGTACATTGTGTGCCATATAATTTAAGTATTGTAAGTGCTAATTCTCTTTTCTCGTTTTAATCCCCTCCCCTGGTTGGTTTAATCCATCACCTGCATGGTGTCTCTTGGCTACCTCTCTTCACATTGGGATTTTACCTTTTTGGGCATCACTGATCAGGAACCTTCTGTGGATCCCTTTCCATGTAAATTCTTCCCCTTATATTTTTCTTTCTCATCATGACACTAGTCATGAAGCACTAGTTGTACTGGATTAATAGGTGTCACATGAAACCTAAAAAGGGGAGGGGCATGGTTCTGAGGTCTTCAGTAATTTCGGGAAAAGCTAGGTCTGACAATGGGGCCAGGTTTCTCCAACAGGGTGGGTGTGGTGTGGAAGACATCACTCTGCAGAGTTCTCCAAACTGCTTCCTTTGGAGTATAAAACCTTCCTTATGCAGAGTGGCTTAAGGGCCTGGAGTTCTGTGGAACATACTTGAAGAAATAATCTATACTTCTCCTACTAGCATGAGGAAGAGGCTTCCATTCTCTCAATTCTTCACATCCAAAGACCTATTGTTTCCTAACATCAGTTAAAGACTGGTTAACACTGGTTTCATTTCATTATTCCAAGTATCTTCCCTCTAGCTCCTTAATCACAAGCCACCACCCCTAGACCATATCTAACAGCCCCTCCTCAGACTAGGAGAATTAAAAAAAAAATCTTCCCTTCTACATCATCGCCACAAGGAACTACTTTTGCTACCTTTAAGACATTAGAGAAAGTAGAGAACAATACTCAGCGTAGATAACAGATCAATTTTCCTATTGCTCTTCGTAAGTTCCTAGGATTTTATATATGCGGTATGTAATTTTAACTTTCTATGCTTTTGATCACAAAATAGCTCTTTGTTCAAAGGACATCATTTTTAAGGACATGAAAGACCATGTAGAAAAATATAGTAGAAAGTGTATTTACAGTAGATCTGCCATAGCTTATAGCAACAAAGGAGAAAGGATAGCAGGATATTTGCTGAAACCACAAGGGAAGGTGTTTGCGGAGTCTGTCTCTCATGTACTTCTATTCTAGAATACGAGCGCTGACGTCGAGCTATTTAACCCCTTCTTTGTGAAGTTTGCTGGTGTTTTCTGATGAGGAGGATATCTCTTACACAAGTTTAATTAGCCAGCTGGTTGCCTGTCAGGACAAGCCGAGGGGTGGCATTATTTGCATTTTGCTGATCATTGCCTCTTTGGGGCTGTAAAGACTCAGACCCAAAGAATGACTCAGAAAGTCAGGGCCCATGTCGTTCTGCTCTGGACTCGGCCCCACAGCATAGCAGTGTGGTGACTCCACTTTGCCCTGCTGCTCACCTAGCTTTCGGTTTTCCTCTCCTACGGTGTCATAGGTGAAACTGTTGGCAATTCAGAGTCCTCACCCTGGCTTCTCAGTCTTTCCACCTTTAGTTCTTGCTCGATCAGGGGCCAAGGACAACTGTATAATGAGTCATAGGCCCTACCTCCTGGCAAGTAATCGTTTTCCCACAGTAAGTGATGATTTATGCTGGGAAGGGGCAAAGAATGTGGAGTGGCTTTTTTTCCATCCAGCCTTTCTGCTACCAGAGGGTTGTCTGGGAATGCTCTGGCTCCATTCGCAAGGCCATCTAAAACACCATCTTAAGAGTAGTTTTACTTTGTAAGCATGGGATTCTTCCACGCATGGTATCCACAGAGAACTGGAATCTGATAATCCCATCATGTATTCTGTTAAAAAAGAAACACGACTTTGAAATTTCCTTCCTTTGGCAGGGGAAGACTAGGAATGCCTCACAGAGGTTGAGAAGTGAAGAGCCCCCAGCACAGACCCATTTTATAAATGAGAACGCTGGAGACTCACATGAGTTATCCACTTTCACAAAACTGGTTAGTGACTGACATCTCAGGGATGAAATCGGCTAATTTTAAGCTGCTATCTTACCTAATATTAAGCTTACTTGTACCATGTCACAAAGGAAAATCTGGGCATGAAGAAGATTGTGATTTGTGCAGTGGCAGAAAGGTCAAGGGGAGAAGCACAATCCCTGGTATCAGATGGGCCTAGGTTTGAATCTTGGCCCTGGAACTGGGTGATGTTGGCTGATTTCCTACTGCATTTCTCTGAGTGTGTTTCCTCCTCTGTGCAGGTGAGAATAGGGTTAATAATGTCTCTTTCACATCATCTGCTGGATGGAGAAGAGGTAAGGCATGCAGAGCTCAAGGCACGTATTAGGCCGTCCAGAAACGGAGGCTCTGATGATGATTTACTCCCGAGCGACATGTGCCCTTCCTCTCTGCTGTTCCCCTTTCAAAGCAGCACTTGCTACGGTTCACACTACCTGAGAGTTCTGCCTTTTCACACTCAGCATGGCTCAGTTTGTTTGCTCAAGCCACTGATGAATTTCTTTTCCTTTGTGATTTGCATTTGGGTTGTCTCATTTCCCTGAAGCCCTGTCACAAGCCACGAGGTTGTTGCAGAACATGATCTGAAACCTCACTGGCAAGGGAAAGTCCCCTCTGAAAGAGGCATTTCCCCCACTTCTTGAGTTTTACACTTCTCTTTCCCACTGTGCAGGCAACCCCTCAGCCCAGTGTCTGCCCCAGTGTCCTGCGGGCTGCTTGAGTACAGCGGGGAAGTGAGGGTCGACCATCTTTGCTCCCGGTGTCTCCATTGCCCCGGATCCTGTCACTGTGTCTCCACATTCCTTAGGCGTCCCCCAAAAGGCCTTTGCTGTTGCTTCTCTTCTCTCTTGTGTCACTTTCCCCTCTCACCAGGGCCACCTCTCAAAACCTCCAATGGAAATTTAGAGGCTTCTGTGGCTCTTAGGGGGTTATTGGGTCTCTGAATTTTCTGTGTCGTCACTTCCTTTATAGCTCACAGGGATTTCCTAAGAAGCCTCTTCCTTCTCTTCTCTGCCCAGTAGTTTGGGCTGGCTCCCCACCCCCCACCCCGACGGGGGATTGCCACGTAGAGGCATAGGCCCTCTTCTTCTTCTTTAAACATAGCTTCAAAAACACACGTCTTATGTTCATTCAGGTCTGACAATGAAAAAAAACCTCTCCAGTCATTCTTGTGACATTTTTCTCTATTTTGATATACATCATATACATATGATGATAAAACAGAGTCCATTTAATCAAATGAATTTGTTATTTTACCCCAAATGTATGTGTGTGTGGGTATTTGTCTCCTCAGTGGCCTACTTTCTAGATATTTTGTCATCAGGGAATTTTCCCACTTGAGCCTATGTTGCAACACAAGTGAATTATCTGTAATACTTTAAAAAAATAGCCATTTATGCCAATGTTTTGAAAATACTTTAAATAACATTATACATTGTATAAGAATTTTTTGAAAAGAGAAAATATAGCTCCCATCCCACCCTTTTCATCTAATGACTGATTTCATTTTCAAATATTAACTTTCATTTTTTATTAACTTACTATTTATGTGTTATGATTGCTTAGGTTAGGCTTTAAAAATTTGTGCCATAAAAGTGAAACTAAATGTTGCCTCAAATTTATTGCAATGGGCCTGCCCACTTCTCTAACTTTATGTGTACTCTCCTCTCAGACCTGTCATGCACCAAGTTAGGATGAAGATAATATTCTCTTGTCCTGGGGATTGGTCCCCTGTGAGGCCCTGGGATCAAACTCCATTTTTGGTGCTTCTCTTCCTTTTAAGAATGAAAGAGAAAGATTCCAGAGAAACAGGGAAATCTTTATTTCATTTATTTCACAAATATGTATTGAATGCCCAGTGGGTATTGAGTAGAACTACGTTGATTGGGACAGAGTTTATACCATCACTCTGGCCTGCTGAAGATGGGAGTGAAAACGATGAAGGGAACTTAAGTGTTGGTTTTGTGATTCTGCAAATGGCTCAGGGCCTATCAGAATGGAAAAATAATCTCTGCTGTCATGTTCTGGAACAAGGGAAGAAGTGAATGTGGAAGTGATAAAACAAGAAGGCATTGTAAACCATGGGCTGATGGGATTGAATTTGGACTTGGAGATGGGTAAAGTAATGGACTTCAAAAATAAGAAAGCCAAGTTGACTCAGTAATCATAGAATAGAGAGCTTAGTATCTGGGAACAGTAAACTAGTGTCTTTGTTTGTAAGGAGAGTTTACACTGAATTAACCAGATTGATTCTCACTAAAAGGAGAGAAAGACAATTGTAACAGGTTTGCACAAAAACTAAAATTTATTCCTTATGTAACTAAAAAATCCGATGAAAGAATGTCTTTTAACAAGAGTTGTTGCAATTTTGTCTTTTTCCAGATTTCTATAGTTTTCTTCCTTGTTGGCTTTCATCTTAGGTAGGCTTCTCCACATGGTGACAAAGATGACCACTACACAGATTCCTTCAAGTTTTTGATGAAACCTATTTCTAGAAAAATTTTCATAAGCACTTATGAACACAATATAATTCTGCTTATAATTTCAGAAGATCACAGAACTCCTGAAATTACATATCTTTACCTTAGGGTTCCATAGACCCCAGGTTAAAAAACTCTCCTTAAAAAACCATGACTTTTTGGACAGGATTATCTCCCACACCTAGTAGAGAGACTTGTACATATTGAATACATCGAATGAATGATTCAATCAATGAATCAACCAAGCAATCAGTCAAATAGTACTTTTGGGGGACCTGTTGTGCTGTGATATGTTAGTTAGGTGTTTTATATAAGTTATCCTCATTCATTCTTCTAACATTATTTTATGGATGATGAAACTGAAACTAAGCTAGGAATAAAGTGAGCAGAACACTTAGCATGGAGAGGAGATCTGAAATTCAAGGGAGAAAAGCCTACACGAGCAGGGTATTGGTCTGGGATGCCAAGGAATGTTGTTGGATTTACTGCTGTGGCTCATCTGACCCTAGTTCCCAGCCACAGCCATGGGGGCCACCATCTCTGAGGCATTCTCAGGCCACTATGTGTCTGCTGACCTTTGGGTACCACTTATCAGTGGCCAAAAAGTACTTACTATGTGTTCTCTCTAATAGCCTTTTAAAACAACACTTGGGTCTTTCACAGTTTTAGCTTTCACTTCACAACTTGCAGTCAAACTTTTGTTTGTTGTTGTTATGTGGTTGAGATTTATTTGCAATCTAAGAAACCATCGATAATTGTTCCAATTAGATTATACTCACCAGTGGGAGATCTCAGAATTGTCAATGTTGTTCTTCAGAAAGAATGTTATGAACTGTAGGTTCAGCTGTTAGAGCACCAGCAAATTTAACAGCCCATAAAAGTGAATTTCCTCAACCTGTAAGTGCCGGGTCAGCAGAGGAAAGTGCTGGCAAAAATTATCATGGAGTCACAGGGTTTAGTAGAATTGGGAGATCACACTTTTTTTTTTTTTTTTTTTGAGAAAGAGTGCACATTGTGGGGGGACCAGAAGGAGAGAGAGAATCCCAAGCAGGCTCCGCTCCCAGCACGGAGCCCAATGCAGGGCTCCATCCACAACCCTGAGATCATGACTTGAGCAGAAATCAAGAGTCCAACACTTAACTGGCTGAGGCACTCAGGTGCCCAGGGAGATCACACATTTCAAGGGGAATCTTTACTGTTTTTCGTTTTTTTTTTTTTTTTTTTAAATCTCAGGGCCCATGTGAATTGGGGAATATGAAGGCACCAAGAGAATAGAAGTAGAGGGAGCTGTCCTGCGCAGACCACAAACTGAGAAGAGTGAAATAATGGACTCTTCCTTTCAGCAAATTGTCTCATATGAGAAGAATGAAAGACA
The DNA here is from genome assembly GCF_009762305.2 of Zalophus californianus. Lineage (NCBI taxonomy): Eukaryota > Metazoa > Chordata > Mammalia > Carnivora > Otariidae > Zalophus > Zalophus californianus. The sequence continues at coordinate 48,295,544 of NC_045601.1, forward strand.
ACTGATAAGCAACTTTCAGCAAGAAGACATAATAGCTCATATTCTGATTAGTAATAGTGATTTGAATCCATGCAGATGTATCAGATGCTGACATATGTATGTATAATATGTGTATTTATATGAATCGTCATAGACTTGATGCATTTTTTCATATTGCTAAAGACTTAATACTAAGTGCCAGTGTGATAAAATATTTTACTTCCTTTCCCATTAATTTTGATTAGCCTGAATCGAGCTACTTTAAGTTCTCCTATTCTTGGTTTTGTGAGAGGCATTACTTTTCTCTCTCTGTGTGTGTATCTTTATTAACCATATTGTTTGGGCTCTTGATAAAGGAGATATGACACAGCGTACATTTGAGCTAAACATTCATTTCTTCAGCAAGGATTTCTATTTAAGACATTGTGCTAGGCAAGGGAGAGAAGGGGTGCAGAGTGATGATGAAGCAAGATGGGCCAGATGATTTATTTATTTATTTTTTTAAAGATTTTATTTATTTATTAGAGAGAGAGAATGAGAGAGAGCACGAGAGGGAAGAGGGTCAGAGGGAGAAGCAGACTCCCCGCCGAGCAGGGAGCCCGATGTGGGACTCAATCCCGGGACTCCAGGATCATGACCTGAGCCGAAGGCAGTCGCTTAACCAACTGAGCCACCCAGGCGCCCGGGCCAGATGATTTAAAAACACCCACTGTGAATGTTACCTGGTGTGGCAAAAGGGTATTTGCAGATGTGTTTAAGTTAAGGATCTTGAGATGGGGCGATTTTTCTGGATTATCCTTGTAAACCCAGTGTAAATACAGGGTCCTTATCAGAGGGAGGCAAGAGATCAGAGTGAATGGGTAGGAAATGTGATGATGCAAATGAGGTTGAACTGATGCTTTTTGAAAATGGGGTAACAAGCCAAGGAATACAGGCAGCACTAGAAGTGAAAAAAGCCAAGGGAACAGACCTCCCCCTGAAGCCCCCAGAAGGAACACAGCCCTGCTAACACTTTGATTTAGATTCGCGCTCTCCAGAACTGTAAAAGAATACATTTGCGTTATTTTCAGTCACTTCCTTTGTAATGGCAGCAATAGGAAACAAAAGGAAACACCCTTTAGATTCAGTAAGAGAAAATTTCAGGAGACATTTAGTCCAGTATATGAATGTGTGAATTTTTCTGTCCAGGTTATATGTATATATCAATCCAATCATTTGCTTTTCCAGGTGCTAGCACCCAATATATTCTTAATAGTTTTCCTAAAAAAAAGTATGATTCTAAGTTTAGTAGCAAATTAGAGGAGAGAATGGACAGTTTGTGAGGACATGCTTAGGGAACCCAGGGAGCTTGGTATATGGTAGGACTTGGTGGTCTCTGTATTGGTTAGAAAGTCTAGGCGATGTTGTGATAACAAATAGCCCTAAATCTTAAAGCAAGAGAAGTTCCTTTCTTATTCATTTTAAGTCTCCTGCATGGCTGGGTTACTCCCTAGGGTAACCTTTCACATGACGACTCAGTGTCATGTCTTCATATCTATATGTGCTTCTATAGTAACCAAGGCAGGGCTTGTAATGGTTACCAGCCATTACATGCTTCTCTCTGGGAGTAACACTCTTTTCTCATTGGCTAAAGCAAGTCACGTGACTACATCTAATCTCAAGGACACGAAAAGCATAATATTTCCCTGTCTGAAGAGAAGAAAGTCGGCAGTACTGGCAAGCAGCGTTTACATCTGTTCCATGACCCGAATTTTGTAAGGCAGAGAAGAATTTTAAATAATTTTTGAATTTACCTATATCCTTCCAATTATAATGATAACTCCATGCTCAAGTCCAAGGTACCCATCTTATTTCATAAAAATGTTTGTAAGTCTTGAATTGTCTCAGCATTATCGCAGACCCAGATTTCAGTTTAATAGTTAATGCTGAGAAAGCACTATGATTAACGAAGCCAATTGATTTTGAATATTATATTCTTTTATTTTAAGGGGCTTAAAAAAAAAAAACCTACAGAGAACTAGACAAAATGAATACAAGTAAGCTAATAATAAAGACTGCGAGAACCCAAGTGCTACTGAATTAAATATTTAGCAGCATTTGTAATGAAATGGAAAGTCATATCTAATTATTTCATTGTGCTTACCTTTCCTCTGTCAGAAAGTCTTTGGCATGCAGTGCATTTCTATAGGCATTCCATAGTGATTTAATATCAATTAATATCTACTTGCAGCAAAGTGTTGACAGTAAGTTTTTAAATTCACAAGCTTGACATTTTGCAGTGTAATTGGGCATAAGTGAAAGAGCTTTACAGGTTGCTGCTAAAAGCAACACAGAAAGATGTGAAATGAATTTTAACCCTTTGCCAAGGAGGCCAGCTGAGACTTGCTACTTCCATAGCAGATTGTTTCTAGAAGAGAAGACAAGAGACCAACCAACCCGGTTTTTTAATCTACAAGTTGTACCTTGAGGTTTCCAAAGCTCCGGAAAGGCATTTACTTATCCAAATTTACACTGCTGGTGTATATAAAAGTTTGGATTTAAAGTCAGGTCTCCTGACTTGAGTTCTGTGTTTGTTTGACTCTGTCTGCCACATGTGCCTCTAAACGTTGGGGGAACCAGAACGCTCCAGCCCTAGAGAGCTCTAACGGGGCTCCCTCTGAGTTCAGAAGTCTACGTTTCAGGGTTAGGTTTGTAAGCTCAGTGTTTAAAAGGCTTGCTTACTTTCCCTGAGTTCTTCTAGGGCCCATTAGCTGTAATTTAAGATATGTTGGACCCAGGAATCCAACGTTGGATATGACAAAAGAATTGTGTTTGTTTATTTTGTTTCTCCTTGTTACACGCTAACTAGTATCCCCAGCACCCAGGAAGAAAATTAAGCCTCACGTTCCTGACAAGAGCGTTCTGCTCTAAGTGGCTTTCAAATGCCTCTTGGTGGAGTTACTATTTAATTTAGGCAGTTTATTTTCTCAGAAAGAGTCAACAGATCCTATAGGCTTTGCCAGCTAAGACCTTTAGTTTTAATCACCTCCTTAAAAACATTCTCCTTAATCCACTCAGGACAGTGGATTTCTTTGCACCTTGGTCTTTAACTTTGACATGATTAATCACTGAATCATTGACTATACTACTTCTTGTCTTGCTCAGGGTCTAATTGGAAAGGAATCAAACCTGGAGTCCCTTTGAATTTACTGGGAGTGCCAGGTGGTCTGAGTAGTCAAATAAGAATTAGGCTCCTTTTAACGTAAATACTCTGCCAAGTATGAGGTCTGAATGACATTATTAGGATGTATTTAATGTGCATAGAAAAACTGATAGTTCTATCTTCCAGAATGCACCAGGAGTTTGAAATGTACTTATTATTGGTTCTATCTCAGATCAGTCAGTAAATCAATAAGTTAAAAAACCAACCAACCAACCAACCCCACAACAATCCCCGGGGGAATTAATTTAGAGGTTTCTAGACCCCCCATTCTGTGTGGATCTCATGATGAAAGGGAATCTGCTCTCACTGGCCACTGGCACCGTTCCTATCAAACTTCTATCTACAGTTTCTGCCTCACCCCACTTCACATGGAAGTTGCCTTTTCCTGATCATTAAAGCAGCCAGTAAGGTTAGGAAAGGGAAAACCTATTTCTAGTTTTAAATACAAGGTAAGAAATATTTTTCTTTCCAGTATATCTCACTCACGTAGGAAAAGTGATTTCATGTAATTTATTTTTCAAGGCAGGCATTAGCAAATATTTTCTGAGGCTAACTATGTGCCAAGCATCGGGCCAGATGTCGGAGATTAAGCTTCAAACAAAATAGATAGAATCTTTGTTCTTATGGGGGAGGCTAGTAAGAGATTCAGAAAAAAAGCCAAGGATAACACAGCATGATAAATGCAATCACAGAGAGAGTACATACGCTCTGGGAATGCCAAGGAGTGGACCTTCATCTGTACTTGAGGAGCTGGGAAAGGCTTCTTGGAAGAGGTAGAGCTAAATTGAAGGATAAGCAGGGGTTATGGCAAAACTGGGGACTGGGTTAGGGGAGCAGCGTGAGACGTTGAGGAAATACTCAAAAAATGAGAGACAGTATGGCACATTTGAGGTAGTAAAGACATTTAGGTAGTAAAGACATTTAGAGGGGCTAGAAAGAAGGTTAGCATTGGGGCTGGGGTGGCAGGACTGAGGTCATGCACGAGCTTGTGAGCCAAGTTAAGGAATTTTGCTTTATCATGAACAATGGGATGTAATGAAAGATTTTTAGGCACAGAGTGACATGATCAAATTTATACTTTAGAAGAGGGGCACCTGGGTGGTTCAGTGGGTTAAGGATCTGACTTTTGATCTCAGCTCAGGTCTTGATCTCAGGGTTGAGAGTTCAAACCCCCACTGGGCTCCATGCTGGGCATGAAGCCTACATAAAAGAGAAAAAAAAAAAAAAGGAAAGAAAGATTCCTCTGGTTTCAGCATAAATAGCCTGGAGGGCTTAACACCATACTTAGTGAGAGAGACAGGACTTCTGTAATATTGTGAGGGATGCTGGCACCTGAACTAGCCTAGCGACCACTGAGATAAAGAGGTATGTGATGGGGGCAGAGCTAACAGCCATTGATGATTGGTGGTTAGCCAGGCCAAGAGGAAAGAGTCTGGTTTAGGTAATTGGGTTGATTGTGGTACCATTTTCAGAGATAGGAGTAAGATCAGGTTTGAAGAGGGAAGGTGGTAATTCTGGTTTGGGTCATTTAGGGGGACATCCACATGGAGATGTCCAGTAGGCAATTAGTTACAGGGTTCTGACATTCAGAGGAGAGAGCTCATCTGCGAATAGAAATTGGTAGTCACAGCCTGTAGATAATAATAAAAGATATTACCTGGAGTGATTGCTGAGAGAGAAGCACGGGGTACACTGTTGAGGAACACCAATAACCAAGGGGTGGGCCATAGGCAGAAACCCACAAAGGAGACTCAGAATGAGGAGAAATAGGGAGAAAGCCAGGGAGTACCCATTCTGCTGAATCACGGAATCCAAGAAAATCAAGATAAAACTAAGCACAGGCCCACTTATTAATGTATTTTACCATAAGAAATCAAGACAGGCCAAGGGACGTTAGGGGTTGGAGTAATGGAAGTGAAGCATAGACTTTGCTTTTAGTGTCTGTAGGGGTGTGTGTATGTCTGTGTGTGTGTGTGTGTGTGTGTGTGTGTGTGTGTGTGTGTGTTTGGTATTTATGGAAGGAAACAGAGAATGTGGGAAATATTATCAGCAGATATTACTTATGTTCCCTTAGTTCAGTCAGATATGAATGTTTAGTCATTTAGCATATACTTACTTAGAACTTAGATATAGAGCATTGTCCCTAGAGCAGTGGGAGATATACAAGAAGTATAAGCTATAGTTGCTCCCCGGAAGCTTGTGATCTAGGGATGTATCACAAGCACAATAGAACCAATAACAGGGGCAACACATAATGAATACTAAGAGCTTATGTAGAAAATAAGATCTACAAGGATTTAGAGGCAGGAGGTACTAATTTTCACCATCAATGTGGACTAGCAAGACAAGAACCAGGGCTAGACATGTAGCTCTGTGTACTGACTAGAACTCTGCAGGTTTCAGATTGTTAGAAAACTATCTACAAGAAGATAGAATCCTAGTCTTGATCACCAACAGGGCCTTTTCTGAACTCACCAGGGTTATTGCTCCATCTTTTCAGGAGTGCCTCTGGCTTTTCAAAGCAATATTCATCCTGAGGAGAACAGTTAGTCTTTGTCTCTTAGTAGTAATAGAACCAGCAGCTCAGAAAGGAAAAGCCAGCAGTTACTTTTCGATCACCCCTTCAACCCCCAAGATTGTTTCGAGAAATCCCCAAATTTCTTGTAGGCAGAACATGCAATATATTTAACAAGTTCCTCTTTGCCCTGAAGTACACCAAAAACATAAACTTTGAAAACTCATGGAAAATAGGAGAACTTGTGGTTTTGTTACTTGGCAACTGAGAACTGAAATGTTAAAATAGGAAATTTGCATTATTTTATAATTCTAAAAATGCAATACATGTTATTTTCTATTCTAGGAGGGGAAAACACTGTAGTTTTAGTATCTGATTGTTTCAAAAATCCACACTTGTTAAACTAGCTTTGCTGCTGTTATATTGTCATCCAAGTGGATACCTCATGGGCTGGTAGTGTCCAGGTAAAGCAGGAAGTCTAACTAGAATTCCCAGGAAAGCCAATATTCAGAGAATGAGAAGAATTTTGCCAGGAAACTAGAAAAGCTCCCTTGCATGTGGTGGTGGTGGTGGAAGAAGAGAGCATTGGAGAGACAGAGACCAGAATAGTGACATCAGCCTGACTGAGATTATGGGGGGGGGGTTGTTGCATCTGTTCTACTTGGGGGAAATGTGTAATCCCTCTTGCTGGCCAGCCCCACCTCCCTTGCTGCTGTCCCTCCACCTCTGATGTTGCCCCTGACTCCACGCCCAATGCAGAAGAAACTATCATTGTGGGCAACCCATATTCCTTAAACCATAACTTGGGATTAGTGCCCTGGCAAGAGTGAATGAATGATGATGGAAATGGACAGAATATCTGACATAATTTCCTGGAGAAAATGGGATGGAAGACACTCTTCTGTATGGATCAGACTTGGCTGAATGACTAACTTGAATGATTACCTGAAACTCTAAGCTATATTACGCATGTTGGACACTTGTGGATTCAAGGGTGTCTCTTACCGTATCTCTGCTCCCATTCCAGTGTTATTATATCTTCCACTGATATATCCCCAACCACCTAGAGGAGTTTTTATTACATGATGGATGTAAAATAAATATTTATTGAATAAATAGCTTAATTGAGTATATTAAGTGTAGATAAAATAAAATTGAGTGATTTTTATAATGTTTCAGAAAAATTAAATTCTCACTCGTTAGTGGATTATATTTCTAGACAAAGATCTCAGATTATTGGCTATTTGTAAATCACAAATTCTGCAACTTTAGGTGTAAGTTATGACATTTTGTTATCTGTTAACAGAAAGAGCTTGAACCATCTTCAACAAAATGTTATCTAAGGATTCTTTTCATTCTAAAAGCCAGCAAATCCATGAATGTAGATTATTTCTCAAGCTGCTTCCATTTATAACATTCCATGGTTCTTATAAAAATATACAAAAGAAGAAACATACCCGTTGGCTCTATTTGACACCTCCTTATATCTTAGGATTTGGAAATTATGAAAAAGCAATGCCAACTTACCTTTGGGGGTGATCCAGAGCATCACCACATATAGATGAAATGTTAATTATTGACCTCTGAAAAGTTGTAACCGATTATCTGGTCAGGACAATTCGTTAACAATGATGACTTACTATTTACTAATCACCTTTCAGGCACTGTGCTAGTGCTGGTCCAGTGGCACTTTGAGTATAGTTGAGAAGACAGACAAAAATCAGTAACTAATAATTACAAATTGTAAAAAATTACTAAGACAAAAAATAGTGGGGCCAAGGTAGAGGTGAGTTATTTTGATAGGGAGATCAAGGAAGGTCTTTCTGAAAAGGTCTCATCTGACAGATGAGAAAGATTCAACTATATTCAGGGCAAAGGGGTAAGCATTTCAGGCAGAGAATACAGCATGAGCAAACAAATCACAATTTTAGAGCTTCTTGTATTTACAGATGAAATGATAAGACACCTAGGATTTGCTTTAAAATATTCATTGAGAAGCTGGGGAAGGGGAGCCTTAGGGTTATAGACAAACAAGATTGGCCATATAATGATGATTTTTGAAGCTAGGTGATGGGCACACAAAGATTTCTTATGCTGTACTTTCTTTTATGTATGTTTATAATTTTCCATAATAAAATGTTTTGAAAAAGCTTGTGGAACTTGTCTAGTTTGTAGGTCTAGTTATTGTCTAATTTTGTTGGTTAGTTTTAGAATATGATGCTCTTTTACCACTCACCATTTAAAGAATATTGGAACTGTTAAGAGAATAGTATTTGGCATATCTGAGAGGGAAGCTCAGTAAAATCCTCTCAGAATAATCTCTAACTTTAGTATAGACTCAGTATAGAGTGGGTAGCCCTCAGTATAGACTAATGTCTAACCTAGAAGAGGAGTATCTTTACAAATTTTTATGAAGTGAAAGAAAAAGAATATTTAAAGAAATTTGACCAAGTTCATCTTTTAAAATATCAAATTTTTTGAAGTATAATTTACATGCAATGAAGTTCACACATTTCAAATATACAGGTTGATGACAGTGTAGAATGATACCCTGATCAAAATATATCAGGATACTTCCACCTCTCCAGAAAGTTCTTTTGTGCCACTTATGGTCAGTTCCTCCTCCTCCACTTTAGGAAACCACTAATCTGACTTCTATTATTATAGATTAATTTTGTCTGTTCTGAAATCTCATATAATGGAATCATACCAGTTCTTGGTATCATCTCCCTTCATTCAACATATCTGTGTGATTTATCCTTGCTGTGGTATATATTAGTAATTCATTCTTTTTTACTAGTGAGTAGGATATTCAGTTGTATGACTATACCACAATTTGTTTATCTATTCACTTGTTGATGGATACTGGGTTGATTCCAAGTTTGGACTATTATGAATAAAACTGCTTTGAACAGTGAACATTTGTGTATAAGTCTTTTGTGTGCCATACATCTTCATTTCTCTTTAGTAAATACTTAAAATTGGAATTGCTGGGTCATATGGTAAGTATATTTTTAACTCTACAAGAAACTTCCAAACTGCTTTTCAAAGTGCTTGTATCATTTTACACTCTCACCAGCAATGTATGAGCATTCCAGTTGCTCCCCATCTTTGACAATATTTGATATTGCCAGTCATTTTAATTTTAGCCATTTTAGTGGGCATAAAGTAATATCACATTGTGGTTTTAATTCAATTTACATTTCCTAAGTGACTAATGTTGAATATCTTTTCATATACTTATTGTATACTCATATATCTTTGTGAAGAGTCTACTGAAATCTTCTACCCTTTTAAATAAATTATATTGTTTGTCTTCTTACTGGGTTGGAAAAGTGCTTTACATATACTGGATGCACTCCTTTATCAGTTATATGTGTTGCAAATATTTTCTCCCAGTCTCCCTTTTTGTGTCCTTGATTTTTCTCTTGAAGAAAATGAAGGATTTAATTTTGATAACGTCCAATGTAATAAATCTTATTTTATTTTTAGTGTTATTTCTGACTTAGTAAAGAAATCTTTGCCTGACACAAAATCATCATACATATTTGGGTCTATTTTCGATCTCTCTATTCTATTCCACCCCCTTGATTGCTTCACAGTAAGTCTTAAAATCAAATAGTGTAAGTTCTTCAGTTTTGTTTGTCTTTTTCAAAATTATTTTTTTCCCTTAGATGCTTTGCATTTTCATACACATTGTTGAAACAGTTTATCAAACTCTTTTAAAAAAATAGATCTGCTGGGATTTTGATTGGGATTACATAAAATCTATAGATTACTTTGGTAAGAATAGAGAACAATACTGAGCATTCTAATTCATGAACATCACATATATTTCCATTATTCAAATCTTTAAACATTTCTCTAGCAATGTCTAATCTTTTTCTGTATGATGCTCTTGCACAGATTTTGTCAAATTTATCCCTAAGTATTTTATGTCTTTTGATCTCATTGTACATAGTATACTTTTGAAATTTAACTTTCTAGTTTTTTGGTTTGTCAATTTAATTTTTAGAAAGTCCTTTCTAGCTTTATTATTTTGAGGTTAATACATTCGCAAACTTAACAAATCATATCACTAACATTTACATGAATTATTTCTCATAAAACCACAATTAAATTGACTCTATTTTACTGCTAAAAACTGAGGCATAACATGAAAAATAATTTGAATCAAGATATGCAATGCACACAGTCCTTCCCAGCTTTTTCACTATGCGTCTCTTGGAAGAAAACTGGATAAATGTCACCATGTTCTTATACTGCTGGAACTGGGAAAAGGATAATTTTTTTCCTTTATACTGAGAATACTCCTAGAAGGGAGTATAACCTAAGGAAGACTGGAGAAAAAAGCAGCAGAACTCTTTGTCATGATTGCTCACAGAATGTGTACTAAATGTTCGCATTGTGTTTTTCAGAACAGTCACCCTACCCAGAGCCCAGTTCAGGGAGTCATTGTACTTTCCCAGAAAGATCCTGATTCTCTGGGTTTAAACCTGAGCTTTGTGCCTTTCCAGTTCAGTAAGTTTGATTGAGTAACTTGTTCTATAGAGGACTTACAGTAGTTTTTATTGTTTTTCCTCTAAAATTGAAATGGTAATAATTCTTGCTTTGATTCCTTCATGCAACTTTTTCTAAGGATCAAATGTTAAAGCTCATAAAAGCCCTTTGTAAACAGAAAATCTTTAATCAAATGTTAAATATCAGAATGATTGGAACCCTTTTCCAATGGCTATGCAGAACAATTTAATTACTAGTGACAGTTTGTTGATTTTTTTTTTTAACATTTGGCACAGAAAGAAGTGAGAAAAGGCAGCCTTAACATACACTGAATATCTGCTGTGTGTCAGGCATCTTACATAAATTGCTTCTTTTAAACTTTACTACAACCCCATAAGGCTATAGTGGGGACACTGAAGTAAGAATTGTTATTCTTTTGCAAATAAGAGACTGAAATTCAGAGACATTGACTTGCTCAAGGTTTCTCGGGTATTAAGTATCTGACTTTAAAACTTTGCATCTCCTACAAAACAAACTGTCTAATTGAAAAACTGGTCAATGTTGGAAGTGAGCATGCAAGGGGAGTGTTGGGATGCTTGAGTAGCAAAACAACTCCAAACTCAGCTGAGGGCCACTGGATTTGCTCCCCACTTGTCCTTGAATAACCACCCTTGGGCACCACATGCATGTAGAGTCTCAAAGGGGCAAGGCAGGCCAGACTCTTAATACAGCTGAAATCACACATCTCAGATTTTTATTGAGGTGTTTTAAGTTTATTTAGTGTCTGTACCGAAGTTTATTTTTGGAAGCTTCAGTCAAATAGTGTTTCTTAAGTATCTTTATACGCTAGTCTGGTAATAGATGTTGGGAAGAAGTCCATGGTATAGCCCCTACCTTCAAGAAGCTTTTTCTCTAGACATATACACAAGACATACCCCCAGGCAGATAATTTATTATAACTCCCAGCAATATGCAGGCAGTGCTAGAGGAATGCATAGAATGTTATGTTCTAGGATACAGAAGAAGCTGAGAGCATAAGTGGGCTTCTATTGGCTGCTACAGTCTCACCTGGGCTTTGAAAAGGCAGATAAGTTTCAAGGAGGAAGCAGGGAGGGTGTAGCTTCGAACAGGGCATGATGGGAATGGGAAGACATGTTTTATACTGGAGGGACCTTAGGGAAGCCATGTGGTTGGAAACGTGACTGTCGTGTGGTGGTCCAGCATTGGGTCTGGAGGGTGACTACATCTGACAGCCCACCAATGCCATCTTTGAGGTTCTGGTCCACTGATTCACTGCCCGAGCTCATGCATGCATGTGTGCATGTACGCACGCACGCACACACAATTCCCTATTGTGAGATAGTGCTCACTTCCTGATGTTACAGTGAAGATTCGGTGAAATGGTGCATGGAGGATGCGGCAGGCTTCCTGATTAAAATGATAACTACCTTCATTACTAATGGTCTTAGATGCCTAGCAAAGGCAAAAATTTGCTCAAATTCCTGAACATCACCTTCTAAATGTATTTGTGTTTGTAACTGTATTAGTTCCCTAGGGCTGCCATGACCAAATACCATAGACTAAGTGGTGTAAACAACAGAAATTTATTTTCTCATAGTTCTAGAGGCTAGAAGCTCAAGATCCAGATGTTGGCAGGTTTAGTTTCTCCTGAGGCCTCTCTCCTCGGCTTGCAGATGGTGTCTTCTCCCTGTGTCCTCACGTGGCCTTTCCTCTGTGCACCTGCTACTTCTCCCTCGTCTCATAAGGACACCAGTCATGTTGGACCAGGGCCCCACCCATAAGACCTCTTTTAACCTTAATTGCCTCTTGAGAGGTCCTGTTTCCAAATGCAGTCACATTCTGAGGTCCTGGGGTTTAGGGCTTCAACATTCAAATTTGGGGAGGGATACAATTCAGTGCATAACGGTAACCGTTCTTGCTTTCTCCCCTCTGCTTTCAGAGTGCTATTTTTCCTTTTCAAGATTAATCTTTCCACATGGCCCACATCCCATCAAGCATTGCCTTCTGCCTCTTTTTTTCAGTGGCTCGATATCTCGGGCTCTATGTCATATAGCTTTCAGATATTTATTTATTTCAACATTTTTCTTTGAAGAAAGAGGTAGATAAATATAAATCTTCCTACCTCATACACCTATTAATGTAGAGATGGAAAGGCTTTTAATTTTTTCTCTTTAGCTAAATTGAGAAAAGATACTTTAAGATTTTTATATAGTGCAGATCAGGAAGCAGCAAGTGACATACTAGCAGTGTGTGTGTATGTGGAGGTGTGTGCATTTGGCATTTAGCCAGAAAACCAGGAAATCCTAACTGATATTTGGATGAACAATTTAAAAAAGCAGCTTGCTCTTCAAATGAAAAATGTGGCTGAGGAAAACCAACTATAGAAAAAAGTAATCATAAAAATATAAATGCTAAAGAAGATTGTCTATATGAAAAATGCAGATCGCTGCTTTTAAATAGAATGGAAAAGGTAATGTAAACTTAAAACGTCAAATAAATGGGCACAAATGTATAGCATCCAGCTCCAAAAAGGAAGGACAAAAGACAACGCAGAGTGTTCTAGCAACAGGAGCCCCACCAAACTGTCAAGTGTGCCCACATGCTCAAGCCCTCTCTCTCATCCCCCTGCCAATCTCACTGCATTCCTGCCATTTTAGACACACTGGAGATACAGTGTTAACTTAAACGGTTCTCAAGAAAAAAAGAAAATGCACATGTTGCATATGGAGAAAAGCCTAAGTTCTTCCTCGTTTTATGAGCTGCCAAATCTTGCTGCTGGTGTTTACTTTAACAGAGGAATGTGATATTAATATTTAGCTCACTCTGTAGAAATATGCATTTAAATAGCAATTTCAGCATGCAGGCTCCAGAGCAAGATCTCTTGTGTCTCTTACACACACACACACACACACACACACACACACACACACACACACACACACAATGTTTTCCAGCTCACATGGCTGGGAATCCTCAGTTAATCCAAAGAATCACACATGGCCAACAGAAGGAGGGGATAGAGCGAAATGGCAATGTTTATGGTTGCAGGGGATGCCCAGGGTGCATGCGAGCTTTGTGAACCCTGCTGGAGATGGAAGTCCCACACGGACAGCTGCAGCATCAAAGAATCCCGGTGACCTAGATTCAGCTATAGATCGGGGACTGCTCTGGCCTGCTTTGCTACCACGACACCAGCAGCCTGCTCGCAGGTTCACAGGCTGCCTGGCAAACGGCGCTGACCCATTTCACCATGACAACCGGGGCTGATCCACGAGAAGCTGTGCACAAGGCACCCCTCACTGCTGGCATGTTAAAGATTTCAAAATTAAGTTTACTCAGAGATTCTGAAAAGCACATCTAGAAGTCTAGACTAAAGCTGACATTCATTGACAGCAGTGGAAGAGTTGGGAAAGTAAAATGTGAAAAAAAGTTGCCATTAGCTTTTTTCTACATTCTAAACTATCAGCAAAGCTATCCATTTTATGGTTGTCCTCAGCCAATAGCTTTGTAATAAAGATGTTTCCCATCAAAGTGAAGTGATCAACAGAGAATAACTAGGTGAAAAGGCTAATGGATTAAGTTCCCAGGCTGTATATATTTTGGTCTATTAAAATAGAATATAGAGAATCAAATAATTTAAAGCCTCCTGATAAATAAGTGGAAGTGTTTAAAGGTGGATTTATTACGGCTTTGGCTCAACCTTGAACTGTACAGAATCAAGTTTCATTGGAGAATTTAAATAGTATGCCCCTTAGGGGGGGAAACGGGGCTGTGCTTTGGTAAAGGCATTCCATTTAGTAAGTGCAATTTTGGAAAATCAGGGCCTGGTATGTGCACGTGAGCACATTAAAATGCCCTGCGTGCTTTTTTGACAAAAAGCATAGCGTAGAATCAAAAGCGTTTGCAGGTCTTTTTATTAAAACGCGTGCACCCTTCTCAGCACTGCTTTTGTTGTTGTTCTTAAATTAGCTCAGGAGGTTAAACCTTAGAACTTCCTGAGTGATACTCTCTATTTCCTACACGGAGAACACAATATCAAAACAGGTCACACAACTCCATGCGCTTCAGAATCTCTTCCCGGCGACAGATTCTCTCCTTGGGCCATGAAGGCCTCTCCTTCGGGATGATACAAATCACACAGTCTTTACTTTTTAAGTAGAGGAAGGAGAAGAGTAGCCAGAGTTTGGCATCATGGGAATCCGTCCGATGAGGCTTCGGAAAATATGGAAATAAAACTGTAGCACATCTTTGTAAAAGAAATAAGCCAGTCACTCTTTTTGTCATAGAGATTTTAGGAGCTCTCCTTTTCATTCTTTCTTACTCAGCATTTTCCTTCTCTGCTTATAAAGGTTTTTTTTTTTTTTTCCTTCTGCAAGGACTCAGCCTCCTTCCCAGATCCTTCTTGTCTCACAATCTTCCAGGAGTTCTCTCTCTCCTGTGTGAGAATTGACTTCCTGTTGGGGAAGCATCTGACTTTTGCAGCCCTCTGTGCCTGCCACTCATCATCTCAAGCAAGGTCCGCTATCAGTGAAAAGTTTACTGAATTAACTAAGCAGCTAATACATTATGGCACACTAAATTGGGAATTCGAAAAACGAATCGCATTTGTAAACAGTGGTAGTGATGGAATCAGTCCTTCAACTCTGAAGGGCAATGAAAGATGAAAATTAATTATCCAGTATACCAGAAAGATAGCAATCATTTTTCATGGCTAAAAATGGATGTTTAAGTGGGATAACCATATATTCTAGTCTACCCATCTGTCTGTCCTCTGATAAAAATGGTAGCCCTTTTGGGGTCCCCGTTTGAATGATAAATTACATGGTCTTCCTAATGATAATATGTTCAGTGCTTAAAATGTCTTTCTTCAGTGTTTTTCTGTAATTTCATTTGTTGCATATGACTTTGTTTTCTTTCATATGACTATGATTTTTATCACAACAGGGTTTTCTTTTTTTCCTAAGATTTTATTTATTTATTTGAGAGAGAGAATGAGAGATAGAGAGCACGAGAGGGAAGAGGGTCAGAGGGAGAAGCAGACTCCCCGCCGAGCAGGGAGCCCGATGTGGGACTCGATCCAGGGACTCCAGGATCATGACCTGAGCCCAAGGCAGTCGCTTAACCAACTGAGCCACCCAGGTGCCCACAACAGGGTTTTCTTTAAGAACTTGAGGTCACCACCTCTACAGAAGTTCCACCAATTCTGTCTTCTGGCTTTTGCTCTTGCCAGTCCCCTTCCAAGGCCGGCCGCTCCCAGATCTTCCACTATCACCAATATACAAATGACTGATATGTGCATTAAAAGTCTGTTTTTTGAAGGGTTGTTCACAATTTTAAAAGGAGCAAAGACTTGAAAGACAAAGGAAAGCTTTCTTGGTTGAATTTCTGGCATCCACCCTTAAAACCACACCACTCAGCCTCTTCATTTACTCTTGTATCTATGCCACCAAAGTCAGTGAGGCCAACGGACATCAGGTGATCAACAAGACTCCTCGGTGCAGATGATCTGAGACCCAAGGTCGAAAACAGCCTTTTGGTTTCATATACTTTTCATTCCTTGATCTATGAAGCTATGTATAGGTTTCTGAAAATGGAATTTATGAGAAAGCACACACAGTCAGCCAGAGTGTGTCTACCATGTCGTACTTGGAAGACAGGGAATATTTGAGATCAGTGCAATACCAGGATTTTTGATATAAAAGAATAATATATGCATGGCGTATTTAAGTCAATTTCTTAATTAAATTGGCATACAATTGGCAATCTAATTATATGGTAGTTACTTTTTATTGTGTGAAAAATTAAGCCTTATATCAATCAATTCTGGTGGATTGTTTCTCATAGAAAAATTTAAAAATATAGGGTAAGGTATTTCATTAGATCATTCAAAAGCCTTCTAATGGTTGTGATATTGTCTCTCTTCCACCCTTCAGTCATTGATTTATTATCTTCTAGGGTTTGCCTTGCCAGAGTATTTAAGGACTAATGTAAACATTATCTTTGCAAATGCTTTCAGACTTTTAGCTCTGAATTTCTGCACAGCTTTAATGGAACTTATTATCCAGACACACACTATCTCGTGAACTGAATCATCTTTTTGAATTGATCATGGGTTCACTGTTGCTTTAACTACAAGATATTTTTGAGGAAGGGTATAGTTTTCATGTTTTATTGTACACATTTGAATTTCATTATGAAATACTGAGCCGAAGTGTATGCCTGCCTTGGCTTATGTCCAGATGTTTGAATTGTAAAGATAAAATGGATGGCTTTATATTAAATAATTAGAGACTCTAGTGGGTGGTAAATTCTGTCTATACACTTACACGGTTAGTGGCCCAAATAAACTCTAAGGACAGTAAGATCCGTAAAACTGCGTTGCAATTGGAAAAACCCATTCGGGACTGAAGGGAGAGGCCCTTGGTTGCTGACAAGGATCTCCCCTTGACTTCAGACTTCAGACACAATGAAAGAGTCTGTCAGTATACAAAAGCCACTGAATTACACCAAATCTCCAGTCAGGAGAAACGGTAGCAACAGGAGAAGGAAAGGCACTGGTTCAGGCCTTTTTGGGCAGTGGGGGCTGGCCAGTCTGCAGCAAGCAGAGCTGACTGGGCTGGAAGTGGGAAACCCAGCTGGAGGCTGCCGCTCATGTCCAGAATCTGTAGATTAGAAGAGCAGGCTGGAAAGTCTAGGGGCAGAGTGATTAATGCATTCCTCAAAAGTCTTTGCTTTCTAATCAAGTTCCTACGATGCTTGCCTCAAACAGAGTTAACTACAAGATATTTAATGATGTAAATGAGCAGTCCATCTCTGGCATACCAGAGCATCCGCCAGGGGTAAAGCTTTGTTTGCCTTGACCTGCAAAAACATGGTGTTAGATTGAAAGTATTTAGTCCTGATTCAGGCCAGACTCATGTGCATTTAGTTCTGTTGCAAAGTTATCATCTTCCACTTGGAATTTTCAGAAAAAAATTTGTTCACATTCTATGTGGTCATCTTACTGACAGATAAAATGATTTTCCATTCTTTTAAGAAATCATGGTGCTTGCTTTGTTTCTTTCTTTTTTCCCTTAAAGCCCTGTTTTTATTTTTATTAATTTTGTTAATTCATTTACTAAGCGAATATGTAGGCAGCACCATCTTCCTTCTCCAACAAGGCATCGTGTGCCAAGTAATATGCCACGCAAAAGATTTGGATTGTATTCTGGTGGGAGTACTAGAACTTGTACCCATACATATAATATTCCAGGCATTGATGACATGCCGTATCTGTGATGCAGACCATGAGCTCCAAAAATCTGAAATGGAAGGGATTCTGGCTGTAGTGGGAATAATACTTAGAGAGCTGAAGGGTAGACTTCCTTTTGATAAAGATTGGAGGGCAGTGCTGGGCAGAGAAGCTGCAGCTGAGCCAACAACATGGAGGTGAGAGGAGCATTCAATGATCAGGAAATAATCCAAAATAAGTTGCATTTAGAGCTCAACCTTGAGAAGGAATAGGGCTTGAGACTGGAAGAACAGTTGGGAGCCAGAATTTTAGGCTAAATGGTTTGGTCTTAATTTCATTGGCCGTGAAGAGGCAGTCAAAAATTTTAAGTAGGCTCTTGGGGATCTTGTTGTGCTTTAAGAAAATGATTAAGTGCAATCTTCAGGATGAACCACAGAAGGGAGGAAGGCCGTTTGGGAAACTATGGCAACACTCAAGGTGTGGTGTGGTAAGATTGGAATGGTGGTGGTAGCAGTATGAATAAAAGGAAGAGAAGATATGTAACATGGGAGTGTTATTTTATTTCCCCAGAGAACTGAGTTTGTGTTGATGAGTGAAGCAATAAAATCAGTTGTGCTGCTGGTAAACCTTCAATAAATGTAGCAAGTTATTTTGCAGAAATCGTGCCCATGATTTACTTATGAAATGGACTCAATCAGTGATTTAAAAGACATACATCAAATGATAGGGAATGATTATCATCCTCTTCAGCCCAAAAGACTTCTTTTTCCAATCCTCCACTCCCCCTACACTCTCTAAGTGCAACAGACCATAGGGACATTACCTGTTCAACTCTCATCTGTCCCTCTGAGAAGGATGAAGCATTTCTGTTTTGAAGATGGGGAAACTGTAGCATAGAAAGTTTAAGTATACAAGGTGACACAAAAGCAGTATTCTCATTACACCAATTTCCTTTAGCAGAAGACAGGTCAGGATAGCTTTAGGTGACAATTACTTAATAGTCAAGTAATTTGACCAGACCAAACTTTTGATGAAACAGCCTAATTGGGAATAATTAAGGTTGAACATATGTGGAGGACTAGGGCTTCTCACCTAACAAGGAACTGTCCTTAATTGCTGAAACTGGAACGGATAATTTAGAAAATTTAGGACGATGACGTTAAATTGTTGTCATGGACTATTTGGAGTAATTTTTGTCTCTTATTCAAATTAAAAAAAGAAAAAGACGTGCTAATGCTTCACTGTGTGTTGAGTATGTTTCAATCTACAGGCTGCCTGCACGAGACGTCTATTTAAGGATCATCCCTGACTCATCAATGGGAAGAGAAAATCAAAATATCTGAAAGAACACATAGATCAGTTGAATACAAGTTTTGATGATATCACCGACTATACCTCCTGGCAGATGACACCATGGTTTCAATTAAACCACAGCCATAGTTTAATTGAAACAATTACTGTGAATGTACATTGGTTGTGCATTTGTGTATTTATCTGAGAACACAGAACTTATGGTTTTGCACATGTTATGATGAGGCAGGAACAGGGAGGGGAAAGAAAGATAAGAAATTTTACCTAAAAGCAGAATTTTCTGAGTATCCATATTTAAAGTATTTTTTCCTTAAATCAATTAAAGACTTACCTTTCACGTGTTTGTCATGGAAATCATTCTTTCAGGATCCTCTTTTATAACTCATTTTTGTTTGTACAGAGTTGCCCAAGAAAGCCTCACTCTAATGGGTTCCGACTTAGTCTTCTCTCACTAACAACAGAATACTGGGCTTTGAAAGCTGACAGGGGGGAAGAAGAGGGGAAAAAAAAAGAGGAAATGTTTATACCTCCTCATTTTGATATGGCTCCTTCAGAAATCTGATACTCAATATCTTCCTGCATCTGGAGGAGGGAAGAAAGAGACCATACAGGCATTCTGTACGTAATGTTGAAATAAAACCCTCTATTGTCCGCCAAGACAATAGAACTAGTCTATAATAATGTAGTACAAGTAGAGCATAAACTACACAAGCTGGCAATGCAATCTTTGTTCCGGTGTAATCTTCCATATCAACCATCGACAATCCCCAGAGGTAAGAGAAAGGCCTTTCTCCTATTTCCCATAACCTGCCACCACTTCTCTCTCTCTCTCTCCTTGCTGTGTAGGAAGCAGTAGAATAAAGTTCCCCATTGGGATGGCTACACGTGTTTGACAACATAGGAACTGTCCTAAATCTTGGCCAAAGCCTCAAGCTAAACCTAACTCTGTGTGGCTCATCAAAAGGAGTTAGCTTCATCATATGTTTCAAAGTCTGTAGGTTGTATTTATTTGGTGGGGAAGAGAAGTAGAAATACTGAGAAGTAAGGGGTGGGGTGCTCACAGTCAAAGCGCTGCTTGAGAAAATAGCATTTTCACTTCTATCTAGAGAGATAGCACCATAATTTTGGGGAGGATGTGGTGAAGACACAATACATGACTATAACGAAGTAAAATATCCAAGAACGTCAGGGTGAAGGGGACGTGCTGAGCGAGCATGCTGAAACCGTCACAGAACCAATTGCTTGATAACAGATTCACCAAAACCTGGTGCTCTGGGAGCTAGCAGGTGGCTGCCGCGCTGATGAGTAAGACCAGCATGCTGCCATCTGGGTGGGGTGGACATTCGTTGTGGGCATTCTCTTTAAATGCACAGATGAGCATCAGATAAATATCTTAACTCCTGGTATTTTCCCTGAGCCTAGACCAAATTGAACCTCTAAAATGGCTTGAGTTTGTCTATAATTAATCTTTGCTAGAAACTATGACTTTAGGTTATATGCAAGAGTCAAAAACAGTGAATTAATTCACAAAACGTGTCATGTCCATTTGCAACCATAAAATTTCCCTTTTGTGTAAGAGAAAATTCAACCTGTTAAAAATATTTTATGAATGAGAGAAATTAGTCTGAAGATAAAGAGAAGACCACTAAGAGTTGCAAGAGCAATCAAAATAGGACACTTCACATTTTTAAAAAACTGAAAAGACTAAGGAGGAAAAAAGTTTATACTCTTTATCTTTGCTTGGCTGGAGAATAGAAAAGAGAGAAAGGCTTAGAAAGTTTATGGCCCCTTGGTATCCTACCCTTCTCACTGGAAACGTTTGGTTCCACATCTTTCTGGTACACCTTTGATTTTGGTATGTCTCAGCGTCTGTCACATAGAGATGTTCAATAATACTTATAAAAGAGTGATAATTGGTGTAGGGGATATACCAGTAAACAAAAATAAAGTCTCTGACCTCGTAAACCTTATACTTGGAGACATACAATAGTTATATAAATATTTGAAGAAAATAATGTTATGGGGTGGCTGTGTGGCTTATTCGGTTAAGCATCTGACTCTTGATTTCAGCTCAGGTCATGATTTCGGGGTTGTGAGATTAAGCCCCACATCCACGCTGGGCATGGAGCCTGCTTGAGAGTCTCTCTCTCTCCTTCTCTCTCTGTCCTGCCCCAGGCTCTCTCGCACTCGCACCCATATTCTCTCACTCTCTCTCAAAAGAAAAAAAAATGTTTAGAGTGGGAAAGAAAGGTAAATGGAGAAACTTACGGAATTGAACAATTGTAGAGTAGCTTTTTAAACGTGGGGGGTATCAGGAAGGACTCTTTGGTCAGGCACATTCAGCAGAAACCTAAATGATATGAGAAAACATGTTAGGTAAGATATCTGTGAACAATGGCTCTAGGAGGAATAAATAGCAAATGCAAAGGCCCTGGGGGAAGGTACATGGTTAGTGTTTTTTATAGCTATCAGGTGTCATGTGCCTAAAAGCAGAGTAAGCAGGGTCAGAGTTGGAGGAGATGAGATCAGAGAGGTAAAGAGGTGAGTAGAAAGATTATGAATGGGTCTTTTAGGCAACATTAAGGAGTTGGAATTTTATTCTGAATGAGATGGATACTTTTTCAGGGTGGTAAATGAAGATGTGAGGACACTTATGTTTTGAAAGTGATCTTGAGTAAAGAGAAAATAGGTTTACAGCAAGAAAGTTTAGATTAGATGTGCAAAATGATGTTTGAGTTTTAAAGCATTTAATCACTGGAAAAATTTGTCAAAGAACAATGAGAAATCTCATTCCTTAAAGATACTTTGGAAAGACCATGTTTATTTGACACAAACTACCACCCAGAAAAAAGGATCAATGTGCTTTTCTCCCCAGCCATTTAACCTAATCCAGTCAATTTGATTAACCATGTAATCAAACTAATTTAATAATTAAGACCACCAGGAAAAGTGGAATATATTCAGCTTTTCAGTCTATTATTTTTTATCAGTAGGTACTTTCCAGGGGAAATATCTATTTTTTTGTCTTTAGGACAGTGGTTCTGCTATATTTGGCCCATGAACAATTTCAGTAGATCTTCAGTTATTTATTCTAGAAAAAAATTTTTTGTTGTTTGGAAAGAACACCAGCAGGACTGACTAGGACCTGAAGCAACTTGAGTCGGTGCCTGATTTAATATTCTTTCAAAATAATATTTTACAAAATAGCCCAATACTCATCTCACTGGGAATGCAGAAAAATTAATCTTTTATTAAATATTATATATAAACCAGGTTCTTACCAATTAGTTCCCTTTCAGTGTCCAATAAGAACATTTGCTAAAAGACAATGGCAACACTTTTCCCAAACTCCAGTGCTTTTTTTTAACTCCTTTTTGCTCTTTTTCTAAGCCTCAATTTGTTGATGACATAATAAAGTGTTTAAAATTTAGATGACAAAATAAAATATGCCTCTAAAGAGCACTGTGCTGAACACTTTTCATTGTCAGAACTCATCCATGATCGTGACTTTCAGTTGATGACCATCCTGCCGTTTCCCAAAGGTTCTCAAACTGTAATAGGTTTGTGCTAGTAGGGAATGTTTTCCTTCTTCCTCAAAGACACTGAAAATGGGATCAATGCACATTGATTCTTGTGACATTTTGGTGGCCTTTATAGATTAGTGATAATTAGTTTCCAAGCTGACTATCCCCATCTGAACATGTTGCAGATGATAATGCTACATAGAATTTGCCCAAGGGCATGGAACGACTTCTCAGGCCAACTGAGACTGAGGGCAGGGTGAAGCCGTGGGAGAGCTCAGTCTCAGACTTTGACCTCGGCTTGTGTCCCAGGCATCTCTGAAATGATGTATAGTTGTCTTCCTATTCCTATGAAGCGTTGCTCAAGAGGCTTATTTTATCCCTTGCGGAGCACAATGCCCACAAGAAGTAAAGGATTAATTCTTGTTCGTTGGTTTGGGTTTCTGTGTATTTTAAATGATGATGTATGCTCTAGTTGCTTCCAGAAACTGGATTCAGGGGTTAGATGGTATTTGTGCTTGTTAACCAAGGCTTTAGAAAAGCAACATGTCTCCAGTGTCCAGAATGCTCACCCTTTCCCTGGGTCCAGGCAGAAGAGCCACACAGTCCCTCCCACCCTGCTCTTCCCTTCCCATCCCAGGCTCATTGGACAAATGCTTTATCAACTTAATCTGTTGAGAGTTGTCCATTTACATACATTTCCGCCAATAACAAATCCAAGTTCCATGTTAGTAAGGGATGAAGTCGGTTCTGGAAAGGGAAAGTGAAGATGCCTCTTGTCCACCTCCATGAATTTCTGGTAGATCCCTAAACTAGATGAGACAAAGAACTGATTAAAAATTCCCTATTGCCAATGAACGAGATCTGGGCTGCCTGTGCAATTCTAACTATCCATTTCTAGCTCTAAGCAGTTTATTCTGTCTGAGCTGACAGTCCATCCACGCCTACTGCTGCAGTGGCCCTGGAAGGAAGCCAGTGTTGGTGACCTTTCGGTACATACAGCCTGAGGCGAGACTAGCTGATTGGTAAGTCCTCTGCTACTCAGCCCTTTACTTATTTGCATCAATATCAATACAGAAATACAGACAGGACCTCAGCCTCCACATATCATGGCACCGGGGGAGATGAACCAACCTGAATCTGGAATCCCACTTTCCTGAGAGAGGCATCTGGTCAGCGATGCACATTTTCAGTGCCACAGCGTAGACTGCACAGTGGGGAAAACAACCATTCTTCCATAAGCAGATGAAACCTTAGCCTTTTATTTCATAATACTCATCACCAAGTAAACAGGCTTTTTTATCCTAACATCTGTGAGAGGGCTACTTCCCATACCAGCCTCCTTCCGGCCTGCCTGTTCTCACCGAAATACCAGCAACTGCCACATTTCAGGACCACTGTAGTTCTTTAGGGCACCCCCCCTCCCCATCCCCTGGCTCTCCTAGGACCTGTGCCTTGCTCCCGAGAGGCTCGGGCTCAGGGACTTTCATTTCCTCTCAGGGCCAAGCCACCCCTCCCACCCCCGCCCCTGGCGTGCAGTATCCATGAGCTGCCTTGGCAGCTGTGGACATGCGTCTCCATAGAATTTGCCTGGATTCTGGAATTTCCTACCCCTGTGGGTTCCTGGTTAATTCATTGGCAGAAGTGACGGCCTGAGAATAACTCTTGGTTTGTTTCAAGTTTCTTCCTTGACTGTATAGGCCAGTTCAGAAAGCAGTTCACATACACTGGTGCTAGATCCATAAAGTGTGAATTGGATTCTGCCTTTGGCCTACTCTGCCCAACTCCCACCACTTCCCTACTGTAGCTTCTCTTAAGACATAGCCACGCTTCCCTTCTATAACCCTAGTAAATCCTGCCAGATTGACAAATGGGGGGAAGGGGATGATGATGAGTTCTTATACATTTTCACATGTAGGCTATAAACCAGTTCTTGTCCTCTGAGAGCCTCCTTACAGTGTTCCTATGGGACCAGAGCAGTTATCCTGCTCCAGGTTTCATAAGAGGAAAAGACCATTCTTTTTCTTTCCTGCTGCCAAAAAAGTAAACCAAAACAAAACAAAAAAACAAGCCTTAAATGAAGTGAATTGAAAATGAAGTCAAAGGAGCAGAAGCTTTCTGTCTTTCAGCTCAACACTTGGTGATCTGCTTGATTGCATTTTCACAGCCCCTCCCTCAAATCTCAGAGCCACAGACTCATTCCCCCATTAGGATTTGGCTGGGGAGGCTGAAGAGACAATGAGAACATAGCCCAATCCGGTGAGATTGCCAGAGTTAACAACCTCTTGTGTGCAATAAAACCAGACAGCAATTTTGATGGACCACATTCTCATTGCATTTAAACAGCCTTGGAAAGCTTCCATGGCTGCTGATTTCAAATAAGAAAACATCCTGGAGGGAAGAAGGGCAAAGATGTGTCCTTTGGGTTTGCCTCTAACATTCGTGCGGCCCCGGGTAAGCATACAAATGGAGACCCACATGCCACATGCTTAAATACTTAAAAGTTATGATTCAAGCTTGAAAACTCTTAAATAAAACATAAAATATGTTCTATCATCGCTCCATGATATTTTTATTGATAATTTAGAGGTTGTGTTCAAATTTAGGGTTCTCTGACTCCTTGGAGTTCCATTCGGGAACACAAGGGCCAGGGAGAACTGGCCTCTCACTGCTCAGCCCACCGTCCTCGGTCCCAGGTCCACCCTTCTCTTTTCATACTCTGGCTCAATCCTGCAGCGTGTGTGGCCTCTCAAACTCATGTAAGTCACTCTACCCCATGTGTCAAAGTTCCATTGACACTCCCACCAATTGCCCCCCTGGGCCACTCCTTTGCCTAGAGGTGTGTCCAGTTTGTACTCAGGTGGACAGATCCAGGAAAGAAACCTTACACAGATCCTGGAAATGGACTCTGGCTGGTTGAAAAGGGAACTCCAGGATCCATAGTTGAGGGTGTACGTTGAGGGTGTATGTGTGTGGGACTATCCCTTTGGCCTTGTAGACCCTTCTTCCCATGAACAGAAACACTGTTGAAAGACCAGACTGAGCCTAAAAAACATAGGCCACAGAGCAGTCAGCCCTCCTGCTTGGATTTATGGATAGTATATATAAAGTAGGTCCTTTATAAGAGAATGTTTCACTTAGAAAGTAGACACTTGCTGCAGTGCCTGAAGATGGAGGAACAACAGGGTAAGGCACTCTTTGCCTCATATGCTTCATGAGAATAGAAGTCTAATTACAATGGTTCTGAATTCTAAATGCAGAGTGACATCACCTGGGAAAGATTCACCATGACTCCACACATAGAAATTCTGATTTAATTCATCTAGGGTGGGGTCCAGGCACAAATACATTTTTTTAAAAGCTCCCCAGGTGATTCTATGTGCATCCAGGATTAAGAGCCTCTGGGTCTAGCTTAACAACTTTGCTTCTCGTTAGGGCATTAGCCGTTGTGCCTACCCCAAAGAACTCAAAACCATCATGACCCCAGAAACGTTTATATCCAGAGAAATGGGGCCCGTAAACTGTAGGCAACAACCAGCTCTGTCTTGGAGTTGTGATTGCTCTGAACAGGTTCTTCCAGTGGTAGGCAGAACTCTTAACTGGCATCTCCATTATGCTCCATGAAGGATGAAATTCAAAATATTTAACATTTAATAACCACTATAGCAATCAATCCCAACAGACTCCAACCATAGAATATTGTTGGCCTTGAGTGTTTGACAGATTAATCTAGTTACTCCTCCCAGAAATCCTTAAGGATGGACATTATAGTGAACATTTGTCAGGTGACTTTCAAGAAGGTGGTGGATCTGGGACTCACACACAGGTCTTTCAACTCCAGCTTCTGAGACCTGTCAGTTATACCAGGCAGCTTTCCATAGCACTTCTGGTTGGCACAAGCTGAGTTCTTTAGTTTATAATATAGGCCTAAGCCAGAACACTTGAAGGAAGATATATGACTGGCCTCATATAAAGCAATACCTAAAAAATGGATCATCTAGCTTACATCTGCACAAACACAAGGAGGGAAATGGCAGTTCAGAGCCACTATTTGAATGACATTTATTTCTGAGACTAGAAATTGGCTTTTTAATTCTGAAGTTTATGTATGAATTCTGACATATGCTCAGGGCTGTGCTTAACAGTTGGTCACACTCATGTACTCCAAATGTAGGATCTGTGATTTTGAGATCGCAGCTACAATGTGATCTGGGTTAAGTATATCAGACAGATACTTCCACAGTATGAGTATCTGATACTTCAGAATTATGAAATCATAGGACAGAAAGGGATCTTTCATGGCTATCTAGTCTACCTCTGTTTCTGGGAAAGTCTGCATTTAAGTCATCCAGGAGACAAAACTTTCCCACTTGGAATACAATTTCTTTCTTTGCTCAGCAGGGGGGCTCTCTATTCAAAGGTCAGGTCAGGGCTTATTTCTGTGGCAAAATAATTCATTTCAAGTCTCTCGCCACAGCAGGGGAGAGTCAGGTTCTGGGAATTGGAATTTTATTCAATTTAAGGGGGATTTTTTTATGATAAAGAACACAAAAGTAGGTAGAGTTTACTGGAGCTACTGGATCCTTGGAGATTCAGGCATCTTTCCTCTAAGATCCTGTTAGGCAGTTTTCCGGACCTGCTTGCCTAGAATGCTTCCTGCTTGCAGCATGATGTTCCCACCTTACCTTGGAAACTCCACAAAGCCCAGCAGATTCCGGCACCCTCTGTGTCTGGTAAACCTCTACAAATATGTATGGCTATTATTTATTTACACATTGTTCCTTTTCTTCACCTCCACTTTTTCTCATTTCCCCTGCCCCAATTGCGATCTGTCCCAATTGTGATTTGGCAAAATCTTGTACTTATACCTGAATCATACAGTTCATTAGGTTTACCATACATTATCTTGTTTTAAGATATTTCTTATGGGTAAATCTTATCTCTTAGCTAGACTGTAAGTTTCTTGGGGGAAGAGACCATGTTTTTTACTTTTTCTCTATTTCCCCACATACTTCTGCAGTACTAAGCATCTAATAAATGCCCAATAATTATTTGTGGATTGATTGACTACCAATTCTTGTAGATTTTTATATGGTTTAAAGTAATATATTGATTAAGGTAGGGTGGGTTTAATAAGGGAAGTTTTCTCATGGAGGTGTGCTCAAAACTGATTTTTGAAGAAGAAAAGAAGGACTATTTGATTGGGAATGAGCGACTCCATATAGGGGATAAGAAATTAGAGATAGTTGTTTAATGATACTTTTTAAATTTATTAAAAGAAATACGAGTTTATAATGAATATCTTTAATGAAATATAACCCACTGACTATAAGGACATCTTTAGGTTGATTGAGTGAACTATTTTGGGTAAGACTTTTAAAACCATGGTTGTGATTTTAAAAGTAACTAGAGTGTAGTGGTATCTGATGATCAGTGGTTAACTCTCCCAAATGGTTCAACAGAGAGAGTGAAACACACACACACGCAAAACAAAAAACTGATGGATCAAAGATCGCAGTGAATCAAAATTGCAGAACTCCTTAAGGCCTCAACAAGTCTCCAAATAATGATGCCCCAAAGAATGGCGGCTCTTCTTGCCTACACAGGCCTTTTTGTGTGTGACAGAATGGCTTAGGGGCTCACACAGGAGGAGATGTTTTAGATTTTCACATCTATAATTTCCATTCATTTCTGTTTGGGTGGTGACTGGGAGGGTGATGAGACGCCATAGAGTGGGCCTGGGCTCCCCTTGTATGGCATCTTTCTCCCAGATGTGTAATAGGAGGAAAACCACAGGAACATGGAGGCTGCAAAGAAGTCCTGAGAGCTTTAACAATCATATGAGCGTGTAAACATCTGTCTCAAGTCTGGTAGAAGGGCAACAAGCATACACGAGACAAGCATGGCATTTTACAGATTCCTTATGCCAATCCCAGTTAAGCCAAATCCTGCATCCTGCCTCTGCTACCATGGGAGGCTTGCTGGATATTACAGAATCCAGGTGCGTCAGAGGGCAATAAGGGAGCCTAAGCTCCAGGCTTCCTTTATTCAGACACAGGCTAACTCACTGCCTCATCACTTTCTTATAGACTGTTCTGGTAGACAAGAACCAATTTTATTTCTCATTTCCCCCCCAGCTGTATGTTGAGAACTTACTATATATTATTTCTATCATCTGATAGCCTGGATGTTTGTCATTTTTTCTCTTCCAATGCACAAAGCACAGTGTGGATCACATGATAGGAACTAGGGGAAAACATCCGGATTGGTTTTTATTTTTTAAAGTGCTTCCTCTCAATAAAACTGGGCCTCCCCTGTGTCTCTCCATCACTGATCCATTCCAGCCTAAGACTTCACATTGCATGGGTACTAGATAAATTTTTACTGAAGCACATTTTAATATTCATTTTTATGGTAATAAACACACTGCTACTACCTTCATTAGTTTAGATAATTAAGGAAGCTGGTTATTAGAGAAAACCTGAATTAACTTGAATTATATTTCATTTCAAACATGGAGGAGTAAAGGCCTGTGTGGATTATAAAGTAGCTACAGATTTTATCCATTCTCAGGAAGCTTTCTCCTCTCTCCTACTATATAACGGATATGTAGTCTCCAGCCACAAGAGTAGGCTGTAACAAGACGAGCTTTAAAGATACTGTTTAAAATTGGGCATATGAGCCAACCAGGACCATCAGAATCTTTCCCTGATTTTGTTACATGGGAACCAGGCGAAAGGAGTGACGTCTTTCAGAGTGGATGTGCGTCTGGAACTTCCTTCAGCCATTTTCTTGGGTTACTCAGAAGAAGTCTTCATTGTGAGGGCTCCTAAGGCAGCTCTTTCAGAAACAAGTAGGGCCAAGAGATGAAGGCAGTCAAAGAGGGAGGGGGAAAGGGTCAGACAAATACTGGATGTTTACTGACATCAGATTTAGTCATACTTAAAGTCAGTGCCTCTCTTGGATTTTCTACTTACAAAAGTTAATTACTATCTTCCCCTTTTGTTTTCTTACTTACTCATTTGAATTTGTTGTTTGCCACTGACAACCAAAGGAAATCCTATTTAACATTATCTGTGGAATACCCAGGTAGATTATCCAAATCAACTTGGTCAAATTTGGTATATTTTACCAGAATTTCTTTCCCTAAAAGAAGGTTCCCAATTGAGTGTACTAAGTCCCTGAATTGAAGAAGTGATCCGTTTTTTTCCCTCTGATTGTTATGAGTATTAAGTCAATCATTTAAAGCTCTTAGCACTTCATACATGGCTCAAATCATTTGTTAAGTATCATCATTATCTCTTCATCCTATCATCTGTGTTCAGCAGAAGTTGTTGCAATAGAGACTGTTGAGAAATTGCCTGGAAGTTGGAAAGTGGTAAGTCTATATGCTGGGCAAAAGTATTTAGCAGGTGGATTTGGGGTTTTATCTACATAACTATAGTATATGGAGTATAATGTGATTCATGAGATTGTTGTTTTTGTCCTAAGAAGTCTCCTCTCTATCTGTTAGTGTTCTCAGAGTCTTTTCAAGTCAGTTACATAAATGTATTTGGGGGGAGTTGGCAAGACTTATTTTTACGTGGAAACACAATATATGGTTTTGACTATATACACAAGGAGAGACAAGAGGTGGCTTATTGATAGGGGCTAAGACAACTCCAAAAAGCAAACACAATCTTGGCTTTTTTCATGAGCTGTGGTCCAGATAACCAATAAGCTTACTTTAACAAAATAAAATAAAAATTTCTGTCACTTCCAGAAAATTTTAAAGAAATTTAAAAATTATTCTAAAGAAAATTGTGAAGTGAGAATTTTAAGGAAATTTAAAAATTATTTTTAAGAAAACAGAAGAATTGGTCAAGGAAATTAACCCTAAATTAAGCAAAAGCTGTTGACATAGTACACTGAGAAGCATGCAAGTCTTTCCTCTGACTCATGAAGCAATTAAAATCAATTCTGGTGACTAAATCGGTTGTAACAGGGTAGGCAACTACAGTTATCATAATCTAGGGAAGATTCAGTGAAAAGGTAGAAATTGAGAAAATTCCAACTAAAAAAATCAACCATTTTTGCCCCAGAGGATGCACGCACGTTGAAAACGTCTTTGTGTTTTTCACCCACAATTTTATTTCTGTTCTCACACCCCACCCTCCTTTACATGAATATTAAGGACTAAGGCTTTAGCAACAGGCTTTGGTGGTGGGGGAGGTAGGGGTGAAGGGAAAAGTGTTGTGTATGGCTTTTCATATGTTAATAAGTTGATTCCATGACAACCATTGAAAAAGAAGGGCTGGAAACAAAAGCTACAGCCAGAGAGGATCAGTGCTCTTTCACGGGCCTGTGAGAATAACAGCCGAGACGCCCCCCTCTGAAAGGTATCTGATGGCCGCTTGTCAAAGGGCTTTGTTTTAATAGTGCAGAGTCAGTATATAATTAATGCAGAGTTTTATGAGTCCAAATTTCACCCTCAATGATCCTTCCCTCCTAAAAGTTTCTAAATAAGAATCTGAAACCAAGAGAATGTGTCACTGCTTCCAATAGGGACCTGGAGTGTACATAGACTATCAGTTCCTATGATCTTGCACTTCAGTTTTAAGTAAAAAGGTCAAGGGCTTTTATCTTTGAGTATAAGAAGGCGTTCAGAGCTGGGCACTGGGGGAACAGCAAAGGGAAAGGCTTCCTCTCCTCTCCAGGAAGCCTTTGAACGTGGTTCAGCACGTTATCCCCAGCGACATGTTGAAACTGTACAGGGCGCACCCACCAGCCAACCCGAAGACACTATGGCATTCCTGGGCTCTCTTAACCAATGAAAAGCAATCCTGGCTGGCTGTTTGTCCTTCCAGAAACATGAAGTGACATCCTTATGCCAGATTTCCTAATGTCTAGTACAGCTAAGTTTTTACTTTAACTTAAGTAGTTACACATATCAATTAGTTGTATCATGCTACATAGTGCATTCCTCCTAGGCAGTTCCAAAACACTGTTAAGTGTTGCATTCAGGAATAATGCTGACTTTACTAATTTTCTGTCCAGCCTTGTTTTTTTCTCATGTGTATTGCCGGTCTTTAATTGAATTCTATTAAATTCCTCTTATTTGTCCCCTGTAAGTGGTTGCCAAAAACTTGCCATGAGTAACTTGTGATACAGTGTTTTCTCTGTTTGGATGGACACAAGAGCTTTCATCACAATGGAATGCTTATGGAATTACATATTTCAAAGGACACTAACACGAAAATACAACTTCATTCAGAGTCAGGTCACAATGATGAATAGTAATGCCAAAATGATCCCTAAAAGAACTTTCAATTTGCTTTTAAAGTATTGGCTTTGGTCTTCACTGTAATTCATGTTTTTTTTCCTCATAAACTTCATGAACTTAAAGGAATCTCACTTTCATGCTCTTAGTGACTGTAGCTGTGTTGTTCGATGAAAATAAAAGAGATATTGTAGCTATGATAAATCAGAATTTGAGATCTGACAATACTGTTACCATGATTGTATCAAAATATGCCAGTTTCTGTAAAATGATCTCATTTCCAAATGCATATTTTACTTAATGTTTGCAGCATGAAATTTATCATTGTCCAATATTTTGGTAAAAATCATTGAACCGTTCATTCATTCAACAAACTTTTAATAAATGCGTACTGTGGACCAGAACTGGGTGAAATTCTGTAGGTACAAAGATGACAATAGGATTGCTTTTCTTGAAAAACTTATAGTTTAGTGAAATGGATAATCATATTAATAGATAATTATGGCTTTTGTCATTTTTTATATCTCATCTCTTCTGAAATTAAAATTTGATGTGGCTTAAATAGACATTCATGACATAATATTTTTTAAAAATGAGGATAAATAGGTGAAGTAAAATCAAGACAGAAAATAAAATAAAATGAAAGTATGCATAGGCTGAACTCTAGACACAGACCATAAAATCCTATATGTTTGCCAGAAGTGACTTACAGATTTAACCTTGAATTTTTTAGTAGCCAGTCTAAATAGAAAGTATTGTTTACAAAATTCATGGTGTACACAAGAACAGAGCCCACAGAAACTAAAGATAAGCCAAGCTTTTACTTGTATTGAGATATAAGAGAAATTTCCCTTATGGATCTCTATAAAGAGCACGTAGTTAGCTTGACCACAAATAGCCGTGCTCTTCAAGGGCAACCTTTCTTTCAATGCACGCACGTGTGCGCGTGCGCGCTCTCACACACACACACACACACACACACACACACACACACACACACAGTAACCCAACCTCCCAATTACAAACATTATGGCCACAGCTAATTGGCCTGCAGATGGGAGGGCACTTGACTCAAGAGTAACTGATGTTTACAGACTGGCTGGTGGCCTACAAGGACATCTAACAAAAAAGCTTTGCTCAAAAGGGATGATCGAAGTTGAGAGGAAACAATTGGATGTTTTCTTTTGGAGCATTTGAAGATAAGAGATACACAGAGGGAGGCAATTATTTGGAAGTGTGAGCAGGAACCAAAGGGCACAGAGAGAAAAGTTGGGTTGCAAAGGCCAAGAGGCAGCTGAAACAATAAATAGGCACAAAGTGAAAAGGACACGCAGAGAGAGGGATGAGGTGATGATTTCATAAGGACAGAAACGGTGTAATCAATAAGCTCCTGCTGCTGAGCTGGGGTTTGAGATGATCGCTGGAACCATGGTGCTTTCTGGATGACAGGGCAGGTTTCCCTGGGGCCTAATTCTATTGTGGTTCTGCTCTTCCTTCAAGATATGAGTTTGTACTTGTTACTGGAGCTAACCTGAGAGAATTGCTGATTTTTGTCATTGTTAGAGAAGCCAAAGAAGGGTCTGGTGGCACAGTCTGAGGTACAAGCTGAATGAAGCACAGTGTGAAAAACCTACAAGGTGGCAAACAGCACAGTCAGATAAGTAGCCTCTGAAGGTCTGGCTTGACCCAGGACAAATTTGATTTTATTAATATATAATGATGGGATTACATGTCCTTCAGAAAATCTCCCATAAGTATTATTTTTGTGATTTGTAAAAAAGTTCTTCAATAGGAATTAAATGGCAGAGGGGTGCCTGGGTGGCTTAGTTGATTAAGTGTCTGCCTTCAGCTCAGGTCATGATGCCAGGATCTTGGGATGGAACCCCGCATGGGGCTCCTTGCTCAGCGGGGAGGCTGCTTCTCCCTCTCCTGCTCCCCCTGCTTGTGCTCTCTCTCTCTCTCTCTGTCTTACAAATAAATAAATAAAATCTTAAAAAAATAATTAAATGGCAGAATGTCTGGGGTTGTGCTCTGGAAAGAATATTGAGTGCAGATATCTCCTATGTCGTGGATTGAGGGTTAATCTGTATGTGTTGCTTATCAACAAACTGGAGGATAGGCTGAGGTCCTTTTATAGAAATTTTTTAAAATATGGGTGCCTTTCGTCTGTTCATAGGTGGGTTGATCCATTGTTGGTGGGCTAGGGCAGCATTTCCTAACAAAACAAAACAAAACAATCTCCCAGTTTTAACCTTAAACACACAAATAAATACAAATTCAGAAACCCAAAGCTCGGTTCCATAAGACAAAGATACAGTGACGTTTATCTATAAACATTTTAAAGTATGGTGGGCAATGATTACCTCTCATGGCCATGTAACAAAATTTCATTATATCCTCATAGAAACTCTTGTCTGATATGGCATTAGTTAGAAAGAACCAATTGAATTTTAGAGTTCAGCTGCCTACAGTGATGGTCTTAGTTTTAGTAATAATACAATTATCAAAGTCTATTACGTCTATCCCTGCTGGTCATCACAATGAGAGATATGCGAGAGATATAAAGGGAGGACTGGGAAGACACATGAAGGGAAACAATATCAGAACTGCAAGGGATTGGGGCATAACTCTGGCACTGAGCCATGATAAATAAGGGCCACATAAACAACCTACAAAGCTCTGGACCCCTGATGGTGGAGTCTGTTCTCCCATTCACATCTCCCAGCTTAATGTCTGGTCTACAGCAGCCTTTCCATTCTTCCCTTCCACTATGCATGCAGGAATAATTGTAATGTGGATGTAATCACATGGAGAAGTAGGCAAGGCAGATGAGTGGCTGATATAGAACCAGTGTAAAAAAAGGTAACACATGGGTGATGAAAATGGAGGACTACCTGGGCTAGAATCACAGAAGACACTGACTGCTCTAGCAAATTCAGGCTGACACATCATCCAGTAGTTCTTAACCAAGACAGACATCAAATCACATATGGAAAAATTTGAAAATACATATGTCCAAGCCCTATCCTTTAGAAATTGCATCCTATAGGACTAGGATGGGATCTGACCTGCGTGATGAGGTAACGTTTTCCAAGTTTCTGATCTGCTTCTCTGATTAATAGGATCACATGACAAACTCCTGGTGGGAGACCAACACCTAGATGTAAATTTCAGAACCACTTTGGGATCCTATCTCCATGTTACTTGGAATTTACTTGGTTTGTACTCATGCTTAACTGTTTAGACAGCTATATATAAGTAAAAATCAAGATAAAGATTAGATTTGTATTAAATTTCTAATTCAAAGAACCTATTCAAACACTAGGCTCATTCTATTACATGATGATGTTATTTATTTGTGCCTAGCACAACATGGGAACAATAAAAACAGTCTATTGGATTTAATTGATTTTGTGAAGAATACGGATTCTCAAATATGATTTTATTACCCTTTCTTATTTTCTCCTTAATTTCCCTTTGGCTGAGTCAAGCTACTTGACTTTTAAAATTAAGACTTCTAACTTACTAGCAAGATATTGAGGGGGTGCTAACTAAGAACGCTTCCAAATGTTTTTGATGCTACTAATTTAGGGAAGATTTCCTATATTTTAAAGGCTCTTACACTAAAAAGAGAAAAACCACCAAAAGGTAGGACTTTTCAATTTCCTGATTAGAAATTTTTGTCATCTATGCCTCTATAGTGGATAGACAATTGGGTTTGATATCAAGAGAATGAACTTGTTCTTCATGTATAAAAGTTTGCTGTTGGACAAATGTCTTAGTTTTGCTTTAATCTCTGCTGTACTTGTCTGCAAAATAGATGGAATGGTGTCTCTGTATAAAGGATTTTTTAAAAAAAGAATTAAATGAAATACACTTTAATATCCTGCCCCTCATAGTCCTTGACCTAGTAAGTATTTGATGATTATTTTTCTTTGCCTAACTTTGGAAAAGTTGGATAAGAGAGAGAGCATTGTGAATGCCAACTAAGATTTGACTCAGTCATTCTTTTAGTATGGAACTGTGAATTGATGAAGTTTTGGTCACTGTAGGACCATCTCCTTTCTGAGATGACTTTTCTAGCCTAATGAGTTTCACGTTTTGAATGAAATATGAAACTGTTTAAAATTCCAATGACGGTTTTCCTTTTATTTTGTATGATCTCCACAGATGGAAAGTGAAGGGGAAAATTGAGGCAGCTGCCTGAATAATTCCAGCCAAACCAAAAAGAGACTGTAATTGTGTGAATTATTATCAGCAAAAGTGGTCCTTAGCCTAAATTATCCAAATAATTGCCACAATTCTTATTCTGCTTTGTGTACAAATACATAACCTCAGTATTGGAGAAATGTGAGGGGCAGTATTCTAGCCAAATTTTAATTTTCGAATTGTTCTCTCATGAGCTTCCTTGCTCTGTTGGTTTAATAAGCTCATGGAGTTACCTTATTAGTGTTCTGCCAATTGTTGTACCCTACTGGAGAAGGAGGTGATGTGTACTGTTTTACGCCGAGTTTCAAAACAAAAAATAACTAGCACTTTAAAAATATTTCCTGAGGGACCAAGTTGTTTACATTTCCCTAGGGAGCTAAGAGTACTCTAGGTGATGGGAAGATTTTGAGATCTCAATATCTGTGTTTCATGTATCTCAACAGAGTACTCAAAATAAATAAAACAGTCAGCCATAATATATACATTGAACACTCAGACACATCAAAGTTGATATAGTTTTTAACCCCCCAAATGAAAACATTTAAGAGTATCTACATAACAACTAAAGCTTCTGGATAAAAATGAAAAAATACTAGCAAATATTTAGATATTGTGTCTATAAAATATTAAACAAGAGGTATTTTTAATATTGAAGAATTTGAAACTATTACAGTTCCAACACCCAAATGTTAGACTAGAATATCAGTGTATTTGTTTTGTAGATGTCTGCCCAAAATGAAGCTATTTTCAAGAGAGGAGGTTCTGTGGAAGATGCTAATTAGATACAGTATGTTGTAAAGTTTTGTAAGATGTGGGTACCTAATATAGAAGGGCAGTTGGAAATACAGAGAAATAAGTTTTGGTTGGAATAAGTCTTAAACTATGACTTACAAAACCTGGGGTTCTCTCCTGGTTGGTGCTGGGACTTTGGAAAAGAGCCTTCTGTTGTGCCTCAGGATTGTCACTTGTGTTGTGGTTCTGAGAGGGCTCTGGCATCAGAATGGAGCCCAAATGCCTGGGCTCCGATGCTAATTCTTCATCTTACTGGTCTGACCTTCAGAAACTTACCTGAAAACTTTGCAACTCAGTTTATTCATGTATAAAATGGGGCATTACTACTACTACTACTACTACTATTACTACTACTACTACTACTATTATTGCTACTACTACTACTACTACTATTACTACTACTACTACTACTATTATTGCTACTACTACTACTACTATTATTACTACTACTACTACTACTATTACTACTACTACTACTACTATTACTACTACTACTATTATTACTACTACTACTATTACTACTACTACTATTACTACTACTATTACTACTACTACTACTACTACTACTACTACTACTACTATTACTACTACTACTACTACTACTGATCTCATAGATTCATTGTGAGTCTTCTTGAATCATAGTAAGGCATTTAGAATCGTGCCTAATCTGTAGCAAGTGCTGCTGGTAGTTTTGTAGCAACTGGGTCCCACTGCGGCAGACTAGTACCTTTTATAAAGAACCGCATTGAAAAATCTATTAAAAAAATTACCGTTTCATTTTAAACATTTGTAAGAAAAGAAGTTCCTAGCAAGAGAAATTAACATGTGAGGAAAGCCAGCAAAAGCGGAGTGAGGAAATAGGAAGAAAGGTAGGGTCTTGGGTAACTGTTGGCACATGAGTATTATTACTTGTATCCCTTCCAACATCACTATGCTTCAATCCCCATCTTCCAGATCCATTTATTTAAAAATATTTATTAGTGCTGAGGATTGTGAGGCCAGGATATGGGTATAAGTCATGAAGACCTCATGGAAAAAAATGAAAATGGACAAGAAAATCAGAACTGTGGGAATGTGGGTGTCATGAGTTGGACGCACATTTTTACACTTGGATAAGAGAGCTTCAAAAGGAAGGAATCTAAAGGAAGAGCTAAAATGAAAAGCTAATGACAAAGGCAGAATAAAGAAAGAGAAAAGGGTAGAATGGAGAAGGATAAAATGAAAACAAGGGAAGAAAGAAGTAACTATCAGTTTATCATCTTCTTCTAAAAGGACTATGGAAGGAGAAAGACGCAGAAGGAAGAAAAATAATAAGACAACCCCTGCATTTTCCGGAAGGGGAGATCAAAGTAAGAAGATGCTTAAATGCAGGTTCTAAAATTGGGGGCTCAGAGGACTGAATCTTGCCCCACATAATATTTTACATTGAAGTTGGTAGCAGCTCTATGGGTTAGTGTTGACTAAATGGTCTGACCAATAAAGTCAAAATGTAATTGCTCTACTGCAATTGCAATCGATTTTCCACTCAGTCTAGACTGGATGTTCCTATGTTCCAGGTTAGGAGGTGGAGAAAGGACTCTATTCATGCCGTCTTTCAGGGATCTAGGATGAAAACAACTCCATCATCTTTAATACTGCCTTACATGGGTGCTCTGGTTATCAGCATTGCAGGCAGTGGAAGGGGAAAGGATCTCATGATGTGTTATACACCAGACCTGGAAAGAAAACACATCAGTCATTTCTGTATACTTGCTATTGGCTGGAACCTGGTCATGTGGCCCCAGTTAAATGCAGAGAAGCTTGGGAAATGTGGTCTCACTAAAGAGGAGAAGGTACTTTGGTACCTGGCTAGCAGTCTCTGCCACAGTTGCTGACACTTAAAACCCGCAGATCACACACACACACACACACACACACACACACACCGATTTCTAGCTTCTCCCAAAAGGAAATATCTGGACAATTTGGTTGAACGCCACATGTCAACAATTTGCTGGAGTCAAGTAGTAGCTTCCCTTTGCAAAGCCCATGCAGTCTCTGGGTTACTAGAATCCTCACCACTTCTATTTTTGTCCCAACCCCAGTCCTACTTTACTTCACCCACACATGATTAACTCATGCTTGAAGGGATTATAGTTAGAAACCCTCTTAGCCATGTAATTGAGACCTATATTTGTTGGGTTCATTAAAAAATAAAAATAGGCAAATCAGGGAATGATAATAAAAAAAAGGTCCTTTGGACATTCTATACTATCCTAAAGCATATTAATTTACTTTTATTTGCTATATTTATAATTTTGGGTCAAAGGCTTTTCTTTAAATATGTCTACCGGTTGGAGCTCAAAGTCGTCTATTTTTCTCTACAAATCTCACACATAATATCCTCCTTACAATACATATTTTTTTTAAAGTAAAGGGAGAATTTAAAGACATTTGTGAAGCAGTCTGAGGGAAGAATCCTTCAGATTTTGATGATTTTCTCCCCATCATTTCCAATTGTCTCGTTCACACCTAATCTTTAGTGACTTGCTCTACTGAATTGTTCAAAGGTATTCAAGTTAGTTCCCATGGAAACAATAACTTCTTTTTATTATACACTCATATTCCATCAGGTAAAATAATATTTTTTTAAAAATCATGTAATTTTAAAAACAAAAACATTTGTCATAAATAAGTGTGAAGACAAACACAACTGAGTCTTGGTGTGTATATTAGTTAAGATACAGGTTAAGTTGCTTTAATAAAGAAGTTCAACAGAGTGGCTTTAATATGGTAGAAATATATTTTCAGAGGACAGTTCAAAGTCAGGTGTGTGTAAACGATAACCCCTGACCTGTTTTCTTTTCCTGCTTAGTTAAAAGTGAACTGTGCTACGCCTATATTCCAGTCCAAAAAAAAAGGAGTGGGGGGAGGGGAAACGAGAGAGTCCAACACAAGCATATCATATTTAAGAAGACATACTGAAGTTGCACTTGCCATTACTATTCACGTTCTATTGGCCCAAACCTAACCTAGTTATGTGGCCTTCATAGCTGCTAGATGGCTGGAAAATGTAGTCCATAGCTGGCCATGTATCCAGATAAAGGGGGAGCATCTGCTACTTAAAGGAAAGGAGAAGATGAATTCTTGGCACCAGCAGTCTCTGGCCCCATAAACAAAGAAAGTACTTAGCAGAAATAGAAAGCAGTCTTGTAGAATATTGTATTGATAAATTTTGTTGCATAACAGATCTTCCCAAGCTTTTTTGCTTGCAACAACAAACATTTATTCTCCACATGATTCTGAATTAGTTGAGTACGTCCAGCCAGCTAGCTTACCTGGGGCTGCATGAATTAGAATGGTCTCACTAGGATAACCAGTTTCTGATTCATATGGCCTCTCTCCTCTAACAGACTAGCCCAGGCTTCTTCTCAGAGCTATCTCAGAGTTCCATAAAAAGCAAGAGTGCAAGGTCTGAAGGCATAAGCAATTTCCAAGCCTCTGCTTGCATACACTTGCTAAAGTCCCATTGACCAAGACAGTCACCCAGATATTCTCCAGTTGTAAGGAGTGGAAAGATCATGACCATCACACTGTGGTAGAGACAGCTATGTCACATTCCAAAGAAGA
This sequence comes from Zalophus californianus, assembly GCF_009762305.2. Lineage (NCBI taxonomy): Eukaryota > Metazoa > Chordata > Mammalia > Carnivora > Otariidae > Zalophus > Zalophus californianus. Next base: position 48,335,693 of record NC_045601.1, read on the forward strand.
GTCCGTGTAGTGAAGGAAGGCATTTGTCATTGTTTTTGCGAGATCTACCACAACTGAGAAGCAATCTATTACCTTTGAATTTTCAAATTTATTTATTTTTTAGAGAGAGAGAGAGTGAGCGAGCAAGCATGAGCCTGGGGGGGGGGGCAGGGAGGGGCAGAGGGAGAAGGAGAGAGAAAACCTTAAGCAGGCTCCACGCCCAGTGTGGAGCCCAGAACCCTATGGGGGGGCTCAGTCTCAGGACCCTGAGATCATGACAGGAGCTGAAATGAAGAGTCAGATGCTCAACTGTCTAACCCACCCAGGTGCCCCTGAAAATTCAATTTCTTATAGAGAAAATAAGGAGTGTTGGTTATTCAGGCTAGGCTGTTAAATGAAAATCATACAATAGAGCTTCTATTTGCTATGATATTTGCTCGTCAAGGGAGAAATAATTTCTTACCTTTACTCCTACTTAGAAATAGGAAAAAATTTTGTAGATAAGAACCCACAAGGGTGAGCCCCAATAAAAAGGTTGATTACCTGAATACACTGAGATTAAGAACTACTTTCACTAGAAGATGTAAATAACATGAAAGCTGAGCACAACTGTCAGTCATGTTGAACTAAAGTGGATTATATGGCCCCAAACTCCTAAAGATCAATAAAATAAAAGCAATACGATAACTCCATAGAAATATGGGGGCAGGAGGAGAGGAAGACTACCTGAATGTCATTTCACAGAAGAAACTCAGAGGCCAATAGATAAATGATAAAAACTCAATCTTATAACACACTGGGGAAGGGTAACTTGAACTCTCAGATACAATTTCAACTCTAAAGATTGGCAAATATCAAAAAGCCAGACAATGATGAATGTTGTAAAGGATATGAAGCAATAACAACTCATGTATTTTGGACAGGAAATAGTATAAATAGTTTGGAAAATGATTTGGCACTATTTTGTAGAGTTAAAAATGTGCATATCCTATGACCCAGAAAATCACTTGTAGATAAACAGAGTATTCTCTGCTAATGTGTACCAGGAAGCACATACAATAATGTTCACAGCAGCAATCTATCTATATCTATATCTATGTCTATATCTCTATATAGATATATATATATAGTCAATATAAAAGTGAATATCTGCAAACAACCTAAACATTTATTGACATGAAAACATATATAACATTTTTTATCCTTTTTGCACCACGTCAATTATACAGTGTGAAAAATCAATAAACAATAGCTACTATAAGTATCAGTGTGAGTGAAAAAGTCTATTTTCACCAGGACAATACAGTGGGAGCACCTTCATAAAAACTTTTCAATATGCAACCCATGCAAAACCAATATATTGCTTAGGGTATGTGTGTATCATAAAAATATGTAAAAATTCCAGGATAGTGGTGTGGCGGGCAGGATAGGATCCGTGAATATGTCAGTGGTAATGCAGTATTTCATTGTATTATTCTTGATACCTTACATATATGTGATATGTATTCTTTGGTATATATGTATACTTTTTGTTTTAAGAAAGAGAACGATGGCATGCGGGCTGTTATCACTTAGAGTTTTTAATTAGGACTTCTCCAAATATTTCACTAAGCATCCATTACTCCTGAGGTCTGGGGATAAAATCAAAGCCCTTGCATTAAGCACAGAATGTCTTTCAATCCTCCAGTGACATTAAAAAATTTGATCATTAATTTTGCATTCTACTCCATAATTTTTAGTGATTATTTTAATATTGGAATAAAGCCATTACTCTAAAAATGTAGTAGAATTGAAGTTCTTAGAAAATGAATCATTTAATTCTATGGCTTTGAGGACTCCCAGAAAACTATAGAGTATTTTACATGGTAAACACAGGGTTTGTTATTATTATCATAAGAGGAAGTCTTTCAAGTTTTAAAATTCTGTGGTTGTTATAGCACAATAAAGAAAGCCTTACAAAGGAGAGACAAAAAAAAAATTGCCATAGTATTGAAAGTATCAAAGATAGACTCTCAAGTACATATTATTATCATGTCACATGCTACATATTATTGCTTTTTTCATTGGCTACTTGCTTTCTTAGAATGTAAACTCCTTCTGGTCAGAGATGTTCATTTTTTTATCCTTCTATTCAAAATAAGTAGCACAGAGCATGTTCTGTAGGTACACTCTCCCACCTCCCACCCCCAGCTCTCTTAATAATAGCAAGTTATTTGATTACAAGTTTGGCAGTAGAGGACAAATCCCAGTGTAGGGAGGGTTACTGGTATTCAGAACACCAACATATCCCAGGAGCTGGGCTTTTCCTTTGGGATCTCACTAACCACAACTACCATTTCCTTCTTGGCCTCAGGAGCACTGTGCTCTCCTTAACTCTTTCTGAAATGGACGGACATGGGGCTGTCTCTTAATACCACACAGCATGACTGGTAGCATTTAACAAAACTTTCTTAAATCTAGTGGAGTATAATTATTACTCAGAAAATAAGATACCGACTGGTTAATCTTGCTCCTCAGTCACTAGTCCAAATTTTTGCTGACCACCTTGCCTAGATCTCATTCTGACTTCAATATGGCAGTAGCCATCTTCTACCACCCCATGGTATTCTCAACAATATCTAGGTTCTAGGTTCAAGAGAATGTGGTTGCAGAAGAGAAAAGAATTCAGTTTATCTACTCTCTAAACTCTACCTTTCAGGTCATAACTTTCAGTTTTATAATTTACATCATTTCAGTGTAATTACCAAAGAGACCACCTTCCACCTTCAGTGGATACCAGCTGCCAAAGGACAATCACATAGCTTCAAAAACGTTTGGCATTAGTATAAGAGATAGACTAATGTCGGAGAGATTAGAGTCTGGGAAGGAGCATGGGGAGCAGGGTTGGTGGCAGGTGCACTTTCCACAGAGGTGGTTTTTTTTTTTTTAAAGATTTTATTTATTTATTTGAGAGAGAGAATGAGAGAGAAAGCACGAGAGGGGGTTGGGTCAGAGGGAGAAGCAGACTCCCTGCTGAGCAGGGAGCCCGACGTGGGACTCGATCCCGGCACTCCGGGATCATGACCTGAGCTGAAGGCAGTCGCTTAACCAACTGAGCCACCCAGGCGCCCCACAGAGGTGGTTTAATAAGTTTGTTGAGTACATGAATTAAAGGGCCAATGAACATTTTTGGGGTATACTGTGATGAGACGAAGATGCAAAAGAAAACAGGTAAAAACGTAGGCAGTAGAGAAGTCGGCAAACCAATATTTAAAAAAACAGTAATATTGATCAAACTTTTTTTTGTTGCCAAATTGTTTTTAAACCTTAGTTGAGTGTAATTCCACTAATGGGGTGTGCCAACCTTCTGATGGGGCCTTTTTCATGACCTAATGAAACAACACTGCAAACAGGAAAGCAGCTCACAATGTTTGCCAAAAGAGAATGAGATTCCAGGCACACCAGTTTGGATGTTTTTCAAGTTTGATGTGTATATGTTTACTTTAGAAGGCTGAACACATGAGCAATTATGAGGGCACTCCTTGGATTCAGTCTGCTCATGTCAAATGACTGGTGAAATAGGCACATCACTTAAAAAGATTTTTTTTTTTTTATAGTAAAGGGGTACTATACAAAATCTGGTAGAAGAATCATTCATTCATCCAACAATTTATTGTGCCTTTCTATACTCTGCTGGGTTGTAAGAATATACAGATAAGTTAGACTTAATTCCTGTATTCCTAGTAACCTAGCATTTAATGCAGATAAAAAGTAATATAGATTATGTAAGCTTGTGTAAATATAAAGGACCTCAAAAGGGTTACAAAACAGCAAAAAAGAAAAAAAAAACCCAACCAAAAAACCACAGGAATGTGTTACAGTAAGAACACTAATAAAATTGTATAGTGATTGTGAAATCAAAGTCAATGAACTTGGAAGTTTCGAGTATTATGATTGGCAACTGTCTGCAAGATATCTAAGAATTAGTACAAAGCAGCTATCAGTGGAATACCCTATGTAATGCCTCTGGATTAAAACCATGTAGAATTCTATGACTGTAGAGACAGTATCGTCCTAGAGAAGGGTACAGGTGAGAAGGAACACAGCAAAGTCTATTTTCTGCATGTGTCTTTTGGAAGCAGGATCCAGAAAGCAGAGCCAACTGGAGATGGAGAGAGAATGAAGGGCAGCCTAGTTACAAAGGGAGAGTTTACAATATTTTATCCTTACGGGTATAAAGAATAAGAAGGAATCATGGTATTAGGGTAATGATTTCCTAGAAAAAGAGGAAGTCCAAGTATATATATATATATATATATATATATATATATATATATATATATATAGGGGTGAAAGAGTTTTAAAATAACTGCTAAGAAGGACAAAAGACAGAGAAAAGGTGAGGGTGAGACAGATGACGGGGAAGAACCAACAGTTAAACATTTCAGGACACACTGCTTGCTTCGCTAGTGGAATGATCATACTAATTTACGATTACTATGTAAATATATTTTATAATTTAACTTTCTGGAAGTTAAGCTTTGAATATGGCAGAAAATACTTAGAGTCAAATGTTATTCACATGTAAGGGATCATTATTATATCTCTTTCATAGGGATCTTCCCCCCCAAATCTGATGTAGAAAAAAATAAACCAAAAATGAATCTTTTGAAAGTGATAAAAATACTTACTAATTCATACCATATAGATTCATTAAATGCTTGTTATCTGTAAAGCAATGTTCTGGAATAGAAAACTACTACAATATTATGTCACTTTAATTCTTTTTAAGCATTTTGATGTCTTTCATTTGCTTTTACTTTACAGCTAATGCTTTTTATGGAGATGACAATGTACAATATATTAGTCACATTATCAAAGAGATCTGTTTAATTCCCAGTGAAATCGTACCCAACTGCATTAGATAAAATAAAGCAAAAACCTAGCCTTGCATGGTTTTTATGGAAGAAGCATACTACTTCGTACTTTGGGAACTTTTAGGACCATAGAGTAGTAGTAGGTGGAGCTACTTTCCTACCAATAACCATTTTCCACTTCTTTCTTTATCAAGAGAACCCCAATTTATCAGAGAAGCTAATATTCCCAGTGAAAAAATATTTCTTTCCTAAGACCCTTTCCTGAGACCACATCAGGTTTGTCGTATAACCCAGTGTTTACCAGTGAAACGTAAGAAGAAATCTGATGAAGAAGGACTGGTGTTTCCACGATGACTTTCACCCTTTGTTCTTTCCCAGGTCCTCTTGGGAATGCGGCCGTGATGCAGCAGCCATCTTGCAACCATGAGCATGTGATAACGTCTGAACCGCAGAGAAAGACAGCAGCATGGAATTTTGATGGCACTGTGGTGCCTCCCACTTGCCCTAGTGCTTCCACATGCAGTCTTGTTATGTGAGAAAAATAAATCCCTATTTGACTTGGTCACTGCGGTTAGTTTTGTTTCGTGGAATTTGAAAGAGTCAGAGACAAGTAGTAATTCCAGTGGAAAAATGAAAAACAACAACAACAAAAAAGATGGGACAAAATACAAATCAACAGAAAGCTATCTTTTCATGTTTAAAACTGATATCAACTTCTAGGAGCTAGTAAAGTAGTTCTACCTAATGAGTTATAGCTCTTTCAGTAAGCACTACATTTTACTGAAACTAAGGTGTACATTTTTTCGTATTTGTATCTCTGAAGTTAGGTATTTTACAATTGCTGTTGGCTAGGTGGCACTCCTATTGTGGATGCTATTGTTTGCACATGTGCATAAGAACTGACAGAATTAGTGCCAGTGGCTTGGAAGAAAATCCTGGACACAACGATAGAGCTCTTTTGTAAGAAATGCTGCGTCACCAATGCTCTTAATGGCACAGATGATGCTATTGTGTGGAAAATCACAGGCATTAGCAATTCTTGTACAAAACATGATTTAGTAGATCTGAACTTGAAATATGAAAAAGTGTTTCAGATGCCTTAACCTATCTATTTTGCTTATGTTTTCTTTTCTATATATGCATTAGAGTAATATGTAATCCTGAAGAAGTCTAACGGGGCTCTTTTCATATGTATAAAATAAAAGTTCTAAGAGGAAATAAGTATGGGTTATAATTTAATTGTCAGCTTTTTAGTCTTTCTTAGTGATATGTAAAATAATGGTATATTATAAGATCTGATATCCTGGGTGGGGTGAAATATCATAAAGCTCTGCTCCGCCAGGAGGAAATGTCAGCCTTCTTTTTCACAGCACGATGTTGCAATAGAACATAGGGCTTGGGGAAAAAGAGGCCAAGGCCTGGTCCAAAGTAGTATTTTGTGGATTACATGCAAAGTGCCCAGTAGACTGCCTGGCAGTTACATTGCTTTAGGGACCCACCCTACAAGTTGCTCCCACGGGGAGCTCTAAACTCTGGTCTAAATCTCATAGGCAAGTCAGATCCCAAACTTGACAGATACACAAGATACATATTTGTGGGATGGATTAATTTTTAAAAATTGAAATCAACTTCATATATCAGGCAGGTTAGTCATATATTTTTTAATTTTTCTTCAAGTATAATGTTTTCATGTAATATTTATACTGTTGTCCTCTAAAATGTTTGTATTTCAATAAATTTCAGGAACTTTGTTGATTTTTCTTGTATAGAGGCAGATTTTTATATGCTTATTTTAAAAGGGAAAAAAACTAAGCTTTCAAGAAAATAAGTTACTTGCCTAAGGTCACAGAGATAATTAGTGGCATAATTAGGATTAAAACCCACATCTACCTGTTTTTAAAAGTCCATATTTCTTATACTACATGTAAGTTAAAACAAGCCTTCCCCTTCCTAAATTATCCCAGTAAGATGTTGGAATCAGAGTAAGTTGCTGACAGAAGCAGCCAAAAATCACAACTAAATTATGCAAAGTTCAACTGCAAAAATTTAAACAAAAACTAACCAGTTTGACCAAGTTGGTGTTATTCAGGAAAAAGAAAAAAAAGGAAAAATAAGATGGAATGGGATAAAATTTCCTACATAATGAAGAGAGAATAAAGAAGTTGTGGTTATGAATCACAAAATATCCTGTCATTTTTTTTAATGTTGTGACAAGGGTAAAAATGGGTCATTTGATTACTAAAATGCTTTTTATAAAAAATAACCTTTGTGAAGAAATTCAAAAGGGCAGAACATATTTTGGACCATCATAAAATTTCTTCACCGAGAGTCCAATTTCCCAGCTACTATCAATTTAAATGTGAAGATGTAGAATCATTGGCTATACACTGGCAGCAGAATTGGGTATGACAAAGACTTGATTAATCTGATTAACTAGCAGTTATTAAGAAGATAGGTACAATTTATTATATATGATTGTCATAGATAAATGCTCAAGCCTGTCTTTAGATATTGGTTGCATTTGAGACTCACAAGTTGATTTTCTACATATGAAACCAAACGAAACTCTCCCATGAACAAGAACTTCATTCCCAAGGTCTTGAACATAAGAAATGTTCTCTTAATAGATCATAACATCAAATATCCTGTTGTGCACTTGAGCACAGTACAAAGCATATATTTGACTTAAAAAAGAATGTGAAAAGGAAAATTTCAAGAGAATATTCCAATTTATATAATTGTATTTTTTAAAAGATTTATTTATTTATTTGAGAGAGAGCATGGGGGGTAGGAGCAGAGGGAGAGGCAGAGAGAAACTCGAGCAGACTCTGCGCTGAGCACAAGCCCAACGGAGGGCTTGATCTTACAATCCTGAGACCAGGACCTGAGCTGAAACCAAGAGTTGGAAGCTTAATAGACTATGCCACTTAGGCACCCTGGCATAACTGTATTTTTTAAAAAGATTTTATTTATTTATTTGTCAGAGAGAGAGCATAAGCAGGGGGACCAGGAGGCAGAGGAAGAAGCAGGCTCCCTGCCGAGCAAGGAGCCAATGTAGGACTCGATTCCAGGACCCTGGGATCATGACCTGAGCTGAAGGCAGATGCTTAACTGACTGAGCCACCCAGGAATCCCTATAATTGTATTTTTTAAATTAAATTTCTTTTTAGCATGTTGAATTAAAGCCAACAATGCTGGATACCTTGTTAGCTATGCTTTTTATTTATTTTTATTATTTTTTAAAGATTTTATTTATTTATTTAGAAAGCACACAAGAGAGCGAGGGGTGGGGGAAGGAGCAGAGGGAGAGGGAGAGAGAGAATCTCCAGCAGATTACCCACTGAGTGCAGAGCCTGACTGGACTCTATCTCACGACCTTGAGCTGAAATCAAGAGCTGCACATTTAACCAACTGAGCCACCCAGAGACCCCTGGATATGCCTTGTTAGCTATGATTTTTAAACCTCTAATATATCTTAAAGAGAAATTAGTCTATTTAATTACTTCTGTTTTCGTGATAATTAACCCATAAAACTATTGTTTGATGTGAATTGTCTGGCATATTAAAGCATACTTTTATGGGAGGGGGTGAGGGAGGGGGTAACAGGGTGATGGGTATTAAGGAGGGCACGTGCTGTGATGAGCACTGGGTGTTATACGTAACTAATGAGTCATTGAACACTACATCAAAAACTAATGAGGTACAATACAGTGGCTAACTGAGCATAATAAAAAAAAAGAAGACAAAAATAAATAAAGGATACTTTTTTTTTTTTACTTGAAAAGCAACCTAACAAAGAAGTTAACCCTAAAGGCTATGGTCTACTCCTATAAAGATACATTTTTTTTTTTCAGAATTTTATAATTTTCTAAACTTTATCTTAAGCAAAGAACATTTTCTCTCTATTAACCTTCTCTATGGAACTAAGCAAGATGTAACTCGAGCCTGGAGAAGCTAACTAGACTCTTCAAGCTGAGAAACTGACTAGGGGTAATTATGTGAAAGTTATAATCAAGAGGCTTTTTTGTCTGCATAGAAATAAGTATTTTAAAAAGCCTCTCTTGGTAAAGTTTAATATTAGGTTAAATCATATGCAATTTCAATTTTGATGCTTAAAAATGGATGAATAGCAATAATTTCATATACTTCAGCAAAATACATTGAGAAATTGAAATAAGTTTAAGATGTAATGGTTATTGGCTCAAGACACAAAACACAACTTGAATCTGGAATAAAAAATCAACTTGTCTGTGGGGAGATCAATATTAAATGAAAGTAATTATGTCAAGGGATGCTAAAGTGGTTCTCTAGACCACCACCAGCAGCAGCACGTGGAAACTTATTAGAAATGCATGTGTAGCCCCACCCTAGATCTTCTGAATCTGACATTCTAGAGTGAAGCTTAGAAATCTATGCTTTAATAAGCCCTCAGATGATTCTGATATATGCTAACATTTAAGAACCACTAAACTATGTCTTTTCCAGCATATACGTCTTCACTATCACTGAGAATTGAATTGAACTGAATTGAACTTGTGTTTATTAAATATCCATGCCAGCTGATATAGAAAACAACAGCAACACAATCTTTCTACTCTATACATTTGAATGTAAGAGTTAGTATATACTTATAGCACCGTCTTTTATGCTATCCCTTCATTCTCGCATTTAGAAAAGATTTGATGGTAGTAGGAAATCATAATTCCTTCTTATCAAGGAAGGGAGTGAGGTTTTGAAGAAAGGAATAAAATCACTTGACAGATATATAAACAAATGAAGACCTAAACTTATGAGATGTGTAGCTATGTGGAAAAATAGAGAAGTGACAAAGAGAAAGGAACCAAGGGACAGAGATTTGAATATAGTATAGTGTTTTGAGAATTTTCAGATAGTGGAACAAATGTGGGAACACTAGTCTTATAAGTAGGTCAAGGCTTGGTGATCAAAGATGAAACTAGGATTAGAAGCTCCACTGTTAGAACATACCGAGGTTAGGTATGTTACCCCTTTACTATTGGATTAGAGGAAAGCAAATGCTTTTTGTGTTTGAAACTTACATTTTTCAAGTGAGAAGCAAATATAAGTAATGCATACAAAATACCATCAAAAAGATTTTGGATTCATATCTGATGAAGTGGATGTCAACAAGATGATGGAAACATTTTTGATTGCTAGTATTCTGAGATAAACTCACTCAATTTTTGTAATAGTCTACTTGAAAGTGCAGGCTTTTATGGTTTTGAAGTGTCACCAAATGAACTGAACTATTTCAATTCATAAGAAATACTGGGTATGACAAAGCTATGTGACGAAAACCTACAGCAAATATCAGCTCTAAAGGAGGAGTTCCAGGTCCAGCCCATTTATAGTTGGGAAGAAGACAAGGATGTCCACATTCAATTCTGATAAGAAAACATTCTGGGAGCTTCTAGCCAGTGAAATAAGATAAAAAAAAGAAATAGCAAACAAGTACTAGAAGGGTAGAGACAAAAATGTCCTTAATTATATACAACTGAAAATTCAAAAGAATCAATATGCCATTTATTAACATAATAAATGGACAAAAAGACTTGAGTAAAATGAAAGATATATTTAATATTACATCTGTATTTCAAATTTCCACAATTTAATCTATTAATTATATCTAATCCAGTCAAAATCTGAGGATTTTTGAGTAAACTTTAAAAATTGATTCTAAAATAAATGAATGTAGAAAGAGAAAGGTCCATGAATAGTTAAAGAAATTTTTACAAAGGAGCCAAGAAAGGACTTGTCCAAACAGAACTTAAGGCATATCACAAAACTATTGTTAAAAAAAAATGTGGTGGGCGCCTGGGTGGCTCAGTTGGTTAGGCGACTGCCTTTGGCTCAGGTCATGATCCTGGAGTCCCGGGATCGAGTCCCGCATCGGGCTCCCTGCTCAGCGGGGAGTCTGCTTCTCCCTCTGACCCTCTTCCCTCTCATGTGCTCTCTCTCTCTCATTCTCTCTCTCTCAGATAAACAAATAAAATCTTTAAAAAAAAAATGTGGTACTAGCATAGGAACATGTAGGTAGAGAATGGAATGGAATAGAGCCCAGAAGGAGGAGAAGGAATATGACCAAGGTGACATCATAAATTAGAAAAGATAGATTCTTTAATATAAGCAACAGAAGAATTAGGTCACCACATGAAGGAAAATGAATTTGAAATTCATACTTTATACTACATAAAAAGAAAAGAAGAAAAATTCTAGATTTGAAAGACAAAAATCTAAAGCATTTATGAAAAGAAAAACTATAGAAGTTTAACTTTGTGATTTCATTTGGGGAATCCCCCAAAATGTCCAAAGCACAAATGAGAAGAGGAAAAGATACATTTAGCAAAATCCAAATATAAACATTCTGTTTAACAAAGGACTCCATAAACAAAGTTAACAAGCAGGTATAGATTAAAAGAAGGTATTTATAATGTGAAAACCAACAGGTGATAATTGTATTACATAGACACATACAGTGTGTAAGTTGGTTTTCTGCAAATAAGTAAAAAAGTCTGTAGATTCAGGAACAACTGATTAAAATAAATGGAATTCACAGAAGCATGGGGCTAGGGATCAAATTGTAAGTAGCAGATATTGACTAATTTAAACAATCATGAGCTATCATTATCAGACTGACAAAAATTTAGAAAGCCTCATAATATCAACTGCTGGTGGAGGGCAGATGATGCAGTCACTTTGGTCAATAATGGCCAGTATTTCGTGAAATTAACTATTCATGTAACTATAATCCAACAATCCCACTCTTGATGTACACACCAGAGGAACTCTCTCCACTTCAATAGAAAGATCTGTTCATTATAATGTTAGTTACGTTAGCAAAAGGGTAGGAGGCAACTACATATATTTATCACTAGAGGAATATCTAAGTATCATGTGTACGATCTACCAAAGCTATTGGGGTCTCTTAGGAGGCCCCCCAGTAAAAAATGATCCCCTTCCTTACTTCTGAACACACTGTGGAATAAGAGCAAGAACAGATGGAGATCTACATACTGCTTTTACTACTGATAGCAGAGTATTGGAAGATATAGCTTAATGTGAGACAAAAGGGGTACAGTAATTGAAAACCAAAGTATGTAGACTCTTCAACTCTGAGCAGAAGATAAAGCCAACAACTCCCTGTAGGTAGCCTGGGCCGATGAGGAAGCAGGCAGAACAGAGCAGAGCAGAGCATACCAACCATTCTCAAATTACAGATGAAGAAGTCACTCCACCTCCCAAAAGCAGAGTGAAAAGCAGGGTAGAATGAGGCTCTTTATGGGAAAGTGACATCCTGTGTGGCGAAGATAGCAACAGGGGTAGAACTAAAAGCATTATATTGGTTGAAAAAGTTGGGAATGATACAATGTATAGCTATATATAACTGTATATACATATACATGTATAACTTTTTTTTAAAAAAAAGAACACAAATACAAAGTAAACAGCATATTTTTCAGGGATGTTTATCTAAGGAAATATATGGAAGGTCGATTAGAAAGGTAGAGATTACACATAACTTTGTGGATGTTGATGTCTATGTCTATGGGGAATTAATACTAAAAATTAAAAAAATAGTAATAAAAGAGGAGATTTGCACAAATAGAGGAAGGTCATGTGACTTGAATTTAAGCATATGAACTAACTTACTCCCATACCTCAGGAGAAAACATTAGGGATGAGGAAAATGATGTGGCATATTATGATCATGCTTTCACTTGCATTTGTATAAAAAAAATAACAAAAATAACAAATAACAGTTATGGAATGACCACAATGGTCCCGGGACTCGGCGATGGACCAGGTATTGAGCCTTCCCTAGAGTCTGGAATCTTTGGAGTGACAGCTTTCCTGTGTACATAAAGACCTTTGCATCTAAGGAGAGATCATTGTTACTCAGGAGTTACGATGTTTGTGAGAGAGAAAGGAAAGCAAAAGGAAATCATCTCCATGACCCAGGCATCTTTTTCTTTTCAAGGCTGTGCTTTTCACTTCCGCAGTGCGTTCTTGAACCAGTTCTCTTCTCTACTCCATCAGTCACTAGGGATGGAGACATGTTGCTAATTCAGTTCATCTTGTTCCTTTCTCAGAATCTGCAGGGATAAACAGAACCAGTTTTGCTATTTTTGTTACATAAATATCTTGTGAGAAATCTGCTAGCAAACTGCCCCTGCATGGAGCCAGGTGGGGGCCAGGCCAGGGAGGAGAAGGGCTTGCCAGCTGGGGTGGACCTCCCTGGCTCAGCGCTTCCCCAGACTGGATGCCATCTTGAGGCAACTCATGTTTGGGCTGCTGGTACAGCACAGGGCTGCTAAGCGGCACCGAATACAGGACTTGGAAAGTACCACTCAGTCCTACAGTAGACAGATGGTATTTCTTCTGCGTCTGTGTGGAGGGGGTGGGGGAGTGGTGATAACAATAAGCAGCAGTAGCCACTTGACAGGCTCCCTGCTGCCAAGAATTTGCATGACGAGCGCTTGCTGCCATCTGGAGAACTTGAGCTCATTAAGGAAGAATCAGCATCTCCACTTCATTCTCTTTACCCCAGTCAGTGCAGAGGATCTCCCTTCCCAGGGGAAGAAGAGAGCAAAAGGCAAATCAATCAGATGAACCTGGCCTGGGGGAGGCAGGCTGTGCCATCCCTTAGGGGCAGTCAGGGTGAGCTGGGCGTGCTGGTCTAATCCAGAGGATGTGTGGACAGGTCTGGCACTTCGGGGCAGATTAGGTCAGTGGAGTCCGTCACCTTTGGAGCATGAGTTTGTTTGTACGCCAGTAGCTGGTGGAGGAAATGTGGAACTAGGAAGGAGAAAACTCAAATAAGCACCCCCTTTCCCATGACCTCCAGAGTGGAGTTCAATGAGGCAAAAGTCTGACCATTCACCCCAGGGAGCTGTTCACAGGCCACACAGTCTGTGTATTATAAACACATGTGTAGGCCATTTAATTAAACATATAACAAGTTTCCAGCTGCTGAGATTTTTGCCTGTTTAAAGCAAGATGTATTTTCAAAGTATGAAAAACATTCACTAAATATTAGTTTTGCATTTAAAATACTTTCCTTCCTTTCTTCCTTGTTAACTACCTGGGAACCTTATGGTTTTTTTTTTCTCTAAAATAAATTTTTCTCTAAAAAAAATATATATTTTTTTCTCCAAAATGCCTCCAATTGATATTTAAGGTTTACTAGGATCAAATGCTGTCTTACATGAAACAACATTTTATTAAGAGATTATATCCTATAGCTAAACGAATAAAGTTATCAGCATTAGTTAAATCTTGGCTTTAAATATTCCTTCCAACTGTCCCGTTACCATATACCACCATGAATGTCAATGTAACACTCGTATGTACATAAGAATCCAAACTGATTTGAGACTTTCAGAAAAGGGTCATTTTGAAACAAATCCTGAGTTATGTGACAACATATTGGGATAAACATATTTCCTATTAGAGCATGTATCCTGATTTTTAGATTTGAAAATATGGTGGTCATAGCCATAATCTAAAGAGAACTCAAGATTTAAAGGGGAAGCAGATGACTACAATAATAAAAGTATATAGTACATTTTCAATAAAGCTCTAAGACAACACAGCTTTTGTATGAATCCATGAGGGTGATTGCAGTTCCAGCCTGTGCAAACATAGATCACGACCCTTGTGACAGATTCTAAACTTATTTCTAGGCTCCATGTAGCCATTGAGGGTCTAACTCTGAGTGTGAGAGGTGATTCTCAGGCAAGGTGATGCGATGGTGATATTGCAGCAGAACATCATTAACCTGGAGGGAAAGCCAAATCTCAGGTTATTTTCCTGGCTCCTTTCCAATTTGCTAGAGTACCTTGAACAAATCACTTACTTGCTCAGACACATAGTTTTCAGATCTATAATTGGACTAGCCAATTTTGAAATCCCCTTTCGGTTATAATATTTTCTACTTTCTATTCTATTATGTCAAAATAAATTAACTGCTGTAATATAAAACTTGGAAAAATTCTGTTTCAGGGAGTGCTTGAAGTAATCTGCATACATCAGACAGTGAAACCATTGATTTTAAGAGTTTTCTTTGTGAGGCCCACTTGATATTCATCATTAGAACAAAATGTTGTGCCTATGTGACCTGTGATTATAGCTCTGAGTCATCCCAGCGGTATGGCAGTTTTAGTTTTTGCTGTGTCTACACGTTGTCTGTTCAATTTTATGCAAGTTGAATTTAAAAAAGTAACCAATGGGTTATTTATCTCTAAAACACTAACCAGTGAGCTAGCTCAATCTGAGGACAGAATTAAAATGCCCATGGGTTTTGGTATTATAGAGGACTAATCTTTGTATAATAAGTAAATATAGACATCTGGTTTGGTTAAATATGCTTGCTTGCTTTTTTATCTTCCAGTCTATCGAGGTAATCATTCTTTTCGGGCATATGTTATTGGTTCAATTCTATCCCTACCCCCCAACTTCCTGAGGAAGATAGGCTGGTATCCCAACTCCTAGGATCTCAGAACATGACATGATACAGCGATAGAGTCTTTACAAAGATAATCAAATTGAAATGAAGTTTTTAGGGTGGCCCCTAATCCTATACAATTAATGTCTTTATAAAAAAAAAAAGAAAAAAGGACATTTGAACACAAGGAGCATACCATGTGAAGATGAAGGTAGAGATCTAGATTGGTCTAGATCTAGATCTAGATGCTTCTTTGAGCTGAGGAATGACAAAGATTGCCAGCAAACCACCAGAAGTTAGGTGAGAAGCATGGAACAGATTTTTTTCTGTCAGCTCTCAGGAGGAAACGATACTGCCAACACCTTGATCTTGGACTTCTAGCCTCCAGAACTATGAGACAATAAATTTCAGTTGTTTAAGCCACCCAGTTTGTGGTATTTTATTACAGAAGCCCTAGGAAACTAATACAGGTATTGTGTTAGTATTGTGTATTAGAACAGGGTTTAGATCAAAATCCCTTATTAATTTCAATGCTAGTTTTGAACACACAATCACATTCACACACATTGAAAAATTATACATATTTTTTTAGGTATCATAGTGAAACAAAAAATGTGCCTTGAAGGGGGCCACATGGAATTTGTACTTTATACACATGCTTACCAGTGGCTTAGAAACCTAATTGCTTCCTGAACCTCATTTTATTAGCTGGATGGTTACTACTGGAATAATTTTCAGAATCCTCTGGTTACTCAAAAGAAGAAAGCAAATTCATAATTTAGTCTAGAGCATTTATGAACTATTCCTAGGCAAATATTTTCTGTAATAAAGAATGTCCCCACCCTTCATTAAAAAAACAAACTATAGTGTCATGCCATCAATGAGCTTATGGGATACATATTTTTTTATTTCCTTATGAAATATTGTTGATAAACTGTCCTTAAAATTGTTACTTTCTTCTGTATAATCTCATAAAAAAGAAAATTTCATAACCTTCCTTGTTTCCTCTTTCAGCATTTCAGAATCCCCTAAAGGAAGATAATTCTTCTTAATATCTAAGTAAAATCCCCTTTTTTAGGATTTGTGCTTGAACTTTTTTACATTTAGTGTGAAACAAAGACCTGATTACTGCAACTATCACGTATTATATGCTTTCACATAGAGGTAATGAATGTAGAGATCAAAGATATAATATTTTTAGTCACTTCTATTTCCTTTGCCAGTTTTAAAGTAAGATTATATACTTACAGAAATGTTGTTTTCCTTTCTGGCTCACTAGGTTACAGTTTTTTTTTCCTTTTTGATATAGAGGGAATAGAAGTAGGGCAATTTAAATATATCTTTTGAGCCAAGAAAGCTAACAAGAAATAATCACAATTTCAAGGAAAAATAAGAAATGGTGATGGTGTTTAAGTAGATTACATTGTGTTTGGATTCTGTTAATTACTGCTACCAGTCCACAAGCTGTTGCAAAGGTCCCCTGGAGATTATTTCCAATCTATTTATGGAATCTTCAGAGAAGCTATGAGAATGCCTTTTTATGACATTCTCTTTAGATTTTCATTTTCAATAGCTCACAATTAGTTGCCTGGAATGAGGATGTAGATTAGGCTAAATATACAGAGGTCATAATTTTCTGACCCATTTCCTTCTTCATGTCCAAATACATTTGGAAAGAACTCTTTCCAGATTCTGTTTGTCTGTTGTATTAACTCACAATGACATCTTTTCAACTGCCTTGGCTTTAAGTGTCCTGTATCTTTAAACTAGCAATTTCCTATTTGAAGGGGTCCATTACCATGCCTACAAGAATGTGGGTGGATTGGAAAAGCTACTCCACCATAGCCACTTGTGGGGAAAGCTTAGAACTGAAATGAGCAGCTAGAATAAAGATGGGAGAAAATGAATGCCGAGAAAGGAGGTGGAGTGAACACGGAAGCTGGATGTGGCCATCTTGGAGAATGAACTCATTTAGGCAGATTTCTTTCTTCAGGTTCCAGTAGACGTTTTTGTCTCCTTTATTAGAAAATCATAATTGATAATTCCATTTATTTATAGTTCTTCTGTAAGTAAAAAAGAAATATTTTGATTTTATTCATCAGCTTCCACAAAGTAAAATTTTATACCTTCCTCTTTGGCACCATATGTTCATTTGAGAAGTACAGGGCTTCCTTAATTCTCTGAAATGGGCTTTGTGTATGCCAGAGGGCAGCATGTGACACTCTCCCATCTGGCATGCAAGTTGCCACTTGGCTGCCACCTGTGCTGCTACCCAGGACCCTTGCCACTCCTCCCCCATCCAGTGCTGTTGATTCTAAGTCTCCACAGCCCCTTACTGGCTACTGTCTCTTCTCCTGTGGCAGATGTTGGGGTGGGAAACATTTTGAAGGCCAAGCATTTGCTATAACTGGCCTGGCATAGACTCAGATTTTCCTCTGCTGGAAAAATATAAGAACATGAACTATGTTTGCTTCTAAGTATATGATGACTCCTCTCTTTTCTCCCTAACCCAATGTGTTCCACACTAGTAAACCCTACTTTAATTCGACTCCTTGCTCTAACTTGGAGTGGATCTGATTGGATTTATATTGCACTCTGTGCTTGCCATCCAGAGACTTCACCAAAGAGATCTTTTGTGAGGCCTCCTTTGGGTGAGGAGGAGTATTGATTCATGCTATCTCTAATCAGTTGAGCTTAGGTCCCTTTTTGAAGTACTCCTGGTTTTTGGACATGCACATCCCAGATCATTCAGTTTCTGCAGTCTGAATTCAATCACCTAGCTGGTGAAAGTGCCACAGAAGCCATCAGAAGAACAGTTGGAGTTGTGAATGAATTTGATCACCTTGATGATAAAAGAACAACTTTAGGATGATAAACTCATTATTTTTGGAACTGGATGTAATCTTAGAAGCATTAATTTAATTTATTTTACAAACGACAGAACCAAACTTTCCTGTGGCTTGGTTAAACATTATTTACACATTGCTACTATTCTTACTGATACTCTATAAAAATATATGTCATGAAATTTATTGTTATAAGTACCTGGGATTTATGCACATACCCTTCAGTTGAACCTGGAAAATCTTAGGAAAAAAGTATTTCATTGGAATGAAGCCATATGAGTGCTAAGAGTCCTGCCTTGGTATGGGGTTGAGACATTTTACACACTGAGAAAATGTTACTCTTCCACTACTTGAAAGTCTATGGCAGTATCTTTAGAAAAAAAAGCAGTATTCAAATCCATAACTATTCACTAATTCAACATGTATTTATTGACTATTTATTGGAAAATTGTCAGGCACTAGACAAGGTCCTGCAGATACAAGGGGGAACAAAACAAATAAGATTCCAGATGCTAAAAATGAGTGGCTTCCATTTTTATTTAATGGGCCAGTGGATATGGTCTTATAACATAAGCTTAGTTTTTGTTTTTTGTTTCGATTTCTTTAATGTCACCATCACTACAAAGTGTTTGTTAGGTACTCAAGTGTATTAGAATGTATTTGGCTGTGAGTGAAAGAAAAGTCAATTATGTTCAAACTGACTTAAATAATAAAGGGACTTTATTGGCTCAGTAACTTAAAAGTCCAGCTGGAAGGTGGGCTTCCAGCATGGTTTAATCAGGGCTCTGGGTCAATTGCTCCGTGACTATTCCCGCTCTGTCCAATTCCATGCATGTATCGTGTTAGTCCCTGGCAGGCTTCTCTCATGGTTGCAAGATAAATACCAGAGAAAACAGTGTTTGGTGTTCTCTTACTCATATATAGGGGAGAAAAAGTATTTGTATCTTAGGATTTCAAACAAGATCTTAAGATTACTCTTACTGAAATTGATAAAATCATATGTATATAACCTGAACCAATTTTTGTGGCCTGAAAAATGAAATGTGACATTTCATTTAAACTATTCCTGGGCCTAAGATTGGAATTGGAGGTGAAATCAGTTTCCCTCAAAGTAATTCAGTTGGAGGGAGAATAGCATATATGTGAACCAAATCTGAATGCTGTTAAAAAGTGGGAGGTAGATAATTGATACCAGGTAGAAAATCATCAAATATTTACTAGATTAATTTTGGGGCATCGCATCAGTTTCTATGACCTTGCTGGTCACTATTCATGGACACTTAATAAGTTCAAAATGAATTTACATTAAAGGCAATAATACCAGTGTTACGGAACTTGGACTGGATCACCCAACGGAAGAACCAAGCAGCACTCGGAGATCTTGGAGGATGGGAAGTTTATTTAACGCCGGCAGGCTCAGAGGAGAGTGATCTCCAAAGGAAGACACTTTTTGAAGACATTGAAAATCTACCAAGGTAGCAAGGACTTGAGGACCAGGATCCTGGAGAAAAGAAGAGCACAGCAAGATGAACCACATTTTTGGCACCACTTTTCATCTTAAGGCATTTGCTAATTAGAAGCATGGGTGAATTCTGAGAGGCTATAAGTTTTGCAGAAAGTAGTATATGAGAGGCTGAGAAGCTGAGCAGAGTTTGGGGTGGTCTGATGAGGCTGGTGACCCCAGCTAGAGCTGAGAGCTCACTAAAGAAGAGTTGCCATGGGAAATACTTAAGGCTTTCAAATGGGATTCCCAAAAGGTTACATCCTAGGAGTATGGGTTAACTGGTCAGTTGCCACAAGGAAAAAAGATCCCAGTTTTGAGTCAGTTCAATCAGCTTTAATCAACTGGATTAAAGTGATATACTTTTGCCTTATTTCACTGCCAGAAGCAGGAGTAATCCTCTCTGGAAAAAGACAACGTTGTCCAGAGCTTCAAATTATTTTTCATATACAATGTCCAGCATTACATTAAAAAAAAAATAGCTGGTCATACTGGTCAAAACCCAAGAGAAAAAAATTAAACAAACAATAAAATCAGACCCTCAGCTGATCCAGATTTTGAAATGATCAGGCATGGATATTAAAATATCTGTGATTCATTTATTAAGAGAAGAAATGGAGAATTTAAGCAGGAAACTGAAAAAATATAGCTAAATTAAAAGGAAATTTGAGAACTGAAAAAAATGTGGTAACTGCAAATAAGAACAGAATAGATAGGTTTCATTAAAACAGAATTAGAGAACTGGAAAATAGGAAAGAAGAAGTCATCCAAGTGTCTTGACCAAAGTATCAAGAGACAAAAAAGATGGAAAATACATAAACAAAACAAATGGTAGTAGTAAAAAATCCAAAAGCAGTTTTTTTTTTTAACCAAACAAAATAAACAACAACGAAGTGACAAAACTTTAGCTAGTCTGATCAATGGGGGATCAAAGCCAAAATAAGAACCTGAAATTGAGATAACTATAAAGCAGATTAAAATTATAAAAATAAATCTATACTTGTAAACTCAATTTTTGATGAAATGGACAATTTCTAGAAAAATTTAAAGTAATGACATTGACTTAAAAGAAATAGAAAACTAAATAGTCCAATAATTATGAGGGGAAAAAAAAGAACCCACCAGAAGTTGTTGATAAATTATCTCCAAAGAAGCATGGCTTAGATGCTTTCATGATGAAATTCTGTAAACTTTCAAGGAACAGATTTTCACAATATATATAAAATTGTTTAAGATCAGAGGAAAAAAGATGTCTAATTAATTTTCCAACTTACCTTCACTATTTATGATGATACAGTGATATGAACATCTGTCCCCAGATGGCATAGAAATCTACAAAATGATCTTATTTATAAATAGAGATACCAAAAGTTTTGTGACTCATATCTGGTGGTTTATTGAAACAAAAGGGAAGTGTATTTCAGCAATACAAGAATGGTTTACTATTAGGAATAGTATATTTTTATCACATCTTTGGATAGAAGAAGAAAAGATCCCTAATAAACACCATAAGCTAAATCTAAATGCATATGGCCAATTAGGTATCATTAGTCGAATTAACTATGACAGTCTTTATTTTCTGAATTTGTAAATAGCATTTATAATATTCTATAAGCCAACTAAATACATCCCAATAAAATATAGACAAAGAACATAAACTGGAAATTCACTACAAATGACCAATACACTTAGGGACACATGTTCAATGTCCTTAGCAATCAAGGGAGTGGGAAATAAAGCACTAATGAGATTATATAGGTTCCATGTCTTTGATTAGGTTTGACTGTTGTGCCTAATACAGTGACAGAACTAAACTGCTTTTATTGTTTTTAATGTGAACGTTTAACTGATAAAAGAGTATTTTAAAATGTGGCAAGTTGGTGCTGTTTGCCATCATTTTGGTTTCAGCAGTGTATCTTGTATCCATATAATAGTTCATAAAATTATTTGAATATCTTATCATATTTTGCTTTATTTTACAAAAATGAGTGGAAATAGAAACATAAGCATTATTTATGTTATTGATAAAAGATATATTTCTGAGGTCATAGAGACAAAGATGGAAATCATTTAGCATTTTGAAAGCATTCAGTATCTAGTCTTAGTTAGTTGTTTGTTAGACTTAAGTCAGGCTGTCCAATTCAGTGTACCCCTGTGAAGGGCATTATAAAAAGAATATATACCATTGAGTGAAGTGTTGGAGAAAGCAAAGGACAATAAGGCATTTTATATTTTTTGTCTTCTTTGCAACCCATAATGACGCATTGCTTAATTATTCAATTTTTGTACATTTGAATATTGTCTTGGTTGGCAGAAATGAATCATGTGGGATACATTTCAACTCATCACATGGGTAGATATGAAATAATTTATTTTAATGAAATTTTAGGCAAAAAAGCCATTTAACAGATTGTTGGTGGCAGTATAAAATTGATAAAGTCTTCTTGGAGAGCCACATGGCTGGATGTATCAGTTTTAAAAAATATTAAGTCCCTATGCCTTACTAATTCCATTTCTCGGTATTAATGTCAAGGAAATAAGTGTGGTGTATAAAATGTTTTATGTACCAGGATATCCTTTTCATTGAATCATTATTATGATAGTAAAAACCTGGAAACCACCTAAATGTCAACAACAGGAGATTAATTAAGTAGATTATGCTGTAGCCAAGATTGGATACTATGCCTTAAAATATTTAGTGGCATGAAAAATAGTGGTTATGTACTGATTAAAAGATCAAGTCATAATTTTGTAAACACCCAAATTTAAATTATACATGACATAAAGACAGAAAAGATATAAAACAAAATCTAACAGGGATTATTTCTTTAAATAGTATAGTTGCAGGTGATTTTCATTTTTTCCTTTGGGTGTTTGTATAATTCCACACTTCCAAAACTTCCACAATAAACACGGCCTGTGTCTATCTATGTCTTTTAACATCAAAATCTTTGTGGTTGCTACCTTGAACTTGGATGTTGGTCTTCAAATTCTGTAAACTTGTCACTCTACCATGTTATCTCAAAATCATTTGGTAGATTAGTTGATGTAAAAGCAACTTACTCCATTGAAACTATTTTTTCTTTTCTGCAACTCTTGGCAAGGAAGATTTAACTACCGGGCTCTCCCAGAACGGGTTTGGTCTTAAACAGTCCACCCAGTTAATAAAATTAAGAATTCAATGTCTTTCTGTCTCTCATGTTCCAAGGCTTAGTCTTTGCTCTGGCTGGTACTGCACCAGTGAGCTGTTAACCCTTAAGTGTGTGGCTTTGATTCTGGCAATATACTTACAGCTATGGGAAGAATGTTTCAACATGATTATTAGCCATCGACATACAAAATATTCATAAAGATTCAAATTACAGATTTGGAGTATGTTTATGTGTGGGTTGGTTTGGAGGATGGAGTAGGAGGGGAAGAATTTGAGGAGAGATACTTAAGAGAGAGTTTGGGGCACCAATAAAACTTTGCAGCCTTGTGTTTTGTCTGATAGCCCTAAATAGCAGAGCTCTTTGGAATTTCTTTATACCTGTGATAATAGGAAAGTAAAAAGAAAAGTATATCATTGTTTTTTGACTTAGATTCTTATCTACAATGGAGAACGTGATAGCTCGTTTGCAAATCATTTATTCTCAACTAAAGGAGCCCCCATGGTTAATGGCTTCCGGAGTGGCAACGGAATACTCTGGGATTTTACTCAAAGCCATTTGTCCTGCTGAGAGAGAAACATAAATTTAGCTTCTACCTCAAGGCAAATGTTCTAAGAAATACTGCTTTGGTGAATTTTAAAAAGCTCTTAGCACTTCTTTTTATCCTGGGTCCTTCATGGTGGAATTCAGAACAGGCTGGCACTTCGCTCCATTTCATGCCAGATACATCACTGAAAGTTAAAATGCTCCTAAAGGCAAAATGACGAGGGTACTCACCACAGCCAAATTCTCCCAACTTGGTCAGCAAAGAAAAAAAAAATAGCAAGGTATTTTAACAGCTGAATAGTCTAGATTTGCCCTGGTCAGCTTCAGGTGGGAGTGTGTGACCTCAGTTAGGACTTCTTATGACTATGAAGAACTAAGGAAACCAAACAATCATGAGACATTATTTAATTCGTGACCATCTTGAATTTTTTCTTTGTAATCTGCACTGTATCATGTGACAATTTAATTTTAAGGATTTAACATTCTACCAAACTCAATTTTCTTTAAACACTTATCTTTATACTCATGACAAGCAATGAAGTAGATCCAGCTAGTCAGGGAAAATTAAAATATTTGTGTGATTATGTGTTTTGTTTTTCTCTTGGGTTGGTGATATAACATTTCTAGAGTCTTTTAAGATTACATCACCTAAGAAGAACCAATAATATGTTCTAGTCTCAATTTTCTTACTACCCACAGGCTACTCCATATCACCAGTCAGATTTCTTCTCCGGGTACTGTGGGCATTTGCTACCTAGTGATCTGTGTCACTAGAGCTAAGCTAATAACCGTGAGGTGAAGGGCATTTGTCATATTTACTATAAAAGTATGTGTCCTTTGTTTCCAATTCATTTTTCCTTAACCATTAGAGTTTCCATGTCTGTTTCAAGTTCAAAATGACATTGTATATTCTTATACCAGTATTATAAGCCTTAAGGTTACAAATAACTTTTTTCCCAGTCACTTCAAATATTTTATTAATAATATGGCCAAGCTTCGTAACACACTCCGATGCTTTCTATAACATAAAAACATGTATATTTACATAAACGGTAGGGGTAGGAGATTGGGGATTGAGTGGATTTCAACCCTAAAAGAACTGGTAGAGAGAGATTTTAAATTGGTGGTGTGCAAAAATTATTTCCCCCTCTTGTTCTCTCACTTTCTTCTACCTTCTATATATAATATACATACATGCACACACATATATGCACATGTCCATTCCCTCATTGTGCCTTACATTATGTTTGTTTGATAAAATGCAAAAAAGAGAAACAATGCTGGGAAACTGCAGGGTCAAGGACTAGAACTGCAAACTCTCCCTTCTTTTCTCATCAGAGATTGTCAACCTCTTTTCTTCTAAGGCAAATAAATACCATTTTGGTTTTTCTTAAACAAAGTCAAAACAAGTGGTTATCTATAATTCTTTTCATATTAGACTCATAGTTCTTCCCTCCTTGGCCTTATCTGGTTTTAACTGCTCTTTAGAATGAACATTGCATATTTTCTTAGTCCACAAATACAGACAAAGCTCCTACTCTTCTGACTTGCCCAAGAGCAATTCGGTCTGCGTCTCAGAGCAGTGCTGTAATATATTTGTATGAATAAGAGCATCCTTGGGTGAGTCACTCCGCCTCCCACAGACCCCTGTGCAAACACATGTAGTTTCAGAGCACTGGTCAAAGGAGAGAGGCCAAATCTTGCCTTGTCTGAGCTCACTGTGAACCCCCAAACAACATCAGTGCCTGGGGTTATTTTAAACTTCAGCATTTTAACGTCTGACAATTCTTTTTCACTACTAGGAGTACTTTAATGAGGGTCAGTCTTAACAGACTAGGATATTAAAGGGCCTTTTGTATTTATGAATGAATTATTTAAAATATACTCTATCTTTAAAGCAAGCAATTATCTTTTTTCTAAAGACAATTTCCAAAGACAGAGATTTTAATGCACATTTTAACTTTTTGTACTCTATAATAAGTACCATTTTGGAAACACGTACTTATTTCCAAAAGGAAAAAAAAATAATAAGCAAAGCAAAAAGTGTTATTTCTAAACTTATTTTTTATTCACCTCTTTCTTAAGAATTCCTTCTGCAGAGTATTTGTACCCTCTGTGAATACAGTATTAAACCCAACTTTAAGTTGTAGGGTGGCCCTAAAATATATATTTGGTTTAAGGGGCTATTCACACTTATTTCTGCCAGTAACGACATTTTTTCACAAAAAAATACATATCATTGTACTTTTTCATCACTACAAATTGGAACTGTAAGGTTTTCCTCTATTAACTTAAAGATAATCATTTTTGAGTTTCTGTTATATTCAAGACATTGCATTATTCATTTAGGTTTCAAAACGCAAGTACCACTATCCATGTAGTGGCATTATTAAATAGATAAGGTTCTAGCTCTTAAAGAGCTGATGTTTTAGTTTGGTACCATAAGAGTCCAGAGAAGTAAGAGCCAACTGCGTTTGGCTCTGAAAAATGGAAAGAATTGGAGTAAAAAGAGGAAAGGGATTTCAGGAAGGGGTAAGAGAGTGAGCAAAAAGTATGGAGACAAGAAATAGGAAGAGAGGTGTTATGGAGTGAATGTTTATATTCCCCCCGAAATTCATATGTTAAAGTCCTAACTCCCAATGTGATGGTGTTAGGAGGTGGGACTGTGGGAGGTAATTAGGTTTAGATTAGGTCATGAAAATGGAGCTCCATGATGGGATTAGTGCCGTTAGAAAAAGAGAAAGAGGCGCCAGAGCTTCCTCTCTCTGCCATGGAGGACACGAGAACGCAGCTGTCTGTAAGCCAGGAAGAGTGCCTTCACGAAGAATTAAATGTGTCTACACATTTTGGACTTCCCAGCCTCCAGAACTGTGAGAAATAAATGTCCATTGTTTAAGCCACCCAGTCTATGGTATTTTGTGATAGCAGTCCAAGATGACTAAAACAAGAAGGAAGAAATAAATTCGACGTAAGTGGATAGTTTAAGGATTGTATTACTTGTCTATTGCTGAATAACAATATTAGCACAAACATTGTAGGTTAAGAAAGCACACATTTATTGTCTCGCAGTTTCTGACATCCAAATTTGGGGCACAGTTTAGCTAATATCTCTTCTTGAGTGTCTCATAAGGCTGCAATCACTGTTGGCTGAGTCTGAACTCACCAGATGTTTGACAGGGGAGGATCCAATTCTAAGATCAAGTGATTGTTGGCGGTGGTTATTTCATTCCTTGTGGGCTGTCAGATTCCATTTCTCTGTTGGATGTTGGTCATTCTTCAACTCCTTGCCATGTGGAGCTCCTAAACATGGCTGCCTGCTTCCTTAAACCAGGACTGAAGGGATAGTCTCCTAGTATGAAGGGCGTTACATTTTTATGGAACATAAACACAAACATGTAATCACAAGCATCCCATCACCTTTGTTGTATTCTATTGGTAAGACACAAGCCATAGAGTCCACCTACACTCAAGTGTAGGGCTGCTACACAAGAGGGGCACTCAAGGGCCTGTCCACCACAATGACCAAACAGAAAAATGCCAAGAAATAAATAAGGGCCATTTTTCAAAGGGGAATGGGTAAATGTAAATGATAATCTTCATTTTGAGTGGAAAAGCATCTGATTTCTTATCTCTTAATGATCTCCAACTTGAACTGATCACTGAGATATACAGGTAAGTGATAGTACCCTGAATTTATGAACAGATACTGTCTAACTCTATGTAGGCAATTTGACAAGCAGTGCTTCAGTATTTCAGGCCCTCCCTGTTAGGTCTTGTGCCCTGCAGCCATGGGATGTTGGGCTATATGGAGAGGAAATGTTGCAAAGTGTTCAGAGACAATCTGATGACAAGGGGAGAAAGACCATTTGGGAAAGGATTCACTACACATGGATCTGAGCAGAGTGTGATGGACATGAGGGCCATATCTGGGGAGAGAATAAAGAACATAGTACAGAAATCGAAGCAGGAAAGTGGTGGAGCCAGCAGTCAAAACCAGGCAGTTTAACCCCAGAGCCTGCACTCTTAATCACGTAGGGCCTCCAAAGTACCCGGGTTCTCAGTGACAGGGGGACCTTGGAGGTCATTCAGTTCTACCTCATTGACATTCAGATGAGAATGCTGAGGGGCCCACAGGGGTTAAGTGTCAGTCCCAAATCATGAAAAGAGTGAGTTGTCTGTCATAGCCAGTACCAAAAGTTAAAATAAAACAAAACCCAAAGCACTGCTTTAAAACTTCCTTGGATTCTTATTTTAGAGAAGGAGGGTCCTCAGAATAGCACTGATTATATCTTATGGTTTCTAAAGAAGAGGCATCCCACATAGTTGAAAGGAACTGAGTATCTGAAGAACATCCTCAGACCTCTTCTCCTTGGGAGATTAGGATTTAAAGTAATGTAAGATATGAAGTAGTTAGGATATAAAGTAACTCTGTAAAAGCAATGTTTTAATAGTAACAGCACCATGTCTCTGGAAAGAAGAGACATATATATCTATATAAAGCATATCATTTCTCAGCCTTTTTTCTTCTTCATCCTTCCACCTCTTCATTACAAATCCAATGTTGGGCTTTTGAAAGCGATGTGGGATGAGGGTCAGAGGAGAAGCTTAAAAAATCTAATCAAGCATTCTTGTCTGCTAACTTCAAAGGGAAGCCAAGCATGAGGGACATTTGTGAAGATTCAGCAGGCAGGAGGCTTTGAGATATCTTATGACAGTTTGCTTGAGTAGGGAGCATTTTTAAGTGTTGGGAGCATCTAATGAAGCAAGAAGAAGCCTTGGGGAAAATAGGTCATACCAGAATCTAATCACTAAAGAGGTTCAGGTATCTTAGTAATAATCAAATCAGGTTGATAGATTTTCTGAAAGCTCTGTGTGAAGTGCTTGTTATTCAAAACAATTATCTGATTGTATCTTCATTGGTTTGAACCAATTAATCACTGTCTCATTACTGTTCATTTTCACTAGATCAATAGGTTGAGAGGTTTGGTGGCAAAGACCAGATATAGAACAGGAGATGAAAGGCTTAGGGAGAACACGCATTTGAATGGCAGTGCAGGTGTTTGCTATTTAATCTTCCCATCAGTCTGAGTCAGTTCGTATTTACCCCCCTATTGAGGCTCTAATCAATGACTCCAGTGGCCCCAGGCCCTTCACATGTGCACAATCTGAGGCCCAGAAGGGTCAAGTGGCTTGGCCATAGGTCCAGATGGCTGCAAAGCCAGAACTGGTGCCCAGGTCTTTAACAGCTTGTTAAGGCTCTTCCTTCCCAATTCAGTTCATGCACATTGACTTTACAAATGAAGAAAAGAAGTAAAAATGAGATGATGTCCTCTACCTGAGAAGAGGAATGACTTCAGTGAATGATGTATGACTCCCATCCAGGCATTGATCTTTAGGCTTAACATTCTGCAACTCTTCTAAAATTTAGGAGGCTGACTTGGTACTCTAAGACTTAATTACTGACTACAATATATTTAGAAATCCTTAGATGAAAAGTACTGCATAACATTAAAGCATTCTTATTCCAGAGTAGATGCATGGAGCCGGGTGTGTGTTTGGATTGGATGTGTGTCACCTGGTTAACTGGCAGCCAGGTTATTTTGGGAGATTGTGCCTACCTGTTGGAAAAGCAAGAACAGAGAGAGGGCAGCACTGACACTCAGTCTTCTTAGAGCAAGCCCCCGGGGTAAGCCTGACCCAAACTTCTCTCTCTAGTTCTAAGTAAGCTCGCTCCTTCCTTCCTTCCTTCCTTTGTTCCTTCGTTCGTTCGTTCGTTCCTTCCTTCCTTCCTCCCTTCCTTCTTTCCTTCCTTCCTTCCTTCTTTCCTTCCTCCCTTCCTTCCTTCCTTCTTTCTTTCCTTCCTTCCCTCCTTCCTACCTTCTTTTTTTCTTTTTTGCCTTGTATTAAATATCTTTATGTTTCAAGGTTATAATAGTGTATCTGGTCTCAATAACATGTTCATATAGATGATCTCTTTTGAGAATCTCAAAGTCTGTAAAGTGCGCAGGTGAGTATCACCATACTCTCTGTGTGTATAAGTACAGGCAATTATTAGAGGTGCATGTCAGAAAATGAAATTCCTTTCCAGAACAAGGCTGCTTCCCTAACTAAGGTTCAGCCCTGAGCAGAAGTAACATTGATGTCATCCTTCCAGGGCATGCTAGGGCATCACCACCGCGTGGGAGGTTGGCAGCTCCGGGAGGATTACTGAGAATTCAGGTTATCCTGGTCATAAGTGCCAGGAACTTACATTTCTCCCTTATTGTTTTATCACTGTGTGTTACGAGGTTTTACGGAAGAATTGCCTCATTCCTCTGGGCCTCAGGTCCATGTCTTACCTCTTCTAGGTGCCTCTGTGCACTGGAGCAGAGAAAGGCACCAGGAACAACTTCCCAGGGCTGCTGTGTGTGGTTGTGCAGGCTGTATACTACACAACTCTAGGGGTACCATTCACATCAGAGATGTTATAGAGGTTCACATTTATTATATTGTTCCAAAAGATTGAAGCAAAGTGTTGAAGAAGAGGTGCTTTTTCTAATATATACAGAAGCTCAAAGTAAGCAGGGCCTGAATCAGAACAAAGTTATGGAAAAAAGGTGAGAATTAAGCTAAAAAGAAGGGTTATTAGGATTCTTATTTCATGGTCAATTCATTTAGAAGGCAATTAATAGGAATACAATCCAATTTATACTTGAGGACAAGGAGACAGTCAGTAAATTCTGCCATATTATGTGTGTCTCATCAGCCAACACTGCGAATACCAAAATTTCAGGTGTCACACTTAGTTTTAAAAAAAAATTTAGAATTAATTAGAAAATAAGTCTACATAGTTTCAGGTATCAAGCAATTTAAGAAAAGAGGAATCCTTTCCCACTTAAATTTCACAGGTGACTGAGGGTCCTAGTTCTACATTTACTACGTCATTGGAGGAATTTGTCCAAAGGATATTTCCGTTTTTTCCTCATTTCTGTAATCCCATTAAGAGCGACTTCTTTCAGATCCAATATTTCCTCAAATTATATCATAGTGAAAAATGAATCTCCTTTAGTTGAGAAATGAATCTATTCATAAAGGTGTAATAGTTTAAAGTATTTAATTAGCTTGGATGGGATCTGATTGAACTGAACTTGACTAATAGGAGTTTGGAGTCAAAATTGAGTGTAAAATTATAAACAGTAAACCAAGGAAATCCCAGAGATACCAAGAATGAGAGTATCAAAGAGAGGTGAAATGATGAGTTTTGCATGTTGACTTCAACAATAAATAAATGCAGCAAAAAAGCAGCCACCAAGCATTTTTCTCCAAAATCCTATAAAATTCCTATTTTCTTTCTTTTTTTAGTTGATATATAGGTGGCATCCAATGTTACATTAGTTTCAGGTGTACAGTGGGTTGCTTCCATATCTTGGCTACTGTAAATAATGTTGCAATAAACATAGGGGTGCATATATCTTTTTGAATTAGTGTTTTTTTTTTTCCTTTGGGTAAATACCCAGTAGTGGAATTACTGGATTATTATGGTATTTCTATTTTAAAATTTTTGAGGAATCTCCATACTGTTTTCCACAGTGGTTGTCCAGAATTACAGTCCCACAAACAGTGCATGGAGGCTCCTTTGTCTCCACATTCTCACCAACTTGTTATTTGTTGTCTTTTGGATACCAGCCACTCTGACAGGTGTGAGGTGATATCTCATTGTGGTTTTGCATTGTTTCCCTGATGATTAGTGATGTTGAGCATCTTTTCCTGTGTCTGTTGGTCATCTGTATGTCTTCTTTGGAAAAATGTCTATTCAGGTCTTCTAACTGTTTTTAAAAGGGGTTTTTCAATGGGGTTGTATTTTTGGTGTTGAACTGTAGAAGTTATTTATATATTTTAGATATTAACTCACTATCAAATATATCGTTTGCAAATATTTTCTCCAATTTGATGGGTTGCTTTTATGTTTTGTGGATGGTTTCTTTGCTGTGCAAATAAAATTCCCATTTTCTGATTGTATTTCCAATTGATTCCTTACTTCATTTGCAACGGATCACAGGTATTTCTCTAAAGATTGCAATAACTCTCATTTTTCATAACCATATTTACCAAAAAAAAAAAAATGGCTTCAGTTGCTCAGTTACTCAAGATGAAACCTCTTTGTGATGTCCCTCAAGCCTAACGTACTCTTCCTTCTCAGGCTTGATGCTGTTCTAACACCACAGACCCCCTTCTCATCTTAGATGCTCCCCATTTCAAAGTTACTCTGCTCTTTCCATCATCTTCACACCTCTTATTTTTTGTTAATTTACATTTTCCTGGACTCTCCTAAAATCCCATCTTGTGTTCTATCTACAGGCCTGCCTTTTTCACATGTCCTTCCTGAGCATCTTCATCTGGGCTGATTTTTCTCCAGGTTACTTTTTGATCCCTTTCTCCATCCCTATGTTGTTGGACTCATCACTGTATTGTTTTGCTTGGCTGTCTAGCAATCAGGGTGCTGTCCATCCTGTATGTCTTCCCCTCAGCTGTTTCCTAAGTCCGCTCTTGGCATATTTGCATCCTACAGCCACACAGCCTTGAGCTTGTTGCCTTCAGAAACCTCCTGCCAACTTCCCTGCCTTTAGTCTCTTTTCATCTGATCAGCTGCACTCACACCAAAAATACCGTTTTCTTTATTTTACGTGACCTCTTTTGTAGTAGTTTCTAGTGACCTATCACAGCAAATTTAAGCGAGCTTGTCAAGAGGTTCTGGTCCTCCTTTTGCCCTCTTCCTTCAAATCTCATTATCCTCTGCTCTCTGTAAGGAGTTATATATCCTGGCTTGCCCAAGATAGTCCTGGTTTATGCCTCCTGCCCCCGAGCAACTGTTAATTGTGCTCTCCTACTCTCAGAAGTGTCCTGTTTGGATATTAAATTATAGTCTCAGTCTATCTATGTGGGACTTAGGTCATGACTATGCATGCCATACAAATTTATTTTGCAGTCCTCTGTATTTGAGTTGCCCCTGTGCTTGTCAGTAATAATATATGCCATCTGTTCTGATTTTTTTTCTTGTGCTCTCTTAATCATGACTCTCATGCCTATTAAATTGTGCTCAAGAGTGGTCATGTTGTCTTCCTCTCCTTTCGTCACCAGATTCTCTCCGGAAACCCTAGTGTACTTCATCTTCCATACAGCCCATTTCATTAAGGCTGCACCCCACACAACAGTGAGGACCAGGAAGTCCTACTTTCTCTTCTTATTAATGGACCCCGGTCCATTTTTTTAACTGGGGCTATAATCACTTTCTGTGTATGACTCACTCTTAAATCACTACTTGTAAGGTTCTTACAAAATTAAAAATTGTGAATAGAAATAAGTAGAAAACAAAGCAAAAAATAAGATTTTGATCTTAACTTAATCCACTTATGATTTAATGATACAAATATTCAGAAGGCATTTTTGACCCATGTCTTAATCAACTTGTAACGTTACCAGATATATTTCTGTGGGAAATGATGTGGATCTGAGCTCTTTTATTTCATGTTTTCTGGAAAAGAGTCCGATACGTTTTCCGGTTAAATTGTATCCCAGCTATAAAGAATTATGAAATCAAGCTCTATTTTTGCCATTTCTAATAAATACAGGAAATTGGACTTTTTCTTTTACAAAATGTAGGATTTTAGCACCTTTAGTTT
Organism: Zalophus californianus; assembly: GCF_009762305.2. NCBI lineage: Eukaryota > Metazoa > Chordata > Mammalia > Carnivora > Otariidae > Zalophus > Zalophus californianus. The sequence goes on from NC_045601.1 coordinate 48,368,691, forward strand.
TGCACACTGGTTGAAGGTCAAACATGATCTGGGAGTGCTCTCGCTTCCCTCTTGGGTTCTTGCCTTTATAAAATAGCAAGTTTGCCAAGTATTCAGTTAGGATCATACAGATTTGTCATTATCTACAAAGTGTTTCAGTGGAATTCAGGACAAATGTTAGTCAGCGTTAGGGAGGGACAGATGACTGAAATCTACAATTTCTGTCTCTTTTCTTGTTCCTAAAGGAATTCTGCTGGGCCTTATCAGTGTTGCAGGAAGAAAACAGCTGAGGATTGAGCATAGTGAACTCATTTCCTCACATCCTTTAATATGCAGTAGTTGGTGAAAAGGAATGTAAACATTCTTATGGTAAAAGGAGTTCAAAAAGAAGCCCTAAATCCTTAAAATTAATAAACTAATAAACCAACACATAAAACTGCCCAATTATTTGCATGGCTGATAAGAAGAAGGAAAAGAATTTCAGATATTTTTTTTGAAGAAAAGAACAGTAAAACAAGTATATTAAAAGCGAAAACAACATTGAATGCTATACAATAAAAATACCATAAAAGGCACCAAATGAAAGTAAACATAAACTCCTATTGACAGATAAGGCCTTTAAGAGCGATAAGTCAAGTTGTTGACTTCCTTGACTTCCTGATCCATTGCCCAGAACTTCTGATTTTTTCCTTTTCTTTTTTTAACTTCTCTTGTACCTTTCATCTTTCCCTGTTCATTAGGGCATTTCAGATAGCTTTATTTTCTGAGTGGTTACATGTTTTTCAGTTATTACCACTCTTACTGAACCCTCAGTAGCTCACTTCTTCCTCTTCTTTTTAAAAATGTAATCCTTTGTTTTACTAAGATGACACAACTGATGAGCTGTCAATATTAAGTGCTTCAGGTTGATTTCTGGAAGTGCTGATGGGTCTACACGACCCACTCATATTTTCCCAACACTGTGCCCTGGCAACTAAGGGCATTAATTGAAGTGAGGTTTTCTTCAGGGTTGGGGTGTAGTCTAAGGTCATGGAACAGAACAGTGGTTCTTAAATTTTGCTGCATACCTGAATCATGTAAGGAACCTTAATAAAAATCTTGATATCTAGGTCATACTACTTATTAATTAAACCCAAATTTCTGGGTAAGGGGCCCAGAATCAGGTTTATTATTGTTGTTGTTTTAAACATCTGACAAACTGTTTTCCAAAGTGACTGTACCATTTCATATTTTTATCAACAGTGTATTAGGGTTCTAGTTCCCTCACATTTTTGCCAACGCTTAATATGACCACTTTTTAAATTTTTAGTCATTTCTAATACATTCATAGTCATGTCTCATTGTGGCTTTAACTTGTACTTGCCTAATGACTAATGACGTTGAGCATATTTTCATCTGCTTATTTGCTAATCATATATATTCTTTTGTGGAGTGTCTGTTCAACTTTTTAAAACTGGGTTATTTGTCCTTTTATTATTCAGTAGTAAGGATTTTTTAAGATATTGTATATAAAAATCCACTCTTTGAACTAGCCTTTTCATTTTCTTAAGTGTCTTTTGAAGAGCAAAATTTGTAATTTTGATTAAGTCAATTTATTGACTTTTCCTTTTGTGGTTTTTGCTTTTGCCAAACTCAAGGTCACGAAGATTTTCCTTGAAATTTCTTCTAGACGTTGTATGGTTTTTACTCTTATATCTAGGTCTACGATCCTTTCCAATTAGTTATGAGGAAAGGGTCAAGATTTATGTGTATTTTTCCATATGAATGTCTAATTGTTCCAGAACCCCTTGCCAAAAAGATTATCTTTTCCCCCATTGAATTATCTTGGCAACTTTGTTGAAAATAAATTGATTACAGCCATACTTTATTTTATTGCACTTTGCTTCATTGTGCTTTGCAGATAGTTGTGTTTTTTACACATTGAAGTTCTGTGGCATCCTGTGGCAAACAAGTCTATTCGCACCATTTTTCTAGCAACATTTTTCCTCACATCATGTCTCTGTCACATTTTGGTAATTCTCATAACATTTCAAATATTTTCATTACTAGTATATTTGTTATGGTGATCTGTGATCAGTGATTATGACTTGATGAAAGTTCAGCTGATGGCTAGCATCTTTTAGCAATAAAGTACTTTTAAATTATGGCATGTACATTTTTTTAGACGTAATGTTATTACACACTTAAAAAACTATAATATAGTGTAAACATAACTTTTATATGCATTGGGAAACCAAAAAAATCATTTAACTCCCTTTATTGTGATATTTACTTTATTGTGGTGGGCTGGAACCAAACCTGCAATATCTCAGAGGTATGCCTATAGACATGCATGGGTCTCTTTCTGGACTCTCTTCTGTTGCATTGATCTTTTGCCTCTTTTTTCTACCAGTGCCACACCGTCTTGACTCTTTTACAAGCTTTACAAGTCTTTAAGGATTTTATTTATTTATTTGAGAGAGAGAAAGAGAGAGTGCATGAGTGCGGTGGAGGGGCAGAGGGAGGGGCAGAAGCAGGCTCCCCACTGAGCAGAGAGCCTATGTGGGCCTTGATCCCAGGATCCTGGGATCATGACCTGAGCCCGAAGGCAGACACTTAACCGACTGAGCCACCCAGGCGCCCCCAAGATTTACAAGTCTTAATCGGGTAGTGCTAGTTCTCTATCTTCTTTTTCAAAAAATTTTGGCTATTTTGGATCCTTTGATTTCCATATAAATTTTAGAGAGTCAACAAGCTTGTTGAACAGATCATATCAACAACACATATATTGAAAAGACAAAGACCATTATATTAGCAGACAGACTAGGGGAAGCACATTAAAAGCCAGGTTCAAAGATGACCTAGCCGTGGTTTTCAATCCTGAGTACAAATTAGAATCACCTGGGAGCTTACAAAAATTTGATCCATATGTTCATACTAACATAATCAAATAAATGAATAGTTAAACAAATGGGAGGAGTAGGGATAATGTTTCCCTCCAGATGAATTTAATAACTGGAAGAAACAAGGGAAATAGAAAATTGCCATTAGAACACCATAGTCAGAATTGTTGCAGGCAAGATCCATGGATATGTGCTAAAGTTAGTTCCAATGTTTGAGGGAAAAAATTGAGGAAAAAGAGTATACTTGCAGAGTCTCAAATTGTTTTCCCCAGGAATTTCATTAATTAACATTGGTGAAACTAGTAACACTGCAGTGGAGAAAACCTGGCAGATGCAACCTCAACCAAGTGATCAAGATTAATATCACCGGAAAAAAAGACATATTGACATAATGTACCGACTGACATTATGTTCTGAGAAGGGCACACCACTTCTGTGGTATTCTGGCAAAAATGAAAAGCCTCAATTTAATAATCAGAAAATGAAATGCTCTCAAATTGGGGAGCATTCTACAAATCAACTGATCAATATTCTTCTAAAGTGGTAAGGTCATGAAAGACCAGGAAAGCACGGGAAATGTCACAGATTGAAGGAGACTAAGGAGACATGACACCTAAATGCAATATAGGATCTTGGATTGGATGCTGGAACAGAAAAAGCACATTCCTGCAAAACTGGTAAAATCCAAATAACCTCTGTAGTTTAGTTTAGTTAAGAGTTTTGTGCCAATGTTAATTTGCTAGTTTTGATAGTTGTAATATGGTTTTATAAGATGTTAATATTAAGGGAAGCTGGGTGAAAAGCATACAGAAGCTCTCTGTTCTATTTTTTTTTTTTAAGATTTTTTTTATTTGAGAGAAAGAGAATGAGAGAGAGAGAGAAAGAGCACAAGAGGGGAAAGGGTCAGAGGGAGAATCAGGCTCCTCGCTGAACAGGGAGCCCGAAGCAGGACTCAATCCTGAGATTCCAGGATCATGACCTGGGCCAAAGGCAGACGCTTACCCAACTGAGCCACCCAGGTGCCCCTCGCTGTTCTATTTTTGCAACTTTTCTGTAAGTCCAAATATATTTCAAGGTAAAAAAGAAATGTTTTTAAAAATATAGATGCCTGAGCCTCATCACAGACCAATTAGATTAGGATTTCTGGGGTTGGGAGTTGGAAGTTTTTAAAATCTTCAGTGTGACACAGGATTGAGAACCACTGATTTAGGTTACCAAAACAGTAATTCTTGGAAGGTTTGAAAACCCGTGGTATTCGACATTCTTTTACAGAAGCAATATGTACTTACACATTTTGTTTTAAAGTTTCAGCAATAATGCCCTTATAAGAAAAAGAAAAAAAAAAAAGAATAATTCAATGTTTGTTAAGCTTTTTTTTTAGGATTTTATGTATTTATTTATTTGACAGAGAGAGAGGGAGAGAGCACAAGCAAGGGGAGTGGCAGGCAGAGGGAGAGGGAGAAGCAAACTCCTCGCTGAGCAGGGAGCCTGGTGCCAGGCTCGATCCCAGGACCCTTGGGATCCTGACCCAAACTGAAGGCAGACACTTAACTGACTGAGCCACCCAGGTGCCCTTGTTAAGCATCTTCTATGTTGTAGCCATTGGGGTTGAAAAGATGGCTGAAACCTCCACTCTTGCCATTATGTAGTTTAGCAGAAGAGATAGACAAGTAAACAATAAACTGTGCAACCTGTTGTATTTGAACTTTGTACAGGACAAGCGGGACAGGAAAGATGGGGTAGGTGAGTCCTTCCAGGTAGAAGTGAGTTTTAGAAATGCTCTCAGAAGTTCCACTGGAAAGATCATTCATCTTACTAAGAGTTACTCAAGTGGTTTTGGTCTGCCTGGGAAGAAGACAATGCAAAGCAAGATAACTCCAAAGCCGTGAAAAAACAGTAACATTTAAGGACCTTATGAATTGCAAAAGGAATAGAGATGCTTTGAAATGACCTTGGAATTGTCAGGGGCCTTGGGAGTCATTATTTTGTGGGTTAAGAGAGTGGGGCACTTTTTGGAAAATGTGTTTAAATGTGTGGTGTCAAAGTGCTTTCAAACCATGGCTTAGAACCAAATGCATTAGTTGAATTGTTCATAGAGACCTCTCAGTCTCAGTGAGTCAATGTCAAACCCATTTAAAAATGTTCAAGTTCCATCCATACCGTCCAGGTGAAAATAGACAAAATATCTTTCAACTTTTTTTGACCCTAATAACCAAAAAAAGTTTGTTTTAAACTAAATAATTAAATCTTGTAATTTCAAATGCTTTACATTTCATCCAGGATTTTTAAAGGGTAATGCAATTATAGAAGCTTTCTTTTGTGTGTGTGGGGGGTAGTTAGTGTACAAGGTGGGGGAAGGATTGTTGTTATACTAGATGAACTGAAATGTGGAGTTTTGAAACATGTCCTCAAATTCTATGACATTCCTCCCATGGAGAGGTGGGGTCTGTGTGCTTTCCTATGGTATCTGGGAGAAGCATAGTAACCAGTTTGTAAGCAACAGAATGCCATGGAAGGGACACTGGGCAACTTCAGAAGCTTGATCCTAAAAAGCCACTCATCTTTGTCTAGTTTTTCTTGGGACGTTCACTCTGGGGGAAATAGCTGCCATACAGTCTCATCCTGAGATTTGCCAGGCTGGAGACCTGTGCTGGCACTCTGGTCAGCCCCAGCTGAATGCCCAGCAATAGCCCGAATCAACTGCCAGCCCTGTGGAGACAGACACATGGGATGACCCGCCGAGTAGATCCTTAAGTTGGCTCCAACTCCTAGCCCGCATCTTGCTGTGACCTCCTGAGAGTTCCCAATAGCGAACTTCCCAGCCAAGCCTTCCCTATGCTCCTGATCCACAGAATACTGCCCTAAATAAAGTAGTTGTTTTAAAGCCCCAAGTTTGTGATGATTTGTGATGGAGTAAGTGTAACTAGAGGCACATCAGAAAATTTATATGAGACTAAAAAAAAAAAAAAAAAAGAAAGAAAATTTGTATGAAACCATTCATTTATATATTTCTGGAAAAATTTGTGGGTTTGGAGGATTACATACCCACAAAATTTGGTTTACTATATGGACCAATTTTTGTCTAATTTAAGTGTATTCTAGATTTTACATGCATTTATCTAAAAGCAGTCACTGATTAATTGTATTGTTAGTGGGAGGATTCACAGTTTAAAAACGCTCAGAAGGGCAGCTGCTGCTAGGGAGGAAATGTATTTCAATGGGCTGGAGACTCAGGCCCCAGTTTTTCTGGCTCTGGCCACCTGTTTCAACTAAGCTAAAATTGCCTGTATGCAGAGATTTTGGAAGTAGTCATTAGGAAAGAAGAAAAACCATACTCCTTTAGAAAACTCAATTTTATAGAAAGAAAAAATTTAAAGGCTCAATTTAGGGTATAGTTAGGAAAGCAATTTGCAAATGATTTAGGATTTCTTACTAGAGAATTTTATATAAAATATTTGGCACTGCTGACTGCAGTGAGAATGTGAAGTCCTGTTGAGAAAGATTCCTGGTGAGGGCTGATTTCATGAAGCTGCATTGTTGAGAGTGATGTAGTCTGAGTAAGTCACTATATGGCATATAAGGCTTCTGTTCTCAGGCAGTACGTCCTCCGAGCAAGGCACGGAATATAGTGCTGCATACACACTTGAATGAATTCACTGTTGTATGAAAATGTCTCCATAACTACATTATTATAACTTCTATTCCCAATGAATTTGGAAGTTACACTGATTTCCTGAAACTTACGAACTCTTGCTTTACTGCCTTCCCCCCCCCCCCTTTTACTCTAGTTAAACTAAATAGAAAAAAGTAAATTAAAGAAGGGGTAATCTGAGAAAGGAGGAGGGAAAGTCAATCATTTATCTGAGAAAGAGAAAAATTAAGGTGTGAGATAACATTATCAATATAATTTTTAAATAACACGTTTTTTAAGTGTTCTGAGGAGAATATAGGTAGTTTACATTATTAGATATCACAGTCTTTTTTGGGGGGTGATAGTTCAGTTGTTTTTTTCTTTTATTTTGACTTGGAGTACTTAAAGTTTGGTGGTTATGTAAATGATTTATTGAATAGGCTAGATCTTAGAGCATATAATCATGAAAAACTTTTTCTCCCACCATCTTTTAGATTTTCCACCCAGGACCATAGATCCCATTGCTTTTGAAGTTCCCTTTAGGTATTACAACAGGTTCTTTTTTTTTTTTTCCTAGCTATAAAAATGTTTAATTAAAATAAAAACACAATTACGTTGGCACTCAACTCAAAGGCGCACTCCTTCTCCCTAACTGCGGCCGAACCCAGGTTGGCTTCTGCTTCCCCAGGCATCAGAGGCAAAGGAACAAAGGTGCCCCTCCCTGACTGTTGTGCACACTCCAGGGGTCAGCCTTCTTTGGGGCAGATGCCTAATGCTTATTCCTTTGCCAGGTATGTTGGTGAGTTCTTTGGGAAGGCCCTTCTGGGGATGTCCACACTGCAATTTCCTGAAACGGATGAGGATTCCGCTCGTTCACCTCTCAGAACCTTCCTCTCTTTAAATCAGATCTCACCCCTGGGGTTCCCTCCACCTGGCAGGTAATCCCTTCCACTGGGATCCTTTTGAGCTGCCTAGAGTCTTGGCTCCCTTCTGCAACGTCCGCTTGACCTGAAGGAAAACTCTGGAAGTTCAGGTCACCCCCAGTGCTGTCCTGTCTCCTCACCCTTTCTTAGAGTTTCCTCTAGCCAGCCTCCCAACCTTAGACTTCTCTATGGAGAGGCAGCCTCAGTGTCTATCCTCATGCATAGCGCCAGACTCCTGGAGACATTTCACATGTCGTTTCTCCCCAGTCTTCCCTAAAAGGCACAGGAACCCAAGAGTCTGCACCTCAGCAAATATCCATCTGGAGGCTGAGGTGCCTGTTGCATCTTCTAGAAGATGATTCCAAACTCTATGAGAGCTTCCCTCAGGACCCTCTCTCTTAGTTTGAGGGGTGTGTGTGCGTGCATACGTGCGTGCGTGTGCGTGTGTGTGTATGTAGGAGAGGAAGCATCCCAGGAGGAGGCAAGAGAAAACATCAGTTGCTTTCCATTCCTACTAATGCCTTTCAAAAAAAAAAATTCTCTATTGCATCTTCAGCTCCTTCAGGCTGGTGTTGGCTGATAGACTTGGTAGTTGAAGAAACAAGTTTAGCTACTTCTTGGTAAGTTCTATGGGGATGTGTCTAGACCATCTTTTCAGAATGGGGAAGGGGATAATAGTGAACTTGATTCTTAGATTTGAAGCCAGACTTCTGAGACAATAAGAAAAGCTTCATTCCATATCTTGTTGCACATTCCATGTCTTGGACATAATTAAATACCAACAGATAGTGAGCAATGTATTTAGAGAGTTCCCAATTTTTAGTTCTGAAATGCTTTTTGTATAATTCATGCCTATAATAATCTATGCTCTACTTCCTTTTCTACGTCCTTTTTACTATTTGAATCCTGTGAGACTCTCATTTCAGTTTATTATCACAAAAATTTAGCTCCTTTCCTTCCTTGCCTTGTACTGTCTCTTTTTTTCCTTAATTTCCTTCCTCCCTTCCTCCTGCTTCTCCCCTGATCTGTTTCCCATCTCTTCTTTCTCCATTCTCTTTTTACCTGATATCTTCTTTCAGTAACAACTGAGGTATTTTACAATGAGATATACATTATAAGTAGGTGAGAAAAGAAAAAGCAAACTAGAGAGGGGGAATCGCATGGAGCTATGAACAAACCGAGTATAAAAACACATCCCATAAAAGCCTACACAGTTGGTACAAAAGGACTATGAATCTGGTACTAATTGGCATCCTAGCAGCCAGGAAGAAAGAGAAAGCTGCTTGATCACTTATACAACTTACAGCATCCATGGCATAAAGAGAGACTAATTGGGCAGGAAAAACTAAACTATCGCTTGTATTAAGGACAGGCAGGAATTTCTCCCCAGGGCATAATGTTATGAACAACAAACCCAACAAACTACCTCCTCGTAGACATAAGAATGGGTTTTGTGGGGCTTTTTCATAGGGCAGGCCTCAGTGTGAGCAGATGGCGTCTGGCCAAAGCTCAGTTTAGTCACGACAAGTTGGTGAGCCTGAGTCACTATTCCGCCTCTTCTTATCTGCTGGGTCGATGAGAGTGTGACTCAAAATGCTCAGGAGAGGAAATGAAAGCAGACAGTCTAGGTATCCTAGTTTGACCATAGGCAAACACCTAGCTCCTGACCTACATGAAATGTAAGCCAACTTACAGTCATAGTCTACCCAGAGAGGAAGAAAGTATGTCTGTAAAATTAATTGAGTTCCAGAGAAGATAAATTGTGGCATTACATTCTTCTGTGCAACCTTTACTGATACCAGCACACCAGGAGATAAATAATGCCTGGAGTGAAGTTGGCCCCTCCTAAGATGTGGAAAGGCCAGGTCCGGCCTAGAGCACACCACTTGCTAACATTTAAATCTGAACCTGGAAATGGTAGGAAATATAAAACTACCGTCGCCCTACATTTGAGTTCAAAGAATACACTTTTAATTCAGTAACATCAAGAAGACTTTCCAAGAAATAAAGTTATGTTTTCTATGATGACTGTTAGGTAGAAAGAGTTTCTAAAATGTCTTAGGTGTTTTGTGTATTTTTAAATTTCTTTAGGATGTCTCATTCCCAGAGCCTCAAATTCCAGAGGGCAGCATCTTAATCTGACATTTCATTTGTGGTTTCTCTTTCTTAGTCCTGATTGGAAAAGAGATTCTGACTTGGGCAGTGTTTTTCAAAACATCTGTGGCAAGGACCAGAGTATTTCCCCCTTCCCCCTGTCTGTCAAGGTCTCATACTTTTATAAAATCTAATGAAAGTGAATGACTAGAGAAATGATCATGTAGTTGGATATTGTGGTAATGTCAAATTGTTAGAAAAAAAATTCTGAGGCACCTGGGTGGCTCAGTTGGTTACGTGATTGATTCACGGTTTCGGCTCAGGTCATGATCTCAGGGTCATGGGATGGAGCCCTGCACTGGGCTCTGTGCTTGAGACGCCCTCTCCCTCTCTCTCTCTGCCTCTCTCCAGCTCACATAGGCGTACACGCACATGTGCACGCTCTCTCTCTCTCTCTCAAAATAAATAAATAAAATCTAAAAAAAATTTCTAAATGCTTACTCTCAGTTTCTGTGTCTCTCTGAGGACTCACAGTTTGCAGATGGAAATCTGCAATTGAAATACCTGGGCTCTATACTGGAGGAGCATGGCTCCAAGGTACCTGATACTGTTCAAAGTCAAATTTTAGTTGGTGTGTGATCAAGCTGAGATGCTGTTTGGCTTAATATCTTCTGACAGTTTTAACTCTGACAATAACCTAGAAGTTATTGTGCTGACTAGCACATGAGAAGCTGGATGTAAGGCAACAACCAGGGTCAGCACTGGCTACCTGTGTGGGGCTCAGTGCAAAATGAAAATATGGGCTCCTTACTCAAAACTATTAAGAATTTCAAGACAGTGACAACAGAGCATTAAACCAAATGTGGAGCTCTTCTGAAGGCAGGGCCTGAGCAATCGCACAGGTCATATGCATATGTTGCTGTCCCTGAATGCAGTCCTCAAATGCTCTCACCAAACCTTAGCAAGACGCCAGGTGCCTGCACTGCAGATGCTCTAAGGCGCGTCCTAGTGCAACGGATCTGGTGTCTACCTGGGCCCGTGCGGCATCCGAATTCAAAGGAGCTGTTGTGGACAGAGTTGTCCCTTAACACGTGTGCATGACCTAAAAAAACCACAAAAACATGACCAACAGTCCTTTTCACATTGCATTCCAAGGAAGCCAGGTGTGCATTAGAGCCTATTATTTATATAATTCCAGCTTCTTAGCCATTTTAGAGGGCACTTACTTAAAGCTGGCTCTTGGCTTTCTCTGGTATCTGAATGCCAGGGCAACAAGGATAAATAAAAATTATTATCTTGGTGGCAAGTGCCAAAATTATTTTTAGGGACCAAACTGCTTTTTTTTTCTTTCTTTATGAACAAAGTTAAATGGGCCATCAGGCTGTGAAGAAAGGGGCCCAGTTTCAGTCTGGAAGTTTAGGACAGAAAAAAAAAAAAAAAGAAGGCTTTTTACATACACTGGCATTTACAGTTCGATTTTGAGTTGTTTTACTTGCTGTAAGGCAGACTTGCTCCGTCCATCTTTTCAGAGCTTTAATAAAGTCAGCTACACACATACATGTCTTGTGTGGTAATCTTTTCTTTTTTCTTTCCCTTTTTTGGTCAATCAAATAACGGGGCGGTTGTAGAGTCCACGAGGTATACAATGGAAACAGCACATGTGGGACAGGACAACATTAAGTCAGCAAAACGCAGTGGACCCGAACGCGGGCTCTAGAGCAAGATGCCTAGGCTTGAACCTCAAACCAACACTTCCCAGTGCTGTTATCTTGGGAGCCTATTATCTTCTCTGTGCTTTCATTTCCTCTGATAACAGTAATAACCACTCCCTAAGGTTGTCGTCACTAGTTAATGAGTTATAGTTCGTAAGACTCAGAGAAAAGTGCCTAGTTCCGCATTAGGTAATATATGTGTTAGCTGTTATTATTAATCAATAAACTACCTTAATCTGATGAGGACCATAACAACATAAATCTACCGGAAAGACACAGAAATCTTGACAGGGTATTGGGCCATGAGAATTTATAACAATCTCTCATCTGCATCTTCAGAGACCAGGTGATAGCAGTGGCCATTGTCATTGTTCTAGTTCAGATTCGTCCTTACTCTATCCTTGTTGGGTCTAGAATGTCTTACAATGGCCATTTTTTTTTTTTTAATATTTCATATATTTATTTGTCAGAGAGAGCGAGAGAGCACACAAGCAGGGGGAGAGGCAGACAGAGGGAACAACGGGCTCCCCGCCGAGCAAGGAGCCCAATGCAGGACTTGATCCCAGGACCCTGAGATCATGACCTGAGCCGACGGCAGACGCTTAACCTACAGAGCCACCCAGGCGCCCCAAGTTAGGCCATCTTGATGAGGTCATTTTGATAAAGCAGTTTCACCATAGACTAAAACAAATCATTGAACTTCACCACTTTTTAAATGTGCTGAAGTGATGGGGCCATCTTTGATTCCTGACGTTCATCCTGTCCTCTGACGCTTCCTCCTTTGTTTCTTTATTAACGCCTTCTGTAGAAAATATTCTGTTTGGGTCTCCACAGCCAGGCTACATGGCTTACTTTTGTTTCCCCACAGCTTATTTCTTCAGTGTTTCTTTACAACTTTTCCCTTAACTATTTGCCACCCACCTCCCACTTCCTCAGTAACCGAGTGCCTGTCTGAGAGCACTCTGTCCTTCTTCACCTGCTCTCATTATCTTGTCCCATGATGCTGGCTCATAACATCCTTTTCAGACTGTGCACCTGTGATGAGAGGCTGTTACCAGTGGCCCTATTGGGCTAGACAATGAAGAACCTGTGTGGAGAGCCTACCTCGGGGTTGAGAGTTTACTATCATTGCAACAAATACAAATACTTCCCCACAAACAGAATGTAAGAGCAGTTCACAGAGTCCAAGTTCAGTTGTCCCAACACAGTTTTTAAATTACGCTCATGAGGGCGCCTGGGCGGCTCAGTTGGTTAAGCGACTGCCTTCGGCTCAGGTCATGATCCCGGAGTCCCGGGATCGAGTCCCGCGTCGGGGAGCCTGCTTCTCCCTCTGACCCTCCCCCCTCTCATGTGCTCTCTCTCTCTCTCTCTCATTCTCACTCTCTCAAATAAATAAATCTTTAAAAAAAATAAACAAATAAATTACGCTCATGAGCCATTTCAAAGAGCTGGATAACTATAATGGTGGCAATGCTAGTGACAATAGCTGATATTTAGTAGGCACATATATGCCAGGCTTTGTTTCAGTATTTTATATGTACTAAGTCATTAATTGTCATAGCACTTTTATAAAATAGGTATTGCTCTCCCATTTTTAGATGATTGAACTCTTTTTTTTTTTTTTAAGATTTTATTTATTTATTTGACAGAGAGAGACACAGCGAGAGGGAACCCAAGCAGGGGGAGTGGGAGAGGGAGAAGCAGGTTTCCCGCTGAGCAGGGAGCCCGATGTGGGGCTCGATCCCAGGACCCTGGGATCATGACCTGAGCCGAAGGCAGACAGTTAACGACTGAGCCACCCAGGCGCCCCTAGATGATTGAACTCTTGATCCCTGCAGTTGGCCTCTGTGTTTGTGAGTGATCTGGCCAGAGAATGCGGTGGCACTATCCTCTAAACCAGTGGTCCTCAGACTTTGGTTTGCATCAGAATCACGTGGAGGGCTTATTATTAAGAGACAGATTTTCTGATTCAGTGGGTCTGGGTGGCGCCTAAGAATCTGCATTCCTTTTAAGTTCCTAGGAGATGCTTTTGCTGCATTGGGCTGAGCCCAGCAATGGGAGGTTGTGATGCCATTCAAGACCAGGGACAACTAAGGCAGAAATCCACGGCTATGGGATCATTTCTCACGTAAATGAGTTAAGTTGCAAGACCAGTGATGCATATATATAGTTCTGTTTATTCCGTTGGAATGAGAAAAGCATTGTTTACTTCTTTGTAAAACCTAGAAATACATTTATTTGTGTCATGCCAGTCTGCTTTAGAAAAAAAAAAAAGAGACTTTTTTTAGAGCTATTTTAACTTCATAGCAAAATTGAGTAGAATGTACAGAGTTCCCATATACCTCTTGCCCCCAAACACACACAGTCTCCCCCACTATCCACATCCCCCATCAGAATAGTACATTTGTTACAATTGATGAACCTGACATATCATTGACATATCATATTGACATATCATTATCACCCACAGTCCATAGTTTATATTAGGGTTGACCTTTGGTGTTGTGCATTCTGTAGCCTCTGACAAATGTATAACAACATGTATCCAAAATCCGGCTTCTTTAAAAAAAATAAATTATCTTTCGCTACAATTAAGTCATCAAATTTTCTTTGCCTTTGTAGGATATGCCGTAGTTCTTCTCAGAGGTAAAATAATATTCATTTTGCTGAAAGAATCCATCTGTTTCCCCCTTCCATCCTCACCCTCCCAAACACACACACACAGACTCATACACACACACACGCATTTTTTTTTTGAAAGTTAAGGAAGAAGCAATAAAAAAATCTTACTGGCTAATTTAAATGTTTTTCAAAGTTAGGAAATTCCTGGTAAAGGACGCTGTGCCTCAGATTTCAATGGCAAATCAGCTATGGGATTAAGTGGATTATCGTAAAAAGCTTTCTCAAAAAGAAAAAGAAAATCCACTCATTTTCTTCTGAGTGAATGTGTCTGTGATTTCAGTGACCCCGACGGTACCGGTATGAAACAGCCGCCACACGGATGGATGGTAACGGCTGTACTCTACCGCCAGGGGAGATGGTGATTGTCGGCGCAGTGAGCAGCTCTGGAAGGCTTCTTGTCTTTATGTAATTCCCTCTATTGTAGGTGGTGGGGATGTCCTTTCGACAAAGCTTACTTCAGTATAAGAGCCATACTTGAAAGGCAGTGTCTTATGGTGGAAAGAGCTACATGTTTTTCAATTCAGTCAGGTCTGGGTTTGAATCTTAATTTCAAGACTTGGGCAGGTTTTTTAGTGTCTCAGAGATCATTGAAATGGTGGAGATAAATGACAAAACCGATCTTCTCAGGTTACGGTGAAGCTTAGCAATGTGCGAAAAAAAATGCCAATAAGTGAGTACCATTATCTATCATCATTTTTGCCAAAAGCACTTCATGAAAGCAATCATTCAGCTTTCCACAAAGATAATTATTTGTACGTTCATTTACAAATTCACTCGTTCGCTCCTTCACGCATTTATTCATTTTTATGGAGCACTTGGGTAAGTGCTCCGCACGAGGCACTGGAGCATATCTACTGCTTCCTTCTTCATAATGATATGAAGATATTCTTGAACATATCAACATAAAATATTTTAGATGGTTATAAAAATATAGGTATAACATGATATTTTATTTTTAAGTTTTAAGAGTTAGAGAGAGAGAGAGAGATGAGGACCATCTCTAAATGTTACATTGATTTTCTGGGGAAGCAAAATTATGCATATTTTATATTTTCTTCTTTGTGTTTATTTACATTTTCTAACAGTTTTTACAATGAGTAGATGAATTGGGGATGAGGAAAAGGACATCAGATTTTTTTTTTTAAAGATTTTATTTATTTATTTGACGGAGAGAGACACAGCGAGAGAAGGAACACAAGCAGGGGGAGTGGGAGAGGGAGAAGCAGGCTTCCCGCTGAGCAGGGAGCCCGATGCGGGGCTTGATCCCAGGACCCTGAGATCATGACCTGAGCCGAAGGCAGACGCTGAACGACTGAGCCACCCAGGCGCCCCAAAGACATCAATTTTTATTAAAAATTTTGAAAAGTGGCTAATTCTGATCATCATCATTAACAATAATCATTACTTGGTTCCCTCTGTGTATAGCACTCTGTTGGGGGACAGAGGGAGAGTTAAGAAAGTGTTTAAGAGTCTTTTAAAAAAGTTAAAAGGGAGATACTTCTTGAGAGGCTTTTAAAAAAGTTATAAGGGGAGATGCTTCTCATATATGTGCAATATGGTTACAGAACCTGAATATTATGTCATGAATCAGTTGTATTGTTATTATTTTTGTTGCTTGCCACATCTAATTTGATCAATGATATCCCACTATCTTAATCAGTTTTTAAAAGGACAACAGATTAAGTTTAAAATTTAGAAATAAAGGACAATCAAAATTATGAGAAATGATAACAAACATCTTGCTTAGAGAAAAAAAAATCCTCTCAGAAAAAATCTTAGAAACCTTCCTGATGTTCCAAAGTTAAATATTACATATGTTTGCACTCTTAGGATAAGGAGTTTTACAAATTTAGTTTCATTTTATCCAGGTTAATGTGAGCATTAATAGGCTTGTCCATTTTAAAAGTATTTACCCTGTTCCTGATGATGTCATTTGCCATGTTTGAGTGATTATGGGAAGAAAGCCAAACTAGATAGGAGATGAAATCACACTGGAGCTCTCCACTATTACTAAGCCTGTGACGAATGGTGGGGGGTTGTCTTTTGTACAAAATATCTTGCTGTTTCCCACCACATGTCAAATGTCAATTGCTCTGAGATCACCAATATAAAAACCACCTGACTTTAACAAGAACATTTTCTTAGGTATAAACCAATTCAGCAGCTGGAGTCCGAATATATCAGAATGTTGAGGTCTATCCAAGGACTGGGAAGCCTTGGCAGAGTTGTAGATTCTGGAGACACAACATTATAGTTATGGTATTTGCCGAGAGCTGCGATATTTCTACTTATTCCAGCTACTGGACACCTGGATCACTTAGTGTTGCAAAGACCTCAGCATTTATATTTGTAGTTTGAGACCCCAGAAAGCCTTATAACAGCTGACACATTTTTTTCCAGCATGACACCCAATTATACTTCAAGGGCTTATACCAGCAAAAATAATTATTTTTTTCAAACCTGACTCAAGTCATTATCACAACTGTCAGGCCTAAAGTGGAAAAAAGTTACATCAGGGATTATGATTATTTTTTAAAGGAGAACAAAATGTGATGAATATTATTTACTCCCCAAATCCCTATCTTTGAAGAAAAATTGTGTATAAACACTATGATTCTTACCAACTTAAAGTAGTTTTATTATGGATTTGATTAGTCAATTAAAAAAAAATGAGGAAAATTCCATTGAATGCAAATATGTTTGTGGTTGATAAGAAGCAGTTTCAGGTCAAATGGCCAGCAGGTGATCAGTTTAGTGGTTCATGGTGGTCAAAGGTGGGTGATGTGGTGGACATTTGTGCACTTGGGCTCAGGGAGGCAGTTGATAAGAGAGCAGTGACGGTTTTAACGCTGGGTACTGTAAAACCTCAAGGCCCATTGGCCACAGTGCAACTCATTCCACAAACATCTTTTGGGCTCTCTGAGCTAGACACCATACTTTATTGGGTATACAAAACCATCGAGGCATATCTCTATTTTTGAGGAGCTGCCAGCACAGGGGGGAGGTTGGATAGATATCAACACCCTGGTAGAGGGTACTGCCTTGAGTAAGGAGTGCTAAGATTCCTAGGGTGGTGGGGAGAGGGTTTTTGTTTTGTTTTGTTTTGTTTCATCGTTGTTTTTTTCTTTCAGGAAGAAAGGATCTTGAGGCTTATAAAGGTCATATAACCAAAAAGTGACAGAGCTGGGATTTGAAGCCCATGTCCTTTCTGCATACTACGCCCAACCTCTCTGAGGGTAGGAAGGTCTTGCTCAGGCGTGAGATGGAAGCAGTGGGGCAGAGATGAATTGAAAGATTTTAAGAGATAAGATGGGAGACTGATTGAATGTTGAATGTGACTTAGAGGAACAAGCCTGGATGACTCTTGGGTGGAACTCTGGCTTGGACGACTAGGAAGAAGATAGTGACACAATAGTGACGCAAGGAAGGGAAACAGTGGGTAGGAAACAGAGCAGGCACGGTAGCGATCTTATTTTTTATCTCCGTGCTGCTACTGCTTGTCAGTCTGGCTGCTATTTGGAGCCCACAGGAGAGCAATGTGAACAGGCAAATGTGTTTTGGAAGGCCTCAGCATACAGGTGGTGATTGAAGTTGTGTGTGACGGTGGCATTTCCCAAGGAGAACATGTAGGGAAAAAAGTGGTTTGAAGTTAAGATGCCGAGAAACACTGGAGTGGGAAGAGGAAACTAAGCCAAAGATGAATTAGTGAAGAGATGATCTGCAAAGCGGACAGGGAACTAGAAGTAGATGGTGGTAAAGAAGTAAGAGACGTTGGTTTCAAGAATGGTGATGGTTGGTAACAAAGGTTAATAGTTGCATATTGTATGCTAAGCACTGTTCTAGACACTCTACAATTCTTCTTTGTCTCTCACAACAACTCCATGAGGTAGGTGCCATTGTTATATTCATTTTATCGCTGTAGCTTGACAAGAGTCATGCAGTTAGACGACAGCAAAACTGGGATTTGAATCCAGGCAGTCTGGCTCCAGAGCTCATGCATTACATTTCACTAAACCAAGAATTTGGCCTTTAGAGTGTCCATAGAAGCTGCAAAATGGGATGGTTTCTTTGTCCTACTTTTTGCTTTTTATACTTATTTTCCCTTTCAAGGTTAACCTTGAAATTCTTTTAAGCCCATTTTTTTTTTTTCTCTATGAAAGCTCCCATAGGAGTGCCTTTTTGGAGTGTCCATTACCTTGGGGACTGCTCTGCTTTCATCATTCTCCTGGTATAAGCTCAAACAGGAGTATTTAACATGGCATCTGGTCCATAACAAATGCTTGTTGAATGAAAAAAAAAAAATGAAGGTGCCTCATCTAGACAACTATCTGTGGTGTTTTCAACACGTTCCTTTAGTCTCCACAGCATACATACCATAGCCAGTCTCCAAGATGGCTAAAACGATCCTTGTCTCCCGGTATGCGTGCCTTTTTATAATCTCCTGCTCTCTAGTGCGGTCTGAGCTTAGTGTATTCCTTCTAATGAATAGATTAAAGCAGAAGTTAGGTTGTATGCCTTGGAGATTAGGGCATAAAATGCAGTGTGGCATCACTGTCTCTGAGGGAAGCCATGTTATAAGCTTGCTCGGTGGAGAGGTTTATATAGCAAAGAACTGAAGCCTCCTGCCAACAGCCATGTGAGTAAACTTGGGAAATGTGGATCCTACAACCTCAGTCATCTTTAGAGATGACAGCCCCAAATGACACTCGATTTATGGGAACCAACTGTCTAGGTTTTCCAGGGACTATTGCAGTTGTAGCACTGACATTCTGTTTCCCGGGAAACTCCTCTGTCTCGGGCAAACTGGGAGTGTTGGTCACCCTAGCGTGGTTACAACCTCATGAGACCCCCTGAGCTAGAACCATTAACTAAACTCCTGTCAGGTCCCGGACTTTCCAGGAACTGTGTGAGATGTTGTTTATTTTTTATGGTAATTTAGGGGTACTTTGTAACCAGCAATGGGGAAATGGTATACCTACCATATCATCCTGTACCAAGAAGCCAGATTCCGTCCCTGTCAAAAAGGATGTTGAACAAGCAAAATACAGGGGAATAGGCTGTATTTTTCTACACTTCTGCTTAGATTTTTCAGATCCTACTTTCCTGTATGGCAGAGAATGTTTTGTTTTTTCCTGGTACCTTAATTTTTCTTTCAACTGTTACGGAGAAATGTTATTAGAAAAACTTCTTACTGGATTAGTAGGAATACCCTACACGAAAATTAATGAAATTACTGCCTGGGGACATCCTAAAACAAAAAGAAATGCTTAAGCCAAATAAAATATAAAGCACTGATGCTTTTTCTTCTATCTTTTGCTCTTTTTCTCCATAGCTCATAGAGAACAGCTTGGAGTAAGGGTTTCATGATAGAGTAAGCTGATTTAGTCATCAATAGGATGTTATATTTGTAACATTTACAGGTGTGTTTATAGTTTAGAAATGAAAAAGGTCGCTGTTTTGCATAATAAGCAGATGAATTTAGGATTCCACAATGTAGCAATAAATGTGAATTTTCAACACCATGCTTTTTCTTCCCCCGTGCTAGGCCTAAAATATTTGTGGATTATAGATTGTTTTATGTACGGCTTTGGCTTCCAATATGAAATGACTTGGTGATACTAAGTTTTAAAGATATTGTCTAAATATCTAAAGATATAGCTTTTATTAATGGTACATATGTACCCTGTTACCGCAAAGTATTACTCCAACTCCATGTGATGAACTTTGCAAGCTCAGACCAAACACATTTGCTTTTAATCTAAAATAATATGTGAATTTATTTTTTCATTTTTTCATTTAACAGAAGGACAAAACTAATCTCTCTACCTATAATTGTCTATCTATAATTGTCTACTTTATTCTATTATGAAAATTTGAGTCTTTAGAAACTGTTAGTTAAGAAACTTATGATACTCTGAATGACTGAGCCAAATGCCTTTGGAAGAAGGGCATGGAAAATGAAGCGCATGCTAAGTCCTTCTGGCAGCCAAAGGGATCCATGAGTCTGGAGAGTTTTGGGGTTGGGTTTCACAAGGGTGCTTTGATTGGAGGATACCCAATGGATGAAAGTGGAATGTAAATCTCCAAGTGCTAATATTGTAAAATTAGAAAATAAATAATAGGTGGAAGAATCTAATGAGTTGTATCTTGTCTAGAATCCAATATTTAAGACAATTTTTAAATTGTTTATTTTTAAAGTTTAAATGAATATTAATGATATGTAACATAAGATTTAACAAAGGAAGTATTATGCAGGTACAGAACTAAAGACTTTCCTGTCTATAAAACTGGAAAACTTTTTGACAAAAACGTTTTATTATTTATTTTTTTATTATTTATTTATTATTCTCCCTTCCAGTATTTCCTTGTTCCCCGTCATCTACCGAAGGATGTTAGTTAGATGCATCATCCGCGGTCACTGCTGCAGGCCTTCCGTCGTTTTTTTTTTTTTTAAGTTAAAAACTCTGTCTCTTAATTTTTCCCTTTCTGTCGTTTTTAACACAGTAGGTAGTAATTATATGACTTATCTTGCTTTTGTTTCTTGAAGCCTCTTGGTTTCTTTTTCAGATATCTTCCGCTAGTTCTTCCGTTGTCTATGCTTCTCTGCCCTTAAAAAGTATTCACATCCTAGTCCCTGAACCTTCCGGTTTCCACGTGCTTAATCAGTGCCTGTGCACCATGCCGGTTGTAACCTTCCTCGCCTCCGACCCGCGGCGTCCAGATGCTTCCCGTGAGACAAAGCCCAGGCGCTGACTTGGGAGTCACAGGAAGCACTCTCCTTTTTTTCTGGAGTTGAAAATGCTAAAACAGTGTAAAAACGCACCATGTTATCTCTTGATTATTGGAAAGGTGGCTCCCATGCGTTTAGATTTTCCTTCTCTCCTTTTTGGTGACCCGCTTTAACCAAGTTTCACATCAGTTACCAGCCCTGTCCCAGGCCGGAGAGAAAGCAGACACACAGGTGAAACTTGTCCCACTTGTTGGGGTCTCCTATGGAAAATGTGTAACAAAAGGACATGAAACCTATAGGCAACCTCTGACCATGTCCTTTTTCGGAGGAAACTTGTCACACAGTTTCCACAATGGGAGCTATTTTGAAAATTATTTTTTGAAACGTAATTTGATGGCCACATTTAGATCTGGATGCCTTTGGTATTCTGCAAGTCCATAACATTTCAAACAAAAATCATGAGGCTGAACTGTTCAAAGGAAATGAGATAAAATCATTTGTCATATTCCTCTCTGCCTCCTCTACAATGGAAAGAAATGACATCATATCTTAGACTGATAGAATGCTAAAAGCCCAGTCAGCAGGAAGCCAACCTGTTATTCCACGCTCATTCATTCAACAAATATCCGTGAGAGCCAGTTCTTCTCAGGTATTATGCTGAAGACTGAGGATGAGTACACAGAGAGAGATCTACAAGACACCTGAGGTCTTGGAGGAGAGAAGTTCAACTACCCTCAGGTGGAAAGGAGGGTGTTGCTGTCAGAAAAGCTTTAGGAGATTACGATGAGCTCATTCTCAAAGGATGAGTAGAAGCTAGGTAGTAAGGGGTGTTAGCCGAAGTGAGGGGAAGATAAGAAGAGATAGGAATGGAGACAGCTTAAACAAAGATGAGGGCATTGAATGCTGTGTGGGAAACTATAGGCATTTTGAATTTTCTGAAATTTGAAGTGTGAGACGGAGTGGTAAAAAAATTAAAGGTGTGAGACTGAGTGGCAAGAAATGAAGGCATAGAGGTGGGCAAGGGGCTCTGTTCCATGTAAAGGAACTTGGTGTTCATTGTGAGGAGATAGGGAGCCGTTAAAGGGAAAGATACTGTAGATCTAACTCTAGTGACCAGTGGAAGGTGAGAAGAATGTCAATGAGATGGTTGAGGGGGTTAGCACACTGTGTAGGAGGAGACAAGGGCCTTAGTATTAATCCTAGCAATCGGCGTAATAAAGGGTACATTTTAGAAGTAAAATCATCAAGATTTTGTGATTTCATTGATTACATGTGAGGGTTGAGGGAGGTGGCAGTCAAGAATGACACCCAGATTTCTAGTCCAAACATTTGTTTGAATGGCAATCCCATAAAAAGGAAATAGAAAATATAAGAATAGGAACAAATTTAAGGGAGAAATTGATAATTTCAGCTTTGGACATGTTGAATTTAAAGTTTTGTTGTATGTTCTCATGGAGCTATCCAGCCTATAGTTCAACATAAGAATCTCAATCTTCAGTGCGAGATCCGGAAGCTATTAGCAAACATATAACCCTTGAACTATGGGTAGATAAAACCACAGAGGGACAGAACGTGGATGGAACGTGGTGGAGATAAAGCTCTATATGCCTGGGCAATGTTGAATGGTTATGCAGGGAGAACAGGCAGAAGGAAGACTCACAGAAATATAAGGAAAACCAGGATGTGGTAGCGTGGAGGCCAAGGGAGTAGAGTTTTAAGGAGCAGGAGGTAAACAACAGTATTAAAACCAAGTTGCCTTCCACAGGTAAAGACTGAAAAATATCCTTTGGATTTGGTAACTTAGAAGTTGCTTGTGACCTTAGGAGGAACAATAGAGCAATTTCAATCAAGTAATGAAGCAGATGTCAGATTTCACTTGCGTTCTCAAGCAAACAGGAGTGTGGGTTGCAATTCTGATAAATTTGGACAAAGGAATAAAAAATTTGAATGGTAGTCCAAGAGATACAATGGGGTCAAAGGAAATTTTTTTTTTTTTTAATGATTATGGGACTTTTTTTTTTAAAGATTTTATTTATTTATTTGACAGAGAAAGAGAGAGAGAGAGCACAAGCAGGATGATTGGGAGAGGGAGAAGCAGGCTCCTTGCTGAACAGGGAGCCCAATTCGGGGCTCAATCCCAGGACCCTGGGATCATGACCTGAGCCGAAAGGCTTAACCAACTGAGCCACCCAGGCACCCCTATGGGAGAGTCTTATACATATTGAAAGACTACTGGAAGAGAGAAGGTACAGAGGAAGAAGCCAGAAGTTAACTTAAGCTTCCAGTATTTCTGATATACTGCCCCAACCTACAGAGCTGTGCTGAGGCCAGAAATTCAGAAACCTGGGCAGAGCAGAATCTGGATGATCCAGTTCTGCAAACCACTGTTGCTCACTAATGAAATACGTTGTCTTTCTGGTTAGCACATTGCTTGGGGGTGAGTTGGGTAACTGGATGGATTAATGGAAGTGGAGTGATCTAACTCCTTCATGTCTACAGAATACTGTTGGGGTCTTAGGAAACAAAAATTGAATGGAAATTTAGGCAAGAGAATTGGTGAAGGTATTAACAAGAAATGAAAAGCAATATTTATCATGAATGAATTAATTAAAAGGTTGAATGTGGTGTCTAAAATAAAAGTTTTTAGATTATGTAAACTAATCTTGCCCCTTATTAACATGGATTACTGAGGGCTGCTTCTACTCTACTTTCATCCTATTTTCAAAATAAATGTTTAACCTTATGACTCCCTCTAGGCACACTTTCTTACTTTTACCTATAAGAAAGAGGGTTTGTCTTAAAAACAAAAACAAAAACAAAAAAAATGATTCTGGATACATCAGGTGTCAAGTCCAAGGAACTAGAATGCAAAAGACAGTGGAATGGGTGTCCCATGTTTGGATAGAGCTTTAACAAGACTTGGGAAAAAACCAGGCCATTTTCTTTTTTATGAGCAAGACTAACATTTGATATTTTTTCTTATGCTTTTCACGCAGGCCTTTAAAATTTTTTAAAAAATATTTATTTATTTACTTCAGAGAGAGAGAGAGAGTGTATGAGCAGGAGGGGCAGAGGGAGAGGGAGAGAGCGTCTCAAGCAGACTCCCCACTGAGCACGGAGCCTGATATAGGGTTCGACCTCATGACCCTGAGATCACAACCCTCAGAAAATACCCCGAGAGGAAGCCAAGTTGGTCGCTTAACTGACTGCACCACCCAAGCACCCCAGCAGGCCTTTAAACTTTTAAAGATATTCTTCCTGCACCGTTCTTATGCAGGAATACCCCACTTTACCTGTGATAGATGTGTTCCTGAAAATTGGTAAGTAAAATCTTATTCAGATGCAGTAAATACCTATTTAAAGAAATCGTACAGAAAATCTTTTCAAAAACCCAAGGATCATTTCTAAATGGATCCATTTAAAAGGTAGGCATTTTTGTGAACCAGGCTTTGTCAGGTGGCAGTGTAACAATGTCTATAGTAGACACACAAAATCCTACTGTAGACAAAGCCAGAGAACTTTAACCAGAGTCATCTCCAGATTCACTCCAAGGATTGAAGTTCTGATCCTGAAGATTAGGAATCAAATCTTTTTCACCTAAGTGTAATTCTACTGAGCTGTTGGAGGACAAAGAAAGCAAGATGCCTCTGGAATGTTAGTAAGGTGAACCGAACTAGGACAAATAGAGTCCAGAACACAGATGAGCCTTGCCTGGGTGTGGATGATAAGTAACTGTAGGTCACAGAACATTCTAAAGCACAATCACTAGAATGGATCTTGGGCCAAAGGTTCAAAGATGATTTCACAAGGGCCTGAGTGGTAAGTAGGGACAGGTTCTGCAAACATCAGGTATACCTGAAAAGAGAATTGACATAGTTCTTTGATTTATACAATTCCTAATATCACTTCATATGTATCTTGGAGAAGTTAGATATCGTATACTCATAATGGCTTTATTGTCACATTTGATGAGCACAATTATATTTCATTTGTTATCATCTCTACAGACTCCTTTGTTTTCCCAGTTTTTCTAGTTGCCCTTTCTTTTCTCTACCTTTATCCTTAGCTTAGTAACATCTTCTGTCAAATATCATCTTGACATACGTTTTGTCAACACACTCTCTTTTGGACATGGTTTATCTTATTTTTTTCCCCCTTGACATGAAATATAGAGCACTTTGAAAGAAATACCACACATCTTATTCATATATTCAGTTGCAGACATTTAGTGATATCCTGCTCTATGCACTCATTTCGGCTTTTCCGTTTTTAAGGGTAACAAAAAGTATTTTGCCATGCCTTAAAATTAATAAAGGGCTTTCACATTCACTAGTCTATTCACTTTTCACAACTATCCCAAGAGGAAATATTAAGAATTTTATTTTTCAGAGAAAACAGATGCTCTCAAAGGTCAAGCAACTCTGAGTGGGTGGACCAAGAACCCGTATGTGTCCTGAGTAGTCTCCTAGGGAATCACTTAGGTTATTCCCTCAAGTAGGCTTAAGAAATCCCCATTGTTACTTTGAGATAACTACGAGGGTTGGAAAGCGAGTGACTTAAGGAAGACTCAAAATCATTGTCAGCAGCAGTTGCAGCTGCATCTTGGGCCACCAACAAGCTCTGGAGACAAACGCCTGCTGACTGCAAGGTATTTAGAACCCAGAGAAGATAAAAAATTAATCTAGGGACTATATTGGTCAAATCATGCCTTAATTAGCTTCGAATGCAACTAATATAAAAACAGCAGAGTAAAAGGAAACCTAGGATGCATTTCTCTGGTATATGAAGATTTCCAATGGAGCGGTGGTAGCCATTTAATTAATTATGAAACAAATTCTCAAGAAATTATTCCCTCCTTAAGTGTCACCATCCTCCAACTATGGATTTGGGCCTGGGTCCAGCTGGTTATGAAATACCTAGCTGAGGTAAAGAGCACATGACAGCTGTGTCATCAACATTGTTGCACATTTGAGGTGTGTTGAGGGGCAGTGGGGGCTCAAGAGACTACAACTCTGGGTGTGGAATCTCTTTGGCTCTAATTCTGGTGCTGACCTGGAACATAGTTTCAGCTGTGGCCCAAGAGTGAGCCTCATGTGCAGGTGCCTCCTCTGGGAAACCTCATTATTGGGGCTGTTATTTTTGCTCAACACCCAGTGCCAACCCTGAAGTTCCAGACAGGATGATAACACTTGTATCTCCCTAACTTATACAGGCTGCAGTGAGAGAGCCAATGAATGTGTGAAATCACAAAATACCTTTCAAGCATGAGGGATTCTGAAAATGAGCAATCAAGTAATGAAAACGTCAAGAAGAAATGAAAAACTTTTCCTTCAGGCATGCACAACAGTAACAGCCCACATAGAAAACTTCCATTTGGATAAAGGGTTCCAAGCTTTTATTGTAATTTCTTTTTCTGATATCTGAAAAGGAAGATCCATCTTGAGCTTCTAGTGTTTAAAAGCCTAAAGCATATAAAAATCATCATCGTACAAATATAATGTTATCTGTCAATTATATCTCAATTAAAAATAATCATTGTTTAACCTGAACACAGGGACTATGTTAGGCTTGCCATAGGAGTCAATTTGATTGGGTCATGGACTTTCAGGAATTCACTGGAAGGACAATGAAATACCTCCACATACAGAAAAGTACGGAGCACTTATCTACTGTTGGTGGGAATATAAAATGGCACCTCATTTTGTAAAACTGTTTGGCAAGTTCTAATAAAAAGACATTTACCCTGTGGTTTATCCATCTCATTTTTAGATATACATCCATAAAAAGACTTTTAAAAAATATTCATGGTGGCATTGTTTATAATAGGCCTCTAATGAAAACAACCCAAATGTCCATTGACAGAAGAATAGATAAAACGGGGAAGTAGGGGGAATAGGGTAATTGGGTGATGGACATTGGGGAGGGTATTGTTGTAAAGAGCACTGGGTATTATATAAGCCTGATGAATCACAGACATGTAGTCCTGAAACAAATAATGCATTATGTGTTAATTAATTGAATTTAAATTAAAAAAAATTAAGAAATGGATAAACCAACTGTATATGAGTATTATTCAGCTAATACATCCAAAAATTTTTTGAGCAAAAGAATCTTGACACAAAAAGTAGTTGTATGATTCTATTTACATAAAATTCAAGAATAGGTCAAACTCCTCTGTGGTTACAGAATTTCGAACAGTGGTTACCTGTAGAGGTGAGAGGAATATGAGGATTATTGACTGTGAAAGGACTGAGGAAACTTTCTGAAGTTGTGGAAATATTTTCTATCTTGACCAGGCTACACTGAGGTATACAAAATTTCATCAAGCTGTACACCTAAGGTTTGATTATACTGCATGTAAATTACACTTCTATAGAGCACTATGAGCATAAACTAAAGAAAACCCCTAAGATATTGTAAAGAAATGAGAGTTACAAGGGAGATTTGTGTTGGTCCTCAGTGAGGGCAGCCTGAAGAAGTGGTTTAGGTAGTGATGAGACATTAGGTTAACCCATATTATGGTTTTTGTGGGGAGACAGCTTGTTCATCATTCCTAGGAGGGGTGGGAGGAGAGAAATAAAGATAGCTGATGGTGGCTTATTGATTCAGATCCCTAGCTTAGGGAGGGTAGGAACACAGCCATATTTCAGTGTCTTGAGGGCCATATAATTTCAATTCATGAGGAGACAGCACCTTTATCAAGACAGTGTCATCTAGAAGTAGCGGAAATAATGGTAGAGGCAGGGAATGATCCTGAGCATGCTGATTTTCCATTAGAAGCCTGGGAAAGGTTATACTATGCCAATGGATTAAACTTGTTCCAGAATGCACAGGAGACCCTTGCTGGGGATACTTTCCAAATACATCTTGGGGACAGGGATGTCATGTTAAAGAAGGCTGAAATTTTACATGAAAAAGTGAAAGATGAGTCAGAGACACTGGGTATAAAAATTACTGTGACTTCAGCTATACTCAAGACCAGTGAGCAACCAAGGGCTAACCCAGGGGCTCTAGGCTGCCTTAAAAAGAGATAGTATATGCGTGTATTTATATTTATGTGTGTGCTCTTGGGACTCAAGGTCAGAACTTAATGAGTTTGACTAGGTTTGATCATCAATTTTATTGCTATAACTGTGGGCAGTTAGAAACTAACTTTTAGTTTCCGGACTTTCAAATTAGTAAAGGTGAGCTTGCCAGGAATTTTCCAAAATCCTATAGAAAGTCCAGTAGGAGCTGCCAAAGGTTTGAGTCTCCGTGGCAGCAAATAGCTATGGCCAGTAGGAGATCCCCGTTTCTTTAGGGACGGCTTCCTGATAGGTGTGAGCCATCTAAAGTGGTAGAACTGAGAGGTTCCCACCCATGGTGTGCCAAGTCAAAAGCAGAAGCCTTAAAAAAGCCTATTTCCTCATCCACATAAACGGTTCACAAATAGGAGGTGGCACATACCCATGAGCTCAATTAATCTTCCCAAAGCGAAAAGGCAGGCGATTCACTTGAATGTGGGTTCTCTTCCTGAACACTCAGGTGATAAAGCTAAGCAACACATGAAATCTTCGTGAGGTATCAGTCAAGAGGCATGAGCAACAATTTCCAAGGTATTAGATTAAATCTTTAAAATTACTTGTCGTATAATAGAAGAGACAGGGATCATGGGGAAACAAAATACTAGCCATTTCAGTTTTGCATTTAGACAACATTCCTGATCCACAGAAGCTATTGTTTTATTACACATTCTTTCTCAGCATAAAAATTAATTTAATCAAAAAATTGAAAACATAGAGTGATGTAATGGAAAGAGCATGGACATTGGAGCCAGCCAGACTTGGGTTTGCATTTCGTTCTGGCCAGTTGCTAGTGAGTCTTCATCAGCAGAGGTTAGGTTAGGATATACAGCTGCCCCGTCTCTGTAGTTTACAACAAAGATTTATTGCTCACTCACGTTACATGTTTTCTTGGGTTGGCTATGTCTTCGCTCCATGGTTTCTTTATTCCAGAAACCAAAATAAAGACACGGCCTGTATCTTGTTGTTGAGGACATTGTTAGCCTCGTGGGAGAGGGAGAAAAGAGGACTCGTGGTGGACAATGTGATATTTCTGCTCATTGGCTTAAACATAGCCCAAGGCCAAGCCTGGGTCAATGATGGATTGTGGATCCTTATGTAGGGGAGGGTCCACTGGAAGTGGAGCATTTGGAGAGTATTTGGAATATAATTTACTTCAGTAATTTCAGTGAAGTTACTTTTCCAAATCTCAACACTCTAAACTGTAAAGCAAGGTTAATAATCTCTGCCTCATATAATAGTTCCTAGTAAACAAATGTAAATTATCTGACATTCAACATGCTCTGAACAAATAAATCTAGCTCTATTCTTTCTTCCTTTGTAATGTCTGTACATGAGCACTGATTTGCATTACTGTGAATCTCAGAGTTCAAAAATTAATCCTTGTAAATCATAATTTCTTAACAACTGTTTATTGGCCATGTGCACTGGAATTCACTTATCTGAAAGAAATATAAGACTGTCATTTTTTTTCTGAAAATTTCACTAGCCTATGGAGGAAACTAATACTAACAATTAGAGTGCGAAGTGTAATAGTGTTTCCGTTAAGCTTCACACAGGAGAACATGGGAAGGGAAATAGTACTAATAGTCCCATTTTATAGTTAAGCTAGTTCGATAACAATTTTTTTAATTAATCAGTTCACTAATTAGTAAAATTTTAAGATGTTTTTCTTTTGATTATTAAGCAGTAATGAACATACATTACGGAAACTGAAAATATAGAAAAATATTTAAAAGAAAAATAATCATGCATAATCTCACTCCAAGAATACTCATGGTTAACATTTCACCACATCTTCAGTCTTGTGTGTGTATGTGTGTTTATAATATTGTACAACTGGAATCATAATGCATATAGCTTTTTGAAACTTGATTTCTTCACTTAGTAGTATGTTTTACTTCCCTGTCCATAAAAACATCATTTTATAAGAATGCTTAATATCCTTCTATCATATATCCTATCATATATTCATATATGTAGATCTTCTATCATTAGATATTTCATGAATTACTCAGCCCTCTGCTCTTGATGATTATTTATGTTGTTTCACTATTTTGTCTTTTTTTTATTTGTTTGGTTGGTTTTGCAATTAGTGATGCACTGGATTGACCGTCTTTGCACATATATTCTTGTTTGCATTTGGAATTACTTATTAAGATTAAGGTTCTAAAAGAATAATTCGGTCAAAGAACACTTTTTTTTTTTTTTTTTTAAAGCACTTGATACATATTACTATTTGTTTTCCAGAAAGTTTTGGGGAACATTATAACAAACATTTTTTTATTTTTAACTACATGCATAATAGTGAAGGGGTGGGTTTGGGAGTAGGTAGGGATAAGGAGTTGGGGTGGAAGATGAGCTGTAGACCTGAATAAGAACTTAAGGAAGATCTGGCCTAAGGAAAAACAAATATCAAATAGTAAACAAATAGTAAGGAATATTGTGGAAAAAAACTGAGTGTGGGCTAAATCTAAGAGCAGCCAATGTCAAGGTACTAAATGGAAAGAAGAGCAGCATTTTAAAATCCTACCCCAAAAGAAAGTTTTCGTGTTCTACTGGGTTTGGAGGGCAGGAGACAGATGAGTCAGCAGAGTAGGATGTATAGCTCTTCCCCAAGTTCATAAAGCTAGTTGATGACCTAGGACTGGGTCTTTGCACCACACCACACTGCCTCTCAAGAGGAGGCATACACATGTACGTTAAAAAGTCAAATTACTACACCAGGTGTGGTGCAATTAAATGACAAAAGGCACACCATAAACACGTGCTTCCTGACCCAGTGGTTTTCTATCCAGGGACTCAGAGTTGGGTCAGGTGGATTTCAAAACAATTTCTGAAAATTTGTTCTGCCTTAGTCCCCATGACTTCCTACACATTGGCTGTTTTCTGCTAACCTTAACTCTGACCCAAATCATCCCTCTAGGGATTCTAACAGGCTGCTGTATTCTCCACATTGGTATTTCTCTTGATGTTCCCTTCCCCTTGTCCGCCAACAAATGTTTGGGATGTACTTCCTCATGTTTAGTGGACAGCTTAGTATTTATCATTATCGGTTAATATTTAAAAACGATTGAGCATTACTCTGCACCAGCAATGTTCTAGCTCCTGGAGGTGGAGCTGTGAACAAGAGAGACATAGCTGTTCTTCAGAGGGTGTTTACATTTTCATGAGGGGAGACAGACAAAAACACGGACAACTAACCAATGTAATAATTTCAGAGGGTAATACATGTTATAAAGAAAGCAAAATAAGATGTTGTGATAGTGATGGGGCATTGACTTTATTTAGGTTTATGGACAGGGAGATATTCTTTGAGACAATGTCTTTGACTTAAGAGCAGAAGGGCAAGAAGGCACCAACATTTTGAAGACTGAAGTAGAGTATTCTGTACAGAAGGAATATCAATGGCAAAGTCTCCCAAACCAGGAACAAGCTTGGAATGTTCAAGAAATGGTAAGAAGGCCTGTGTAGCTATAAGTGAGTGAGGGTGAGAAAAGGAAAAGAGGGTCTTAGAAACAGAAAAGGATCAGCTCCTGTGGGGTCAGATAAGCTATGGTAGGTTTTGATTTTGTATTAGTTTCAGTAGGAAGTTATTAGAATGCTTAAGAGACCACAATGAATGTGCCCGTTTAAAACAAATAGTAATTATGGTAACAACAGCAGCAGTGAAAAAATAATGAAAAATAATTTGTGTCTTCTCTCTATCCCTCACTCTCTTCCATGTGAGATGAGGAGATGAGTAGAGTGCCAGGGAGGGAGGATACCAGCAAAGGAGCAGAGACCTATGTAGGGTCCTGAGCAAGGGCAGGGTCTGGCCAGGTGGCCAGTAAGAGGCTAGTTGTGCCAATCACCAAAAGAGGGAGAAGGAGCAGTCTCTGGAGAGAAGATGAAGGAGATTGATGGATTCATTTTGGACATTTAGGTGTGACATGGCTATGGAGTGAGTACCCAGGTGGATTTTTCAGCAGATCTTTGGCAGGATGGTCTGAAACTATTATGAAGACTTTGAGACAGAGCTGTAGATTTGGGAGCCCTAAACATACGTAATGATCAGCATATACTTTTTGTAGGTTTTGGATTAAATGTGGTTTTAAAAAATGCTAAACAGTATATTTATTGAAAAAAACACAATTTCTGTGAAGCAATATTTTAGAAGATATTTATCATCTGGAGGTTACAACAGCTTACATAGTGGTTACTACAGTTCGGGAACCCTTTTTCTTACCAAACAGACATGAGGCTACAAGACTGGCATGGGAGAACTGTCATTTTGTGGGTGTGAACACAAATTGCAAATCATGTTTTTTGAGGCCAGAAAGTTGCTTTTTGTTTTGTTTTGTTTTCTTTTTTAATGAGTATTTTGACTCTACCATCTGTGAGTTGTGAGAGAAGAAAACATTACGATGTGGGAAGAAGGAAAATGGCAGTGTGGGAAAAGGCAAAATGGCAATGAAGGGCAGGGGACAACCAGCAAAAATGAGATGAGCCTTGGACACGAGCTTTGCAATGGCAGCAGTTGCTGGACCATTTAAAAGGTGAAGAGAAGAATGTACTCAGAATAAGAAGGATCGTAGTCTTTGTTTTTGTATCTGAACAAAGGAAGAGCTCAGCTCTGACAGACAGCAATATGAGGAAGACATCTTTGAGACTTTTGACCATTTTTCTTTAAACAATGTAATTTTAAACCACTGCCCTTGTATTAACACTTCTGAATGATGTCTTTAGAATGATAAATGTGTCC
This sequence comes from Zalophus californianus, assembly GCF_009762305.2. Classification (NCBI taxonomy): domain Eukaryota; kingdom Metazoa; phylum Chordata; class Mammalia; order Carnivora; family Otariidae; genus Zalophus; species Zalophus californianus. Next base: position 48,401,129 of record NC_045601.1, read on the forward strand.
CTGAATATTTAAAATGAGTCTTTCTAAATAAATGGGCTTTAAAACTATTTTGCAGTATGGTTTGTCTATTCATATTCTCTCTGTGACATGACTATCCAGGATTTTCTTTTCCGCTTGTGCTGGCTAACCTAAAGTTGTTAATGGATAGGAAGCAGTTATGGAAATGGACAGGATGACACAAGACAACTCTGTAGAGCAGTGGTTCTTTGATATAGTTGTGCACCAGAATTACTGGTGAGATTTATTTTTTTATTTTACTTTATTTTATTTTTTAAGATTTATTTGTTTATTGATTTTGCGAGAGAAGGAGAGAGAGAGAGAGAGAGGGAGAGCGGTCGTGGGATAGGCAGACGGAGAGGGAGAGAGACTCCCAAGCAGACTCCCCACTGAACGCAGAGCCCACCGGGGCGCCCTTTCACAACCCTGAGATCATGATCTCAGCTCTGAAACCAAGAGTCAGACGCTTAACCAACTGCACCACCCAGGCATCCCTATTTTATTTTAATATTGATGTATGAACCATTCCAAATCAAGTGAATAAATATCTCTGGGAATGAGAACTAGACATTAATAATTACAAATGAGTCTCTGAGGTGATTCCAACGTGCAGTCAACATTGGAAAGTGTATAATACAAAGGGAAGAGAATTGAGGACATTATCCTTAGAAACATCTAGGAAGAGGGAACCAGATGGGGCCTAAAATAGGATGGCCAGAGAGACAGACAAAAACCAGAAGGGGTGGGTTTCTGGAAACCAGGAGAGAGATGGAGAATAGCCAACAGTGTTAGATACTGAAATCAGGAAAGGCAAGGGCTAAATATTCCTCTGGATGTCATTGGTGCCATTTGCATGAACCACTCCAACGGAACACAGGATTCTAAAGTGGGTTTGCGGTGAGACACGGTAAATATGAGAGTAAAGAAATTGGAGAAAGTGTGTGTAGACCATTCTTTCATGTAGCATGGCCATAAATGTATACAAATATGAGGCCACAGATGAATGAGACATAGAATCAAGGGAGAGCTTCATTCTCTCTCTTTTTAAAAAAATATGGACACCTTAGAGCATGTTCATAAGCCTAGGGAGAAGAGTGGTAGAGAGTAAGGGGTTGAAGATATAGAAGGAGAGGGAAAAAGAACATGTTTCTTGAGAAGTCTGAGGACGATAATATATAACATGATGTATATAACAAGATTAAATCTGGTTGAAAAGGATATAATTCATTGGGATTGAAGAAAAGCAGTAACGTAGGAATAAATAGATTTATTCAGAGAAGGGAGGCCTGACGTTATGGGAGATGAGGCAAAATAGCTTCTATTTTCTCTGTGAATGAGAAGGTGAACCTCTCTTGTGAGTGAGAGGAGCATAGGTGGAGCTAGTGCCTAGAGGAGAGTGGAAACATTTTGGAAAGGTTGTAGTGTGGGGTAGGAGAAGTGGGTGACTAGAGTCCAGTGGAAAGGTGGCAGTGCATTTGTTGCGACAGGAGACCCCAGTGCTGATGTTCAGGGGACTTCAGCAATCTGGACACAGTAGTGGAGATGGGTGATGGTTGGATAAATTGAAGCTGGGCATTTTACTGGGTGGATGATTTTGAAAAAGAAGGAAGCTGATAATGTTGACATTATGGTCTCAGAGGTGGACCACGTGATCTAGATTGGCTAGAAAAGGAAACAAAAGGAAGTGACTGATAGATTGAGAGAAAATGCAGGGAAGGATGAGGCAGAAAGGATGAAACAGGAGAACACTTGTGGTGGGAAGAAGGGAAAGAGAAGTGGGGATACTGGGAAGAGTATTGTCAGGGATGGGGATTTTGGAGGTAGTATTACAGAATAGTGATGGGGAGGGAGGGGGCACATCGACGTGTAGGAAAGGATTTTAGCTATACTGAGTTTACAAATCAAATTGAAGGCTAGACACAAATAAAAATAAAAATTTTAATAAAGGTGATGTTTGCAGGTACTGGAAGAGTGATCTGAGCAATGCCTGCTCTGGAGGTTCAGATAAGACATCATTATAAGGAAGAGCTCCCAAAGACGGAAGAAGAAGAAATATGATCTGTGTCTTGACGGTGAATATGATTCAGAAAAATAAGAGTGGGGAAGGGGTTTTAGGCAAGGTAGAGTAGGTTTTAATACAGAAGGAAATAAAATTGTATTTGAATAGACCAGTTTGACTAGAGAAGGACTTGGGTAGATAAGGTTGAATAAAAGGAAAATGACACTGACAGGATTAGGAGGGCCTTAAATGTATAGCTTACAAGTTTTATTGATGTTATAATATTCCTTATCAATACCTTAGGTAAATAAAACTTCTGCCAAAATGAATACAGAAAGTCTTACCTAAAGGTTAGCTCTTCAATTACTATTGACACATAAAACCAGAAAATTGCCTTCAATTTTAATGGCTCTAAATTTAATTTTAATGACAGGTATTTAACTTCCAGCAAGATAAATTCTAAAATTCTTTCAGTGTGTAGTGCTCAGTGCTGGATTGTGGATGAATGTGTTTCTACACGAACCTTCTTCTTCACCTGATGAGTTAAATCAGGATTCATCTTTTCTGGAAATTGTTTGGAACTCTGACACTCTTTTGCCTCTGGGAGGCAACTTCCTTCTGTCTCCTCCACTCTGCCCTCCCTCTGCCACATTTGCCACCTTCCCGCTAAATCATTTGGTATCTCCCAGTGGAGTCTCATCCCCACACATGAAGCTTACAACTGAAGTAATTCAGAGCAAAGGGGATACTTTAGCAGCTCTGGCCCCACAAGGTTGTGCATTTTAATTGTCAACCTCTGGTCACAAGGTTGTCACATTCCCCTTGTCACCCAAGGAAGAGATTGCAACAGTGGGGCCTTCAAGACGCTCCCCTTGCTAAGATGACTCAGACCACATCACAGAGAAAACTGGTGATGCAGGAGAAAGCCCTCAACTTCCTGTCCCTTCCCCTCCAACACATTAGCATTTGCATCCACTCAATGCTTTCCCTTACCCTCTCAGGAGAAGTGGTGTCCTTCTCTCTGCTTAACTCCAAATCCATTCCCTACACCCTCTTCTCCCATTCTGTACAGCCTTCTCAGAAACCTCACCCATTTATTATTTCCTCTGGCTTATGCTTTCCAATCTTTATTTTAGTGCCTCTTTCCTCTAGAGAGATAAACATCTTCTATCACAAAACAGTAAAATAAAACCACCTTGGCGTAGCCTCAATTCTCTTCTGGTGGCATCCATTCTGTCTCCTCTCTCTCGTGGTCTAGCTTCATAGTCCACATTCTCTGCCTCTGCCCTTAATTCACTATTCTAGACTAATCTGGCTGCTGCCCATATGTAGTGCTGAAATTCTCTTCTGATGTCCCTAATGAACTCCTTGTTGCTATTTTTATGGAACACTGTTCAGTCCTTGCTTCTCCCCCAAACTATCCCAATTTATTCTCCTCTGTGGGTGGTTTTCCTCTACTCCTCCCTTGAATATTGGCTTGCCTCAGAGTTCTGTTCTCAGGCTACCTCTCTGCTCACTGGACAACTTTCCAGATTGATCTTATTCTCTCTCACACCCTCTGTTGCCACCCGTATGCAGAAGTTTCCTGAAACCACACCTCCAGCCCTCAGCTGTCTTCTCAGTCCAGATTGACATGCCCCTACCTGATGGAAACCTTTACTGGAGCTTCCACAGGCACCTCAAACTTAACATGAAAAAAACTGAAATCAGCACCTTTCCCTTCTCCCAATTTCCTCCACGTGTTTACTTCTTGTTGTATTTAGTGGAGGTGCCACCATCCATGTTGTTTCTCCAGCTGGAAAATTGCCAGTCATCCCTGATTCCTCCCTCCTTTGCATCCTCCACCTAAAATTGGTCACTTCAAATCTCAAACTCATCCCATCCTTATTCCTACTGGCACCCCCACCCACCCTTAGTGGATCCTTATCATGGCTCTCTATGGTACAGATAGTCTTCTAACCTTTTCTTTAACTTCAGATTTCCTCCCTTGAATTCATTCTCCCATTAACACTGGCGGTGTTTTTTGGTTCTTGTTTTTGTTTTTGTTTTTTAGAGAGAGAGTGGGGAGGGGCAGAGGAAGAGAGAGAGAGAGAGAATATTAAGCAGGCTCCACACTCAGCGTGGAGCCTGAGGCAGGGCTTGATCTCACAACCCCAAGATCATGACCTTAGCCAAAATCAGGAGTTGGCCGCTCAACCAACTGAGCCACCTAGATGCTCCTGGAGGGGTGGTTCTGAAATGCAGTTTGTGCCACTTTAGCGTTCAAGCAACAGGAAGAAAAGTCTTTGCGAAGCAAGTAAATCCCTCCTTATTTCTTACCACACTCTTCTCCTCTCTTCACATTCCTCTCTATCCCTCCTCATATTTGCTTTCTCTGAAGCCATCCAGAGCTTCTCCCCCCAGATTTGCCATGCCTGTTTTTGCACTTACACCAACATTTCCCTCTGCCATGCACACCTGGTCTTTCTTTCCTACTCTTTATGTCTCTTTCACTGCCCCTGCTGTCATGAAAGATGGAGCTGGCTGCCCTCCCTGTGCTCTAGCACTCTGCACCTGCAATGATTATAGTTTCTGGCACACACGTAGCATTTCTTACATGTCCAGCTCCCTCACTGGTGTGGTAGCTCTAGGGGGTAGGATCTGAGTCTGATTTACCTCTCTATTCCCAGAATTAGGATGAGGGCTGTGCTAGGCACTGAGGATGTGCTCCATGAATATGGGAAAGAGGTACCTTTCTATTGTGGGTCCTGATAGGTGATTCATTTGAGCTGGAGGGGCCTTGAGGTACTTCTGAGCCCTCCTCTGATTTAATTCTACGGTCTCAAGAAGTCCGCTCAAAAAACTATTGTAGTATCAGTCATGGTTTACATGGGAAGATACTAAAAATCTCCCTAGTACCAAGTGTTCTGTCTAGACAAAGAAGAGGTTAAATAAATATTTGGTAAATTAATGATTGAACAATTTAGTGACTCAAATATTAATTCTTTCTATTCCAAAACAGCCTTGGCAAGGAGAGTACCTTATTAAAGAATGAAACATCACCTTTATTCTCTAAGGCAAAGGAAGAATCTATTTTTTCAAGTTTTTTTTCTAATAGCTGTCAGAATTTATTTGATGTTTGGAGATTATTCCCATTGTACCTGAAATAATCATTCACTTAAACTCTTCTCAGGACATTTACATACTGATCCTAAATGTATTGTGTGTGTGTGTGTGTGTGCGCGCGCGCGCACGCTCATGCACACACACACGCACGCTTGATGCTTATTTATTTTCTTATGTCTGTGGAAAGGAAATGCTGTATTTACATCTCACTTCAGCTTTCTCAGCACTCCCTTCCTTTAGTCCCAGGAATATGCATCATGCTGAAGTTAACTCTTTCTTGACAAACCCAGAGCACACGTTCACAAAGGCAAGGAAGTCAGAATGACTTAAACATGTCTGCACTGAGATATTGTTTTCTCAGAATTCAAGCTTCTTTTGTGGCTAATTTTATCACATCTAGATGGATGGACTTTCAAAAATTAAAATATTGGCTAAACGAATCTAAGAAAAACGCTCTGAGAAAAATTAAGACTAAAGCAGATTATTGATTCATAAAATTAAGAACTTGATCAAATATAATGTAGTGATCTATTAAAAACTCATCACAAAAGGAGCAGATGTGCTAGATATAATTGATATTGACTTACCACCACCACATTTAAAACAATTCTGGAGATATAGTGAAAAAAAAATCAATGACTGAAGATATGTGAAGGATGCCTTCATTCTTATTGTGACTTGGATGTTATGTGAAAATTGAAAAGTTATGACTAGTTCTCTGAAACTGGCAGAATAAAGAGGGTGCATCTTGTATATATTAGGAAAACCATAATTCTTGTCAAATGAAATGTCTCTCTTCTGCATAAAACACTCAAGTATGTTAGTGAATGTGGTGTTTCTTTTTCCTCCCATATTTTAGTGTCAAGCAATATAGATGATATTTTGTGGTTGGTATTCCCAAATCAAGATCTCTCTTGACATGTAGATATATGAGATTTTTGATTAGTGTTTAAGAAAACTGCCATATCCAAGACTGAAGAGTAGGAGGAACCAAAAACAAGGGGAATTCTAAAAATACAAATTCATGAACCTAAGCCAAGACCATAGGAGTAGGCCCAGGTTTATATTTTTTTGAGTTCTCCAGGTAATGCTGAAGCATAGCCAGGTTTGGGAAGCACTAGCCAGAACCCAGTTCTCTCTGTCTGGAATTAATTTTCCCATCTGTCAGAATGCCCTACTATACTAGGTATAGGTGTGAAACAGTGTTCCTAACTGGTGGCACGGGAGAGAGTGTAGGTGTTTCTCTCTTCTTACCCTTACGTGATAATAAGTATGTCTATAGCAGGTACATTAGCTGGATGCAACACTTACCTTGCCCCATTGGAATTGTTGGTTGATGGAGTTGGTGGGAAACATGGACATTATTTTAGTATAATTTATCATTTTACAGTTGAGGACACATTTATATCGATATTAAGTTACTTGGCAAGATCCCATAGTTTCGGAAAGATCTGGGAATAGAATTTAGGTTTCCTGTCCTGAGACCACATGTAGTGCTTTTCTCATTAGAAGAAGAAGAAGAAGAAGAAGAAGAAGAAGAAGAAGAAGAAGAAGAAGAAGAAGAAAAGCTCTTTACAATCAGACCCAATCTAATTTTCCATTCTCATTTCCTATCACTTTACTCTAGACACGCTGTTAACTTTTTTTCAGAACTCTGGGCATTTCATAATACAGTGGACATCAGTTGTAATGCCAGCCCAGTGGCCCTTCTTCCTTATTTTGGTAAAAGTTCTTGACTTGTCATTGTGAAACCACTTATCCGTCACTCTCATCTGGTTTGAGTGGGTTCACCCCAGTCCCTGGCCTGAAGAACAGGATATGACTTAAAACAGGGCAACTGAAGGCTGAGCAATTGGTTTGAGAAGAGCAGTGCTTCATCCAGGGCAATGAGAGTCAGGGAACTCTGTTGGAAACACTGGGAAAGAGCCGCTTTCTCTACTGTGGTCCTCATGAGCAGGAAGGAAACTATTGCTGCTGGTGACCAGGTTTGGCAGCAGTTAGGGAGTCCCTGCCTGAGACTAAAGCCAACACAGAAGAAAAAGTCATGTGGTAGAGAGAGAGACTGATTCTTGGGGTTACAACTAGAGTATCTGGATCCAGTTATGCCATTTTCAATTCTTGGATTTTTCACTTGTGCAGTCTACAAATCACCTTTTCTCAAAAATTTATTTATTATTTGAGAGAGAGAGAGAGAGCATGTATGAGTGGGGAGCGGACGGGGGTGCAGAGGGAGAGGGACAGAGAGAGAGAAGCAGACTCCCCACTGAGTGTGGAGCCAATGGTGGGGTTTGATCCCATAATCCTGCGATCATGACCTGAACTGAAATCAAGAGTCACATGCTTTAAGTGACTGAGGAACCCAGGCACCCCAATAAATCAACTTTTGACTTAAGCCGGTTTGACTGGGTTTTTGTTATTGCAGATGAGAGAGATCCTCCTGACATACTTGATTCTGTCACTTGGCAGCTATCCTACCATTTTGTTGCAATACCCATTTTCCATTTTTCTTCCGATAAAGGTATTTATCAGAAAAGACATGAAAGTAAAGTTTAACTGTTAAAAATATAAACAAGAAAAGGCATGAAAGAGTTAACTTGCAGCTGTTCTATCCTTCACACAAACCAATTGCCTGGTCAATAGCCTTGACTTGGTATCCATTAGGGTAAGCATGTGGGAAATTGTTTTCAATTACTTTTAAAACACTGGCCTAGGCCTATGAAATGTCATTGAACAAAGATTCCTGCTTTTGTAGGGCTATCTTTTTATGCAAGGAGAGATCATTTAAAAAAAAAAAAAACAACACATGAAAAACTAAACATGTAAATTATTCTGTGGGTTAGTAGGGGATAAGTGCTAAGTTAAAAACGCTACCAACAACAAAGAAATCAGAGTAGGTTTTTGTTTTGTTTTGTTTTGTTTTGTTTTTTGTAGGGTTTCTGGACTTCATTGCTATGTGGGGGGATTCCACCCAACAAAACACCAAGCAATTCTTGGACACCCTGCTGGTGTCAACTCATTTCTGATACTATCTACCTGGAGATAGCATCCTTCCACAGGTTAAAGGTTCAGTCTTATAAGACTGCTCAACCCCCCCATTTCAGAAGCCAATCATAAGCCCCAGGCTGTTACTTGCGCTTTTAACCAACCAGCTATAGATTGAAGCTCCAATGACCTCCTCCTTAGGTTCCTATAATTTGCTAAAGCAGCTCACAGAACTCAGAGAAACACCTATGTTTACCAGTTTATTAAAGGATATGATAAAGGATATGAATCAATTGCCAGATGAAGAGATACAGAGGGCAAGGTATGTGGAAAGGGCTCAGAGCTGTCATGACCTCTTCAGGCACACCACTCAGCCTGTATCTGCAAGTGTTCACCAACCCAGAAGCTCTCCAAACCCTGTCCTTTTGGACTTTTATGGAAACTTCATTGTATTGGCACGATTGATTAACTCATCGACCATTGGGTAATTCAACATCCAGCCCCTCGCTGATCCTTGGAGATTGGGGTGAGGGGAGCAGAACTGAAAGTTCCAACCCTTTAATCACATGGTTGGTTTTGGTAGCTAGCCCCTATCCTTGGGTGGGGTCCAAAAGTCACCTCATTAACATAACAAAAGACACCTTCATCACTCTTATCACAGGAAATTCCAAGGGTTTTAGGAGCTGTGCGTGAAGAACCCATGGACAAAGACAAATACATGCAAGATTTGGTCATCTGAATGACCAAAATGTGTATTTCTTATGAATCACAATATGGCGCAGGTATTAGAAATGCTAGGGGTGGAATTTAAAATTAAAATTTAAATTTAAAATAAAATTTCATTAGAAAAGTAACAACTAAGCAAAGACTTAGTGGTGAGTGAGGGTGATCCCCTGGGGAGTGAGTGTTTGAGGCTTTCAGAACCACCAGTGCCAAGGGCAAAAGGGAGCTAGAGGTATTCCAAGAACAGGAGGCCAGGGTTGCTGCCACAGAGCTAAATCAGAAAGACCGCAGATGTTCGCTCACATTCCATTTGTAGCCATCTGTGAGCACTTTGTCTTTTACTCAGTGAAACAGAGAGCAAATAAAGTTTGTTTTATTTTATTCTATTCTAACAGAGGAGTGACATTATCTGATTTGCATTTCTTAAAGTGTGCCTCTGGGTGCAGTGTTGAAAATAATCGAGGGGATAAGGATGGAAGCAGGGAGACGAGTTAGTAAGTGGGGCAGATAGTGCCCACAGATGTTTAGCTCCATGCTCAGGCTTCTAAACCCTACTCTGTGTACCATGAGTCTGGAAGCTTCAAACCGCTATCCCTAGATTCTCTTGCCAGCTGGTTTCCACATAGAATTTGCCAATGGAAAGGATGGTAGGAGGATAAATGTAGGAGGAAGAGAAAACTCATTTTTTTCTGCTTCTGATGGCACCTCCAGTCTCGTGGTGGTAGGAGAAGTGGGTGACTGGGCACCTAGAGGACAGAAAAGCCATGAACTGATATAAATGGGATGTGTTTGGGGTAGAAGTGGGTGGGTGAATAGGAAGGAGAGCAGGAGTTCAATTTTGGATATGGGAAGTCTGAGTTGCCTAGTAGCTGTGTGAATGGGGATATCAAGAAGAGACTGGATACTCTGGAATTGGCTGTGGATATAAATCTGGAAGTTAGTGATGTCATTTAAAGCCATGAGATTGGGTGAGCTCGTTGAAGAATAAAGAAAAAAACACCACCTGTCGGATCCAGGCTCTCTGACATTAAAACTCAGCCAGGAGAAGAGAAACTAACAAAAAAGACCGAAAAAGAGTGACCAGTGTTGTAGGAGGAAGATCTCAGAGAAGATACAGTGACCAACTCTGTCAAGTGGGCTGATGAGTCAAAACAATGAGGATACTGAATGGACAGCCAGCTTCAGCAACATGGAGGTAACTGGGGACCCTGACTAAAGTAGTTTTTATAGGGTGTGGGAGTGAAAATATTGGCACTAGTTTATTCATTCACAAATTCATTCAGAAGTATTTATTGAGTTCCTGCTTTGTGCCAATCACTGGGGACTTGAGGTCAATAAGAAAGACGCCTCCCTTGTCCTATTGATGTTTAGAGTATTCTACTGTAATGACAGGCTATGACTGGATGCAGAGACAAACTTCAAAACAGATTCTTATTATATGTGTGTGTGTGTGTGTGTGTGTGTGTGCACATACACATACACACACTTGAAGGACTGAAGAAAGCAAGTAAGATGCAGGCTTAGGAAGTTTACTGTCAGGGTCAAAGGACCCAGGGAACAGGCACTGCCTCTGAGCTGGGACTTGCTAAATGCTATTTATCTTGTGAGTTGAAGCATCTGACATCTTTAAAAAGGAATTATTGACTCTTTCTAGTTTTATTTGGGCAAGTATTTGACCAGGTGCCATAATTTGATTTTAATCTGATTTTATCTGTAGTACTTAGATAGTTTAATTGCTGGTTTGATCCAGCACCTAGAATATGAATTGGTGGAAAAATACCACGTTGCATTCTTATAGTCAGGATTCTCTCTCTTGAATACGAGCAGTTATTCATAACTCTTCAGGGACTAGGACTTGGAAAACAGTATTTTGATCATCTAAGTATTGTTTGATAGAACATGTAAAGCAACATCTGAAACCCCAATATTTTTTTGAGTAAGTTTTGGCATGAGGTCCTGTGCAAATTAAAATAATGGAAACTGAAACAAAATTTACATGCTAGATGCTCTAATGTGTGTTTCAGTATGAATCCTAAATATTAGGCTCCTGTAATTCTCAATAGCAAAGTAATCACTAGTAAGACAATAAAAATGTTGGTATAGCTTGGAAGTTACTTCTTTATAAACAAGAGACCTCTTGTAAACTACAGAGAAACTTCACTCGTGCAAATATAAGGTGCATCAATATTTTGAGTTTTCTATTTGAATTCTATAAAAACACTGTTAAAAAACCTATATACAAGTGCTTTGGGGCCATGACAAAGTCCTACTGTGATAAAGCCTATGCATTTTGTTAATTCAGGCAATGAGATTGTCCTGCAAAGAATTTCCTTTCATAAGCATTGATATGATTCATTTTGAACTAATCCTAGGATTATTGACAAGCAGCTGGATAAAACTTACCCCCACATTCAGAAATCTGAAATGTAAATAAACAATTTGTACCCCAAACATGGGCATTTCAAGAAAGAGATTCCGTCTTTGGGAATCAGAAAATGGATGAATAAATGAGAGAATATAGTACTGTGCTAACAAAAAAAGAAAAAAAAAAGAAAAACAGAAAAGAAAAAGCTGTTAAATATTTTGATTTTGACAGGAGACCTGATGAACTTCAGGGCCTGGTTTTGGCTCAGAGGATTTGAAATAATTAGGCACGGCCTCCTGTGGTCAAGGTGTTTGCCCTGTTTTCTTAGATTTCAGTAATGAAGTCCATGGAATTAGTGGCTAGAATAAAAAATTCTTAGTGTTTTGTTTTTAGTTTTATTGACTTTTCCTTAGGGATTTGTTTTATTTATTTTTTTAATGTCCTTTATGATGTGGGAAGCAAAGGCAAAAGAAAACTTAAGTTTCCTTACTTCTTATAGACCACTGACAAGTCCTTGAAACAGGCAGAGTGACATTCCTCTAGGAACTCAGCTGCCTCGATGTTAATACTTTGCTAAGGGCAGAGGGCCATCTTAGCCTTACCCCACAGGATCCTGTAAGCCTCCTTTAACATATAAAAATTCCTTTGGGAACTTCCTTTGTCTCTACTGCCCCCAAGATACATGTTGGCAATTGTCCCCCAAGCATATGGCCCACCGATATCCATCTGAAGGGTCTCATGACTAAGGTTTTATTAGACAGTAATAAATGACCTTTTCCTAATAATAGCTAGCCCCCTGGAGGTACTGGAAATCTTGCTTCCAAATTCCTTAGAGGCTTGCACTATCCCTAACCCCCTCCCAACTTGAAAGTATATAATCAGCCACTCCTCACGCCCCCAGTGCAGCTCTTTCTGCCCCCGGGTCCTGTCCCCATGCTTTAATGAAACCACCTTTTTGTACCTAAGATGTCTCAAGAATTCTTTCTTGGCGGTTGGCTCCAAACCCCACCACTTCAAACCACATCACTCTATTCTTGAAATGAAGATAGAAAGTTGTTTCCAGGAGTATTAGGCATAATTTGAGCTCATTTCTATCCCTAAATGCAATTTCAATCTAGATAGTTTATTAGCTAATGAGACATAATGTTATTCCATTTGTCAAGATTAGATTTGTAGGGAAGAATCACAGAAATATCCTCCCCTTTTACCCTTTGCATCAAAGTGATTATTAATTCACACTTGGCAGGGTGTTCTGCAAGGTCAGAAGCTCTCTGAGAACAGGCTGGGAAATGGCTCTGTGCTCACTTGTTCACTTATCTGACAAGATGGATGTAAATCAGGACTTGAAGAAGACTTTTCATTATTTAAGTGGGAGAGAGTAATTTTCACTGGTTGTCTTTGACTGCTTAGGAAGCAAATATTCTTTTTTTTTTTTTTTAAAGATTTTATTTATTTATTTGAGATGGAGAGAGAGAGAGAGAGAGAGGGAAGGAGGACACACATGGTGGGGGAGTGGAGGAGCAGTGGGAAAAGCAGACCCCCCGCTGAACAGGGAGTCCATCGCGGGGCTCCATCCCGGGACCCTGAGACCACGACCTGAGCTGAAGGCAGATCTTAACCGACTGAGCCACCCAGGTGCCCCTAGCATCTTCTTTTTTGATAAGAAACACCGTGACAACAGTTTCAAAATTTTATTTCTCAGAATTTTTTTTTTTTAAGATTTTATTTATTTATTTGAGAGAGTCCATGAGCCAGGGGGAGAGGGAGAAGCAGGCTCTCCACTGAGCAGGGAGCCCGATGCCAGGCTCAATTTCAGGACCCTGGGATCATGACCTGAGCCGAAGGCAGACGCTTAATTGACTGAGCCACCCAGGCGTCCCTAATTTCTCAGAATTAAGGGACTCCCATGAAGTGAGGTATGGAGAGGAAAGAGGAGACTCAGATGCTTTTTCTGGCCTCTCACTTCCAACTTTAACCAAAGCAGCTCTCCCTTCAGCTCTTTTAAATAATATGTTCCATTTGAAAACAGTACTACAAAATGGATTAGTTGCTGTAAAAATTGGTTTGACACCTGGAGAGGGAGGTCTTGTTAAATGAAGAGAACAGCGTAATGAGGAGCGGGGATCTGAACTTAGATATAGCAGAGCTTGCTAATTGTTCCCACAAATTCATTCTCCCCTTTTTCTTTTTAATAATAAAGCCCTGAACTCCCTGCTCTCCTCTTATTGTAGCTGGTACAAGGCCACCCAACTAGAAGCCATATTTCCCGGCTTTCCTTGGGCTTGCCCTGAGTCACATGACTAAGTGCAGAGCAATAAGGTATGAGTAGAAGTGATGTGTGTACAAACTGTGTCAAGTCTTTGGAAAAAAAAAAGAAGCTGATTGCCCTCTCCTTTCCTTTTTCCCCTTTGCAATGACTGGGAATAGCCCCCTTAGTCTCTAAGACCGAAGCCAGGCCTGCTGATGTTGTCAGAGCCACCCCACCAGACCTTGACTGCTGTTTTTGAACTATGATATGGGTGAAAAATAAAATTCCATGTAGTTGAGTCCCTGTATTTTGAGGCATTTTTTTTTGTTGTTTTTGTTTGTTTGTTTTGTTTTGTTCTGTTTTGTTTTGGTTTCTAATAGTAGCTCAGCCTTTACCCACAGTAATGCAACAAAGGTCGTACAGAGTTGTGAGGTCAGTCTCATTAGAATGGCTGACTTTAAAGAATTTAATCTTCAATGTAATTGAGTTTAATGTCATGTTTACTATGAAATAACATGGTATAGAAGTATATCACTCCAATCAGTGCTGTATAGGCCAAAATAGACAGATTCCAGTCATTATTGTCCTTATTATTTGAGACGGCACAAAAGAAAAGCAGGATTAAAGACATAGGCACATCTGAACAAACACAGGCAGGAATGAAGAAGTGGAGGTAGTATGAAAGTGTGAAAAGCATGACATGAAGAGAAATCTGGGCAAGGTTGCAGCTGGGAGAAATGTTCTCGTTATTTATCTTGTACGTATGTTCTGTTTTTCCCTATAAGAAGCTTCTGAGACTTTACAAAATAGTAACACTTATCTTATGGACAGCTTGGTGCTTCACAGTTTCCACAACTTCACTGGGATCTTAGCGTGGTCTCTTATCCAAGATTTCTCCATGCTTATGATACACCTGCCCTCGTATGTCCTACCATTGCCCCCAAATGGACACATTAAAACTTGAACTCCCTTTCTGCCCATAGAGATTACTTCCCTGTCTGTTGTCTGCTTGTCATTTTTTTTTTTTTTTGCCATTTCCAAGATTTTTTTTTTTCCTTTTCTTCTCCCTTCATTTGGTTAGCCAATGTCAACATGTACTCCTTTTCTTCCTTTAGACTGGTTTTTAGACTCACCCATTGACCTCTGTTCTCACACCCACCCCTTGGTCTCAGACCAAAACACATCAAATCCTGGATATGGCCCACAATCTTCTACTTGGTCCAACTGATTTGGTCATAACCAAATTCTGTCTGTTCCCCCAGGTCAAGATCTGAGAAATTGCTCTAAAAGCTGCTATTAGCATTTCACTTCTTTCCTCAAGAACCCGTAAGGGTTGGCTGCATTTGCCTATTGCTGATAACCCTTCTTTACCTTCTTGCCAGGCCTTCTGTAAAATGACCCTGTTGAAATCGTTCTGGGGGAGAAGCTAAGAGCACAGGTTTTGGAGTCTTCGTGAACTGGCTTCAAATTTTAGCTTCACTACTTACAGGCTCTGTGGTACGGCCTCAGTTGATGACCTGTAACTGATGGTAATGCCCCCTGGCAGGGCCTTTTGAGGTGTGTAAAATTGGGTAGCCTCTGTGCGATGTGCAGAATAGTGTAAAACACACAGTGGGCATTCGATTCATTTACTTACTGCAATGGCGCAGTCCTGCTGCCTCTGCTGCTATCCTCTGGAACGTTCCTCGCTTTCCTACACATCGTCTTCTCTCCTCTTTCCCTTGCACTTCAGTGTCCCTCACCCTCAATTCCTGGTTAAAGTCCTACTTTCCTCATGCAGTCCTCTCTGAATTCCCGTTGTTTCTTTAACTGACCAATATGTTTTCATTTATTTTCTTCAGCTACCGATGAAGTGTACGCCGAGGGACGGGAATCATTATTGTTCTTTTTTACTCTCTTCAGCATCTGGCTAATACTGGTCACATATCATCCACTCAACCTCTAGTAATGAAGCTATTAAAATAGATGGATCCACAAATATTCTGAAATAACAAACTCTTCAAAATTACTATTCCAGGAAAAATTTTGGAACACATGTCCTCAAGTTGCCCTGATGTTGTTATGATCCCATTTTGCCCCTTCTTTATATAATTTCCCGTGTGACATGACTAAACTTGAGAGTAATTCATAATATGGTGAAGCAGCTAGTGGGATGCCTATTAGGTGAATGGGATTTAGAGAGGAGGTTGAACCTGAGGGTTGAAGGGAGAAGGGGGCAAAGGGAAGAAGAATAGGTATGCAACTGAGAGAAATAAAGGAAGGTAACATAAGTAAGGCTAACATATAAGACTAATTCAGCATTATGCTGAAACCTTGGTATGGGTGGTCTCATCAAACTCCAATCAGAAGCTTGAAAGATAGATGTTAAACCTTGCATAAGTGAGATATAAGACACTTATGAAAGGGTACATTAAATTTAAAACTTGCATTATGAATGAACGTTTATTGAGCCATCATTGTCCCAGAGGCATAGTGCTCCCAGGAGCCTTAGAAAAGCTCTCGATCCAAGTCCAAGGCCAAGGTTTTCTGGAATACCCAATCCTGAGGGTAGAGGGTTCTAGGTTAGATTGGCGGTGGTTTATCAGAGTCCCCAGCTTTGGTAAACTCTGGGCTTTAACTTTTCCCTCTGAGTCTCTAAGACTGCCAAAAGCTCAGCTCAGTTTTGCTACTATTTTATTTTTTCTAGATCAGCAGATGACTTCAGAGCAAAAGTGGCTTTACTTCTCTCGAATCTTTTCTTTTAGACTTTGGTCCAGTAATTCCTCAGTATCTTATTATTTCTTTGGTGTTTTTAAGAAGCAATTATTATTATTGTTATCATAAATATTTTGTTCAGCAAGTTTCACTTGTTCTCAATAAAAGCAGAGGTCTGAATTACTTTGATTGTAATTATTAGAAGGAAGCTTGTCATTGCATTTTATGGATGTAGAAATTGAAGTTTAAAGAGAGTTATCCCTCCAGCAGAGCCAGAATGTGAATCCAATTTGTTCTCATCCTAAACCTGCTCATTTTGCTCTGTCATACAGATTGACAAGTGAATTTGGTAAAATTTGGGTATCAGGTTAATATATTGGATAAAAGTTATAGGAAGCAGCTCTCTGCCTTTATCTCTCTTTTAGCCTTGGTTCACAACACTCCCTCCTCCAATAACATTACTTACTAAAGAGATAAAAGAAAGAAGATTAATAAAGGCTGCTGGCTGTTGCCAACTCTATACCTTGTGCTTCAAAGAAAACTGTTTTTTTTTTTTTTTTCTTTTTTATCATGCACCCAGGTGGCGAAATGATGGAATCTATCTCCGAAGGCCTTAGAGCGCTTAACCAACGCGATCTCATTAATCCTCACAACACGATCGTAATGTCTCTGTTTTATAACGGATGCAATTTACCAGTAGGAAGTAATTAACTCGACTCAAATCTTGATTTTAAAAACTCTTCTTTTTGGATCCCCTGATTGTTATGCACATGTCTTGGCCTGCCTCTCCATATTGAGTACTTTGCGATTTATCTAGTGTGACATTTAAAAGTAAGACTTTATGTGAACACTTCATAAGACCCAAGGTAAATGATGTTAAAAGGGTGGAGTTAAAAAGATATGTAAGGGATGGTGTTATGGTGGTGGTTCTGGGGTTGGGATAGAAATTTCTCCTTGCCTGATACAAAATGAAAACATAGAATTGGAGGCAACTCAACCATGAATCAGGCCAACAGCACAACATTATCTTCGATAAATGTAGAAAATTGTGATTAAGGATCCTTTGCTTCGACTCTATGGATAATTATCCTAATTCTGTGCTATCACTTTTCAGCAATTAGCAAATGGCACTATTATACACTTGCGTGCATTATGCTTTGAAACCAAAGAATTTGACACTTTAATATTGTTTCTTAGAGCCATACTGAGGAGACAAGATGCTAATCAAAGATTGACAGAGCGCACCTGAGGGCAGAGAGTTTTTCATACACCTTTAAAAAAGGTCAATAAAAATATTTTTTTCAAAGTTTAAAAGTCACCCACGCTCTTGTTCAAAGCTTGCTTACGTGCCTGATATCTACACACCAGAAATGATACATACCGGAATCAGAGCTTTATCCCTGACCCCGACTGAACTTTGGACGGGAAAGGTCACATATCCAAAGCATGAAGAAGCAGGAAGCTCAGATTGCCTTTTTGCCACATCCTGGTAGTTTGCAGAGTGAAGTTTTTGTTAGAAGAGCGGTAAGGTCACAACAGGGCAGCACGTTAACTTTGTCATGCTTATGTAGCAAGAAAAAATGACCGCTGGTCTGGCTGAGGGCACCTCTAACAAAGTCGGCCTGAGTTAAATTTAAGGAAAACACTTAGGATAGCATGGACTAGATTAGCCAGACATTTTCTACGGCCAGAGTCCAGGAAAAATCACATGCTCTTATGACAGACTATGTCAGAGCAAGGCCTCATGGTGAGCTGGGGGTTTAACTAGCCGATTGTGGGAATTCAAGGTCGCACTGCGTTGTATCAGGCAATTACTTCTTTTGTTTCTCTTGTCAGGGTTATGAGCTATTTCTATTTCTCAGAAATATCTGTGTTGCTACAGGACATTTCAGAATTCAGATAATGGCCATTCAAAGAAGCACACAGACAGAAAAGATGACTTCATGTCAAGACAAGGCTTTGGGAATAAGCTGAAATCACTGGATGTTAGCATATTAATGAGGGGGAGCAGGTGAACGTTACCAAATGGAACACAGGGGGTGGCTGGAGAAATCGCTAGGGGCTGTGCAGGCCCCGAATGACTTGCTGTTAAGTACAAGCTAATGGAGTGATGCTTTAGATTCTACCAGGCACAAATGATCCATAGGAAGCTAAGAGCTAGGAGGACTCATTTCCTTTCCTTTTTATAGTGTAATATTTCAGCTGGTATTATAATAGTAATCAGAGATGGGATTATTACGTAGAAGTAGTGTTAATTTCAGCATAGAGCAGAACAGTAAGAAGTTACTGAAATACTAAGAAGTATCTTGATTTTAATGTAGTTCTGTGTCAGAATGGCATTATCAAGGGCACAGGGTTATAGCAGGCTGTGGAGTCAAAGCGCCTGGGTTCAAGTTGGTCTCTACTATACCCTAGCCCTGGGATTTGGGGAAGTTACTCACTTGCCCTTTCTGAGGCTCACTTTTCTGTAAAAAGTGGGGGCAATACAGTATTCCCATCATTGTTATAGTATAATCTGACAGAGGTGATTTAATATTGTTAAGCAAAATGGATAGATAAAAATCTGTGTTAAAAAAGTAATTTTTTACCAAAAGGCTTTTGGTTTCTGTCTTTCAAATAGCAGTGTTCTGGTACATTTAAAATATTCTCTGATTTATGCAAATCTTGACTTAGACACATTCCAGAAAACCTCCTGTAATCATATAAAGTATTTGCCCTGTCCCTATGGTCTGGCTTTTGTTCTTTCCAGAAGGCTTAGCTCAGAACAGGGAGTCCCTAAAGGGAGACTCAGTCACTGTGGCAGAAAGGTGAATTTGGGCAGGGGAAATTCTTCAGTTCCTTTCTGTTGGCTCCTGGCAAGTCAACATGGGAATGGTATTACTCTAAGGATCTGTGTCCGGAATGCAAATGAAACTAGAAGGTAGACATTGGGAACTTGAGTAGTGCCTGTAGAAATTTAACCAATCTCCCATTCTCTGATATAAAAATGGTGGCTTAGTCGGTTAAGCATCTGCCTTCGGTTCAGGTCATGATCTCAGGGTCCTGGGATTAAGCCCCGTGTAGGGCTCCCTGTTCAGCGGGGAGTTTACCTCTCCCTCTGCCCCTCCCTTGCTTGTGCTTTCTCTCTCTCTCAAATATACAAATAAAATCTTTTTTAAAAAAGGAATCTGTTTCAAAAAACGATGTGCATGTATCTAAGGTAGAACTCAAAATTCACGTAAAGACTTTAAAGTAACTTGACGTTGGAGGTGGGCATAATGTAAAATGTAAAATGTAGCAGTATTCCTCCCTGACATTAAAGTACTGTGAGGCAATTATAGAGAAAGACGGTTAGCTCTGTATTCCTAAGATCAGCTTCCACCCCAATCCACAATAGAGGACTACTCTTAGTTTCACTGGACTCTTATGAGACTCATCATAAGGAAGGAAATAGTTTTTGTTTGGCTACTTTTTCCAATGAAAAAGAGATAAGTTTTTGCCTTCAGTTGTGCTTTTTAAACTAACCTGGTCAGCTGAATTGTTATTAATTACTGGTGTCTATACTTGTTAATTTAGTGGTTATAAATATTATATACACATTTTTCTCATTCTGTTCCTCCTTCTCCTTTTTCATAACCAAACCAAGAATTAACATTATTCTGGTGTTTATGGGAAATATATAATTAGCCATCTAAGGCTATCTGAGGCAACTACTGTCTTTCAATATGTATTTCTTGAATTTTCAACAAATAAAGAACATTTTTCTATTTTCGAAGCTCCATAATTTTAATTAGACACTACAGTAATTTTCTTAAGTTTACTTCTTTCTCCTTTTTGAGATAGAAAAAGAAAAGAAAAACTGACAAGTCAGTCATCCCTTTGACTTGATACCTTGGATTATATTTTACAACATGAAATTTGTATCACATTTGAACCATCACCTTATTGAGTTATTTTTAAACAAATAGGAGTCTTGATTTCTAAATCTATATTTAAAAAAAAGAATTGATTTTAATGAGTATAAATTGACTAAAGCAGGGATTGGCAAATTTACAGCCTCTGGGCCAAATCTGGTATATGGCAGGTTTGTGTATAGTCTAAGAGTTGAAAATGGCTTTTACATTTTAAAATGTTGTAAGAAAAACAAAGGACAGTATGTTACAGACACTGTATGTGGTCTACAAAGCCCAAAGTATTCATTATCAGGCTTTTTACGAAAGTTTGCTGACCCCAGGTCTAAAGGATTACATGATATATTGTCTTTTAATTCCTACTAATGCTGTCTTCGTCCTTTCCAGGACTCACTGCTGTTTGATGGTCCAACCTCTTCATGGAGGATGGCTTCAATTAACAAACATGATAGCTCAGTTCCCAGAGAAAAAGCTGCGGCTTTTCCTGATTGTTTCATGGCTTACTACAGTAACATCTTCAATTCATTCTCTGACCTTTATGCTATCTAGAATTACCCTTCCCTGATCTTGAGTAGAATCTTGTTTTCTGGCCATAATTATTCAAGAATAATTCTCATTAGTGGGTGGTAAAGGAAAGCAAGAAGACTGAAGTTTGGAATACTAACTAGTCTTCAAACTATATAAATGCATGTTGCAAAGAAATCCTCTTTCATAGTGAGAAGGAAGACAGAAGCTCAGGCATTAACCAGTTAAAGTGCTTTTGTTTTTACAAAAATGGAGATAAAGAAGGACAATCCGGGATTTGGGGAAATTGCAAACTGCCACTTGTATGGCTTTTTTCTTAAGTGGAATTGTACATGTGAAAAACACCATTCTTTTCCAGCAGGAAAACAGAAAACCAATTCTCAATTACTCTCTCTCTTTTATGACCAGTGGTGATTTACCCCTTGCAGTCCAGAACATGGGCTCCTGCTGACATTCTGGCCCCAGATATCTGACCTTCGTTTGTACCATTTCATGCACAGAATTCCTTCCATTAACTAAAGAATGGCAAACAATCCAGCACAGAGCAAAAGCAGTAACTAAAGAAAATATGATCTAGGGCAAGGAGATTTTGAAACAAATAAAAACAATTTTAAAAAAAAGGTTAACATTGTAAACTGTTATCAGACACCCATCAGGTCTGTGAAAGATTATTTCTGGAAATTTTCTGAGAATTTCTTTGTTTGTTTTCAAAAAACTAAAAATAATTTTCCATATGTGTAGTATTAAATATTAAGTTTTATTCAATAATTGGTTAAATCTCAGTTTATTCCATTTGCAATTCTCCTAACTGCCCAATTCTGTTCTCATTTTGACATTGTCTTAATGCAGAAATGAAGAAAAAAAGGATTAGATTAACCGTTTTTATGTAGACAGGCAGAATTTGGGCAGGTTCCTTAAAATTCCCTTCAGACCTTGTGGGAACGTTACAATCAACCACAGAGCCATTCCTGGAATATTTACTCTTGTTTGGCTCTGGAAGATTTTTGGTTGTCACACGGCCTTGGAGAAATGCACAGCGTTCTATGCTGACCTTTGATGGAGGTGACAGCCACTTCCTGGCTGCCAGTGAGCAACATCCTTGATCCTTCCTTCGAGAAAGCAAAACTCAGGGAACGGATAACCCGGCAAAGGAAGTCAGGAAGAAATGCAGAGACTGTAACACAATGAAAAAAGAAAGTGGTTTTGGTCACTTCGGGAAGAATACCATCAAGCTGCAGGGTCTGATCTATACCATTTAGTAGCAGATACATTTTCAGATATGACTATTGCTAGAGAATGTGTGATCAGCAAACCAGCCGTTTATTTTCTTTAGCGTACGATGCCACATCACAGCGGGCAAAGCGCTGGACTTGGAATCGAAGGATTTGGTCCTGAACCATTTAGTAGTTGTTTAAATGATAGAACGTCTGTCGGAAGATGTGTGGGGTCGTCTGTTCTCTCGACTTTAAGCTCACTCTTTTTATCTTCTTTTAAACTTGCACGGTATTTCTAAACTCTTTTGTTGCAGACATTGATGGGAAATGAGAAGTTTGGAAATGGGGGGAGAGTTGGAGAAGCTGCATCACCCAGATGTTGTCTCTGAATTACACATGTGAGCCTGTGCGTGTGGCACACACAGACATGGACGGACAGACAGACAGACACAGACACAGCTCTGGCAGCCCCTCCAGCATGACCTTCTCACTACTGTGTTTAGAGCACCTGCATCATGGAACGTGCTCAGTGGTGGTTAGCTATTATTATTGTTGTTGTTGTTTTATGCACGAAAATGTTCCAGCTCTAATTTGGGAAGGCTGCAATCTCCCTGTCTTTCCTGAGATTTACCATAAAAGTCCTAGAGTTCTTTATTTAAAAACCCTGCTTAACTTCAGTGATTCCAGCATTCTCTAAACCCATTTGAATACCAAACTCACCGTCTGCAAATACCTCACATATCATCTTGTAGAATTGGGGTTCTACAGAAGATATTTTAGAAATGCTGGCCTAGTGGGACATCTGTGGAACGTCGTGCAGAACAGACCTTAATCCTAGAACTGCCTCTTTACTTGTTGTATGCCCTAAGTGTGCTTTTAAGCTTCACTGAACCTTTTTTGTTTCTCTACAACATGGTTGGTTACTATAGCAGAGATGCCTTAGTGTGACCCTCGGTGATCCGTGCCCTTGTATGATCTCCTCCTCTTGAGTATGACTGGTGTCTAACCGACCGAATATGGCAAAGGTGAGCACGGACTCAAAGGAGTCTGCCGCTACCATGTGAAGAGTTTTGAGAGAACCACATGGCTGGGCACAGTGGGCAGCTTATAGGATCTGGGCCCTCCGTGGTACAGCAGCAAGGATGTGAATCTAGCCAATATTTCAGAGTCCCTGACAGCTCTGGCCAACTGCAGGCCCTTGCTCTGTTCTCTCGACTTTAAGCTCACTCTTTTTATCTTCTTTTAAACTTGCCCTGGTTAACACTGACATCCTAGAGAAGCAAGGCAGCCTGGCTGCATGATTTTGAAAGGAGAGCCTGCTCAGTTCCTTCTCTCAAACTCACAGACAGAGCACTTGCTCTTCCTCCCATGCAGGGGACCGAACAGGGCTGGGACTGGGGTGAAGCAAGGGCAGGGTCAGATTCTGTCTTGAAGGAAATTTTTGATATTTTGTTCATTACAGGTGCCTTTTTTTGCATTCATTTTGATTTTTTTAAAAAATTGCATTAAAAATATATTTTTTGATTATTGAGTTTTTTGGCACCTCCTGAGGTAAGTGACTCACTAGCCTTTCTCTAGTCCTAGCCCTGAAAGTAACTCAAAGGATAACATGAATGAAGGCTTTCCCAGTTAGAAATATCAGGAACAGGGCATATATTTCTACCTGGCTGGATATTCAGTAGCTTAATCAAACATGTCCTCCTGTAATCGTGCTAAGTTACTCAAATAGTCTGGGAAACGTTTATTTCTTTAGTCAACATGTTGGATTTCTGGCATTGTCAAAGGAAAAGCAGAACAGGTAGCAGGGATCCTAGAAGGTGATTGTAATATTCAGTGAAGCTACCAAAGAAGGTTGGTTCTAGTGCTCTTCAGAACTGAGTTGTTCTTTGCAACAAATACTTGCTATGCCTCACTATTTTCCTTAATTGAAGTCCAGAAAATATCTGGATATATTAAAAAATATGAAAAATGTAAACACAGATTTGGATTTGTGGAGCTTAATGCATGAATGTATCCAACTAAGTCTTGAGGTTATTACATCCATCAGAAGAATTGCTTGCTCTTTGACAAGTGTGAGCCTGCCTTTGGAATTCACAGCACATTCCAGGAAAATCATATTCTAACTGATTTGTTGTTTACCCCGAAGAGGATATTTTTGCACCTCATTTTTCAAATCTTTAGTTTGTTTACATTGAAGCAAAACATTCTCACACAGGAAGAGACTAGATACTCTTTCTTAATGGAGGGAGGCTTCTCATTTCAGGGTCAGCAACTTCATGTCTTCAAATTTAATTATCATGAGATTGTAGACCAGTCCTTCAGGCTCCATGTCTGTGTCTCTGACCTTCCAAGGGCACGGTGCCACTAGACATACCACAAGATAGGCAAAGGATGGAGTCTAACTTGAATAGCCTTGTTAACTTGTTTTCTGATGCTGATATAGAGATTCTCATCATAACTCATTCTGGTGCATTTGAGAGAGCTCAGTTCAAAAGGTGGAATTGTCTAACATCAACATCCTTACCCAATTAACTGTGACACCTTAAATGTTCCCAGCCAGACCTGTAATGGAAAGCCTTTTACATTTAGGCAGGACCTAAGCAGGTTATTGGACCAAGTTTATCAGTTTTGTAATTTTGTAAGATTTGACAAATCAAAAGCATTATTTTTGATTTATAGCTTACCTTTAAGCAAAATCTAATATCATGGCCATTGGGCAAGTTTCAGTCAATTACAAAAGCTGAACAATTCAGAAGAATTTTTCAATTTTGTAGTTCTGTTCTGGATGGCTTTTGCTAACTGACCATCTGGACCTCTGCTGTTTAATGTGGCAGCCATTAGCCACATGTGACTCCTGAGCACTCGCAATGTGGCTCCTCTGAATGGAGATGGGCTGTGAGTGCCAAATGCACACGAGATTTTAAAGACAGTGGAAATAATATTTTGGATAAAAAGGACTAGATAAAAATATGTTATCAAAACTTACTTCACCCGTGTTTCTTTTTACTTTCTTGAATGGTGCCACTAGAAAATTAAAAATTACATACGTAGCTCACATTCTATTTCTGTTAAACAGCGCTGTCTCGATGCCTTGGAAGTAAACATCATGGAGAGAGATTCTGGTATACTTTGTGCATTTATACTTCCTTTGAAGTACTCCAGAGGCAGCATTAATTTACACAAAATCCCTGTGAGGAGGATAGAAAAATGTCTCTTACTAACGTTTCAAGGAAAATAACTTCAAAGGATATTGTCATCATGACTATGATTCATAAGTCAGAGAAAAACTTTGGGTTCATGCTTCAGAGAATAAAGCACTCAGGGTCAACTGTTTCCCTCACTGCTAACTCTTCCTCAGGTCCAGTTTGAAACCAGAAAAATCTTGGGGTGAGAGTAGGGAGTGGTGTGAATTTGGGGAATTACAGGTAGATAGTAAGTTTCACAGAACACCTTGCAGAGAGTAGATTTTTAAGAAATGTTTGTTACATTGAGAAAAGGGGACTTATAAATTTAGATGTAAAGCCTCATGTTACGAAATTACAACTGGCTGTACGGGAGGCCATGGTGCAATATGACAATTCAATGCCTTGTCACAGTGCCAGTGCTTCCTGCTCCTCGGTGGCATGGCTAGGATAGGTCTAGCGACAACCACAGACTATGAGGTCACTGGGCAAATGCCAGGCATGAGGAAATAGTACAGAGATGTAGGGTTCTGAGGGACTAGAAAAGGTGAGAGGTCAGAGGTCTAAATTCATCAGGAAAGCATTAAAAACGTATGTTGTGACAAGAATTCAAAGTGTCTCAAGCCAATGAGCTTCAGATTATTGAAAGGACTCCATCCAGAGGTCCAGGTAGGTACAGTACTGAACCTGACAGAAGAGTAGGTAATGGTGCCATGGGTTAAGCCCTGCAAAGCAAAGCTTAATTCAGCCAAGTGCCTCTGATGTACTTCCTGCCCGAGCAGTGACTGGTTCTGGGTCATATGTAGGTCTGAATGTTTCAGTGCCAATAGGAGTGATGCCAATAGGACTTGATTGCAGATGGGATGAGATAGTAGCTGAATGTAGGTTCTGGTTCTGGAAAATTGTCTAAGAGTTTGGAGTCAAATTTTCTAAGAGTTGGGAGTTTTGCCATTTAAAATGTGAACAGAGAAAAACTTTGGAGGAATTATAAGTGCAATGTTTTGTTTCCTCCAAGAATTCTTTGGTTGCTCAGTGTGGTTCTGGAATGGAGGAAAAGGGACAGAAATGAGGGACTTTGATAACTCTCATGGCTCTTTTCATCACTGTTTAAGAAAACAAAATTCTCCTCATCCAACATTACCACAGATACTAGGCACAAGCTACTAGGTGATCTAGACATAGGGTTAAACACTTCTCTTTTCTTTATGTTCTTCACCTGCTTGGAGGAGCAGAAATAAAAATAAATGTTTGGCATATAGGAAGTTATCATACGTAAGGACTATTTTCTTTCACTGTAATAATCAATCAAATAAGCTTAATTGAAATGGTCTTGTCTCAAAATGATTGCAGCATATCAAACTTGAAAGCTGGTTTTTTTAACCTTGATATTATAATGTATAGATGATGCCCAGCAGAGTAAATGTCTTTATGATCCTGTGATCCTAATCTGGGTTGAAATAATGGCTTTGGTGCCTTATTGATTTTGACCAAATGGCAAAATTATCACTTTAAGTAGCAGTTGCTTAAGAGATGTGATCACTCTGTTGCTCTGGGGGAACTCATGGAGTCTTTGTGCTGTTATTATTGTTTAAAAGATGACCCATATGTAAGCTAACAGCTGCTCTGAGACCATCATTAATGATTTAGTGATGGAGTCCAAATTATAAGTGCAATGTTTTGTTTCCTCCAAGAATCCAAATCATACCTATTTCTTAAGTAACTTCTGGACAGAATTGGTCTCTCTTAAAAGATGAGCTTGTCTTTACCCCATTAACCAGTGATGCAGTGAATTATAAAAATAGATGCAGCTCTCAGATTTGACAATTTAATACTTTTCCTCCTCAGTACTGGATTTACTTAGAAAATGGACATCTTCAAATTCTTGGTCATGGAACATCTGAACAAGCACAAATACTTCTACAACCCATAATTGCCAGTTTGGACCAAAAAAAAAAAAAAAAAAAAGCATGGCTTTTTGTGGATCAAAGACTTAGATTTCAAGCACTGACTCCCCCCATCTCCCACTACCAAATCCAGCAGGCTTATAAATACAACATAAATTTGCATGCACTATAATTACTGTGGTCAATTATGCTATGGCAAGCACATAGTTTTTCCTCAAACATTTTCATAAGCAAGGAAGAAACTGCCTTTGTGACTCATTTTTAGAGATGGGCCAACAAATTCGGGTCATGTGAGAGCTGGCTCGCCTTTTTTTTTTCCCCTGCCTCCACGTTTAAGATGTGTTCATGTTTAGGGGAATCTAACTAAATCAACTTTCTATTAGTTTGATTGAGTCCAGATGAAAAGTAACTAAAAAATAGGTCAGAGTCTTTAAATGCTGGGGATATCATTATAATAAGCAGACCTCTTGCTTATGAAGTAGTTCATGACCATATACTTTCTAACGTAATGAATTGTTTAAAAAAAAAAACAGCTTTGTGGGAGTATAGTTTACATACTGTAACATTCACCCATTGCAAGTACAGAATTCAAAGATTTTTGTAAACTTACACAGCAACACAACCATTACTATATTTCAGTTTTAAAACACTTCCGTTACCCTTAAAATTTCCCTTGTGCACTTATGGAGGTCATCCTGCTTCTACCTCTAACTCCAAGCAAACATTGATTTGCATTTTCTCTCTACAAATTTTCTTTTTCTGGACATTTCATATAAATGAGTTATACAGTAATTATGCCTGCTGTGTCTTACTTCTTTTTGGGGACTCATCTATGTTATAGCATGTATCAGTTGTACTAGCCTTTGTTTGCTGAATAATATTCTATTTTATGGATATGTCACATTTAAAAAATCCACTTACCAGTTGATGAAAATTTATTTTTTTAAGATTTTATTTATTTATTTGAGAGAGAGATGACATGAGTGTGGGGGAGGGCAGAGGGAGAAGCGAACTGCCCACTGAGGAGGGAGCCTGAGGCAGGGCTTGATCCCAGGACCCAGAGATCATGACCTGAGCTGAAGGCAGACGCTTAAACAACTGAGCCACCCACATGCCCCAAACATGTAAATTGTTTTCAGTTTTTGGCCATTATGAATAAGGTTGCTATGAACATTCATTTATATGCTATGAACATTCATTTATACATCTTTGTGTGGACATATGCTTTCATTTGTCTTGAATAGGTTCCTGAGAATTGAATTGCTTTATTATATAGTAAGTTTATGTTTAAATTTTTAAGAAACTTATCAAATGTTTTAGAAAGTATCTGTGCCATTTTACGTTCCCACCAACAGTATATGAGGGTTCTCATTCCTTTGCATTATCGCCAGTATTTGGTATTGTTTGTCTTTTTGATTATAGTGATGCTAGTAGATGTAAAGTGGCATGTCATTATGGTTTTAATTTGCATTTTCATATTGACAAATGATGTTTAACATTTTTTCATGTGCTTAATCAACTCTTTGCATATCTTCTTTGGTGACATGACTCAAAGTCTTTTGCCCATTTTTAAATTGGGATGTTTGTCTTCTTATTACTGAGTTGTAAATGTTCTTTACATATTCCAGGTATAAGTCCTTAATCAAACACATAATTTGCAAATATTTTCTTTTGGTCTGTGGCTCGCTTTTTTATTTTCAAGAATGAAGTGCAAATGTTTGTAACTTTGATGAGGTGAAAATATTCTAAATTTTGGTGAAGTCCAATTTATCAGTTTATCAGCTTAAAATTATTCGTGGACGCCCCATAAACCATAAGAACAGTCCAAAATCCATAGCATGACATAAAAAGTCATACAAAGACATACAAAGTCAAATCTGATTTCTGTGCATCACCGTACACCTTTAGCCCTTGACCTGATTTTGTCTTTTGTTCCATGTCCTAATCAGAATGTTATCTCCTGCACTCTCTTTAAAAAAGATTTATTTATTTATTTTAGAGAGAAAGAAAGAACACAAGTGAGGGGAAGGGCAGAGGGAGAGGGAGAGAGAGAATCTCCAGCAGACTCCCCACTGAGCACAGAGCCCTGTGCAGACTCAGTCTCCTGACCCTGAGATCATGACCTGAGCAGAAAGCAAGAGTTGGATGCTTAACCAACTGAGCCACCCAGGCACCCCTCTCCTGTACTCTTAACTGACCGTGACATTTCTGGTCCCTGTGCCTTTGTTCAGTTTGCTCCATCCATTCAGAACAACACCCTGCCTTCCTTTCCCTCTCTGGCTAAGTTCTTCTCTCTCTGTCTTACTCCTTTGTAACTAAGATCCTCTGGAAAACCTTGCCTACCCTCCCTTTGGCCCAGGCTGAGTCAGGGCCTCTTCCTAAATGCCTATTTAAGTCTTAGCACATCTTATATTATTCTGTAATTTTTAATTATATTGTCTATTCTCCTTATCCAAGAATAAAGTTCTTTAGGTAACGGGCTGTATTTTAGTTTTTCTTTGTATTTCTAGTGCCTGGCATAACTACAGTTTTATTATAAATACTTAATAAATATTGATTCAATATATGCTGTGTTTCAAAAGTAATCAAGAGCCTGACTTATAAGAAAACCAATCTACTTAGTGGATTAGAGATAATCAGAGATAGGCATTTCTCAAACCTACATGTTCAGAGGAATAAGAAGGCTTCCAGATTCAGCATCAAACCATTCACTAAGTTTATATTCTGGAAAGACACTGAACTATGTGCTTTACAAGCATTTTCTCTAATACTCAAAACATCCTCATGTAAGAGAGGTAACTTGATGTCCCTGTTTTATAGGAAAAGAAACTCAGACTAAATGCTTTGACTGAGGCCACCTAGCCATTTGTAATGGGAAAGAGTACAGGTCATTTATAAACTTAGCATGATAAGAAATCTTGGCTTTGAGGAACGCATTTAACAAATGTTCAATGAACGCACACTATGTGCCAGACAACATTCAAGGCGCTATGAATTTAGAAGGAAAAGAAGAGACAACTTTTTCTGCAGTCATGGAGTTTCTATTCTAGGTGGTCATGGATACAATGGATGCTACCCTAACCAACATTTTAAAAGAGAACAATTTTGAGCATTCAACTCCCTTGAGATGGTAAAGATAGGAAAAGATTAAAAAAAAAATTGAGCCATACAGACATGAGAATGCTCGTTTTATCCTTCATTTTTCCCCCCTAAGTGTTAGTTGAGAAACAGGAACAGATTTTCATATACACAGGGCTTTGCCAGGAATATAGACATCATAACCTGGCCCTGGCCCTGGGCCCTGGAATAGCCAACTGTTTGGCCATGATATTTGTCAGAGAGACCAAGCAATGCCCCTGTGTGCAGTGGCATGTTTAGGAAAGAGTCAGAAGGGAAGGGGAAATTGGAAAAGGCAGGATGAGGTGGGAAAATCGAAAAGGCAGTGGGGAAGAGAGGGGAACAAGGACACAATGGCTGCCAAGACTACCACTGGTAGCTCCTCTCTCTGCATCCTAAGGGTGGGGCCTTGCACATACTGATCATTACTGTAGGACTTAGGACCTAGCACAGTGCCTATCACTTAGCTGGTGTTCACTAAGCGTATTAGAAAGCTGATTTATTGAAATGAGTCTATTCATTAAATCAAAAAACATTGGTTGATTGCTCTGATATCCTAACCATAGTGTGAGGTCTTGCTCCCTGCCCTCAAGGGATACACCCAGTATTTGGGGAGAGAAACATCAGATTATTGAAGGGAAACTGTGATAAATACTGTAACAGAGAGGTGAATAGAATGCTATGAAAATGCTAGAAAGTGATACTTGCTCTGTCTCAAGATGAGGGGAAGGCTTCATGGAGAGCATGGCATTTGAGCTAGGAAGACTATTTAAGGCATGGTCTGGAGAGACTTTCCTGTTCAGGATATGATGAGAATGTCACAGTGGCTAGAGACAAAACACACGGACAGAAGAGGTTGGGGACACGTGCAATTTGCAAGGTTAGGCTAAACATTTTTATTAGAGCCTGGAGTGTCTGGCAAGCAGCAGGAGCATACACTAGTTCACCCTCTGCTTTGCCATCAGAGCTATCGTCTTAAAAATATGTCTTATGATGTTAATACCCTTCTCAAAGCCACAAAACCACTCAACCATCACAAAGTATTATGTGATATGGGTTTCCACATGCTGATGAGGTCTCTAGATAGTCATGAACATGAATGTCCCATTGTGGAAGCATGCGTCCACATAGGTCATTGAAATTTCATGGCCTCCTGGTATCCCTGCCCTGGTAAAACCCTCACTTTCACTGAATTAGTGGAGGTCTGTGTAACCAACGGAACACAGAGGGAATGATGACATGCCACTTCTAAGGCGAGGTCATAAAATATGTTGGGGCATCTGTCTTGTTCGCTCTTGGTTTATTTGCTCTGCGGAAAGCCAATTACTATGTCTTAAGGACACTCAAGTAGCCTATGGATTGCCCCATGTGGCAAGGAACTGAGGCCTCCTGGGAACAGCCATATGAGTGAGCCATCTTGGAGGCAGACTTTCCAGCCCTGCGCAAGCCTTCTGACGGCTGCAGCCCCAGCAGGAATCCTGACTCCAGCCTCCTGAGCCACGAGCTAAGCCACTCCCAAATACCAGACCTATCAAAATTTTTAGATAATAAATGTTTGTTGTTTAAATCTACTACATTTTAGGATAATTTGTTAGGCAGCAATTGATAATTCATACATCATTGATCATATAAAGTCAGGGTTAAAATGAACTCCAGAGATTAAGCAGGGCAGGCACTGGTAACTGGGTTCAACATTTCTCATTGAAGCTTGAAGAGATTTGATTAGAGTTGGCGCACGTTGAGACCTCTTTATGGTCCCCAATTCCAAGAGCTGTAGGGCTTGGTCCAAGCTTGCATGACTAATTAAATGTTAAGAACTTCATTTCCTGATCGCAAGTCCAGGTCTTTTGCCACTATATTATGCTATAATTCATAAAAATGACTCAATTGAACCTTTTTTTGTTTATAGGAGATACCTACCCCCTTGTGGCAAATCAGTCACTCAGTTTGTTCAGCATTCCCTCATCTGGGAAGAAGATACTGTATAGTGTTTAAGAGAGTGGAAGATAGTTTGAATGCTCATTGTGGCGGGCTGGATAGCGGCCCCCAGAGATATATCCAGGTCCTAAACCCGGAATCTACACATGCTACCCCTGTACGAGAAAAATGATTTTGCAGATGTAATTACATTGAGGGTCTTGAGATGGAGAGATTATCCTGGATTATCTGGCTAGAATAGACTCTAAATGTAATCACAAATGTCCTCATAAGAGGGAAGCAGAAAGCAATTCGATAAAGAAAGGGAGACGGTAGTGTGATGCAGGGTGAGGAGAAAAAAGATGATGTGACGCAGGGCCATGAGCCAAGGAATGAGAACAGCATCTATCCTGGAAAAGACAAAGAAACAGATTCTCCCCTAGAGCCTCCAGAAGGGGCCAGCCCAGCTGACCATTTGATTTTAGCCCACTGAGACTGATTTCAGATTTCTGACCTCCGGAACTGTAAAAGAATCGATTTGTGTACTAATACACAGAATATTCGTTCCAGCATATTCTAGTCCTGTTAGTTTGTGTGAGACAATCTTTCCAAAACTCTCTTTTGTCTTCTGTAAAATGGGAACAATAAAATGTCTATCTCCCAGAGTTGCTGTTAGGTTGACTAGGATCACTCATGTAAAATGCTCCAGATAGGACTTGGCACATGGAAAGTTCTTTTTAAAGTTGGCTGCTGATTTGGTCTAGACAGGAAGATTGCAACATTTTTTGCCTTCTTTTGAAAATTCAAGTAGAGTACTAAGTATCTCTTGGAATATATAAAGGGTTGAATATTTATTAACTGCTCTATTGTTACCATCCTATCAGGCACCCTGACCCTATTTGCTTCATCCTCTCTGATTGTCCTTTCTCAAGAGTTGACTGCAGGATGCAGAAAAGGCCAATGGATGGGATGACTGGAAAATAACTCATGAATGAGAAAACTAAAGAGGATTCTGAAAGGATTTCTTTGCCTATTATCCGCTTTCAGAGAAAGTCACACAAAACTGTTGAAAAGTTATCCTATTCGTAAAGATCTCTAGAGAGCGAGTGCCTACAAACGTTTCTAGTAATTTCCCTTGGGACATACGAAGACTGCTCTTGATTTTCAAAGAAGACTTCACTGATGGTTGTGATTCTTTTTTGAAAGATTTTTATTTTATCTTATTTTGAAAGCTGCTTGATACCCAATGCTGCCTGAAAGAGTCTTTCACGAAAGCGGCCGTGTGTTAGTTAACTTCTCTAGTTCAGCTTCGGGACCATTGAAGCTAAGAAGCAGCATAATCATGCAAACCTTTTCTTTTCCTTATCCTGGATTCAATTTCAAAATTTCACTAATTAGAAAGAAAAAATATAATAAATATATTTACTTATATCATTCCTACAACTCTATTTTCTGTAGATGCTGGTATTTTCTCCTTTCTACAGCTTTGGCATTTGTATTCTGTTGTTTATATGTACTGATTACATTTGCATAGATGAAGTGCTCTGTGGTTTCTGTCATGAGACCTTATGGACAAGAGCAGCTCCTGTACCATTCTGTCCTGTCGTGCTTGGTGGAACTTCTTGGACCCCATGATAGTTTTATGATGATAGAAATGACACTATAGGATGAAGCCAAAGGGACCTTTTTTAAAATAGGCTCTGATGCTGTTGGGTCTTCAGGGGGTGTCTCTCCATTTACAGAGTAAAGAACTGAGGGGTAACTGCTGTATCATCATGACAAACAACTGTGGCCAAATAGCCAAGACCAGTGATTTTCTAAAGCCCTGCAAAATCCTGGTCCTGTTAGTTAGAGAGGGCTGTGGAAACAAATGAATCTGGCTCACTGACTTGGCCTGTAATACCAGACTGAGGTTTACTGGAAGGACAAAAGACCAAGTTCCCTTCTATCTCTGAACATGTCTCAACCCCAGACATCGTCCATCTCCATCACTGAATCCCATGCTTGCCCACCACCATGGTCAGCAGTTCCTTAGAGGAGGGTACATTTTTTCCTAATTTAGCCTGGATGGGCTGATAATTGTTGAGCTAACAAGGTGTGGCTCCTGGTACAGGAACAAAGTCAGTCTGAAGTCAGCTGACTAGAATGTCTTTCCCTCCAATGCAGACCCAACTACATAAATCAGAAATGGAGGCAGACATCTCTTAATTGAAGTGGCCTTATTTAGCCAACAGAGATTGACAGCTGAGGTAAAGCTTACCTCCACCATAGTTTACTGCCTCACAGGTGCCATCTGATGGTAGCAGTTGAACAGAACCTTAGTAGGTCTTTTGTGACAGCTTCGAGAGCCACTGAATAGAAGCAAAGCACGCAAGCTGGTGCGGGCACTCTGGAAAACAGTGTGGAGATTCCTCAAAAAGTTGAAAATAGAGCTACCATACGACCCAGCAATTGCACTACTGGGTATTTACCCCAAAGATACAAATGTAGGGATCCGAAGGGGTACGTGCATCCCGATGTTTATGGCAGCAATGTCCACAATAGCCAAACTGTGGGAAGAGCCAAGATGTCCATCAACAGATGAATGGATAAAGAAGATGTGTATATATACAATGGAATATTATGCAGCCATCAAAAGGAATGAGATCTTGCCATTTGCAACGACGTGGATGGAACTGGAGGGTATTATGCTGAGCAAAATAAGTCAATCAGAGAAAGACATGTATCATATGATCTCACTGATAATGAGGAATTCTTAATCTCAGGAAACAAACTGAGGGTTGCTGGAGTGGGTGGGGGGCGGGGAGGCATGGGGTGGCCTACTGATAGACATTGGGGAGGGTATGTGCTATGGTGAGCACTGTGAATTGTGTAAGACTGTTGAAAAACGGACCTGAACCTCTGAAACAAATAATACGTTATATGTTAAAAAAAAGAAGATAGCAGGAAGAGAAAAATGAAAGGGGGGAAATTGGTGGGGGAGATGAACCATGAGAGACTATGGACTCTGAGAAACAAACTGAGGGTTCTAGAGGGGCGGGGGTGGGGGGATGGGTTAGCCTGGTGATGGGTATCTAAGAGGGCACGTATTGAATGGAGCACTGGGTGTTATATGCAAACAATGAATCATGGAACACTACATCAAAAACTAATGATGTAATGTATGGGGATTAACATAACATAATAAAATAAAATAAAAAATTTAAAAAAAAGTTAAAAAAAAAAAAGAAGCCAAGCACAAATTAACTTTTTCTAGTTTTAGTGCTCCGGTTATCCAAGGTAGGTGAGGAATGAACAAAGGCACATCTAGAAGGTGATGCTTGACCTCTCTCGAGATAAGAAGCTCACACCAGCCTTTTGCTTTTGTGGGGAATCAAAATTTAACATTATCATCTAAAGTCCTCCCAGCTTTATGGAACTCAGTTCACTCAGAGAAGATGAAACTTTCATTTATCTTTACCCCACACATTGAGAGATACTGTGCATAACTGCTTCAACCAAAAGCTCATAGATTTTGATGCATTTTATCTGTTTACATGAGATCAACTCCCACCGTAAACACTGAATTCTGTTTATAACAGAAGGGCAGTATCTGCGGGTAGCCTAAGCAGAGTGCTCCAGGCTCTTTTTTTTTTCCCCCTTTTTGCAGAGACTCCGGAGGAATGTGCCTTTGCCCCCGCCCCGCTCACTAGCATCCCTAAATCATGATTAATTTAAAGCCCTTTCTCTCCTTGGTTAGGCCTGACACAGGCAACTGCTTTGCTGTCACATTGATTTTTCTGTCCTTGCAGATTCAAAGCCAGGGTTGAGTCCTCCTAACAGGGTGAGTTCTCTGACAAGGAAGTTTTGCAACCGAATTTACAGCTGGAGTCAAGCTTGTCAGGGAGGGCCAGAGGGAAACTGTCGCAATCCACTGGTTAAGTATGCATTTAATAGTGTTTATCCAAGCAAGTTTGTGATTTCTTCACTCTCTCCAACAAATATGTTATTTGTAATACCTATCTTCTCTAATCTAGGTGTTTGAAAAATGTGTCTAACGTGTGTGGGCTGGAATACATTTTGTTTTTCTGTGGGTATATTCATGTAACAAGGGCAGTCTTTGAGGAACTATCAAAAACTGCTTGTCATCTTTCCAAATCAACTCTGACCATGACTTAATCCTGAAGGAAAACAAGGTAATCTTTTCAAATAAACATTCTCAAGGATGTTTAGAGGGAACCCAATTGCTAGTATGCAGAACCCTCCCTGCGACTGAAAATAGTTATATTGAAGGAGTCCAATTACAGTAAGTTGGAGTGTTTGGAAGCATTTGGTATTTTCAGATGATTAACAATAATAAGCTAAATTGCAAGCAAAGGTGTGTGTGTGTGTTCATGTGTTCGAGGAGTCGAGTTCGAAGAGTCACTTAGGATCTTGTTCCTCAATGCTGTTGGTAGAAAATGAGTCACAGAGTGGCTAACCACTTTCAGTGGTAAGGGAGTTGGTGAAGAACACTGGCAATTTGGAACCTAGGCCCATTAACTTTCACAGGGTTAACCTGCTTCTGGTAAAAGTAACTAAGAGAAGAAGAAACATTTGATCATGAAGTAAAAAGGGAGCCCTGAAACCAAAGAAATTGGTTGTATGCAACTTATTAGTGCACTGTTCCTAGTCTCAAGGAACTTGGCATGCAATAAAAGGAGAAAATGTAGAGTTTGGATTAAATAAACACAACTTACTTGGATGATAGAATTAATTAAATCAATACAGACCATGGACACTGGAGTTTATCGTATTACTGACGTTATTTTGTATTACGATTCATTTTTCCCCAGTCTCTTCCATTCTGGTCTCTGGGCTCTTGCAGGAGAGACCTCTTTTCTTATTTGGGTCTGAAGTCCCTGGGCTTAAGGCTGATCCTGGCACAGATGAGGACAGGAAGGGGTGAATGAATAAATTTGGTCTGGAATTTGGTATTTTTTTCTTCTATTGTTTGTGGGCTTGAAGTTCTCTAATTTATCATTTGTTGTTTAAGACGCCATACATTCAGGGGCACCTGGGTGGCTCAGTTGGTTATGTGGCCGACTCTTGATTTCATCTTCAGGTCATGATCTCAGGGTCCTGGGATCGAGCCTTGTGTTGGGCTCTGTGCTCAGTGGGGAGTCTGCTTGAGATTCTCTTTCTCCCTCTCCCTCTGCCCCTCCCCTCATTTGTGCACTCTCTCTCTCTCTCCCTCTCAAATAAATAAATCAATCTTAAAAAAAAAGAAAGATGCCATACATTCAAAGCATCTTTTTAGGTATGTCACCATTTATATGAGACATGAATATACTATTACCTTGTTAAAAAATTTATAGCAGTCCCAGGCAACAGAAATACAATATGAGCCACATGCGTAATTTTAAATTTTCTAATAGCCACATTAAAAAAGTAAAAAAAAAAATTTATTTAACTCAACATATCTAGAGCATTGCCATTTCAACAAGTAAATTAATATTATTAATGAACAAAATTACTAATAAGATACCTTGCATTCTTTCTCTCATACTAAGTTTTTAAAATTTAGTGTGCATTTTACACTTAATGGGCATCTCAGTTCAGACTTACTTTCCACTACAATGTAGACTACCACATTTCAAGTGATCAATGGGTACATGTAGGTGCTATATTGTTCAGCATGGCTCTAGAGTTCATATGTAGGCATAGGGAAAGTTTCCCCTGCTTAACACTCAACCCCTGCTATTATGCACACTTTCAATGCCCGTAGTTCAGAAATAATCCCATCCTTAGGGCTCCATGAAAAGGATGGAGACCAACCATCTGGATTTGCCCAAGGATTTTCTGGGACACAGCACTTAGTCTCAAGCAAAACAGAATGGCTGGGCATCCCACATGTAAACCATACCTGTCCCATCAACACCTCTTACCCTCTTGGCCACATTGATTGGATCAGTCTTAGAACACATAAACCTGTCGCCAGTCATGGGATTGTGTGAGAACCACTGGGAAAAAGAACCTCATTTTCTGCTGTAGTTATCTCGAACTTTAGCTCACCTTCTTTACATCGTGAGGAGAGAGCCTTGTTGACAGTAATTCCCACTCCAGAGAAAACCAGAGGTAGAGAAAAACTGAGTCTTGATGACTTTTTCTTTTTTTTAGTTCCTGGATCCAGCCTAGCATGCAGCTATTCTGCCCTTGAACTTTTCAGTAAGCCAATAAATTCTTTATATCTGCCTTTGTTTACTTTCTTGTTTGTTTAAACCATTCAGGTTAGATTTCCATTACTTAAAACTAGAACAATCTTAGCTAATAAAATAGGTTAAAAAAAAATAAAGGAATGCAAGAAATCTACTTGGAATTCTCCAGGTTCATAAGAAATGTAATCAGAGACTCTATTTTTCTTTTAGATAGCCTTCTTGAGCTACTATGGGATGCTTATGTGCATGCACATGCATATGAATATGTATGACTGTGCGTGTGTGTGTGCATGAGTGAGTGTGTATGTGTTCTCTCTTAGGCAGCCTAAGAACATGGGGTCTGTTTGTGACAAAGGGGTTGAAGGCAGTGAAATAGCTACATGCTGGCAATAACCTAAGAATTACTGGGGATATTTTAAAGTAGGAAGCAATGGAGACCTGCTGTTTGCTTTTTGTTTTTTTCCTACTCCGCCTCTTTCTCTCTTGCTCTCAGACTTTGCACTTTGCTCATGTTGTGGGTGCTTTGCTCCACTGTAATGACTTTCATGATGGATCAAAGTCTCATTTGAGGTATTGGGACAATCTAAACTTCATGAGATTTTCAGTGTGTGGGCTAGGGTCCCTTGGGAGATTGTAGAGTTGTGAAATCGGGCATCTGAAAATCCATCCATCCATTTATCTCTTCTTAATCAATGAATGCTAAAAGCGAAACCATTAGCATGTGAAAGGATTATAACACTTTTTGACAGCTCCAGGAGAAGAGTGAGTAGGTA
The DNA here is from genome assembly GCF_009762305.2 of Zalophus californianus. Lineage (NCBI taxonomy): Eukaryota > Metazoa > Chordata > Mammalia > Carnivora > Otariidae > Zalophus > Zalophus californianus. The sequence goes on from NC_045601.1 coordinate 48,439,940, forward strand.
TTCAACAGATGTCATTGAGTTCCTAATATGTAACTTGACAAGGTTAGATGCCCTGTGTGAAGCATTTAACATATCTTATAGCATAATATTTAGACTTCATTATTATCCTTGTTGTTTTAAAATAGAAATATATATATTCTTTATTTATTATTCGTTTAACAAATTTATTTTTTAAACTATTATGTTCTTGATGAATTTAACATCTAGTGGAGAAAATAGGCTTGCAAACATATGACTACAAAACCATGTGTGAGTATGTAAAGAACTGAGAAACACCACTGCAGAGGGGAGGGAGAACATCACCTGAGGGCAGAGGTGGGGATGGGTGGGGAAGGGGCTTCGAGACAATCGGAGACCCTCCCCGCAAGCATGGTGCCTGATGCCTGACACAATGAAGTGTATCTGCTCTATTGCAAACTTCTTTACCTTTGTCAGGTGAGAGTTCCATTATTTTACAATGACAAATTTACTTTGTTTTTCTGCCTCATAGGGACATAAGTGACAGAACCTTGAATTGCGAAGAAGGGTTGGGTTCTTTTTTTTTTAATGTGATACTGAATAATTTTATTCTTCTTATTATTTTCAGTTAGCCAGCATTTGGTACATCGTTAGTTTCTGATGTAGTGTTCAACGATTCATTAGTTGTGTATAACACCCCGTGCTCATCATCACCACACGTGCCCTCTTAACTGGATTTCCTGGATTTGCTACTGATAATGCCTGTGGGCAAAATCAAGATCTTAAGTGTTTGGGGCTGGAGTTTCCTCACCTGTGAAGTAAGGCAGATCCACCAATTCATCCAGAATAGTATCCTTTTGCAAGTTTAGACACTACAAAACCTTCTAATAGTGTCCTCTGTTTCTACCTTTACCATCCTTCTGTTAAGAGTAATTACCTGGAAATCACAGTCCAGAAGCAAGGCATTGCAACTAGGCATCAAGGGAACTCATTCTACAAGGGAAAAATTTCATCTCATTTTATTTTTACCAAAGTCGAAAGATCATCCCATCGTAGCTACAGGATTTCTTCACTTAAATATAGCCTAGGACAGACTAGTGAAGATTTGGCAAATCAGGTTAATGATGGCAGAAAGAGTCTCACCAAATGCCTCAATCCAGCATTCCTGGAATCACAAATGAAGAACAATGAGTTTCATCCAATATTTAATAAATAAACCAAAATTTTCCTATCTAGAAACAAAACAAAACAAAACAAAATAAAAAAAATGGTTTTGTATGGACATAATTTGGAAGCATATCAAATTCTTAATTTTAGAATTTAGATTTTTCAAGAAATCAGCCTTTTCATTGTGATTAGTTTTATTGTGCCTGGGAATTCATTTGTGCTATAGTTATGAAGCCAAGTAGAGAGAGAAAGAGAGAGAGAGAGACAGAGGTGGGAGGAGGCTGTCTGTTATGTTGTGTTCCCTAGAGTTTAGTGTAGGTCTGCAGCTTAAAGATCAAAATCATTTTTAAGATTATATGAGAAAATGAGAGTCTAGACAGGGAATAACTATTTATTGACCATATTGGTGCACTTAGCCTCTGACACTGGATTGTTTAGTTTCAAAACACTTTTTAATATTTGTTTCATTTTTTTAATGTTGATGAAAATATCTCATTATGTTTTATGAACATATGTGGCAGTTAGCATACATTGTATCTTAATAAATAAAGTAATATACATTCACCTTAAAATCCACAGAAGACTCTATCTGGCTTTTACAAAATGTGTTTTTCCTTACTGCAGGTTGAAATTGATATTTTACTTCTCTGCAGCTAAGCATGTGATAGTTGTGGCGACATGGTAACTCAACAGAAGGGTCATCTACTGGCTCTTATGAGTCTCTTCCAGATTTGACTGTGTCTTAAAAGGACACCGCTGCAGGATTAAACCCCAAATACTCAATATGTGCATCTGGAGAGTTGTCCTAGTCATGATACCAGAGTCACAGACCCTGTGACACTCATCCAAAGCCACCGTATCCAACATCTGCATTTTTCTAATTATTGGAGGACACTCTGGGATTTTCCACCACGTGGCCAACACACCTTCTTACTGCATTGTGATTGGCATAGAAAAGCCAATGGACGGTATCATCCAACATTAAAAAGAACTGTCACCAACAACTTCCTGTTTAATGTGACTGTAACTCTTGAGCATTTATTAAGAACTCAAAGTCTTCGCCGTAACAGAAGCAGGTATGTCTCTAAGTATGACTTTCTCTCCATCTCTTGTCTCCTCCTCTTTGGTGTCCTTTCTCACCTCCCCACCCCCACAGCTTTGGCTTCACTTGCTCAGGCTGTGACTGTTGCTTCAAGGGGGCCCATTTTTATCTGGCTGTAAGGCCACGCAAACTAACCTTGCAAAACAGTTCTGCTACATATTTTAGCCCCTTCCTGCTTGGAGTTTATACATTAATAACCTGCAAAGCCTTTGAAGCTGAGCTTTTGCACAAAGCTGCACCCAGAATGTGCTGCTAAGTTGCCACTCCATGTCACCTCCCTGTCGCCTAACCCACACGGCAGTAAATAACCTGCAGTTAGAATTTTAGGTTGCTTTTTTCCTTCAGCTGGTATGTAAAAAAATGTGGCTTGGAGGACTGGTAGTATGAACCATGGGGTTACTGGCTATGGAGATCCTGCTGCAAATCCTTTAGGACATTTGTCTCTTCTACCTTTTGTTTGTTCTCTCTTGAATACTTTCTGCCCTCCGGCACATCATTTCTGCATAACTGAAGAAGTGATGATATTTGAACCAATGAACGGCCATGCTGTTTAGCTCACTCATCCGGAGGCTGGTACAGAGGGAAAAGTCGAGCTTGTCCTGAGCTCTGCTCTGTCAGTCCCTGTCCCTCTACCCACTGTCCAACAATTCATCCTGATCCATGTCTTAAACAACGTGGCAAGAGAGAGCAGGAAACCCTCCTTTGTTTGTCTGTCATTCATTCATTTGGGGCAAACTGCAGATCTCCTAGCTGCAAAGCACGGAGCTTCACTGTGAGGGTCGCACGGAGCTTCACTGTGAGGGTCATGAAGGACAAGAACATCTGGTTCCTGCTCTGAAAGGGTCGCCTCTGCTCATGCCCTTCCAGCATGCTCCCAGCACCCCCCCCCCCCCCCCCCAGCTTACAATCTAATAGGCAAGCTGTAGAATGGTCTTTCTCCTTTGGAAATCTCTACTGAATTATAAAAACTGGAGGAATTAGAATTTAGCACCTTTTCCAGATTTGCTTTCTTTTGTTCCCCTAAGCACCCCTCACATGGCAACCAAACCATACTGTTTAGCGTCCCCTGAACCTGGCCTGCCCTTGCCAGCCTGAGCAACTCATCGAAAGTCTGCCATCTACACCCAGCACCCTGCTCTGTCCCCTATCAGTGGGAAACACATCCTCCTTTTTCAAAGGCATATTTCAAATATGTCTTCCTTTCATCTGGGTAAAATTTTCTTTTGCCTGTGGACTCAGAGAAAATGACAGAGGAAACAATAAACTTTGGAGTCTAAAGGATCTCCTTCGGCTCTTGGGCTCTACTGCTCACTAACTATGTCCCATTGGAAAAGCTACGGGGGCTCTCTGACCTCAGTTTCCTCATCTTCAAAAGGGAGATGATGATATTGCGAGAGAGTGATGGCTTTTTGATGGGGGTCATTCACATAAATGATCTAGCACTCAGTATCCGGCGCTTAGCGGGTACTAGCCAAATACTGGTCAGTATCCCTTCTTGGAAACCTCCACTATTAAATTTCTGTTTAAATAGCTGTTTGCAGGATTATATGCCGTGTTAGATTCCAAGTCACTTAAGAATAGGCACTATGGCTTATTCATGTGGGCTTCCTTGCAGCCTCGTACCATGCTTTGTACCTATCAGATGTCCAGGCACATTGGATGCACCAATGCGCTACTGTAAAAGTATAAATGATCATAGGTGTGTGAAAAGCCAGGCTCAGTGGGTGAAAAGCAGGACTGGGTACAAAACCCAGTTTCTTGAAAGCCTTTGCTGAGCTCAGCAAGGTTCTTAAGGGTAGGGTAGTGGCAGGAAGAAAGTGGCGGTCTCTGTGTGCAGCCTCATATTATTTAGGGCCCCAGGGTGACCTCTCCCTGGGATCATGAACAAGATGAATCAGGAGAAGAAAGAACAGAGATGGGGCCAGCTGTTCTCAGATCCTGAGACATTCCAAACACGAGGGACTCAGTTTTTCCTGATTAATCTTTCGTGATTTATTCTTTGGACATCATTTAAAAGGAGCATTTTAAAGTAAATTAATTGAACTCCCATGACCTTTTACCCTACTTGTATCATCAAAAGAAACTACTAGATCTTAAAATTAAAAAAAAATACTTGATTTATTTTCTGTGACTTACAAACTACTGAGGAATGTCAGTTTTTTTAAATTATAAATAAAAACTCCAGCCTTTCCAGCAGCAAGTTGAAATATCCCAAGTTTGAAACATCCCAATTTTAGCAAATGAGTGTCGAGTGAGGGGTGTCATATACATGGATGAATGATTAATGTATAATCTATGACACACAAAAATGAGAAAGTATTAGCCGTCTTTAAAACAGTCATTTCCCCTTTCACCATACTGACTTGATAATACTCTTGAGTTCACCTCTCTCCAACAATACTTGAGTAAATTCTCATTAGTACAAGCCAGTGTTTTTCAAGGTGCAGGTAGCAGTCCGTTAGGGAGTTACAAAATCAATTTAGTGGGTTTTTTTTTTTTGATTAGTGAAATAGAGTAATACAGAGAATAAAATAGAGGACAAAGTATCTGAATGTGTCGTGCGGTGAGGATGATGAATTTTATTTTATAAACCTTCCGTTTGCATTTTATATATGCATTATGAAATGTATTTATGCATGTAGTGAGTTGGGGTGTACAATGTAGTTTTCACTGTGGACATATCTTAAAAATGTTGGAAGCTGCTGAGTCTGTCTGGCTTCATGGTGCTTTGTTTACAGATTGGTGATAGTGTTAAAGCTCTGGCCAATGAGATGTCAAAGAAGGTCTGGTGGGAAAGGTAGGTTTTGGGGAAAGATTCTTCACTCAAATTACGGTACCCTGTGGAGCTATTGTCCTTTCTTTCATTGGATATTGTTGTATCTATATGTGCTTTCTAGAACTGGGGTACCATATTGCAACCACAAAGGGAGCTCATATGAGATCATGATGGATGTAACAAAGTGGAAGGAAGATGGAGGGAATCTGGGTCTTAGATTTACTATTAAGCTGGGATATTAAATGCTTCTGGAAATATTCTACCTCTGGGCTTGTTACATGAGATAATAAATCCCCTAACTGTTTAAAGACTTGAGTTCGTATTTTGTGACTCATAGCTGAATGAACCCTAAAGGATAAAGAAAGCTTATGTTAGGAAGTGCAAGTAAATCAAACACTGATGTTTAGGTGTGGTGGAAGGAAAGCTTGGCAAGGTCGTGGGGGTCAGCTCATGAAGGATGTTGAATTTTAGGACCAAACATTGATACGGATACGGTATAGGCTTGTAGCTATGAGTATAGACTCAGGAATAGACTGTTTGGACCCAAATCTGTGTCTTACTTATTAGCTGGGTTGCCTTGGGAAAGTAATTGTTTTGAGCAGTGGGTTGGAATATTAATTGGGTGCCATTGTCCCAGGGTGGATTGAAGGCTGGGAGAAATTGGAGGTGGTGGAACTGGGGAGAAGGCCATGGTGACAAGCCAGCAGTGAGCAATGAGTTTTGTGCTCTGGAGGTGGAAAGAAAACCCATAGGAAGGAGGCACTAAAGCAGGTGGACTTGATAGGCTAGGTAGGAGAGACGGGGCTGGGGGAGGGACTCCAGTCTGGTGCAGATTTCAGTGCTGTAATCCTCAGGGAAGGGATGTGTGTGTGTGGTGGGGCGGAAGTCAGGAGTGGCCAGGGTAACTTCTCATGATCCCCTTTACAGCATGGCACTGTATGTACTTTTAATTTCCTCATCGCAAGCCTCATTTTATGGATGGTGTGCCGAAGTTCTGAGAAGTTAAGATCTTCTCCTGAATGATATAGTAAATGGCAGAGCTCAGGTTTAATCCCAGGCCATTTTTACTTCCAATCTCTTGAGAGTTACCCAGGATCAGGACAAGAAATAGGGAGATCGTTAGGAGTGAACAAGTTTTAGTGAGAAGACAGAGTTTAAACTATAGATCCATAACACAGATAAGTAAAGGAGGAGAGTGAATAGGGCTTGAAGATAGATCTTTCTAACATGTTTTTTTTTTAATTGAAAAAAATATTGGGTGAGACAACAAAGACAACTATTAGTGGAGACAGAGAAGCGTGAGGAATAGATGCAAGGAGAGTGAAGATGGCACAGACGTAGTGAGCTCCAAGGGAGAGTGTGCAGCACGAGATGGGGCCTCTGGTGTCACTGCTCGGGAGATGAAGGGACTTAGGGGTTGAAAAAAGGGTACCAGATTTCCTGGTGACTTTGAAGCAAGAAATCCCAATAAGCTGGGCAAACATATGTGCTAGATTATAGGATATGGGAGTGATGGAGAGAGATTGTGGACCCTTAATGAAAAGTCAGAATGGAAAGTAAAGATTTGACATGAAAGGGAGGACCTTTTCTTGTTTAGAGAAAAAAAAGGAAACAATCTGAAAGTACTTTAGAAAAGGGGGATAATTGACGGAACAGTAATCTAGAGAAAGTTGGAGGGAGGGAGGGAAGGAGGAAGAGACACAGAGGAAGAGGAGGAAGAAGAAAGAGGAAGAAGAGAAGAGAGGGAAGATTTTTGTCCCCAGAAAATAGGGAGAAATTTATCTGTGTATCAACTGCTTTGTAATTTAAAAGAGTTGAGTATGAATAAACAAACTCTGGAGTAGTATCTAGGGGTAAGGAGAAATTACAGGCTGTGACTTTATCCTGTAACACCTAATGCCTGTGAGAGAAAGTGAGGAGAAAATAGACACTTCGATGGGGACATGGAATTTGTAACCAGTGACTTAAGAAAATGCCACAAGGGTATACATAGTGAATGCAACACTGAGGCGATGTTGGCATCTACCCTCTGCAGCAAGTTCTGATTTTGTCAGTGGAAAGAGCTCAGAATTCTAGTCATGACTCTGCTGTAATTAGTTGGAAAATCTTATTTTTAAAAAATATGTAAATATTTAAACATTCATTCATGCATTCTGTTAAGGCACTTAGTTTCTCTTATTTATATAATAGAACACATTACCCACAGCTCCTTACTGTTTTGCTATGGAAATTCACCAAGAAGACACAGATGATGAAGATGAAGATGATGATGATGGCGACAAATAACAGCAAGAGTAATAGTAAGAGCATCTGAAAATTATTTGGCTCTTCCTATGGTGGGCCACATAGTGTTCTAGCTTTCTATGTACATTAACTTATTTAACCCTCCCATCAGTTCTGTGAGATTCTTAAAATTGCCCCCCTCCGCCTCTGGTTGACAGAAGAAACTCAGATACAGTGAATTTTGTTGCTTAAAGTTAACAACTAAAAAGTGACAGAGCCAGGATTCAGCCTCAGTGGCCTGGCTCCAGATAAAGAACTTCAGACATATAAAGCCTTATATTTTGCCAAGAATCATTACAAAAGAAATAAATTATTATGTTCTTAAAACACAGGCTGAACAATTTTCAACAAAGGACATTTTTTAAAATCAATTAATTTATTTTGATTACTTAAGGTATCTGTTTTTCTAAGCCCATTAGCTCTTGATAACATTGCATTTCCATGATTTTGTTTTTCCCAGCTTTCTGTGGTTTCCTAAGGACGACGAGCCTCTGAGGGTGTTTTGTGGTTTCTATACCTCTGAGCAGCTGCAGCATTCCTGGGGGAAGGATGCATCTCGTCTGATGGATCTCTCCTCAGCAGTGGGTATGGCAGCGGCCGCCTCAAGTTCCCCTGCCCGCGCTGAGCCACTTGGTGTTATCTGGCAAAGGGGTCAGAATTCAAAGGAATATAGCTATTTAAAAGCTAGAGAAAATTCTTGACCGTATCATAAAAATGTGGAGTCAAATTTTATTTTATTTTTTAAAGATTTTATTTATTTATTTGCCAGAGAGAGAGAGGGAGAGAGAGCACAAGCAGGGGGAGTGGCAGAGGGAGAGGGAGAAGCAGGCTTCCTGCCGAACAGGGAGCCCGATGCGGGGCTCAGTCCCAGGACCCTGGGATCATGACCTGAGCCGAAGGCAGGACGCTTAACCATCTGAGCCACCCAGGCGCCCTATCTGTTTAATTCTTTAAAACATTTTCCAGGCGTTCCTGGAATCAAATTTTAAATGGATTTCCTCAGAGTGTCACTTTAATGACTTCTGCCTCAAGTAGTCATTGAGCACGATTCCCAGCAAACTGTTTGTGTGGGTGATATTTTACACCAAGAGCTGTATCGCACCACCATGGACTCCAGACTGTTAAGCAAGCCTCATAAGGCCTCTGCAAAGAGCCCACTGTACCTGGTAGGACATCATTTCTTTCAATACTGCAATGGCTGTAGGAGCTTATTTGTAATATCTTCAAACTCAATTAGCTGCAGTTTGGAATTGCTGTAGCTACCCGAGAATTTGATAAAAGAGAGGTTAAAGAAGCTAAGCCGGGGTGACATTCTCTGTTAGCATCATGAAGAAAGCCCCAGAAACACAGTCTCATTTGTGTTTTGCACGTGACTCCCTCAGGGACCGGGCTGGGCGCTCTGCGGCAGAGACATTAGGCAGAGTTGGAACTGGGCAGGGGAGAGTCAACAAATGAGGGGCTCTGGATTTGTGGGTTTTGAAACGCCTGTGAGGTGCTGTCAGAAAATTTGCTTTTCAGTTTCCATACATCCTATCATTCACGAATGGCCGCTTCCCGGATGGATGCTCTACAGGGGGAGCAAGAGCCTGTTGAGATGCAGAAAAAGCATGTTTTCTCTTTCGAATCTGACTCCTCTGTTTTTAAGGGAAGCTTCAGTAACAAAAAAGAGGTTATTGATTTAGAGTAGCAGGAACTGGAGGGTAAACAGTAAAAAGGGTGTAGAATCTGGGCAGCAAGGCCAGGGAGGGTGATATCGGCCCACACAGCCGTCTGGGAGATGGGTTAAGGCACCTCGGGCTGCGTCTTCAGTGATAGGATAATTCAGGCCCAGTTGGAAGCAAGTCGACTCCAACCTCAGAGGATCTCCGTGGTCTGGTAACAGGGCCTGACTCTTCAGGTGGCCATACTGCCTCCTGCCTAGGGTTTAGCTTGCTTCTGTAACACATTGGTTTAAAATCTATTTCCACACTTTTTGTCTAGGGTTTACTCCCATTTTTGTCAAAAACAAACAAACAAAAAGAAATATTACATTGGATTTGAAAATGAAAAAATAAGTCTAATGTGAGACAGGCTGTAAACATACAAAGGACTTGATCTTAGCTCTGGCAGATCTCACTCAAAATTGGTGGGAATGCTGTCTGCTTTCTCTTTTTGATATTTCAGGGGTTCTGCTGACTTTTCTTAGATGTTAGATTTCCTTAGATGTTAGCTAATTTTAGATATGGAGTATACTTAGGAATACCATGTATTTTCAGGCTCTGAAATTCAGGCTAAGCTTAGTGTGTAATGTATTCTGTATACTGTATTTACACTCTATTTCTGCCCCTACCCCCAGACTCCTGCAATGGCTGTGGGCCCAAAGAGTTGAAATTGTGACTAAAAGCTCTAACTTTCACCTTGTTTTCATACAGAATATGCCAGATCCTACTTATAGGCTGGATAGACTTTAAGTTGTTCCAACCCTAAAATGAATCTTCTAAAAATTTCTAGTCTTATTTTTTGTTAGCAAAAAACCTGAAGTAAACACATATTTGTACAACAGCCTCTCCTTTTTCCCCCCTATAATTAAGTACTTTTGCTTTTCAGCATGATTACTATTATATTTTAAGTTCCCTTTGAAGGCAGAGACTTATCTTGGTTATCAATGTCTCCTTGATTAAAAAAAATATTAATCAGATTGTGGCACTTCTCTGCTTAAAACAATTTGTTGGTTTCTCATTACACTGGGTAAAACAACTAATTCTCTCCATGGGTCTAAGGACCTCCATGATATAGACTTTGCCTCTTTGGAGGCTACAGTCCTGGTCCCTCGGTCTCCGTTCAGACACACTTCTTTCCAGTTCTGCAAGCTCTTTCCCGCCTCAGGCTCTTCACACATGCTGGTCCCTCAATCTGGAATGCTTTTCTGCAGGGATGACTTCCTCTTACTCGAATGCCGCATCTTCAGCTATGTCTTCTCCAACTGTCTTATTTAACTAGATCATTTCCTGACTTCCACAAGCCCCATCCTCATTTCTGTATTCAGCAGCAATTTTGTTTCTTTAGAATGCTTATCACAGTTCGTTTAGTTTCTTGTCTGTTGCCTGTCTTCTCTTAGTCATGAGCTCTATGAGGTCAGAAACCACATGCCTATGATATTCCTGGAGCTGAACAGAGTCCATGCACACAGTAGGGATTCAACAACTAGTCGTTGAATGAATACGTGTGCCTGGGGGGGGGTACATGGTGATAAATGTGCCACATATTTATCATCTTCAGTGTAGCAGGATAGAAAGACAACATTAAAAAGGTGACTTGAGTCCAGAGTATAGAAGCCTTCGATACTAGGTCACCATCAGTAAAGCATTTTTGAGCGGGGGACTAATGTCACCTGGCCTGTATTTTAGAAAGATTGATGTGGCAAAAATATTGCGTGCTTGGCTGTAGTAGAAAAATAGCCTTGGGGAGACCATCAGTAGGGAGAAGATTGACACCAAGGGAGGAGCTTTAGATCCGGGACAGAGTTGCCTGAAAATTGATAAACTAAAGCAGGTAGACAAGAGAAAACTCCTCCTTCTGATGGTTGCTTCATTCAAAATACATGTTTTGGGAAGGTTGTTAGGGAAAATGGAATGAAAAGCTACTTCCTGCCCCAACTCTCCATCCTGAGGGTTACTTTCAAAGACACAGCTTGATGTAATTCGGCATCATTCAGCATATACTGGGTCTTCCGGTCATGTCTGGGGTAAGAAAGTTAAGCAGTTGTTTTTTGTTGTTGTTGTCATCGTCTTTGAGATCTTCTGTATTTTCCCAAACAGAGCCATATTAGTTGAGATACATTTGATTTTGGAATGCTTTTTTTCATGGACTTTTGTGGGAAAAGAGGGCCAAGCTGCATTCCTTTGGGAATACCGGTCTCAGTAGATGGAATATAGGATTTTGAGTCTGGGTCTCCTAGGCTTGGGCCCTCGCTCTATTCTGTGTTAGCTGACTAAAACTGGAAAAGTCATTTAACCACTCACAGCCCCATTTTCTGATCTACAAAATGGGAATGGATCATACTTAACTCACAGTAAGGACTCTAAAACTCTAAGCTGCTCCAGTGACTGGGATACCTAAACGTTGTGTATCTCCATCTAGTTACCGCATCAACATTTTAACTTCTTTTCATCCAGAAATTAGTGAAAGGGAATTTACGGATATGAAGGATCAGGAGGAAGAAAAAGAGAAAGGGAACAGTGTGTCCAGATAATGGAAGAGCGGCGGCACAGGGTTCATGGGCTGCACATCTCCCTTTACAAATACAATTGTCAGGAAATTATCGGCACTGGACACTAAATTATCAAATGTTGTCATTTGCAAAACTTTTTTTTTTTCCTTTAGTGCGTTTGTGAGGGCCTGGTGGGTAGGGAAGGAGGCAGAGGATTTTCCTGTCATGCCGTCACTGCTATTGACACCAATACTATCACTGCAAGGCAGTGGTTTCTGACCTCTGTTGGGTCAGGGACTCTTTGGAGTCTCTGATGAGAAGGACAGACGCTAGAAAAATTCCCATGTACATCTTTGTCTCCAATTGTGCTTATAAATCACCTGCAACCTGTCTAGAGAGGTGGCCATTCCTGGACCCCAGGTTAAAAGACCTGGCCTTAAGATAGCAATTGAATTTTCTGTGTATATTTTTAGTCTGTTTTCTGTTCTGTTTTGCTTTGTTTGGTTTTAATTTAATTTTCAGTGGGATTGTTCCCTTGGTTCATAAGCCGTCATGAATGCCTGGCGTCACATTAGGAACACACTCAACCTTTAACTTTTTTAGTCCTTTCAGTAATCCTACTGGGTAATGGGGTTTATTCTTATTTACGTAACATTGGCTAGATGACCAAGGCAAATGTTTTGGTTTGCTCATGGGTGAACCTGGGGAGCCTGAGGATGTATTCTATCAGAAGACCATTAACTAACTTACGCCTTCACCACAGAGCAAAATGTATCCCCTAGGCAAGGCTGCCCTTTTCTATCAGGGGTACACCATACCACCAACCCTGGAAAGGTCCACGCAGCATAAAGGAAGAAATATTACTCCTAGAGTACTCTCACATCTGGGGTATCTTGCGACATGTCAGACCACCATTAAACCCAAGGAGTTTGTGCGTGTGTATGTGTGTGTGTGGTGTATTTAAAGAACTACAGAGTTCTGCTATTCAAATATTCAAGTTGGAAGAAGGACAAAATGCTTTATTGAGTTTTTTTGAGATCAGAACAAATTTCTTAAAGATTTGCTATTCTGGGTCATTAGATTTCTATTCTTGACCTAGAAAAGAGATGTAAATATCTATATTTATTCTGGTGCCTCTTACAATAATAGATGTTCAACTCTGATAACACCTGTAATCAATTCTCAGGAAGCAAGCTGTTTCTAGAACATCAAAAAGTGCACAGGTATTCTTTAAGCCAAGTGTATAAATGGTTGAAATGTTAAAATTGAGGGATTCTGCATTTTTGATTAATGCTGATATTTGAAGCAAATTTACTGAAGTGTATATAAATGAAAAAGCAGATTTATTTGGATAAAATCAAAGTATTTATCAATAAAGTCCTCTGAGATACTCAGAGGAAAGGCATTGTAGAGGTATAATGTATGATTATTATGATTATCCTCACCATTAACAGCTAGCCTAGTACTTAACGATTTTCTTCCAGTTGTTTTATTGGTATTATTGACGTTGACTTTCTGGTCTTGGTTGCAATTAGGGCATTACAAACTGCTGATTTGTGTTAACTCTGGGAATAAAAAGAAAACAAACCAACCAAGCGCTACCAAACCAGAAACTCTTCAGAGGAGCAAATTTTTCATGCCTCGAGGATACGTTCATATTTATTTCCAAATGTACCATTTCATATAAATTAACATCCCAGAAAGGAGAGTCGGTTATATCAGAGAAAAACAGAAATTATGCAGGATCTCATAATGTGAGATAACTCTAGGTAGGTATGGGTAATGACCATAGTTCAGGCTGCATTAAATTTGAATTTCAGTAAATCATGTCAATAGAAATGACATTATCTTGTTCAAAGTCAGAAAACCCAGTGACTCTGAAATTCGTTTTCTGGAATGGGTCCATATGGTTAGTTAATGTGATTTGATACTATCTGGGTGGTGTTCTGGAAAACAAACTTGCTTTTTCTGCAAAGAAAAACCAGATTCCAAATACTCGCCTAGGTTCTTTTCCTGCACATTGATATTTTGTTCTACTTGCAATCCTTTATGGACATAGACATTTTCAACGATGGCATGTTTAGATAAAGTGATAGTATCCTGAAAGGATGATTATACCGCCAAGTGAAAAACCCAACTTGGAAAAAAAGGAAATGGTCAGCAATATAAAGTCAGGGAACATGACTTTTAGAGGAAAATTTTTAGTCACACACACACACAGGGAGAGAGAAAGAAAAGAAAAGAAAAGAAGAAAGGAAGGAAGGAAGGAAGGAAGGAAGGAAGGAAGGAAGGAAGGAAGGAAGGAAGGAAGGAAGAAAGAAAGAAAGAAAGAAAGAAAGAGAGAAAGAAAGAAAGAAAGAAAGAAAGAAAGAAGAAAGAAAGAAAGAAGAAAGAAACCTTATTAGTTACAAACTGATAGAAAAAACCGTTAAGAGAAGTACAAAATAATTATAGAAATGTTCCAAGTGTTACAATGAATTCCCTTGTTATCAAGTCTTGGATGGATGATTTTACTACTTAGAAACTGAATTACAAGTCTTGGCAAGTGAAACCCAAAAGGGGAAAAAACAAAACAAAACTCTTGGCAAATGGAGAGTATTGATAAACTAAAATTTCAAATTAAATAATATTTTAAGGGGGGGAAAAAGTCTTTACTTTAAAAAATATTTTATAAAAATAAACCAAAAACCAAAAAAAATTTTTTTCTACCATTTATAACTTAGAAAATAAAGCCAGTTTAATTAAAAGTTTCTTTGATAATTGAAATGTCCTAAAATTTCTAAGGATCATTATTCTAAAAATAAATTTAATGTTCAAGACAATAGATCTATAACAGCATTTTTTTTCGTATTGAAATATGCTGACATTTTCTTCAGTGTGTGCAAGTTCTATGAGAACTTTTTCTTATATTGTGTTTTTCATTTCACTGAATTAAACAACGTAAATGTATTGTGGGCCAGATCACCTGAAGGCTGTTGTATAGACTCGGGGTCTCTATTTGTGTTCCTATTGTATTGATGCTGAATTAGTATTTAATTCTTAATGTTCTTTGTCCAGTTTAACGTCAAAACACATTTGTCTCAACATAGCCGTTGAGATGAATTCCTTTTGCCAGTTTTAATGACAGAAATGTTCTTAAGTTATATAAAGAATTGAGATTTTGATTGGGTACCATAAAAGTGCAATTGAGTACTCATTGTTACAGAGTAGTGAGGAAAATAATAGGAGTGGTCTTATTACATAAATAAATTATATGTTTTTGCTATGTGGAGGCAAAATGATATCATGGAGTACCATGCAAAAGATGATTTTACCATAATTGGTTAAAGAGTAGTAATGGGAGTTTTGGGCCTTCCCTTGGCACATAGGACAGAAGTTCAACTGTAAAGAGCCTGGGCAGAAGCAGTTAGCCCCATACTCGCAATATTCAGGTTGTGAGCAAATGTCAGGTGTGGATCTTTCTTGCTTGTGTATGACAAGCTTGTAAAAGTTCAATAGAAATAAATGCAGAAGCAAATATAAGTGAAAGATTTTTAAAAATTCACAGATAATTCTTTTTCTGACTTAAATAAGTTATTCACTGTTGAATTTTATTGATCATGGATTGATGGTAAAGTTAAGTTCACCATCAAAATTTTCCCTTTTGAAGGTGACAGTATAATACTGAAGCTGGAGGAAGACTGATAGGAATTCAACTTAATTTAGACTCACTCTTGAACAATCTGCCAAAGCTGTTTGAAATAAACAAGCATCCTTAATAACAGCATCCTCTTTTCCTTCCTTCATTCCTTTGTTCCTTGGTTCGGTCGTTCTTCCCTCCCTCCCTCCTTCCCTCTCTCCCCATCTCTTTTCTCTTTCTTTGTCATCTTTCCCATCCCTTTGTCCTGAAGCTGAGAAGAGCAAGGTAACACTCAATTGTAAATTCTGGACAATCAAGATGTGATTCATCAAACTGAGAGAATTTCTAACACAAATGTAAAAGACATTTTATTTGTCCTTGGGTGTTTAAGTATTAAGAATGGTTTGAGTTTCAGGACACTTTGGGCCACTTTTTTTTTTTTTTTTTTTGCTTTCTGTTTTACTCAGAGTTTGCTCATGTAAAGACTCAGAAAGTCGATATGAAATTAGAATTCATTACTCTTCAAAGACCCAGGTGTTCTTGGAAACAACTTCTACTGGAAAAATTAACTCTCTAAAGACATAAATTCAGTTCAGTTAAATAATATTTGGGAGCTTACTATGTGCAAGACACAACACTATGCCCTGGGGTAAAAAGGTAAATTGGATGTCATTTCAGTGCTAAAGGACTTAGAATCTGGTGTGGGACACTAGCAGGGAAAAGGGAAGGTGAAAATATTTTCCAAAACGTATTGTGTATTTTGTGCTAATCTACTATTGCCTTTTACTACTTTTTATAAAAGCTTTCTAGCATTTTTTTTAACTAGAGTTTTGAGCTTATGAAAGAGATATTTCTATGTTCTCTAATTTCACAATGCAAGAGGAGAGCATCATTATTACGTATATTTTTTGCAAGATGAAAATATCCTCAGGCTGGGACTAATGGAAAGCAAAATAAGTAAAAAGTGAAACACTGATGAAAGAGGGACTGAACGTCACCCAGACACATTAGCCGGTGTTGAATGACAAATGATAACAGTATTGGGTCGGTTTCAGGGATAGTGGCAGGGGGTAGAAATGAGGAGCCCGGATAGCCATGGGTGGTGTGAGCCACTAAGGAGATTTTCCTGAAACTTTTCTTTATCTTTGCATTAAAAATAAATACATAAACCCAAATAGTGCAGATTTAAAAAGAGAGAGAGAGAGAAAGAGAGAGAGAAAACTATAAGCATTAAAATAACATGGTCTTTAATTTGCTTTGATTAAAAAAATGCTCAATATTAATGGAAGGAGGACTATTTAAGTCATGCTTAAGAAAACAGGACACATGAATTAGTACAACAGCTATTCAGAGCCAAAAAACAAAACAAACAAACAAACAATAAAAAAAGTACCTCCCTGCAATGTCTGCTTAGGCAGTAAGATGTGTATAAGGGCAAGAATATTTGTGAGGTGGGCGGTAGAATGACAGTGGTGAGCCAAGAATGTCCTCTTTAGGTCTGAGTTCATAAAGTGTCTTGATGGATGCTAGTCTAGTATCATGGGGAAGATATCTCTGGTCAAATAAGTTTGAAGGACGTTGAGGATAAATAACTAAACAGACTTGTTTACTGTAGGACTTAGACTTTAATATGCCAGTGTACCCTGTAACTGGCCAGGAGAGGGCTATAGTACCAACATTCCCAAATGCATTCAACACTAGAATACTTTTAGAAGAGCTCACAGAGGAAAGGTCCTTGGGATATAGTTTTAGAAATTTCTATGTTAGTACTGAGCATGTGGAAATCACAATTATTTCTCTTCGTTTTTAGAGAAAAGACATAAAGCCAAATTAATTATCTCCTGGGTCCAACACGGAGTTAGATTATATGTTGTCTTGATATGTGTTGTCTCGTTTATCCTGATCTCTGTGATATGTTATCACTCTTCCCCGGCCACGTACCCCACCCCCATTCCCAACTGGTAGATTAGGAAACAGGATCTGAGAGGATAAATATAGGGTCCTGGTAAACTGGTAAGACTTAGGCAGGGATTAAAATTTACATGGCTTTTAAAGCTTGATTTTGGAAAACTTGAATTACAACTGAAATAAGTTAAATAAGACACAGATTGGATCACGTGACGGATTCATTGCTGAATTCAAGGGGCATCTACCTGTGAAGCTCTGGTAGCACAGGTGATGAAGATGTGGTGTCTTCTTAGGAACTTAAAATTTGGAGGGAAAGGCAGACCCATGAACATGTGATTTTAATGCAATATGGTAAGTGATTAAAAGAGGTACATACATCTCTTTGGTTTGTTCATGATATTATCTCTCCTCGAAGTATGGTAAACCTGAGCCTTCATCCGCACCCCTTCACACATATCAGATGTTTTAAGATTGAATTCCAATGCACGTTCCCTGGGAAACATTTTTTAGACACCTTGCCTCCTTCCTAGTTGGAATTAATTGTTCTCTATACTACGTTCCCATAGCACTTTCCTTTTCCTCCATCAAAACCCTTATTTTCGAAGTGTGAGTTGAGGTGTATCTGTCTGTTCATCTTCTTCCTAGATTGGGAGTTGGTTGAGGGATGATACTGTCTTAGACATTCTTATAACCACCACTGCCCAAACAGGGCTTTGCCTGAATAATGCAGGCTGTCAACAAATGTTTTGTTCATTGATTGGTTGTTTTTGAAATAAAATGAAGTTTATTTATCTTTAATTTTACCATTGCTTAAAAATCATTAATAACCTAACTAGAGCATTAAGAAATTTTTTTAAAAGATTTTATTTATTTATTTGCCAGAGAGAGAGAGAGAGAGAGAGAGAGTGAGAGCACAAGCAGGGGCAGCGGCAGGCAGAGGGAGAAGCAGGCCTCCTGCTGAGCAGGGAGCCTGATGTGGGACTCGATCCCAGGACCCTGGGATCATGACCTGAGCCGAAGGCAGACACTTAACGAACTGAGCCACCCAGGCATCCCGAGCATTAAGAAAATTTTTAAGATTTTATTTTATAAGTAATCTCTACACACAAAGTGGGGCTTGAACTTACAACCCTGTGATCAAGAATAACATGCCCTACTGATTGAGCCAGCAAGGCAGCCCCCAAGAAAATTTTTAGAGGCAACAAAGGTAGAATGTTCTTCCTATTTAATTTATTTTATTTTGTAATTTTATTTTGTATTTTTTACCTCCCTCCGTTTTCTCATTAAGTCATAGAATCTGAGGACAAGTCAGAGGAAGTAGGGCATGGCCTATCTAGCTCATTAGAAAACCCACAAGAGCCTTCTCATGAACTAATAGTCCAGTTCGATTACCAGGCAATTTTAGCAATTACAGAGAGAAAATGAAGGCTAAAAGGAAGTCCTTTACAGAGACTTTAGCACCAGTCTTTTTTGAAATCTTGAGTTGTAGACAAGTCCCAGGGTGTCTGAGTCAAGCCTGGGAAAAATAAGATTATTTTAATCAGTAATAATTAAATCAGCAAGAACAAGGGCATTTGTTTCTGTCAAATCTTGTCCAGACTGTGGACTTTAAAAGAGATTTAAATATATGAAAGGATCTTTCTTATCTGTTTATCATTTGAAATTAGTTGGTTATTTAAAGAGGAAAAAACAGTTGAAGTAGGGAATCATAGCAACAATACACGTGACTCTTAAACATTTAAGATGATGGCAAGCCTAGTTATTTGGGGTTCATAAATTATCAAACTTACATAATGCAATACAAGTTTAAAAATGTAAATATATTGCCTCATGTTTTTAGCCTTTGAAAAAGGGGTATAAATGTCTCAGGGTAAGTACAGGCATAAATACATAACCAATTTTCTTTCAAAGAAAACATTTCAGGACTAGAAAGTTTTGTCAAACCTGTAACCGTTTTGGATTTACTTAAGCCAGATTTTAAATCTAGATAATCTCTGAGAGAATTATTTAAAGCAGGAGCAAGCGCATTTTTTTCTGCGAAGAGTCAGATAGTAGATGCAGGCTCTGTCGGCACCACGGTCTTTAAAGCAACTATTTAATTCTGCCATTGCAGGGCAAAAATAGCCACAGATCATATGGAAATGAATGTGCCTGGCTGTATGCAATAAAACTTTATTTATTACAAAAGTAGGCAGTGGGCCTGATGCAAAGCATTGATACTGCTATACATCAAGATGACCTGTGGGAAGTGACTGAATGTAGGAGTAGACATCTTTGTATGCCCAGAAGAGCAGTCTCCTCCTTCTGAGAAACACTCACCCTGCACTCATACTGTGGTGTAGGAGTTTGGGCTTGCACTCTCTCATTTGACTGAGAGTCTTCTTCTCTTGAGTCAACTCTTTATTTCATTGAGTCAATAAATTTGTCTTTGGCCTAAGGTGGTGTGAGTTGTACTTCTGTTTCTTGCTCCTATGGAGGTCCTGCCCGTAAAATGAGTAGGCACCAACTTGCAGGACTGGAGATGAGGCTGGAAAGGGGGCTGGAATAGCAGTTGCTTCTCGGTTTAGCTGGTCACACCCAAGATCAAGAACCCAGACATCTTCCTGGGGGAGGCTTCCTGAGGTAGCACAGCTGGTTAAAGCAGAGATCCTCCCAAATAGAGGTGATTATTGATGAGGAATCATCTTTCCCTTGTAGAATCCCCCAAAGAGCTCTCCAGGTAATGCCATTCTTGGCGAGCTATTTGGCATGATTGCCCCACGTATGGACCACAGGCTGTAAACTTGATCGCTTCTCCATGCTGTGCTGGAATTTACACGGGCTTACCTATTCTCCAAATGTCATAAATCTCCTAATCCCTTTGGAAAGCTCTTGTAAAGAAGAATATTTTGTTTCTCATGATAATCTTTGATTCCCCTTGCACAATCCTGAGCAGCGTAGTCTTTGGAAAAATTTCAGCAAAAATGAGCAGGAGCCACCTCAGATGCGCCTGTTTTCGTCACTTAAATCATTGTCTGCTCCTACTTGCTGTGAGTCCTTCTCATCCTCTCTCCTGTGGTGGGTATATTTCTGTTTCAAGTGAAGCTTTGAGAAATCGGAGTCCCTCCATGATTGCAGGGGAATACTGCGACTGCATTATGACTGGGTGGACCCCCAAATAGGTTACCCTTGGCCAACATTCACCCATTCCTAAATGCACACAGCTCAGCACACGGTGTGTTTATCGAAACAACTCTGGTTTGTCAAACTGCAGTGAGGCTGATGTTGATTATTTCACTGGGCACTCTGACTGAAAACAAAAACTATGGGCTGATGGCACCAGCGACAAGTGACTAATACGCATCCAACAAGATGGTGACTAAAGGCAAGTCCAAATACAAGCTGGAAAGAGCTCTAATTATTTGTAGGTCTTCCTGTATGATTATTTAAACTTGTTCCAGTTAATGAGATCTGTCAATGCTGATTGGGTTAGTGGTTAAAAAAAAAAAAAAAAGAGATGACAGACCTGTTTTACTGAATCTATGAATTGTGCCATGTAATAACAGACAGTGATTTATTAACTGATTTCCAAGTGGGAGTATTAAGATAGGTTTCTTATCTGATCCTTCAATGATCCTTTGAGGCAGGTAGTGACCCCATCTTGCAATGAGGAAAACCGAGGCTTAGAAAGGTCAGATAACTAGTTCTTGGCCACACTGGCAAACGATGAAGCCAGGAGCAAAATCTGTGGAAGCACCAGAAGTAATCCTTATCACCTGACAAGAACAGATGGATCCTCAACTTACTGACCTTTTTCCGGTGGGGACCAGGGTTATTTGTCCTCATGAATTTTGCATCTTTGCTGAAAGCATTTGCAAATGCACAATACAGAGTTTATCTGAGAACCCTAATCAATGATTTATTCTCTAGAGCAGCAAATTTTAATCAGTGGCAATTTCCTACACCGCCCCCCAACCCCCACCCCGAGAGAGACCTTTTTGGTTGTCACCACTAGGTGGGAACTGCTACTGGCATATTGTACATACAGAGCAGGATTGCAGGGTGCTGCTGAATATCCTACAATGTACAGGACAGTCTTCTCTCAGTAAAGAATTCGTCTCCCCAAATGTCAGTAGTGCCAAGTTTGAGAAACCCTATTCTAGATGCTCTGGAAACTAATAGTAAACCCTTAGAAAGACTGAGAACTTGGACAAGCAGTGCTATACATCTCATCTCTTCAGAGAATTTTGTCCTATCTCCACGCACTATCACTTATTAGCCCCTTTAGTATGTATCTCCAGCAGGACTAGTCTGGGATATCACTGAATATTATAAATAAGCTGAACTGATATCAAAGCGGTGCTCCAGTGCTTCAGAGAAGTGCACTTCAGCACCCATGTTCCTTGTTTCTTCTTCCATGTTCGTTGGCAGCCATGTTCTTTTTTTCACTCTTACACTGAACAAATTTTCCAAAACCTGGCAACTTCTAAAACTCTGCCTCTTCTTTAGAAACACAGCATTTGCTTGTATAAGTGCTCCATGTAACCAGAGTTCCAAAAGCAGGGCTTTTCACATTTGTTTCTCATCATTTTTGACAATTAGCCTCCCTTATTTCGACAAACATCTCACTCTTAAAGAGTAGTTCTTAAGTACCATTTATCTTTTCCTGGGTGGAGTAAAGATTTCCCATGAACAAGCATTTCACATTTTTCTTTGCAAAATGTTTTTCCAAGTGTTTAACTCTGTGGGCAAACCTACAGGATAGACCAAAAAAAAAAAAAAAAAAAAAAAAAGGATATTTTGAGAGTTGAAAGTCTATCTCTAAGGTCTTAAATGCTAATTCTTTAGTTTCCACATTAAGGAAAGACCCCGGCTTCTGAAAACAGTCTTGGCTTAACCCTGAGGATACAGCTTCCCTTCAACACAGGCTAATAACATTCTTGTTGGTAATTATCTAGGAAATAAAATATTTTAACATATTTCTAGAAATACGTGAGTTCGATAGCCTTTCACTATAGGAACAATTTCAGAAATCAAAGACAAAATAAGAAAATGATTAAATGATTAAAATGATTAACTTATAAATTTTATTAGAAACAAACAATGGCTGGTGTATTGTTCCTTTTAGCGACCAATAAATTTAATCAAATAACATCATTTCTAAGTCCTCTAAAAGTATGGAAATAGCTGATTATTTTAAATGAGTTTCATGTAATGTATGGTTATTAATATAACATAATAAAATAAAATTTAAAAAAAACAAATGAGTTTTAAAAGCCATGTCTGTGAATGCCCTTAGATTATGAAACTACCACTTTAGGGGCACTCCTACATTGGTGTTTGGGAGACTGCTTCCAAGGCAGAAGGGAATTGGCTTACCAAGAGACAAAGTACTTGCGATCCACATGTAGACAATGAAACCATAGTCTACCCACTTCTTCCTAACGTCATCAAAATCAGACCAAGCCATGACATTGAGTCTTTCTCCTTCCCAGGTCTTCACTGTCCCCATTTTAGGGGTGACTTTTGTATCTATGTTCCTTTTCAAGAGAAAGGAATTCCAACATTCAAAATATCATGTTAACTTGATCTCATTATGAATGGGCACACAGAATAATACTTGCCTAGGGCCTTGCTCCCAGAGTTGGCTCTGACAATAACAAACGAAGGAAATGCCTTTAAGCTTATAAATTTAGGAGACTGCTTTAGACTGAGTGGTAATCTTTGGCCCCATTGCCCTGACAGCTGAGAAACAAGGTTCTTATGTTTACGCTGTGTTCCTCACTAAATCAAGGTTGTAGATGGTGTGTGTGTGTGTGTGTGTGTGTGTGTGTGTATGTGTGTGTCTATAAAATATATAATAATTATGTGACTTACAGGCAAACTCAGGCAAGAGGTCTAATATGTACCATGGCTGTATATATCATTTATTTGTTCTCTAAGGAACTTCTCATTAAAAACTAACTGTTAATTTTCTCAGTCTACCTTGTAAAGCTGCTGCTACTCCTTCTCCTCCTGTTCTTTCTCTTCCTCTTATTCGTTCTTCTTCTTCCTCTCCTCTTCTCTTCCCCCTTCCTCTCCCTCCTCCTCCTCCTCCTTGTACTACTCTTCTTCTTCTTCTCCTTGGTAATCAAAATGAGGAGATTTAAGGACAGATCTAGTCCTTACCTCCATCAGAGTGTGAATTTTATGAAGACGTATTTTATAGTCTGGATTTCTTGGTTTGTGATTTTATTGGCTTGCACAGCAGGCTGCTCCTCTCTGGAGAAATTAAGTCTTCAGACTTCTGGTTGGCAAAGTCTTTGAGTCCCTCTGCTGTGCTCCCCTTGGGGGATGGAAATGTCTCAGGTTGGTCTACAATTACTTCTCTCACTGAGTAATGTACTACTGTTCAGGGGAAACGGCCAATTGGCAACCAGACATGAGTGGTCTGGATAATTAGCAGGCTTCTGTTCAGTCCTTGGTCCTATTGATTGCAAAGCAAGCATGTCACTTGGATGAGATAGGAATTCAGGCATGTGAAGTAACTGGCCTGGATCCAGTGACAACACCCAAGGTAGCTGGGGGCAGTGCTTTTGTTCCCTACCTCAATCTCCATAACATACCCTCCAAACATACCAAATGCATAAAAATCTAAATCAAAACAGTGAGCTTGCTATGCATGCAAATTCAAGACAAACATGTAGTCCTCCTCTTCCAAAATGAATTTTTGCTTGTAAGCTCTTTTTATATAGTAATGCTGAATCTACTCATGATAATAGCTGGGAAGGGAATATTTTCCAGATTAAAAAAGAAAAAAGAATTACGGTTGTTAAGCTTGTTCATTGATCTTTCCTTAGTCATATTCAGCCTCCTTGGATTATATAGCTCCTGAATCAAAATGAAAACATGAAAAAATCCACAGAAGTCTTTTAGTTTTGGGGGGTTATAAGAAGCTGAGCAAACGCTCTGATGAGAGGCGTCTTGGATAACCAGAAGAGACATTTAGGATTAAACTAGATTATTAACAGATGGTTGGTAAGCTTGGAGAAAAAGAAGCTGTGATTGTTCAGAAATTCCCTGGGTTCACTGAAAACAAATCATACCAAAGAAACACCATTTCCTATTTAAATGAGTTTGTTGAGTGGTAGATAAAAAAAATGCTACAGGTACAGTGTTTTATTTCAGTAGGACATTTGATAGAGTTTCCATGGAGGTGGTTGTTGTATAATAAAACAATCACTGGATTTAGAATTAGAAAACTGACCCGATTCTCCCAGTTACCAGTTCTATAAGCTCTCACAAGCCACATAGATTTTCTGAAGCTAGGTTTTTTTCATGTCTAAAATAAGCATATTTATTTATGTATTTTCAGTCTCATTCCAAAATTACTGGTTTCTTGAGAACAAGATTAAGAACTGTGGCTTGGATGAAACTCTAGTTAGATGGATTCACAGTAAGATAAAAAAATGAGGCTCATGTCAATTATACCTCAATTATTAAAAGGTAATAATAATTAGGCACAATGACCGTTGGTCATAGATCAATGTCAAGTTTATGTAAGGGTCCTAATGGGTATCCCACACAACTCTAAATTCTATCCTGCTCCACATATTATCAATACTTGTTGGAGAAATGTAGAAGTGGTAATTCTTAAAGCCATACATAAGTATGGGAGGATAGCTTCCAATTATAGAATCCAATCATCAAAATATTTTACATCTATAAAACTGAACTAAAACACAATACCAGGTTTATTGTACATAAACATATTATTATACACAGGCATATTCTTCAAATTATAAAGTATCAGTAACAGTATTACAAGATGGGAGGTGACTATAATAACAGTTCAAGAAAAAAAGCACTGAGGAATGTAATTGAATATAAGCCAAATGGGTGAAAAATTCAGATGATTTTTGGAGTTCTTTTCCTCCTCCGCTTGTGCAAATATTTCACTTATTCAATTAAAAAAGCACTCATTGAATTTTCTCAGTCCCTGCCCTTGCAGGACTCACACTTAGCTGGGACGAATTATACTACAATGCAATCCACATTGTAATAAAGATATGTAAAAGGGGCTGTTGGAGCTTAGAAAAGGAGTGAGGCTTTTTGCAGGTGTGTATATTTATGTTTAGGTGTGAGTGTACCTATAACAGGTCAGTAGAAGCCATAGAAGCAGGTTATGCTGAGTTGGGCCCTGAGGAATTAATTGGAGTTACCCAGTTGGACAACATGGGGAAAGACATCTCAGATAAAGGAGACAACGGCATGGCAATGAAGGCATGTTTTAGGAGTATTAAAAGTTTGACATGGCCAAAGCATAGACTGGTGAGTTGTGTTTAAGGCAGGTTACAAAAAGCTTTTAATATAACAAAATGTTTGAACTTCATCTTGTAGGTGATGGGAAAACATTACAGATTTTAAATTGGTGGCATCGCTGGATTTATGGTTGAGAAAAACAATTCAAAGGGCTCAGTGCTACACTGACTGAAGCAGGGAAACATGTTAAGAAGTAGTCGAGTTGGAAGTCTTTGGTTGAAAGAGATAGAAATCTAACTTGATCTAGTTTGAACATAATAGAGAATTGACTCGATCCTATACCCAAGTTAGATGTAAACCGCCCTTAACAATGACTCCAGGAGGATCAGTGCCCTGAGTGCCATTTGGATTTTTCTCTTTCTATCTTTTGTCTTTGCTTCTCTTTATGTCAGCTTTCTTCTCTCATGCAGTTTCCTTATTAGGCTTAATTTGTGACTACAGGCAGCTTTCTTGCCAGAGAGTTTCAAAAATCTTGTGTAAGGGCTCTGTTGGCTGGGTTTGGATGATGTGCTCATTGATGGAAACATCACTGAGGCCACGGGATGGGTTGTTGACAGGCTTGGGGCTCACCTGCCTATCCAATACCTAGGTCCAACTTTTTAATTGGTAACAGAACCCTCAGTTTGTTAGGGCTGTAGTGGGTCCAGCATCATGCAATTGATCATGATTAGTTTAAGCTAAGCATTATAATCTTATTGTTTTTTTCAACTTTTTTTTTGGCCCCTGGAGGTATCCTCAAAACCTACTTCATTCCAATGAGATTCCTGTCTTGTAGGAGTTTCTAAAAATTTATTGGCTCTCCCCCCTCCCCATTGGCTCTCTTGACTGAAGGGATTGGACTTGATAGGGACCCACTTTCCTCCTGCTTTTCTTCTTAACCTTAGAACAGATGTAATGCTTTGAGCCATAGTTGCCAACTAGTGATCATAAATTGCTCTTTATGTGGAAATGCCAAGGGAATCGCAAAAACTATGGGTCTTAATTTTTGAGCCACTAGAACTAATGTGAGCAACTACCTACCTCCAGCATTCTTGCTATGTGAGAAAAACAAACTTGGTTTGCTTAAGCTACTATTAAACAGATTTGGTTACTTGCAGCCAAATGCTTTTCTAAGTGTTATGCAGTACTTCTAGTTAAATATTGTGGCCAGAGAGGTAAGGTCAAGCAAGAAATTGGCATCTACTATTCAGAACACCTGTACAGTAGGATGGGGCCCATTTCCCCCAAAAGAGAGAGCAGGTGTATGATAGAAACAACCACTGTGGGAATCACTGTAAATGGGACAGACCCCCAATATGAATTTGCTGCAGGGATTCTTGGAAGAATGACTACCTTAATCCCACCATAGAATCTGGACAAGGACAGAGGAAATGGGGCTGGAGAGAAAAGGGAGTTTATGAGGGACATGCACAAGGGGAAATCAAAGGGACTTAATGCAGTTTAGGTGTGTAGTGGCTTCGTGCTAAAGAACACATGTAAGTAGAGGACAGTGATGACAGAAAACTAGAAGCAGGTGACATTTTAGTCCTCTGTGATGGAAGCATAATATCAGATTTAAGGAACGCTAAAGAATCTGCTCTCTCTGTCATTGTCATCTGTCGTCAAGCTTGCTAGATATCAAGTTAATTATCTCGTCTCCAAATCTTACTTTTAACAAGATATAAGTAATTTACAAAGAAGAATACATTATTACAAGATAAAATAAGTGCAAGATCAATAAAAATTGAAGCAAAGGGAAAGTCAGCATAGAACAATAAGATGAAATGTATACAGAACGTGCCTGACATAAAGTCCTGTACACATGTTGGGGCACTTGGGTGGCTCAGTTGGTTAAGCAACTGCCTTTGGCTCAGGTCATGATCCTGGAGTCCCGGGATTGAGTCCCGCATTGGGCTCCCTGCTCAGCGGGGAGTCTGCGTCTCCCTCTCCCGCTCCCCCCTCCTGTGCTCTCTCTCTCTCTCTCTCTCTCTCACTCCCTCTCTAATATAAATAAATAAAATCTTAAAAAAAAAAAAGTCCTGTATGCATGCTTGGGTAGACCAGTAGGGATAGTTGAATAAGGTATGGTGAAGAGGGACTCCTAAATAATGATTTATATTTTCCATCAGCAAGCTAGGGCAAGAATCACTTATGACAGATGTAATATTCATGTTATTAAAAGCAAACTAGGTATCTATAAGAAGTACCACTATTCCTTATATACAACCAGAGAATGGTTTCTCCCAGGCACTCCCAGAAAGGCTTTCATGGAAATATAGTTATGTAAATCTGGGGACAGATTTTATAGAAGTGTTTATCATAGTATCCCCCAGTATGGGATGATGGCACAATATCAAGTACAGTTCAATATAAATTGACCTTGGGGTTTGGAGCCAGGTAGACTAACAGGTCTGTGCTAGTCTACGATGGTCAGGTGTGTCTGGGAAGCTATGTTCAGTTCTGGGACATGCTTTACAGAAGAAAATTACCTTTTGCACACCACCCAGTACATATTATATTCTTTGTAGATGCTTGCTGAATGAATACATGTTTGAATGAATGCGTGAACATTTGAGGGAAAAGGATATAGAACTATGTTCTCTCAGGTGCAGTAAATAGGGCTCATCAACCCATACTCTTTCCCTGCCTTTCAGATTATTATTAGGGCAAGCACACTATGGTCCTCCATGTGATGATTTCCCCTTGTGTACTGTAGTAGAGGATGCTTGTTTGGTGCTGGTGTTAGAGGAGAAGGTACACATCCAATTTCCTTGTCACCTTGATTACTGATCCTCCCAATGAAAGATTTTATGAAAAGAAAGAAAAACTTGCATTTTCCAAGTCTTTCAACTTATTCTCCATTTTAGAGACAGCACACATGTGTGGTTGAGAGTCCAGGCTCTGGAGCCGTGGGATCTGGGTTCAAATTTTTACTTCACCACTTATGTATTGTGTGACACTGTACCAACTACTTAACTGTTTGTGCCTCATTTTTCTCATCTGTAAAGGAGAAATAATAATAATACCCACATCAAAGGGTTGTTGTGAGGATTAAATAAGTTAATTCATGTAGAGCAGTTAAAAGTGACTGTCATGTAGTCCTCAGGAGATATTAGCTAATATTATTATTGTTCACGGATGCTTTCTCTTTTATTAATTTTTGCCTTGTTTAATATAAAAATATTTATAATTAAAAATAAAATCAAAATATTATTGGATATCTAGTATGTTCAAGACATTATCAGACTGTATAGGGAATATTAACATTGCCCTCTAAGACCTTATAATCTACTTGTTGAGCAAAGTACAAAACTCACAGGAAAATAGGAACACATACAAATAGAAGTAGGAACATGTACCACAAGGCAAGCAATATCACATGGTGGTAACTTACTATTTGGCAAGCCATATACATATATAGACAATGTCCATACTAGAAATATATTATAGAAATAATTAAATGGGTTTTTAAAATGCATGTTTACTGAATGAATTTGTGAAAAAAGTTGTTAACATTTAAGATTGTTTATTTTGACATTCCTTTATAGTATATGCTGGGAGAGCAGGCAACTTAAAAAAAAACAAATATGAAAAGCAGAACAAGCAGAGATTAAGGGTAGACCTGAAGTCTCCAAAGGTATGAAAAATTACAGATTATGTAGGCCATTAATAAATGAGTAAAACATAAAGCAGCCTTCCAGCATTTGTGAAGAATTACTCTTGGAAGCAGATAGGATGAAAATGTGGTATGAGTTTATGAGGAGTTTATGTATGTATCTGATCCTGGGCCAGGAACAGATTCCAAGCATATCCACAGAGTTGGTCGCACATGTGAATGTCCTGGAAAACTCATCCATAATTCTATTTCCCCAAGTTGCTCAGCCCCTGACTGAAATGTTCTTGGAAACATAAACATGCAGAACACCGAAGAAATGAGAACGAGTTATAGGATTGTTTTTCTACAGAGGAATGTTTTAAAATCTTTGTAGCAAACAGGGTTAGGATTTCCTAAGATTTGTTCACCATATTCTGATTAAAATCCTAATAGTATTAAGAATCATTTACCTTTTCACTAAAACAATTTAATAGCTTCCATCTTATGCAAAATTACAGTTTGTTTTACTTACAAAGGAAACAGAAAGAAAATGGAAAGTGCCGGGCATTAAGAGAGTTAAACTGGAAAGCCTAGCCACAAAATTCCAAGTATTTTAATGGATGTTCTTGGTTTTCCCTGGGTTTGAAGGAAAATTTTGCTACTTTTGCAAGAGGAATCACGTTAGTTTTTACAGATTAGTCTATTTAGAATCAGAGGTTCACAAAACCTTTAGGTGAGAGGAAGCTTTTGAAATCCCACTTGCACGGAAATCTTTTCTACAGCCTGGCTGACAGTTGTTTATCCTATTTCCAGCTGAGTCCTTCCAGTGATTTAATAAGTACCTGATTAGTGCACAAGTCAGCCCATTCTACTGTTGAATACATTGGATGGCAAAAAATGTTCTTCCTTATATAATTCAAATGCCATTCACCTTTTCAGCCTTGGAAAATTTGTAAGATGTGTTTCCATTAAGGCCCCAGTTATGCTGACTTTGAGTCCCTATGGGTCCTTGTAAGAAATTGAGGTTTTGGGGGTTTTTTTTGTTCTGTTTTTTTTTTTTTAGTATGCTTCTCAGATTTTTTTTCATTCCCTCAGGATGTTGTTTCACACGTGGCCTCGGTTCCAGCCCAGTTCTTCACTCTGGTCCTCTTATCAACCTGCCATGCTACTGGCTTAAACCCAGATGGTCCTTATAAAGTGGCCGCTCTGCTGGACATAGCTGGTTGTTACTGATGGTGACTACTTTGGAGCTATGATTCTTCCTTCGGTCATCTGCCCCAGGTGGAGAACAACATATTTGTGTAATTCTCTATAGCACTGGCTGTAACTTTCATCAAGATTTATCAAAGATTTGGGATTCTTTGCTCTATGTTTGTCCTTGAAGTCTGCAAACCATGGAGCTTTCACAAAGCACACCCATATAGACCCTGGTTTTCTTCCTGTGGTGGCCACAATTCTCCGCCCAAGTGTCCTGGGGCCCAAAATTCCCTAGGCCAAAGGAGAGAAAGATATTAACCCTCACGCCAGTCTCAGGTCTACATATTTCTATCCCCAAACCTACTTTTTTTCTGGGTAATTTTCTTGTGAGATTCAAGAACAATTATGTCACTATGCTACGACCCAATATCAATTATTTACTGAAGTGTGGGTTTTCCAGTTTTAGGAAATGCTAAGTAAAAGACCTTCTATCAGGAAAAGTTCTTGCAGGAACTAACAGAACAGAACAGGCTAAGTGGTTAGCTTAAACAGAAAAGAAATTTGTTGGAAGGAGTGTAGGTGGCTCCCCGAATCAGGCTTAGAAAACAGACAGTGACCTGTAGCGATTAAGCTAAAGGAACAGCTGAGGTCCAGCTGCAGCTGGGATCTGGCTAAGAAGATGCCCTTGGAACAGCCACCTCTGGACACTTGTGTCAGCCATCACTGCCAGACTCTCTGTTCCTTTTACCTTTAGATCTGAAACTAGTGCTGTATAGTAGACATTTCCACGACAATGAAACTGTATCTTTACTACTCAACAGCTAGCCCCTAGCCACATGTGGCTATTAAGCATTTGAAATGTGTCTGAAAAACTAAATTTTTAATCTTATTTAAGTTAAATTAAAATGAATTTAAATAGCCACATGTGACTATTAGTTACCATATTGGACGGCACAGCTCTACTCTATCAGAGCCTATTACCTTGGGATTGTCAGGGGGAATTTTCCCAGGAGTCCCTTTTCCAGGTGCAAAAAGTGCTATGCATACTTCTTTCCCTGGCTCCTAAATCTCTATATTTAGCCTATGTGAGAAATGACATGATATAGGTCAGTGGGTGAGTATAGAGAGTACCCTCCCAAAAAGCATTGTTCATCAACCACCAGCCTAGGACGGCTTCAGTGGGTCGTCCCATCATTTGTCAAGGCCAGCAGCACCTAGTGATGGAGGTAATGATGGAGTCCATGGGGTCTCAGTTAAATGTTAGGGCCATAAAGCCAGACTTCCTAGATTAGACTTCTAGCTCCACCATTTACCAGCTCAGTGACCTTACGTAAGTTATTTAACTAAGGTATTTGTGCTTCGGTATCCTTGATCTGATGAGATCACCTAACTCTAACAGTAGATAGATAAATTTGTATAAAGCACAGGAGAGCACCTGGTACATAGTAAGCTCTCAATGAATATTGGCTATTATTGTCATCAACGCCACAGGCACACAAATGATTTGCAATAAAAGATCCAGTGGATACTAATCAGTTTTCCTATGAAAGCATGAATGAGTATGTTTACCAAAGTACTATGAGTCATAATATAAACTCAAAAAGGTAAAGATGCCAAAAGACATTGTGAACTCTGGTGGCCTGACTCCTAGGGGGCAATGCTTACCTTCTTAAATAGTTGAGAATCTGCATTATAAAATATCGCTTTCTAAAAACAAGCAGCAAAATACTCAATGATGAAACCTCTACTCGGTATGTTGAAAGATTAAAAAAACTTTAAAGTCTGCAGATTTAGAGTTGAGAGTGTGGAAACATACACAATGAAGGAAACAGTGCCAATGGGACTAATCTGTGCTGACTCTGAAAAACACATTAGTGGCTTCAGGAATTATTCCTCTCATTATATTGAGGGTTTTTATTTTTATAAAAACAGAAACCAAAAATGCAGAAAAGAACTCCAGCACTCAGATTAATACATGGAGCATTGCAGTGGTGAAAGAAACTATGCTTGTCTTGTGTTTAGACATTTATTTCAGTCTTGAACTCTGCTTATACCTCACTGTGGGCCTTCAGCAGCTAGCATTTGGCAGCATGGAGTCTTGTCTCAGACAAGATTTTTCTTTTTCCTTTCCAAAAAGGAAGAAAGAAAAAAATACTTAATAATCTTAATCTCTCAAAAAATTTCCTTTCTTTCTAAAAAGATTTAAAAAAATAGGAATCTTTGCTTTCTTTCTAAAATGATTTCAAAAAAATAGAAATCTTTGCTATACTTTTTTGTGTGTCTCTAGAAGACATTGTATTATCTAGACAGCACAATTTTCCATCTGGCTTTACAAACAAATATTTTATTTTAGTTTTCTACCATGTATGCTATAGGCAGCAAATGAAAGACATATGACTTATTCCACAGAAAATATCAACCTGGAGATTCTACTTCTTCATATGAGATCAATAAAAGTGCCCCCCCATGCATGTGTATATAAATTTTGCAAGTCTTTTACACATGTGTTTCTCAAATGCCACTAGCTCATAGAAAATAACAAATCCCCTACTTTTCTAGAGACCAAATCAATAAGACATGGAATCTTCATCAGTCAAGAGCCAAGTACTTTGAAGTATTCATACATACCAGCTGGAAGAAACATACCACTGCTATACTTAAACCTAAACACGTGGACCGCATGATATTACTGCTAAATTGGATATATTAAGGTTCACAATTTCTTGAAGGCAACTGTATTATTTAGGCAATTTCTAGGATGATAAAAAGTAAAAAAAAAAGGAAGATATCTAAACTGATGCTTTCTTTCTTTCTTTCTTTCTTTTTTTTTTAGTAATTGATTTTCTAAAATAACAGGACTTACTATGTATATTTTAAAAATAGGATGTATGTTTTGGGCGCCTGGGTGGCTCAGTTGGTTAAGCGACTGCCTTTGGCTCAGGTCATGATCCTGGAGTCCCGGGATCGAGTCCCACATCGGGCTCCTTGCTCAGCAGGGAGTCTGCTTCTCCCTCTGACCCTCTTCCCTCTCGTGCTCTCTATCTCTCATTCTCTCTCTCTCAAATAAATAAATGAAATCTTTAAAAAAAAATAAAAAAAATAAAAATAAGATGTATGTTTTGAGTTGATTTTCAGATAAAGGAGATGAGTTTTCCCCAATACATGTGTGTAATGCTTCTATGAATAATAGCACACATTGGCAAGACAGCTGGCCAAGGCAAGAAGAACATTTATTCATGTAAAGGTAACATGATCAGATCCCAGTGAAACTACAGAAAGTTCACAGCAACACCATGTTACACCCAAACCATATGAATAAATCTGAATATGGAATAATTATACTCACTTGTGCTTTTCATGATCCTCTTTTGAGATGAAAAAAATCCAGAAAAATCTACCTTTATACACAGAATTTTCCACTTTGAAATAGTAACTACAGGGACACCTGGGTGGCTCAGTCAGTTAAGCGGCTGCCTTCAGCTCAGGTCTTGATCCCGGGTTCCTGGGATCGAGTCCCGCATTGGGCTCCTTGCTCAGCAGGAAGGCTGCTTCTCCCTCTCCCTCTGCCTGCCGCTCCCCCTGCTTGTGCTCTCTCTCCCCTACTCTCTCAGTCAAATAAATAAATAAAATCTTAAAAAAAGAAGAAAAAGGAAATAGTAACTACTAGAGCCAACAAAGAGTGCTCTAATGGGGTCAATTCATCCTTGTCTAAGAGGGCAAATAGTCAAGGAGGGTAGTGCAGAAGAAACCGAGGAGATTTCACTTCTCTATCTTCCTCCACTGAGCAGCATTGAGGTACCTTCCCATCCTGCTTTGTGTTGGAGAAATAGGGTTGCTTATCTCATCAGGGTACCTTTAAAAGATATTGGGCAATGCAGTGAGACCACAGCAACTGAAGGTTCTTCTTCCCTAGATTTCTCTTGAACATAAACCCTGAACATAACACTTCCAAAAAAAAAAAAAAGTAATCCCCTGTGAAACTGCTTCTTCATTTTACCTACAAATCTCTTCTTCCCTCCCCTGTCCCATTTCTCACAAACACTACATTGTTAGGACAGTCCCTTGTTACTAAAGAAGGGATTGGGCTACAATTCAAATGAATTAATATTCTTTGATAAGCGAGAAAGAAAATCTCAGAGATTAATAAAGACCTTGGGGGCCATTTTCTTGTTTTAGAAATAAATTAATAAGGACACATTATCAAGGAGAATTATATAAGCATACATTATATTAAAACACAAGGGACCTGGTAGAAATGCAACCAAAAAAGGATCTTTTAAGTGAACAGCAAGCTTGGGGGCTGGAGGACCAAGTCTAAATAGCTTTCCAAAGCACACAATCAGAGTCTCTTCATAAGATATATTCATACAATGTTCTAACAATTATTTGGATAGTACAAGTTTTAGCTGGTTAGGTGGCTATTTCCTTTATAAAACCACAAGTACAGTGTTTTGCTTGAATGTCTAATTGACTAATTTCTCTCCTTTCATAACTCATGTTCTCATACACACATGCAAACAAACAAAAATACAGGCCACACAACTTGGTATGGTATTGATGTCACACTTGAGTGTGAATAACTAATTTTGGCAATCATTTTGTAATCTGATCACAGTGATGTCTTAATCCAGAGGTTTTGTTCTGTTTTGTTTTGTTGGTTTTTGTTTTTTTTTTTAAAACACGGACATTTAATATCAGGTTTAACCATTACCTATTCTTGAGTAGGAAAAAAAATGCAAGTAGTCCTTCAAAACACAGTTCTAAAGGTCTGACCTACCCTAGAAATATCCTCGTACTCTAAAGAAAAGTACGGTCAAAATATTAAATCCATTCTTTAGAAGGTCACTGGGGATTTATGTTCTATCTTTTCCTCCCATGAAAATCTCTGGTGCCTGATGCCTCATGCTGAGGACCAGCAGACAAAAGCATGGTGGTGGATCAAAGTTGCAGTTCAAGCCCTGAAAGAGAATTTTTATTAAAATGGACAACAGATGTGAACAAAGAAAAGAAATAGATCAAAGATGTGAACTCCATTCGTGAGCTTATTTGCAAACACAAAGCATGTAGGTTTTTGTTATTTTTAACTTTCATCAATGCAACCTTTTGAGTGGAGGAGGAAATAAGACAAAAAAAAATTAAATAAAATAAAGAAGGGAGTGGGCAGTTATGGAATAGAAAGAGGTGTATCTGTGGAATGGAATGGGATTTAAAAGAAAGCAATTCCACACACATTTCTGAGCACCTTATTTATGTAGCCACTGGTAGGGAGGCTGAGGCTACAGACCATACAACATATCATGACCAAGCCCAGAGTCAAGAGAGAATTTAGAAAAATCCAAATTACAAAATTAATATAAGAGAAATGGGAGAATTCCAGAGGATACAAAGTCAAATTACTCATTATATGTGTTGATAAAAACCACTGATATTCTTTTCAAAATATGTGAATTGCTTTTATAAAGAATGATCTGAGCAATGCTTAGCTGTTGCATACGAACTGAAACAATCTGGGAACAACACAAGCAATTGTTGCCTCTTATGATTTATTCTACCTTGTGCTGGAGAGTCTGAAGCAGTTTTGCCAAATAAGTAGTGGAGGCCACAGACAGTGAATTTGGAGCATGTGATTTTCAGTACTTTGCTGGATTGCTGCTTATGGTTAGTCATTCCCTACAACTTTGAACTTCACCACATCTCTCATTTCTTACTGACCAATTAACATTCACACCACAGCTCACAGTGCCTTTTATTTGCTATTTGGCATTCCTAACCCCAAGTAAATACTCACAAATTAGCGCTACTTAGTCCAGCTTTTACAATTCTTCGGGTGCAATTTTAAGGTTTCTTTTGAAAAGACAGAGTGGTTACTGAACACTTATTTATAAA
The DNA here is from genome assembly GCF_009762305.2 of Zalophus californianus. Taxonomy (NCBI): domain Eukaryota; kingdom Metazoa; phylum Chordata; class Mammalia; order Carnivora; family Otariidae; genus Zalophus; species Zalophus californianus. Next base: position 48,475,879 of record NC_045601.1, read on the forward strand.
GCTTTAATTTTGCCAGTGAAGTGTTAAGGTCAGTGACAACTGTCAACGAAGTCTCAAAATGGCCCTAGGGTGACAAAGAATGAATAGGGTAACAGCACTTACATTTTTCCAATGGTTATTAAGCTGAATAAGTTATTAATAAGTTATTAAGCAGATATCACACCCCTGCATATATCAAGAAACTTCAGGTGAGAAACTTTACCTGAGGTAGTGGAAGAAAACGGGGAAAGTATTGGCTTTGTCCTTACTTTAAAAACTGGCTTTTTATTTTAAGAAATGTCAACTACATCAACAGTAAAAATACTAACTACTTATTTCAGGACCTTGAGACTGTTTTAAGGTCTATGGGACAATGGTAAAAATGTCTTCTTTTGATAAGGACATTTGCATAAACAAAAGGAAGACTGTAATTCAAACTTCCCTGGACAACAATCTCAAATGGTGGGGACACCCAAATTCAGTCCAGAAGCTATTCCAGATTCTGAATCAGAAAACAAATTATTTTAAATATTTAAGTAACGTATAGTTATAGTTAGCTTATTGTATGAGTCAATAAAATTGTATTTTTGATGTGTCAATTTCTTTTTTTATAGTTGGCATTTACATCAATTTTATTCAGTGAAGAGAATTGCCTTAGAAGGTTAAATGATTGATTGTAGGGGCACCTGGGTGGCTCAGTCAGTTAAGCGTTGGACTCTTGATTTTGGCTTAGGTCATGTTCTCACAGTGGTGGGATCTGGCCCCATGCTGAGCCCTGCGTTGGGCTCCATGCTTAGTGTGGAGTCTGCTTGTCCCTCTCCCTCTGCTCCTCCCCCTGCTCTCTCTCCCTCTCTCTCCCCCCTCAAATAATAAATAAATAAAATCTTTAAAAAAATGACTGTAGAGTTTGCTTCTAAAGTATTACTTGCCCAATGTATAGTCACAAAATGAAAGATAAATTTATATTTGGTTTCTCTTATTCTGAGTAGCTAGAGCCATTAAAAATCAGAGATACTTAAACAAATGAAAGAAATTAAAACAAAAAAACACATCTCCTGATTTAAATTTATTTCTATAAAAAAAGTTGGTTCCATTTTGAAATAATCTGTTTTTTGATACAGCTTCTGGGAACATACTGTGTTAAAAGGTATGCTTGCACCTTGAAGTAATGTAACTTCATGGATAAACACATTAATTAACTGGAAAGGGTAACATCCAGTTTCCTACCCCTAATGAAATGGAAAAAGGACATAAAGTAAAAGTAAATCAATAGCACTTCAGAGTGATCAAATTATTTTCACAGTAAGTGGATGGATTCGTGGACAAAGTGAATTTTAAAAGGAGAGTCAGAAAAAAAAAATAAAAGGAGAGTCAGAACATAAGAAGCAGGCAGCTATTAAGGTCCATAGGCTTATGAAAGGAAGTTAGAATGGGAATTCAGCCTAACAACATAGCGATTTTGATTATTGATGAAAAAGAGCATATTTAAATGAAAAATATAGAAAGGAAGGCACTATTTCTTTTTCTAGTGACTTTCAACTTACATCTCCCCACTATATTTTTAACGTTTGTTTGTTTGTTTCATTATTTGAGTACAGATGACACACAATGTTCCATTAGTTTTAGGCGTGCAACATGGTGATTTAACAACTCTGTACCTTCTGCTGTGCTCACAGGTGTAGCGGCCATCTGTCACCATACAACGCTATTACAATATCGTTGACTATATTCCCTATACTTCCATCTCCGTGACTTATGCATTCCATAACCGGAAGCCCTTCGCCCATTTTGCCCATCCCCGCCCCGTCCCCAACCCCTCCTCCAGCATCCTTCAATTTGTTCTCTGTATTTGTTTTTAAATATTATCTGCCTATATGTAATAAAATTATCCAAAGTCAGTGTAACCTGTTCTTTTCATCCTCTTGGCCTCATGAATATAGCAATAGATCAGAGAGGGACTTAGTTTGAAGGAGAGAAGCAAGGGTCTGGAATAACACCTGAGCGGATGATCAGTTCTTGAGAAATTAAGGACTCACGGTCATAGTTACAAAGGAGACTTTAGGGTGACGGGAATAACGGAAACATTTAAAGACCATAAGAAAAAAACTGAGGCACAATGGCTGAGTGTTGCATAGTAGACTGGATATCAATGAAATGGGGTGGTTTTGCGCCTGCCTCCCATGTGTTCATAAATGAAACAGAGCACACATAAGGAAACAAATTGCTTTATCTCTCGGGAGACATCATGGGTCCAATTCCTGGGTTTATAAAGTGAACTTCCTGCCCTTGCACTTCCCTCTTTTGCCATGACCTGTCTTGTACTTGACCCTTCAGAAGCACCAGTGTTCATTGTGTCCTCACTCCTCCTACTCCTTCCTCCAGCACACACTTAAGACATGCTATTCCTTAAGAAATTCTCTCTCCATGGAAAAATTTCCAAAATTTTATCGCTACTCATTCATCTTTTAATAGATGTAGTTCAGGCATTATATTCTCTAGGAAAATTTTCCTAATCCTCTATTTGAACTTAGTTGCATCTCTGGATACTCTAAGTAAAACCCCATGCAATTACATATATAAGAATACCATCCATTTCTTTGTCTCCTTAAGTAGACTTTTAGCATCTCCAGTATATGTTCATGCTTTAACCACCTTCACTTCATAGCAGGGCACTGTGCTCAATAGATCCCTAGTGAAATAAATCCAACAAAACTGAAAGTCAGACTAGATCAGTGCTAGTCAAATGTGGTCCACCAAGTGGTACCAGCTTGCAAATGGTGTGTCTGACGCTCTGCAATGAGATATATACAGAAATTGAGAGTAAGCATTTTGGAACTTTTACTGCAACTTAATATTGTTGTGATAGTCAAGCTTCTGACTTGTCTCAATGAACAAAGTAGAAGCCAGTTAGAAGCCAGCTAGACCACTGTGAAACTTATATGGTGTCATGTGGCATGAGGTACATGATAATCATGCACAGTAAGAATACATTATAACATGTGATATTTTCAGGTTGGTGAACTGTAACCCAAAAATATATGGATAAGAAAAAACGCAAGCATTTGTTTATTCTTATAACTTGTAATTTTCCAGTCATTCTTCTTCTTCTTCTTTTTTTTTTTTACAAAAGGAGAGGGAAAGAGAGAATCTCAACCAGGCTCCACGCCCAGCACAGAGCCTGACGTGGGGCTCCATCTCATAACCCTGAGATCATGACCTGAGCCAAAATAGAGTCGGATGCTTAACAGACTGAGCCACCCAGGTGCCCCCCATCACTATCTTTTAATCAAATTAAATTTACAACCTAACATTATTAGCTAAACAACAGACATAACATGTATTATTTATTTGCATGTCTAATTAATATAGGCAAAATAAGTTTCACTGGATCATTTTTGGTTAATAACTATCGATACAGAAGTAAACAAAATGCTAATAATGGTGACAATGATTCCAAAAAAATAAAGAACAAAGGAGTTTGTCCTGCTTGTACTTGGAATTATGATCCTTCATACACCAAGTTCTACTTTGTAGCCATAATTGATGGTGGGGTATTAAAAGCATAGTTGGTTATTAACTAAGAGGCAATGGCTAATGACGTAAAGATACCATTAAAAGTTAAGAGTAATTTACATACAAATCGTAGACCGCAGGTTTAAAAAAGAAGAGTCTAACAGTAAGACTATTAAATTCAAAAGCTAACAGAAGAAAATGTTTCATATTTCACATATAAATATTAGTAATTATCAGTTTTTTTGTAAAGTAGCCCTTGGGTTGTTAAGAATAAGAAACCATCCAAATGCTGAAGCACTAGTGAGAGGCTGGATCAAAGATGCTTTGCCAGAAATACTGGAAAGTCTGCAGAGGAGAAGATTATGCAACTCTTTCCAACGACATTACAGTTGGATGTTTTCAAGAAGTGGTTAGTTCTACAGAAGACCTATGCAAAAGAATAAGCAAAACTAGCAGGATATTTTTTATGGCACTTGACAAATGCACATATATCATTAACATAGCAGTTCTTTTCATATATGTGCAATATGAATATGATGATATATGGGAAGAATTACTTTTTTGACCTAGCTGACAATGAATGCTAACTCTGAGCTGTATAAAAGGAAGAAAACTATGAAGGATTACACTATCAACAAATTTAGTTTGAGGTTTAATTTTTGTGCAGGAGCATGGTCTGATGGTGTGTGACATGTTCTGATGCCACCTGTGACAGAAGAATGTTCTGGAGTAGTTATCTAGGTTGAGGAACTAGGTTGAGGAACTTCGGTTAGGATGCAAGCAATGCACTGCTTTCCTCAACAAGGAAGGCTCGCTATTAAAATTAAAAGACAGCAGCACTAAGCAGTGCCCCTAGCAACATAGTAAAAATTATGAATTCTGTAAAGTCTGATGCATTAAATTAGAGATTATTCTCTTTATTACGAGATAATATGGAAACTGATTATCGACTACTATTATTACATGCTGAGGCGAAAGGGTGAACATTTCTGTCAAGAAGGTTTAAACTATGAAATACATTCTCTGTGCATCTGCAAAATAAGAAGTAGTTTGGTCCCAACTGTTTAAAGATGGGAATTGGTTAGCTGGACTTTCTTGTCTTTCTATTTCTATTTGAATGGTCTTAATACCTGCATGCCTGCAAGGAAAATATGCAACCTGTTTTCCAATGGCAGATAAAATTTAGAAGCAAAAATAAAAGTTAGAAGCTTGAAAGGCCAGAGCTCCTATAGGTTATGATAGATTGCATAATGAAACAACAATTTTCAGTAAAGTGGATGACAATCTTGATATTGCACATTCGTGAAAAGTTATCAACAAACACCTTACAAATTTGGTAGAATGCTCTTTTGTCTTGTACAATAAAAATTATATTTGTAGCAGTTTGTATGCCTTTGTATCTTTTATTTCCTTATTCTAGTAATTTATTTTATTATAGTTTACAAAAATAAAGACTGTAAAGAAATCACTAATAAAAACCACAGATATTTTGAGAAAACTGCTCTAGCTCTGTGCTTCTCAAACTTTAATGTGCATAATGAATCATCTCAGGATCTTGTTAAGCCCAGATTCTGATTCATCAGATCTAGGACAGGACCAGAGATGTTGTACTTCTAACAGCTCCTGAGTAATGCTAATGTTGCTGGCCTGGGACTACAGTTTGAATAGAAAGTCTCCAGTTAACGGCTCCTGTCATTCTTTAGATAACATTTTTAGTTATTAAAGTCACTACACTCTTATTTATAGAAAAACAGCCTTCCATTACTGATAAATTACTCAAAGAGCACATAGAAGTACATAGGAACATCACAGGGACAAGGTAATTTCCCTGCAGTGACCACTACACCTGGTGGGCAGGGTTTGCTCCAGCTACGCGCAGTGGTGTCTTCTGATGAGTTCTGCGCCTGGAGGGATGGATGCTGGTCTGAGTGGTGAGTAACCTCAAAATTTGCTTTGAGGAAAAGGAGGCCAGTGTAACTTTGCAACTTGTCAATAATAGTTCCCTGGGGACTTAAGCCCTGTTGTTTTTAAATGAAGATATCCGGCTCTTTAATAGAACATTTTCCCTGATTTTTTTTATGTGGTTCAAGTCAATGTGATGAGTCCCTCCATACTGCATTTCCACTGAAGGTAAACTGGATCAGTGTTTTTCTATAGAATCATTGGTTTTAAAATTATAAGTATCAGTACAAAATTTAAGGCCCTGTTTTCCGAAGTGTTACTCACTTTTTTGAGGCTAATGTATGATAAAAACCAGAAACATGATTAGTTCTTTATGAACAGTAATTTCATCTAATAAGTATGGGTGAGACTCTGATGTTGAGCTAACATAAATATGCCTTTTCAGGGCCAGATAGTTTTCAGACCATTCAATGTTCATATAAGGTATGTTCATTTAAATATAAAAATACAACCAAGAACCTTGGAGATGAAATGAAATGAAATGAAAGCAGAAGTCTACAAAATCTGCAAATTGATAGTTTAAAGAATAGTGTTTATTGATTGCAAACACAGTATAAGCAGAGCTATGTGGGTAGATTGTGACTTTGAATATAACCAAAGAAATAAATGCAAATGTAAAAGGTATCCTGACAAAGCATCATTCTGATTCCATCAAAGAAATATAATTTCTCAGTGTTATGCCAATTTCTGTACATTATCTTGTTCTATAAAACATGTCATTATCATTCTACCCTCATACTGATTTCCGGTAGTGTTTATTTTCAAAAGAAAATATTATACGTATATAGAAAAACACTAATCATTTAAAAAATTGTAATCTCATTTAGAATATTTGAAGAGAAAACACTGATACTGTGAAGCAAAAGGTTTTCTTTTTACTTATCTTTCCCAGAGAGTTTTCTTCACATCTGTATACATCATAAAGCTAATCTTATGTGCTCATATGAATGAATTATGGTACATTACAGTAATTACCAACTCTCAAAGCAAATTTAAGAATAAATGATGGCATGAAAATTCATTTAAGTAGCATAAGTATTGAAAAAACTTAATTTGATTCATAGAAATTATATGCTGTCATTTGAAGAGGACTTTTAAAATAATGATAATAATAAAGAGGTTCTAGTACATTTATTTACCTGTTGACTATAAAGTATATGAAGAATCCTCATTCAACAATGTAACACTTATCAAAATTTCCAAGATGAACACATGACATTATTTTTCCAGCTCTCTGAAGATGTCATTTGAAATTTTCTTTTATTTTCCAAAATGTTTAAGATAAAATCTCTTTTTAGTTCACATCATTTCCTATTCTTTCCAATGATAGTAAAATCTGATTATTACAAAATGAGAGTACTTTCTGGTAACTAACTGTCACAGATTCATGTTAGGATTTAGAGAAAAGAAAGTTTGCAAATAAAGAAAAAAAGCAACTAACCTCTTGCCTACATCAGATATATTCATGGGGTATTTTGAAATAGAGAGGCCAGAGCAAAATTATATTTGTGAACAGATGAAGAGAATATCTTTTAAAATTTTTACTTTCTTAGGCCCTAAAGTAATATACAAAGCAAAGTAAAATCCAGGAATATTACACTAACTTTGGTCTAAGATTTTAAAATCTCTTGAAAAAAATAATAATTTGTTGTATTGAGTGAATAATCATAGTAGATTATTTTCAAATAACCAACTGTTCCTTACCTTTGTGTGTGTGTGTGTGTGTGTGTGTGTGTGTGTTCTTTCATATAGTTGAGTAATCACATCCCTTGTTTTTAGGTCGTCTATAGATATTTTCACGATTTCATATTAAAATATGGCATTCAGAGATCTCTATTTTTATTAGGATTTATTTTTTCACATATTTTATTTTTTAAAAAATTTTTAATTCTAGTATAGTTAACATACAGTATTATATTAATTTCAGGTGTACAATATAGTGATTCAACAATTCTGTACATTATTCAGTGCTCATCATGATAAGTGTACTCTTTAGTCCCTATCACCTATTTGACCCATCACCCCACCCACCTCCCCTCTGATAACCATCAGTTTGTTCTCTACATTTAAGAGTCTGTTTTCTAGTTGGTTTCTTTTTTCTTTGTTGGATTTGATTCCACAAATGACTGAAATCATACGGTATTTGTCTTTCTCTGACTGACTTATTTCACTTAGCATTATGCTCTCTAGATTCATCCATGTTGTTGCAAATGGCAAGATTTCATTCTATGTTTATGGCTGAGTAATATTCCATTGTATATATATCCCACTTCTTTACCCATTCATCTATCAATGGACACTTGGCTGCTTCCATAACTTGGCTATTGTAAATAATACTACAATAAACATAGGGGTGCATATATCTTTTTGAATTAGAGTTTCTGTATTCTTCAGGTAAATACCCAGTAGTGGAATTACCAGATAACATGATAATTCTGTTTCCAATTTTTGAGGAATCTCAAAATTTCCACAGTGGCTGCACCAGTTTGCATTCCCATCAATAGTGCACAGGGTTCCTTTTTCTCCACATCCTCACCAACACTTGTTGTTACTTGTGTTTTTGATTTTAGACATACTGATTGGTATGAGGTGATATCTCATTGTGGTTTTGATTTGCATTTCCCTGATGATGAGTGATGTCGAACATCTTTTCACATGTCTGTTGGCTATCTGCATGTCTTCTTTGCAGAAATGTCTGTTTATGTCTTCTGCCCATTTTTTAATAGGATTATTTGTTTTTTGGGTGCTGAGTTGTAGAAGTTCTTTATATATTTTGGATACTAACCCTTTATCAGATACGTCATTTTCAAATATCTTCTCCCATTCGGTTGGTTCCCTTTTAGTTTTGTTGATTGTTTCCTTCACTGTGCAGAAGCTTTTTATTTTGATCAAGTCCCACTAGTTTATTTTTACTTTAATTTCCCTTGCCTCAGGAGACATATCTAGAAAAATGTTGTTACAGCTGATGCCAGATAAATTACTGCCTGTGCTCTCCTTTAGAATGTTTATGGTTTCAGGTCTCACATTTAAGTCCTTAATCCATTTTGAGTTTATTTTTGTGTTAGTGTAAGAAAGTGGTTCAGTTTCATTCTTTTGCATGTAGCTGTTCATTTTTCCTCAACACCATTTCTTGAAGAGACTGTCTTTTTCCCATTGCATATTTTTGCCTCCTTTGTTGATGATTAATTGACCATACAAGTGTGGGTTTACTTCTGGGCTCTCTATTCTGCTTCACTGATCTATATATCTATTTTTGTGCCGGTACCATACTGTTTTGATTACTACACCTTTGTAGTATAACTTGAAATCTGGGATTGTGATACCTCCAGTTTTATTCTTCTTTTTTAAGATTACTTTAGCTACTTGGGGTCTTTTGTGGTTTAGCAGGATTTATTTTTAATTTCTGAAAAGAATTGCTTTGATTTACAGTTCTCCAATTCAGGTTTGTGCCTATGTCAATTTATATCTGTTTGGATCCACTATTGGATTCTTAAGTCATTGCAAATGCAATAATTTTTCAAGGAGATGATGGGATATTTTTGTAAGAATGCTGTTCTATGGTGACAAAGTTTGATGATGCTTTGCTATGATTCTTTTTCCAATCTGATCTTAAAGTATCCATTTTTATTAAGCTAATGCCTTGAGGGTTATAATTGTCATGGAAAAGACCATAAAGGAAAAGATGACCATGCATAATTAAGACAGATACTAACATGGAAGAATAAGAGTTTCTTATGAAGTTTGAACATGCCAACAAATATTTTATTCACCAATTAACTGACTTTTCCTATACCAAGATTTCTAAAATGGAACTGAGTTTAGCTGAGAAGAGGCTTTTCAATACAAATGCTGTGAAAATAATTTTTAAGCTCCAACTTTCTGGTAATTTTATGATTTTGAACAGTATTTGTGCCTATTAGGAATAATTTAAGTCTACTCTTTATGAGTGTTTGCCATAAAACATGTACTAAAGGAATAAATTGGACTAGTGCTATATATTGTGATTTTTCTCCATGACTTAATTTTTAAGTTACTGTGGTATATGCACTTACTTAATAATAAACATGGATAAGGATTCCACTTATAAAAGATGGCCTTAATTTGAGACTCCATATCCATTGGTGGTAAACATTTACATTGTTAAACAGAACTTCCCTGATACTGGAGAGGTAAGAACAAGAATAAAATCATACATTAGATATACACTGTATGTCTAAATATTTAAAAGATATAAACTGAGGTATCACACTTTTGATTAAATTTGTTCAACCCTCCTTTTTCAAATATACTTTAATACCAAAAGAGAATTTGTGCAAGGCTCTGATTTTTATATATTGAAAGTTAAGAAAATATGAAAGACAACTGAATTTAATTAGTTTTGCCCATGTTTAAATATTTTATTTATGATTCAGATTTTTTGATGGGTAATAATATAAATACATAACTTATTTATTTCAGAACATTTCAGTTCTAATTATATTGCTATAATCAAAAATTTTAAGTTATTTTTGTGTATTGACAGTAATGATCTAAAGGATTAGAAGTATATACATTGAATACATCATAGTCAGGATATAAATTAAAGTAAATGTAAAGTATTAAAAATAGTTTTCATATATGATTTTAAGAAAGTATATTTTTCTTCTAAAATATTAAGTTTATCTAATTAAAATTAAAGGCAAATGTACATTTTAAATTTACATGTATGAAATGTATTAAAATTATTTAAATATTTTACATTTTATTTAAAAAAGTTAATTGAAGCTTCTTAAATATTTTTTTTTTGGTTAAAATAAGCATTCAGTACCCATCTAGTTTCCAGTGTAGAGTCAATATTATACCTTAGGCATGTTATCTGACCACATATATACATATTTAAGGATAACAGGAATTATTTAATATTGCTAAATTACTGCAAAAGTTACCAAATGCAACTTTTATGTAGAGTAACCTAACCTGCAAGTACCTTAAAACCACAAATTGGGACATAAAAGAAGCATAAAAGGATGCTGTCAGCACTCCTGGGAAATAATATTTCATTATGCAAAAATTCATTGCATTTATGCTGAGAGGGAGGATTTGGTAAGTTAATTCATTTGTCTTTTTTCTTAATGTGTTCGCCTCCGAACCACCTCTGTACTTTGAAGCAACGTGTACCTCTCATGGCACACTTCACAGACTTTTGAGGATATGGAGCAAAAGATGTGATGAAGTGTTTCCCTGGGGCTTGAATAGTGTTAGTCAGGAAAGCAGGTGTTTAGGGTTTCAGGTGTAGTTCAGCTTCCAGAACTGAGCTCTGCATCCTGAGTGACAGAGGCACTCATGTTTTCCTTTATGCAGTTTTGTTTTCTGTTTGTAATATGCAGAGTCCTTTAAAATATAGGGCCCAAAACAGGGGCCCTTCTTGCTCAGGTTTCAGGCCAGAGTTTTTCTTTTGTTTGTTATTAAATATGATGCAGTGGGCTTAAGAAATCAGTTTGGGAATCCAACATACAGTCATATTCAGTCAAGACATATATTAATGACAGAAAAGGTCAAACTCACTGAAACTTGGATTTCCTTTAGGGAAAAAAAAAGGAATTTTGGTTTGCTTCATAGATACTATTATATGATTTGCATTTACGTAAAGTAAAATTGACATGTTTTGGAGGTAAATGGGGTTTGTGCATAGAACATGGACATTTACAATTAATATTTGTAGATCAATACCACGCACCTTCCTGTTGAAGATTACCCTATGATCTTGAGAAAATTCTCCTGAAAGAATTCTGTGTGCTTTGCAAAAATTTTGTAAAGTGATGTTTTGATCTAATTATTGATAATTAACATGATGCTAATTATATCTATGAATTATAATTCTGCTGAGAAAAAAACATATTTTTATGTGAAGGACGAAAAAAAAAGAAAGAGGGAAGAAATAAAAAGCGTACTAGCAAGCCAAATGGCAAAAGTCTGGCAACTTATAAATCTGCCAGATATGTCCTGCTGCTTTACAGTGTGGCCACCTGCCAAATAGCTCTGCATTGCATCCTCAATAGGTTTGACAAGAGGAAGTGCAAAGGGACTTCACTGTAATGCTATGGCTCAATTAATAAACACTCGTTTGGAAAACCTTTAATTGTTTAAATTGAGTATCCTGTCTGGTGGAATGTGCAGTCTCGTAGCTTAACAAGAACAGAGCTAATTCTGATGAGACATCCTAAAATACTTGTTTTAAAAACATCTCTTATTTATTAATTACATGGTTAGGACTCATATTTTAGACAAAGGGCAAATAAAGTACAAGCCCTAGGGGTTGGGTTAGTAATAGAGTGTAAGCAGAAACTCCTCCTCTATTCCACATTTGAAAATTTATGATTTTGGGTTTAAACCAAATGAATTTTTCAGGAGTAATGCTTCCATCAGAGTCTAGTGTGCTTCCATTATTCCTTAAATCAGTTACATATAAGGTTATCCAAATGTCCAAAGTAAACCATATTGTCCTGTTGTTTTCATAATCATAAGTTAAGAGACATCTTAAGTGAGGGGGAATAAAAGCTTTACAGAATTAAACACTGGAGGGAAAAACAAAACCAAGAAAAATTATACAAAATATCCAAAGGAAATACACAGGACAATAGAAATGTTTCACCTAGAATCATGAAATATTTGTGATGGATATTAACTTGGAGATGATTTAATCCAACTTTTAATTTTAGATATGACCTAAATGAGGGTTTAGTGATTCTAGTCTAGTGTTACTTTTAGTGCAGTTTGTAAACTTTGATGTTCATTAGAAACATCTAGAGAACATGTTAAAATGCTGGTTTAGAGTCCCAGTGATTCATGTGTTTGGAGTAGAGTAGGAGAAAGCCATACTTTCAATGGATGTCCTAGGTGACTCTCAGGCAAGTGATCCATAAGCCTGACGTTTAGAAACTTTTCAGGACCCCATGTAACTCCACTGCATAGTAGCAGTACTAAAGGTCATGATGGCTGACTAGTAAAATGTAAGCATGCAAGAAAATAATTATGCATATTAATGTTACTCAACTGCTACACCCCGGGAAAAAGGAGTGAAGGGCAGTAATTCCAAATATGACACTAATGTTTCCAATTCGACCCTTGAGGTGGGACGTTTCTGTTTCCAATACACACTCAACACCATTCCCCATTGTCTCCTTTATTTATCACTTTCTATGTGTATTAATGAGTGTGTGTTAATATCTGCCTCTCCCTCAACATCGTGGACTCAACATCATGGACTCCTTTCAAGGAAGCAACTGTCTTACTTTTTCACCTGTTCTTCACATCTCTCCCCTCACTCCCAGAACTGTTTACAGAAAGGTGTTTCATAAATAACATACTATGGAGAAGACCTGCTCCCAGAATTTTTCTCTCAGCATGTCTTGTTACCAAAAAATCAGATACCTTTCATGTTGAAACCGAACAGAACTAAATACACCCACATTCTGGTGGTCTGGGAACAGAGTTCTAAAGGCAGGGGTTTGAAAGCCTCCACCGAAAAATTTCTAGAACTGATACAGGAATTCAGCAACATTGCAGGATATAAAATCAATGTACAGAGGGTCTGTTGCTTTCTATACACCGACAATGAAGCAGCAGAAAGGGAAATCAAGGAATCAATCCCATTTACAATTGCACCAAAACCCGTAAGATACCTAGGCATAAACCTAACCAAAGAGGCAAGAGATTTGTGCTCTGAAAACTATAAACACTTATGAAAGAAATTGAGGAAGACACAAAGAAATGGAAAAATGTTCTGTGCTCAAGAACAAATATGGTTAAAATGTCTATACTATCCAAAGAAATGTACATATTCAAAGCAATCCCTATCAAAATAACACCAGCACTTTTCACAGAGCTAGAACAAACAATTCCAAAATTTGTATAGAACCAGAAAAGACGCTGATTAGCCAAAGGAATGCTGAAAAAGAAAACCAAAGCTGGTGGCATCACAATTCCAGATTTCAAGCTGTATTACAAAGCTGTAATGATCAAGACAGTATGATATTGGCACAAAAACAGACACATAGATCAAAGGAACAGAATAGGGAGCCCAGAAATGGACCCACAACTATATGGTCAACTAATCTTCAACAAAGCAGAAAAGAGTATCCAATAGAAAAAACACAGTCTCCTCAACAAACGGTGTTGGGAAAATTGGGACAGCCACATGCAGAAGAATGAAACTGGACCACTTTCTTACACCAAACAAAAATACATTCAAAATAGATAAAAGACCTAAATGTGAGACATGAATCCAACAAAATCCTAGAGGAGAACACAGGCAGCAACCTCTTTGACCTCAGCTGTAGCGACTTCTTGCTAGACAAGGGAAACAAAAGCAAAAATGAACTTTTGGGACTTCATGAAGCTAAAAAGCTTCTGCACAGCAAAGGAAACAATCAACAGAACTAAAAGACAACCAGTGGAATGGAAGAAGATATTTGCAAATGACATATCGGATAAAGAGCTAGTATCCAAAATCTATAAAGAGCTTATCAAACTCAACATCCAAAAAATAAAAAAATTCAGTTAAGAAATGTTCAGAAGACATGAACAGACATTCCTCCAAAGAAGACATACAGATGGCCAACAGACACATGAAAAATAGACACATGCACATCACTTGGCATCAGGGAAATACAAATCAAAACCACAATGAGGTGTCACCTCACACCAGTCATAATGGCTAAAATGAACAACTCAGGAAATGACAGATGTTGGTGAGGATGCAGAGAAAGGGGAACCCTCCTACACTGTTGGTGGGAATGCAAACTGGAAAAATAGTATGGAGGTTTTTCAAAAAAGTTGAAAATAAAAATCAACTACCTTACAACCCAGCAATTGCACTACTAGGTATTTTTCCAAAGGATACAAAAATAGTGATTTTAAGGGGCACATGCACCCCAATGTTTATAGCAGCACTATCCACAATAGCCAAAATATGGACTGAGCCCAAATGTCCATCAACTGATGAATGGATAAAGAAGATGTGGTGTATATATATATATATATATATATATATATAATGGAATATTATGCAGCCATCAAAAAATGAAATCTTGCCATTTGCAACAACGTGGATGGAACTAGAGTGTATTATGTTAAGCAAGAGAAGTCAGTCAGAGAAAGATAAATACCATATGATTTCACTCAGATGTGGACTTTAAGAAACAAAACAGATAGACAGAGGGGAAAGGAAAGAAAAATAAAATAAGATAAAAACAGAGAGGAAGGCAAATCATAAGAGACTCTTAACAATAGGGAACAAATGGAGGGTTGCTGGAGGGGAGGTGGGTGTGGGGATGGGGTAACTGGGAGATGGGCATTGAAGAGGACACTTGTTGTAATGAGTACTGGATGTTTATGCAAGTGATGAATCAATAAATTCTACCCCTGAGACTAATACTACACTGTATGTTAACTAACTAGAATTTAAATAAAATCTTGAAAGGAAAAAAAAAAAGTAGGAGTTCATACTTGAGAAGATATCAGTGAATGTTGAGGTGGATGGTCAAGGCTGGAATAACTTGTAGATCAGTGCTTCTAGGTAGGATTTGAGGGCAACTAGTGAGGCCTTCCATCCAAATGTGTAGCCTCTAACATATTTGTTAATGCCTAATATTCATTACTTTGAGTTAAGGCATTTCCCTTGTTAAAATCCAAATAATCTTGGGAAAGAGAACATATATCACCCATAATTATATATGGTATGTGATCACCAGTAACAGATAGCTGTTAGTGCATCAATAGTAGGTAATAGTTGGGTAAAAGTAATAGTAAGTAATAAATATATACCAGTAAATGATGAATAAGTAAACAAATGTTTGCTGAGGGCAACTGAAGTTTCCCAGTTTTTAGAAGACTAAAGATTGAATCCAAAAGGCTGTAGCCTAAGGTAGTAGATGTCTCAGGGTGGGGGAGTGGAGGAAGAGCTCAGTAAGGTGGCATAGAGGAGGAGTGTGCTGTTCTTAGCACTTTTTCTACTGGCACATAATTAATGGCACTTACCCAGTTAAGGATATAGATAAGTGAATAAGGTCAATTTGGGCTTTACGTTATCTCTAGAAAAATATCACCCACACAGCAGGCACCTGCATGACCCTTCTCCGCGTTCTGGAAGGAGCCGCTGGTGAGTGGAATTAACAGAGATGGGTGGGTATCCATGAAAATAACTCTGCATTCGTTTGAATATGTGCTGTCTGATTTATTTACAGCACCACATCTCTCTGTTAGCAGAAGGAAAAGAGCTAACTTAATGCATTTTTGTTTAGGGTAACAAGAGAAGGGGAAACAATGCAACAACAGTTGTTTACATTTTCCGTTTTGTAGAAGCATCCCAATAATGGAATGACCACAGTAAGTGATCTTTATATACCCAGTTACTGCCAAAACCCAATTTTTTTTAGTGTATAAAATGTGGGTAATGATATTCCCTTAATAAAGTTCTTGAGGTAATTAATGAGTTAATATCTGTAATAGTAGCACAGTTCCTGGCTCAAGGTTAGAGTTTTAATCAATGGTCACTATGATTATAATATATGTGCACTGTAAATAATGAACAATAACAAAAACAATAGTGGTTGCCCACATTCCATAATACTTTGAGTTCTTTAGACCATAAATGAAGGAAACATGCTACAGATTCTATGAACAAGATTCTTAGGATTTTCGAATATGTGGGCAATTAAAATGTTTGCATCTTAAGCAAAGAATAGAACAAATGAGTATTTGTGTTATTTTAAGAAAGAGGTATCTAATTAATACTAATTAGCGTTACTGGGAAAGTCGAAGGCTAAAGAATTCAAACAGCCTTCAGGTAGAATCACATCTTAAAATCTACTGGTCATAAGCTGAACCTGAAGTCTGGTTTTGGTAGGCAATGAAAAAGTATCTGTTCTTTTGGACTTGTAATATATGAATGGTCATAAATAAACTAGACATTTGAAATAAAAAAATTAGTTAAAACTATTCTTAGATAAATATATAAGTAGTTTAAAATTATTATGCAAACTAAAAGATTTATATGTCTTACTTTCAGCTGAGTTTGGGTTTTTCCCCCTGTAATCAGTAATTAGAAATTTTATAGATAGATCTCATAAATACACTTACTCTTTTCTGTAAGCCTTACTTCTGTGGAACATATCCATGGAAAATCACGACTATATAATTCTTGAAACTGGGGATTTTTTTTAATTGCATTTGCTGTAGTGGGAAATGCTCTGAGCTCTGGATCACAAGGCCTGTGATTTCATTAACATTCTATATCTAATACCAGCAGACACCAGGAAAGTTCCTTACACTGAGACTCATTTTTTTTTTAATTTTTAAAATGAGAGATATGGTTCCTATCTACTTTACAAAGTCAAATGAGATCACAAATGTGGAATGTTTTGAAAAATCTGTGAAGTATGGTAAAATGGAAAGTTTACATGAATGTTACTACACTCTTGCTCAGCCTCTGCTATTCCAGTTACTGTTCCAACAAAACCTAATAGGCAGAATCTTTGCTGCCTAATGTTCAGAAACAGATTCCCCCAAGCCTAACAAATGCAGCACAAAGCTCAATGCATATTGGGATCCTCTTGCTTTGTATGCCACTCAACAGAAATAGTTTGGCCCACAAGCTGATCACCATCTTCCTCTTTACATGTCGAAATCTGGCCCTTTGAAGCCTTCGAAGCCTTCCCTGTGTGTTTCAGCCTCAATTGCCTCAATTTTCTCTGAATTCTCTTTACTTTACTTAGCGCAACTTGAGGTCCAAATTGTTTTTCCATTGCTTTGTGTCCAAGCAGACTTTGGATCCTGAGGGTAAAGACTGTATCCAATGTATGCATTTTACACCCAACAAAATCTAACAGAGTGCCTGGCATCCAGTAGGCAATAAGCAGGCCTTTATTGGTTGATGACGATAGGTTGCTGGATTTGAAATCTCACAGCATACAACTTCTACTAGTAGCTAGAGAAGCAAAGGAATGTTGGGGCAATTGGAGGACAGGAGATGAACAAAAGGTAAATTGAAAAAACTAGGTTTAGATGATGAATGAGAACTACAGTGGAAGATTAATTCAAATCCAAGGTCAAATTCAAGGAAATGTACTGAATAGGAGATTTTTAACCAAGAAATAATGTATAATTTTATTAAACTTCAATTTAAATCGGTTTTCTAGCAATAATGTATAAAAGATGCAGCCAGATATGTGAAAAGAATGAGAAGGGTCTGGAAAAATGCTTTCCATGAGCTCCAATTTAAGAAAAAGGATGTGGTTTTCTCTTAAGCTATAGGTAGGGTAAGGGTAAAAATAACTCTACTGATGATAATTAGATTAAGAAAGATGGAGCAATTCTGGGATTTAAATTTTGTGCTTTTTTTTTCCTCCCTCAATATTAGAAGTTACAAATGGAGGACAAGCATATTTACCAATACTCCTTAAAAGAACCCAAGAGTGCTGAAAAAATGGGTAGTGACAGATCCCAGGGACTATTTCTATGATTGCTGTACAATTTGCAAGGGCTGTGCATGATCTCTGTAATTCATAAGTAAACAGAGAACTCATGCTGGGTTCTTTTACTTTCTATTAAGCTCATCAAAGTAAGTAGAATAAAATGAATTGCAGAGACACGTTTTTGAGGAGAGATTTTTGAACAATATAATGAGAAAGCAGAATGCAAGTAAGTAGCCATGGTGTGTTTTTTGTTGTTGTTGTTGTTGTTGTTTTTTAAGGAGTGGGGAGTCAAATAAATAGTCTTCTGTTTTCCGTCTAAGAAATTTGAATTCTAATGGACCTTAGACTACATATCGTCTTTTGGGGGCTATTATTTTTTTATGTGGAGTAGTTGATAGAATGATATTTTCCCATTGAATCTAGATAAGAATAGGCCAAAATTGTAATTGTTTTCAGAAGTTGGAAGTCACCAAAAACATACTGCAGTAGAGAATGTAAGAAAAAGTATGTTTAAGCCATGGGAAAAAAAAAAGAAAAAAGATACAGCAGTGACATTTTGAAAGGGAATGGGGTGTCATTAAAAATTATTTCATGATAGAGAAACATTCCATTGGCTTTGATTCTTACAGCAGATTATCTTTCCTACCAAAGTTGGTGTTATCATTGGGCTAAGTAATGTGCAGGTAAATTCTTGCTCTTTTCATACTTGAGTTCCAACCAATCTCAGGATTTGTTTTCACATGTACTATAAATCAGTAGAGTAAAAGATACACATTAATAAAAAACTTGAACCTTCTACACTTGGAGATTTGAGATTTGAGCCAGCTGAAAAAAAAAAAAATGCATAAGCCTGTCCAAACTTGGTGGATATCTCTTTTATTTCCTTAAGTAAATTTTGCCAACTGCCAAATAGAAAAATTCTAATTTATTGATGCTTGAATGAATAATTCACTCTCAGACACTGAATGATCCAAAACAAACAAACCAGTTTATATATTTAGTTATATGAACTTCTAAATGTCTTGCTTCATAAATCTAATACTTTGCTGAAGTCAAAAAAAGAAGTGTTGACCTCTAAGGGCCCCACCATTAATTAGCTTCCACTGCAGACTTCACGTCTTCCCGTTATTCTCCAGGATTTGTCTCCTCCTTATGGCACCGTACGTATTTGACCAGCTTTTTCCCTATTATGTCTGTAGGACTCTTCAGTAGGCGTTCACTGACCTTCAGTATGGTCTCAGTAAGTTTTCCTAGGATATTCTGCTCTTTCTGTAAAGATGTTCTGTAAATATTTATTTTCTAATACAAATCTGTGGTAGATAGTAATGTATTCAATTTTGCTAATGAGAAGATTGAACCTCAGGCAGGTTGATTCGTGGAACAAGATCACTTCAATCCCAAGTGCCGCACTTTCTTTTGGGGTGGGGGGCGGGGCTTGCTGTTCTTTGCCACTTCTCACCCTGCTCTATGAGCATTTAGCAGGCGGATATTCTCCCTGGTTTCTGCCTGAGAGATGCTTAGAGATGTTTTTGTCTGACTCCCTGGCCTAAATTGGAGCCTCTTGATACTCTCTTGTTCGCCTGAAACTTTTTCCTCAGCATTTATAAAAATTTTAGATTTTGCATGTGTGTGATAACTGATGTATGTGTTGTGGACTGTCCTCTAAGCTCCGTGAGGGTAGGGGTGGTATCTCTTTCTCTCTCACTGCTGCACTGCCACTGCCCACCGCAGACACACCTGCAGAGTGAGCAATAAACGTGGTAAAAGAATGAATTAAAGTAAGATTCCTCCCGAAGTCTGTAAGACTCCAGAGTTAGGGATTCACTCATTGCAGGACTGGTTGCTGGGTTTCCACGAGCAGTCTTTGTACATTAAGGTTTTGTTTTTTTTTAAAGATTTTATTTATTTATTTGACACAGAGAGAGAGTGAGCACAAGCAGGGAGAGCGGCAGGCAGAGGGAGAGGGAGAAGTAGACTTCCCGCGGAGCAGGGAGCCCAACGCGGGACTCGATCCCAAGACTCTGAGATCATGACCTGAGCGGCGAGGGCAGCCGCTTAACTGACTGAGCCACCCAGGCACCCTCTTGTACCTGAACTTTCAAGTCCTGGGAGCTACATGTACACTATCCTATATTCTATATGCCATACTGTCATATTGAAACTAGATTAGAAGCTAATCGACAGCAGGTTCCATAGTTTACATTTCTAGGAACTGAAGCATGCAGTTGATTGGTCCTCAATAAATTACTGATTGAGACCTGATCCTAAAGTTTAACTTATTACAGGGCATTCTCTATTTTGCTAAAGCCATATTGCTATCACTGTTCCTTGGCATGCTTTGTTCTTCTGTTACAATGACTGACAACCATAATCATGATTATGCCACTAAGCTATACTTGGTGTTAATATTTCGTTTTTTCTTCTTTATTCCCAGACATTTGCAGTGATCAAGCTTTCAAATCCTTGGAAAGGTGAACTGCAAGATTTGTGGCAGACTCCATATTTTTCTTAGGTAGCACACGACTCTTAAACCAATACAGAAATTCAGGGCACTCAGATTGAAAAGTGAACACTTTCCACATTTAAAAGAGAAAGAGTTACATATTTTTGTAGTTACATACATTCTACACCCCCTTTTATAAGATCCCGAATCCATGGCTGGGCACAAAGCAGATTTTATATTATTCTGCTTGTGGGTCTTTGTTGCTGGTTTTTTTTTTTTTTCACCCTCCCACCCCCACCCCATCCCCTCTGCTCTTTTTGTTCTTCGTAGTTTTGTGCTAACTTCAGAGTTGCAGGCATGTCATAGATCATAGATTTATATATATATGAGCTAAGAGCAGGAATGCTAAAATAATTTCTTTCTCAGGCCTTAAAGATAGATGGTAGGTCAAGACACTTGAGTTCATAGCCAAACATACTAAGGCACAGAGCAACATGGCAGTAATTTGAGTTGTGAGTGCCAAAAGTGCTTGTTCAGCACTAACAAGAAATTGGAGAACAGGATCAGTATAATCTCATATTCTTATTAAATTAAAAAAAAAAACACAGAGTAATGCCAAGTTTATGACATGAACTAACAAGACCAAAAAACCAAACCAAAACAAAACCAAACCAAAAACAAGACACACACAACTCAGTTTTTCTAATCCTTCATCTTCTGTTTGCAGGAATATGAAAGAATAAAAATAAGCCCCATGGCATGAGTTATAGATGAAGTATCTGCTGTTAGCTTGGAATTTCCTGGCATTTTTCAGATTGTGACATAGACTTGATGTGATTAAACAAAGGTTTTTCTCCAAATTTAAAGTTCCTTTTTTTTTTTTCCAAAGCTGAATCTAATACACTCTAACTTTTTCTTTTTCTTTTTTTTTAAATGGGAGCAGATGCCTCTGTTTTCTGAGCTGGCTACCAGACTCTGAGGAATAAATGAAGAGTGAAGCCCTGTTCCGCTAGAGGCAAAGAAACCAGGCCGCCATGTTTGCCTTTCAGGATTGCATATTATCCCCTAGCTCCTCAGGGGCAGAGCCCCTGTTCCTCCACAGGATGAGGCTGGGGCAGAGGGTAGCTTCCCTTGAACGGGATTTTCTTGGACTCACTTGGAGGAGTCCCCTGAGGAAGCACAACCTTGGGGTCAAGCTCACCCAATGAAACATAGCAACACTCTTTCCAAGCAAGAAAGAAAGGGAGTTGAAGGGGTACTTCTTATAGGGAGGTACAGGATTGTCAAAATTGCTATTGTCATTTTCTTTTTCCTAAAGAAAGAGGTGAACTAGAGAAATGGGGGGAGGGGGGAGGTAAACTGAGTGAAGCTGTAAACTGTCCTGGGAACCTCCTGGGTATACCTGGGTCTGTGTCCTAGGGCATCAGGGATTCTTTGCATCCTCAGCATTTTTGTGGGATGGGTCAGGTAGGGATGGGTTACAGGGCCAGCCTGATATGCAAAGCCCTTTACCTCTAAAGTAGTGATTGTCACCATCACTGAGGGGCAAGAATTAGATTAGGGCATCAGGGCCCGAGCGAGCAACCAGCAACAAATACCGGGTGAGGGAGAAGAAGATCAGACAAAGCTTACCCCAGTCCTTCTTTCCATAGGGGAGAGTGAAGGGAGACAGGAATTTCTCCTTGCTTTCCTTTAGCTGCAATGGTCTTGAACATGTGGTGAAAGTAAGTATGTGATCTCAATTGTTCTGGAAAAAGCTCCCTGCCCCTAAACTGTCTCATTGCAGCAATATCACCACTTACAAATATATTTGCAGTAGTCAATAATTCTTTAGTAACAATTTTAATAATAATTAATGAAAATAAATTTAATAACTGAATAATAATTCAGTAAATAATTCTGGTGAGGGTTAGAAGGGGATTCATATCTCAGGGTAGATTCATTTAATAAAATTATTTTCTCTACCTGTAGATCAGCTCTATGAAGGAAAGTAAAATATGGATTGATGGAAGGCTCAAGGATTTGTTTAGAATTCTTGTCCCAGTGATATGACCATACATACATCACCAAGCTTCTTGGGGCTCAGAATATGTGTATGTATAACATAAGCATGTGCATACAAGTGAATTTGTTGGCCAACTTAGATGATCTCTAAGGTTCTTTCCAGGCCTGATAGTCTATACCCTAATGGGGAACTGCTTTTTGAGAAGGGGACAGGGAACTGGACATCATGTGGGCATGGAGTTTTGGAGTAGTGCTGAGTGTTTAAAATACACAGTTTTCTATTGATAAAGACCTTATTTCCCTAAAAAACCATATTTTTGATTGGAATCTCTACTTATTTATGTATGAAACATGTTTCTTTGGATTTATTATTTACAAAGAAATAACCATTCACGGCACAGTTCGATGTGTGTGTGTGTTAATTTGGTCATTATCCTGTTGTGGCTCTTCTAGAGCCTATCCCACTTATAATGTAAATTTTTACTAGTTAGTTCACAGATTCTTGACTTTATAGGCTTAACAACTATAGTTAAATACATATTAAGGCCCATTAAAACCTTACATTAAGAAAAGCAAAATGAATTGAAAATTGTTTTGCACGAAAATAAACTTTTTTGTTTTTTGGTAATTGGTTTCACCAACCACTAATTTTTCTGAATACTTATAAACCATCTATTCAATAAGGAAATTATGTATGAAAATGTTACATCAGGAATTGCAGGGTGCTTTGAGAGTTTAAGCACCATTGATCATATGGTTCTTGACACAGTTCAAACAGAATAGTATAAATGCTGTGCTAAAAAGTGCTAGAATTGGTTTAAGCCCGTGCTCTCATACCTATAAAAGCCTATCAAAATCCCTAGAATATGAAACCTGGAAGTCTACAGACGCAGCCCATTTAACGACACCATCACAGACAATCTTTAACTCTGTAAAATGTTGATAGCATTAAGGAATTAGCCATGGAAAAATAATTGCAGTTTCCCCTAGTAGCTATAGAAAATGATGGGTCTGGAAGAGTAATAGACTCTATCCCAAACGAAGTGAAGTGGGAAGGTAGAGAAGTTTTACGGAAGAGCAGAATAACTTGGCAGTGAGATATCAAAGGTGGCATGAGTCAGAATTAGTCACTCCCTTTTAAAGTTTCTAAAGTGCTTTTCTTGGGGGCCTGTTAAAGCAATTGCCAAAGATCCCACTTATAATACATTCAGCTATGGCTGTGACCATCTCTCCAATCCTCTGAGGGCTCCTCACACAAGGGAACAGGGTCATTTATTTCTGTACCTTCCATAACTACTATTCCAGAGATCACAATGCTGATCACTGAAACCATTTGTGCCTTTATGCCCCTGAACTATCTTGCCTGACTGCTTGAAATTTTCACTCGCAAGTATAGTAATTGTCTCAGACTTGACATAGCCACACACAACTCTCGCTTTCCACCTCTCCCTCTCCCAGGTCTGCTGGCTCTGCATTGCTGTCATTGTCATAGCTGTCCACCTAGTTTCGCAGTCCAGCCCCCAGAAGCTATCCTTGAATCTTTTGGCCATTCGCTCCTTGTCTTCCAATTCTTCAGCACCCCCTGCAAAACTTGTTCTGAAACCCCCTACTCTTCTTCATTTCTAATGGTCACTTTAATTCAAGCCAGCTTGACCACTGGGGGAGCACGTTCCAGCTTCCACACTTGTCTCTGTTGGAGCCCAAATCAGTCTCCAGGTAGCAGCTGGAGTAATCTTTTGGAAAAGTTAGATCTGAGTATGTCACAACTATTCGAAATCCTCCACTGGATTCCTATTGAACTTGGAATAAAATCCCAAATTATTTCTGAGGTTACAAAGCCTTGCCTGCCCTGGCATGTCTTATTTCCCTGACTTCTTCTTGTACCGCTCTGCTCATCATTCTCCATGGTTCAGCCACCCAGGCCTGCTGTCTCTTCTTGAACACAAGATTTGGTCATGCACTTGTTCTTTCTTGAGCAGCCAATGCTGTGCTCCAAGGGGCCTGGTTCCTTCATGTCAGTCTGGTGTCAGTCTAAGTGTCTATTTCTCGGTGACGTTGTATACGACCTTCTGCCTATGTTAGCACCCACCCTAACACCCCTGATCTCTACTGTATCATTCTGCTTTGTTCTTTTTTTTATTATTATTTGGAGCATCTTTTCCCTTGTAAATATTATTGCTTGTTCATTTTTTATGTGCTTGTTTGTTGTTTGCTTCCTGCCATGTCACTCCCTCCTTATTAGAAATGGAAGGTCCGTGTAAGAAGAAACCTGGCCTATTTCGTTCTTCATTGCCACGCTAGTCCAGAATAAGGCCTAGGACACAGCAAAGCTCCAAAATAATTGATGGCAGAATGAATAAACCCACTTCCACATTTCCAATTCCATTCCTGGACTCTGCTTTTAGTGAGAAGCATATAATGACCCTGCTGCTATGGAAATTGATGAAGATTGTGAGGGAAGATCAGGAAAGCATAAAATGTGGCCTCGGTTTCCTTACCTATGTTGCCGTCCACTACCAGACACAAAGCATGCGGGAAGCGACCTATATGGAAAGGCTGGGAGGTCTGAGCACCCCTTCCTCATGCCACTTTTCTTGGTATCATGGCCTGATACATGGTTAGAAGTAGAACATGAAAAAGGTCACTGTCCATTGCTGGCCAGGAGTTGTTTTACTGGGCTTACCGTTCTCATTGATTTTGATCAAATTGAGGGTGCCTGGGTAAGCTGACCTTGTCCTGGCGCTCTGGGTAATGGGAAATAGCCAGGGTATACTTAAATGTTTCTCTGATATGTGCTCACACACATGCATATGTGCGCATGCACACACATACCACACACCACGTACATACACACACACACACACACACACACACACACACACACACACACAGCCCTGGCCTTCAGAAGGCATATGCCTTGGGACATACCAAGACCCTCTGAGGGCAACTGGGTGGCTCAGTTGTTTAAGCATCTGCCTTCAGCTCAGGTCATGATCCCAGGGTCCTGAGATTGAGCCCCACATCGGGCTCCCTGCTCAGTGGAGAGCCTGCTTTCCCATCTCCCTCTGCTCCTCGCCCCAGCTTGGGTTCTCTCTCTCTCTCTCACTCTCTCTATCTCAAAAAAATAAATAAAATCTTAAAAAAAAACTCTCTGATATCAAAGAGCTTGAAATATATTTGGGAAGACACAACATATATACAAGGAAATTATTTATTTATTTGAAGAATATTTATTTGAAGGAAAGACTTAAGAAATAGTAAACAACGTAACAATATGTGCAAAAATGACCAGTAAGGGCTAAAGACACTGATGACTTCAGAAGCAAGGAGAGATGACTCTGAGTAAAAGTGATTATAGAGGCCTTCATCCACATTTTACTAAGCATAGGGGATGCAGTGAGGCTGGGAGAAAACAGTTTTTCCAATAGATTGGAACTAAATATTCATTAATTTTTTTTTTTTGCAAGGTACTGTGAGATCCAAAGTTGAATCACATTCAATTTGCAACAATTAACATAAACAACATATCATTTAAATTTTAAAATAATGGACTAAAGGATAAAATATTTTTATATTCTTAACTATTAGGATTTTTATAAGAAAAAAGAATGACTCCCACTTCTATTTGCAGATTTATATTTATTTCTTGGTTTTTCAGAGCTGGATTTTCAGACAGATTATATAGTTCCTTTATTCTTCTTTTTACATATATTGCGTTTCTTTTTCCATTTAGCAACTCTGTAGGAAAGAGAAGCTTACCCTAGTCCCATTTCTTTTCTTTCCTTTTAAGTTTAGCAGCTCTAATGAAAATCTTGGAAAGAGAAATTTGAAACGAATTGTTTAAACAAGACTGTAGGGTTATCTGGTGATTTTCATTCTCTACGCTGTCGGTATCACAAAAGATCATAAAGTGCATAGATGCACATAATTACCGGTGCATAATTGTGAATGAGGCCCTGACTTGCCGCAGTTTGGGGAATGTGCTTTGGGCTGCTCTCCACAGCTCTTCTGTAAGATGCTGGCCCTCTTCTAAGAGTTCCCTTTCACAGCTGCATGGGCTTTTTCAAATTGTTAGAGAATACTGCTAGATTTGTCTAGCGTCTTCACATAGCACTCTTCAGGACTCCGTTGCTCTAAATTAATATCATTTCCGAAAGGGAAATCCTTGTGACTTGAGAAAATGCAAAGTACAGGCAGAACAAAGTGACTTGGTTAATATAAGCTCTCCTCCAAAAAAGACAAGGCAAATCTGCTCTTTGATTATTTAGACAAATTTGATATGGTTCAGTTTTCATTCATTTGCAGTTCTTCAGCAGGGACATTTTTAGCAAAGATTAGTGGGATGAGAGTTTCTAGGGTCATCCCTGAATAAGACATTTGCTGGTTGAATAGCTGTTACAGCTGAATTCTTTATCAGAAAGATGGCACTAGGCAGCTGAATATTTTATTGCCTTTTCTCAGTCTAGTTAACAAGGGAGAATAATCCATTGAGAAGTGCATAAATACATATTCAACTTATACTGGAGAAATTTAAAAAGTGTTTGTGGAAATGCCATGGGCATTTTATGGATTGGGAACTCTTTCAATTTTCAAATTTAAAATTTATATCATAACCATAAAGTTTTTGATGATCTTAGAAAAAAAAACTTGTTTCTCAAAACTTACGTCTGAAACAGATTAGCTTCATGAAACTCCTCTTTGTGGAGAGAAAATTTTATAAAATCTAGGGCTTACAGTTGAATCAAGACCGTTTATATCTTAAATCATGTTTATTTATGCCTGGCAAATACATCCTGGCTTAGACATCTCTTTTATGATCTCCAATTTGTTAAGTAGTAAGTGTACAGAGTGTGCAGAGGATTGCATCCAGTGTTTATGTTACTTATGGTGCATTGCTTCAATTCATTCTTCCAGGATAAAGGGAGAAGTACCTGAGGCCCCTGCTGGATGTATAACTGATCTGACAGCAGGAACCTCTTAAGACAACCACTAAGATCCATCTGGTTAACTCTTATTATATCTCTCGGCACAATTTGCTAGTTTCCAATATATTCATTCACTTATTTCTTTACATATAACATGATGATATTCCTATTTATTACAACTTCTTGGAGATATTTCAAACAAAAATTTAATTTTATAACAAGAACACTGTTTCATCTTTATGAGAGTTTCTTTTCCTTTTTGTGGTTCTCCAAATACAAGGTATACCTTGCAAATCGAAAATACTCTTGGTAAAACAAAGCCATTTATTTTAAACAGAAGCTCAAGAAAAATATCAATTAACTGCAATGGGATTTTCTTCCTATTTTCATATAAGCTGATATATATATATATATATTATATCATATATATATATAATACGCATGTATTTTTCTTTCTTCCTCTGTCCTATAGTGGTAAAAATAAGGTAAAATTCAATTCAGATATAAAAAGGAACACTTGTTAATGTAAAACCTTAATTGCTAATCTTAAATTGAATTTGCTTGTTTGTCTTAAATTGGCATGTATTAACCTTAAAATGGAGGGTAATTATATATTCCCAATTCATGAAAATCATGGATTTACATCATGAGAAAACTGGAGGGTGGAGGGAAGGAACTGTCTGATATAGGACAGCTGATATGCCAATCTTGATATTTCTGTATTTTAAGACCCCACGAGATTTTCTGGTTCAAGAGTTCCTACCTAGTGCCAGGCTTATGTTTGGGGGGGGGGGCATCGTTTCTATTCTGTAATGCAAGAGTTTTAGTTCCAAGTGTTCCAAACTTTGGGGGGCTAACATTCCCTTAATTGTGAGCAAGAAGAAATAGAAATTCTATTTCACAAAGTTTTTCATTCCCATTATGCCTCTCATATTTTTATTAGAGATTAGACAATATAGACCACCTGTAAGCTACATTTAATTTCTATTTCGAGAGGTGAGGAAACTGGGACTCAGAAAAGCTAAGCAAATGCTCATGGTCACGGTTATTAAACAAAGCTGGGATTTAAATGTAGGTCTCTCTGATTATAAAACCCATGCTGTTTCTCTTGTGGGGTGCTGCCAGTGACCCCAGAGCCTTTTGCTTTCTTCCATTATTCTCAGGACTTTAAATATTTAATCATTCTTTGACATCTCTCTGAACATGCTCCAAATTTTCTAAGTCCTGGCTGAGAGTGAGGCCTTGATCTGTTTGGAACCCTCCACTAAAGGGCAAATCCATCTCTGCAGGAAGTTCTTACCTTTTCAGGGAAATGTGGTTAGAGTGAATATCAACATCAGGCTTAAAGTTGGTGGCACAAGGAGTTGGGAGTTGGTGGACACAAGGTGATTTGCAGGTGGGCTTATTTGGCCTGAGGGGAGGGTGGAGGTATTACTAGAGTCTCTATGTGGTAGAAACTTCCCTTAACCTCCCTGTGGTTCAGGGTGCAGGGACTGAGGTGTTGGGGTAAAACTGAAGAAACAGGAAGGTCTCCAGGAGATCGTGAGAGGGGTGGATAAAGGGATTTGTGGTGACTAAGGGTAGCATGAGTTAGGGGTGGGATGATCTTGCCATTTCTGCGGAGACTACAGCATGTCTTGGTACACTGCAGCTGGTAGCAGCATTGGATGCATCAGGGCCTGTTTCCAAGAGCACCAAAGGCATAATCAGCACTGGTGGTAGAGTGGCATTTTGGGGAGGGGTATAAGGCCATAAAGAAAGAATGCCCTAGAGTCTACAAACCATTAGAGGGGCACACTTAAGGCGGCTCCTCAGACTCCCAGAAACATCCAGAGCAGACTTGAAAGGGCCTCCGTTGGAGTGTGTGTATGAGTAGGGAGTCAGATCTGGGTTATTACTTTTAACTCTTAACCTGACCACATCTGCAGCTAGGGTAACACTGAATCAGTGGAACATTGGGGTCATAAGTAACGGAGACTGTTAACCCTCTCAAAGCAAAACTTCAGTGTTGCAAAAATTACCAACTGGAGAATTGGGAAGTTTATTAAGAATTCAAGTAAGCCAGAGGATTATGGGTCTTTGCGTTGCAGAAGAAGGACCCACCATCTTCTGGCTACAGGTTGGCATTGGTGATATAATGAAGTCGCAGGTCATGGGATTTCTAGCACTCTGCTCTAAAAGTATGACTTAGCTCCTGCTTCCCCTTGTGTCTTCCACACTCCCTTCAGAGGACAGAGAGTTTCCACTGTTAATTTAGTATTTTTAAGACCCTCTGACCAATAATTTTGTCTGCTTTTTGCCCTATGGCTTACATAACCAGACGTTATTACAGTGTCAGAACACATTAATGAAGAAAGCACCTCTAAGTCTGCGGTTCTTGCTTTCAATGCTTTTTCTTTTTTTTGTTCCCTCATTGATTCAAAATTCCCCCCCTGCAGTTTCTGTGTAGGAAAGTTATTTTTTAATCCCTATTCTGGACCTTAAATATTTAACAGAGTGTAGCTTCAATCATCTCATTGGAAATTCTGTTGATTGTTTGAGAAGTTTATCCTGTTGACTCATTATCAAGACACCTACTACTTCTGTAAAGAATGCAATATAATTATAGATACAATAGAAAACCTCAAGTAAGGAGGAAGAGAAAAAGTTGAAATGGAACAGAGTATATGTGTGTGGGGAAACCCATGTGATATGTCTCCCTTCTCAGTTTCAGACAGTGCATGGAATCCCCAGCCATATTTGAACACACATCCCTGTAAACAGGACTAAAAAGAGAGAAGTATACTTAGATTACCCAAGACCAGGCCTTTACGAATATGGAGGAGAAACCCGTGGCTAGCTAGACAATGGTAAATTATTGTAGAATAAAAGTGAAATGCTATTTATTTCTGTTACACTTCATGTTGAAAAAAAATTAGGTCTCTCTCTCTCTCTCTCTCTCTTTTTTAAGGCAAGATACGTAACCCACTGTTTCTCAAAGTGTGTTCTGGGAAATATCAATTCTGCCAGATGCTAACTAGAAATGAGTGTTTCAGTCTCGTGGCCAAATATGTTTGGAAAATATTATTACATAAGGCTAGTCACATTTCTGCACCCCTGGACTTCTCAAGACCTTAATAAACAAATAGGCTCTGTGACTCCCCAGTGGGGGAGATAGGTCACATATACTCTCCTTTCTCCATCAGGTCATTTTTAGGGCCAGTGAAACTACTTTGAGTTAGCCTAGTGGAGAGCCACTTATCAGATGCGACTTATCCAGGCAGATTATAGGATCAAGACAGCTAACAGAAGAACTATGCTTTCCCACTGAACCCGTTGGCACATAAACACTGACAGGATTCTTCATGGCTAAGTGTAGAAGTAATTTATACCTAAATTAAATAGTTTCCAAGATGTTATCTAGAACAAACGCTTCTTAAATATGAGGTACTAGTTTTGTGTTCATAACCACTCCCTAGAAAAATCAACCTTTTTTTTTTAAAGATTCAGACCTTAATTTTTTTTTTTTTTTTTTTTTTTGAGAGAGGGTGAGAGAGCATGTATGAGCAGGGTAGGGGGACAGAGGGAGAGACAGAATCCCAAGCAGGCTCTGTGCTTAGCATGGAACTCGACACGGGGCTCCATCTCCCAGCCCTGAGATCATGACCCAGGGGGAATCAAGAGTCAGACGCTCAATGGACTGCATGCCCCATAGAAAATCAAGCTTTGAAACTAAAACTCTAAAACTGACTTGAAGAACTTACTGTCCCCTCCTTAGGAGGAGATTTTTGAGAACACAAATGATGGCTGAGGATGTTTCCAGACCATGAAGGCAGAAAACAGGAATTAGCATGTGTAGTGTAAGTGCCTGACATTAAGCTTTTGATCGCTGTGGCAACCATTTCAAAGACTTCCATCTTGAATAAACTATTGGCAGCTGCGTGGCATGGCCACTGGCAAAACAACCAGATAAGGAACAAACCACCTCAACCATTCAGTTCCCCTTTTACAAAGCCCTCATTAACCTAGATAACTGACCACCTGAGTGACTCTGCGTATTCCTTTCCATGCCCTAATTCCAGTTCTTATGTTTCTAATTTGCCAAAACAGAGTGAACCTGCAAAACCCTCCAACCCCAGGAGAGGCAGAGACCCCAGTCAGCGCTCCCTCCATCTCTCTCTGTGACTGCACTGTGTGGTCCACAGGTGTGTTATGTACTCTCCAGGACCTGCGAGTAATAAATCTTGTTCTTCAAAATTCCCTGATGGTTTTTTCCTTAGGTGCATTTTGCAGTCATGATAACCTCAGGGACTGGTCTAGCCACACTGGCTTCAGTTGGGGAAATGTCTGTGGGAGCTCACCTGCAATAGTATGGTCCAGGTGAGTACCCCAGGTACTTCTAGCTGACAGTATTATCAATAGGCTGAGATCGACAAAACAGCATGATGATAAATAATATGATTTAGGAACTCTCTCTCTCCATAAGAGTCAGTCCTCTTTGAAAGCTAACATTTTCAGCCCCCCATTCTGGGGCATATTTCTTGGGGCTGACATATGGATTTACAAGTTCCTCTTGGTGCTTGGCTAAAAAGACTTTTTCCCTCGTGCTGTATGCCATGCTGGGCCCAAGACTCACCTGCTGAGGAATTTGCAAACATAGCTTTATATGCCAAAGGAATAGAACTTGATGATGTCCAAAGACAAATGAAGTGGAAATTTATTTTAAAAATTCATTATTTAAAATAATCTAGGGGCGCCCGGGTGGCTCAGTCAGTTAAGCATCTGCCTTCGGCTCAGGTCATGATCCCGGGGTCCTGGGATCGAGCCCCACATTGGGCTCCCTGATCCATGGGGAGTCTACTTTCTCCCTCTCCTTCTCCTTCTGCCCCTCTCTCCGCCTCCCACCCCGCCACTTGTGCTCTCTCTCTCTCTCCCTTTCTCTCTCAAAGAAAGAAAGAAAGACGAAAGAAAGAAAGAAAGAAAGAAAGAAAGAAAGAAAGAAAGAAAGAAAGAAAGAAAGAAAGAAAGAAAAATCTTAAAAAAAGTAAAATATTCTAACTCAAAAGCAATGATAATTAAGAAGCATTCAGAAAATCAGGCAAATGTGCCCTCGAAAACAATGCGGGAAAGAGAATTCCACAGGCGTCTTCTCCTCCCAGCTCTCCCGATGGGACCTTGGGAGGCATAAACACTGCTTAGCTTGGAGAAAGGGTGACAGTCCCAGCTAGGAGCACCAAAAGAGGCTGTGGAAGCTTCTTTCTGGGCCCTTCAGCAGGAAGCTGCAGAGAAAGACCATGTTCCCCATCATTTTAAAGACCCTAAGTGCACTACCAGAAATTCACTAGAGGAAAAGCCAGAAGAGTCACCTACATTTTCAACCTTTCTAATTTCTCACTATAGTTTTCTGTTTTTTCCCTTCTCAGGTCAAAAAATATAAGATGGGTTATAGCAAAGGACGATCACAATTAACTAAAATCATGACCATTTCCAGTACTCATAATGTCATTCTTGAAGGCACTGAGGCTTCGTCTTAACTTTTGCCAGTGGTTTGTGCTATAGAAAATTGTTGGTCATATAAAATTTTAATTTTAATTTTGAATCACAAGGAAGAATTTACAATGGTAGAATCATACTTTAAAAAAATTAATGCTGGCTAAAGGGGGAACAAGGGAAGAAAAAGATAGTCACAATTTTAGTACTAAAAACAATTGTGATAAATGTTATGGCTGAAGATTATAATTGTCTAATATCTTTAAAGGAAATTAAGAGAACACTTGGATACTTTTGCTTATCAGTTTTCATTGGTTTTCTAAATGTAAAGACTTGAAAGGCTGCTGATATCTAAGAATGAACAATGCAAGTATATTTGAATTTCCACACATTTCACACTTCACCAAGTGAGTATGTTTCATGTGATGGCAACTCAGGTCAAGGAATAAGGAATACTCAAATTGATGGACCATTTGATTTTAAGTGTAAGCATAGCTTAAGGGGGTATGGACACATTTCATAATTGTTTTTATATCACCAAGAAGTCCTGAACTCAGGCTTTGGTAAGTAAGTGAGCAAGAGACAGAGAAAGGCAAGGTTTATGGTCCATTCTTCAAGGACCTTATGGCCTAGCTGAAGGAAGAAACATGAGTCCGTGGAAATTACTTTTACCTTGTGTTGGTTGGTTTTGGTTTGCCTTTCAGGACCTATTAACAAAAAGAGTAAATGTAAAAGGCAAGATGAATAATAATACAGATCCGTTTACTGATGGAGTTCAGAGGCAAGAAGAAGAGGACCTCACAGCAGTGGTACGATTAGAATCTGACATTAAAGGATGGATAAGGCTGTGGTGGTTGGAGAGGACCTAGCTGACCCACTGCACATGAGGGAGAATGAGAATGGCATGAAGAAGATTGCAGCAATACTGTGGCTCTAATTCGAGGCTGGTGAATAATATCATTTGTTTGGAGCCGAGAATTTCTGTAGGTGGGGGAATAGATAGCCATATTTCTGAAATAGACAAATGAGCCTGGTTATGGAGAGTCTAAGAGCCAGACCAAATTTGAACTTCATAACATAAGACTTCACAGGATGGCGGAATGATGACCTCAGTTGTTTTTAGGAAGAGTGAGTGCTATGGTGGAGAGGGAGGGACGCCCGGAGGCAAGAAGGACAGCTATTAGTCTCCTGGTGTTAGCTAACAAGCCTCTGGACTGGTGAGCCAGGGATTGGGAGTGGGAGAATGGGAAAGATAGAGAGACCAGAGTATAGTTGGAAGTGGGAGAGACAGAAACCAATGACGACTCCTTCTGAGGGGGCTGTGGGCTGGCTTGCTTTGTTTGTTTGTGTGTTGGGTTGGTTTTGTTGCCTTTCGGGACCTTAGAAGCTAGTTTCAGTGCATTTTAGCCACGAGTTGACACATTCACTGGATCTTAGGGTTAGAAGGGTAAGATCAAGTAACTTTTGAACAGGACTTCTGTTTTTAGTGATGTTTGTTTACCCCTATTTTATGGACATGGTCCTTAGGAACCAGGGAGACTATGAAGAAGTCACATTTGTAGCAACACACCAGAAGCCACTTCTCTGGGCTTTGAAAGTGCACCCTGCCACGTTGCCTTTCCCCCCGCAGAGGAGTTATCTGAGCAAAGATCTTAGGTTGAGTTTTTTGAACGTTGTGAACATCAGTATCTAATCTTTTATTACAGTAACCTAAAACATAAAATTAAGATCACAGCATGTTCAGCTACATAGTTCTGTTCCAGTGCAATGCTTTTGCAAACCAAAAGAATTGCAGGACAATTTTCCATCTCCAATACATCAAATGAATCTATCTATCTATCTATCTATCTATCTATCTATCTATCTATCTATCTATTTATCTGTATCTATATATATAGTTAGCAATTTCATGAAAGCTTAGGCGTATCAATCTGTCTCCGTTAAAAAAAAGAAAAAAAGATGTCCTAATCATTTCTAAATGAATCCTTTCTTAAAAGGATAAAATAAATAGCTCAATCTTATGTAAGAAAGGAATGTGTGAAGTAAGTTCTGAATTTCTCCAAGGGCTCTTCACCGTGCTGCTATATTATTACAACTTCAATATCCTGTGTTAGCAACACTTATTTAACTTGCTACATTTTAGTTTTATGGGAGAGCCATGAATGTAAAAGGCACATAAAAACCACAGCCAAATGGCTGACATCTGACCTTTAATCCTCTCTCAGACTCTCCTTTAGAAACACACCACCTCCTCTTCTACACACACACAGTGAGTATTATCAAGTGCTCCTTAATTTACTAAACATAGTGGTATTGCTTAAGAAAAGAAATTGCATACTTTCTTGACCCTGGTTTCCTTCCTCACCCCCCCTTTTTTTTGTTTTTAGCACTTATATTACTTTTTGACGTTTGGTCCTGTAAATTGCCACTATTTTTGTAATTAAAAATTAAGGTTGGAGCCTCAGGAAAAGGTGTCAGAAGGTGACTTATTAAACTGTAAGAAGACCAAGAAAGAACTAAGAAGTTTGTTTTGAAACTTGAAACTTCATTATCACAAATAATATGGTTCTTAATTCTTACTAACATACAAATAATTATCTGACCTGAACTTAACATATATATATATTAAATATGTATATTTATTAAAAATATGTATGGCAGAAAATAAAGTATAGGTGGGATTAGCAGAAAGGGACCTCAGAAGAAGCCTATCTACCCATCTTTTGGCAGAAATAATGGCTGAGGATTTTGGAGGATGTCAGTTGGCCACTTAGGGTCGGAATTGGGACCAGAACAGTCCTGCACTCCAACACTGCTCCCTTACAACTGTACCCCCAATCATGATATCTGTCAGAAAGAGAATCCTGTGCCTTAAACATACAGAGTGAAGAAAAAAGGTCACACTGTTCATGGCAAACCAGAAACCAGATCCCATCTTTGATGCAAAATCTCTCGATTGCTGCCCCTGTTTCACAAACGTGCAATAAAGTAGGGCCCCCAACAGTCCTCCTCTGACTTGTTTTGTCTTCAGGGGATAAGAACGGGCATAAAATCTGGAAATCTGACCCAACTGAGTCA
Organism: Zalophus californianus; assembly: GCF_009762305.2. Taxonomy (NCBI): domain Eukaryota; kingdom Metazoa; phylum Chordata; class Mammalia; order Carnivora; family Otariidae; genus Zalophus; species Zalophus californianus. The sequence goes on from NC_045601.1 coordinate 48,511,704, forward strand.
ATAAAAAGGCTTTTGTCTGTGAACCTGACCACAAGCAATTCAATGTCACACTGATTGAAATAGCTGATTGGAAAGATTTTTGTCAGGAATACCATCCCCCTTTTATAGAAATAAACAGTTTGAAACAAAATTGAAGTAGCAGGACGGAATCAACTGCCACTTCAAGATAGTGCTGTCTACTATATGTGAAGGTGTTTATTTCCTCATGATGAAACATATGTTATCTATTCCATAATATCCCCTTAAATCCACTGTTTGTTTTAATCAAAAATACAGTAGGAAAAATTTTTTACAAAATGTCTCAGCACATTGTAACTTAATAGTTCGATTAGTTAAAAAAGTAAAAAACCCTTAATTTTGTGTTTCTAGCAGATGAATATTTATACTCTTAATTTCAGGCAGCGTTGCATTTTTATTTACTATATTAAAGTTCAAAAGAAATGAGTAATTCCACTTGGAGTTTTATCTTTTATTCTTTAATGCTAACTAAAGAGAGGTACTAACATTTTTTAAGAAGTGCTTACCTTGTGTGTATTACATTTCATTTCCATACTATCCTTCCCTAAGAATCATTCATAATGTTTGACCTTTTAATAACTGACTTCAATTCAAATAAGAAAAAGTAGTGGCATTAAACTATATTCAACATTTATTAATATAGGATTTAAACTCAAGGAAAATGCCAGACTCTCAAATTCTGACAAAAGAAATTTATCCTAATCAGCCTTTGTCTCTGCCCTTGTAAAAAATCGCAAGAAACTGGCACATCTTCTGTGTTAAATAATCTGAAATATAGCAAGTAGCACCCAGCTGTGAAGTCAAGTCTTTTCACCATATTTACTTTTAATTAAAAAAAAAATAGTATGGATTCTCTGCCTCTCCATCTTAAGTACGAGAGGATCAACAATGGAAAATATGTATCATTACTATGGACTGGGACAATCTCATGCAGAGGGAACTAGAATATAAAATATTTGATGGTGGTAGTGGTGTGGTATTTATCGTTGGCTTAAAGTCATTCCTGTAGAATCCGCATAAATGTCCCAGTGTTAATCTTCAACTCCCTTTGTAATTGCTTATATATATATCTTTTAAGATTCTACTTCACTTGGTAAAAACAAGACCTAAGCCCTCAACCTTCTAAAAGCAGCATGGGAAAGTGATTCCGATGAAGGGCTTGATTAAGGCACTCTCTTTGCAATTCTCTAACACGTCAAGCATTTCTTGGAAACCCGCCCACAGATTGTGGGACTATTTTTAGTTGCTCACCTCCCTGTAAACGCAGCTATTAGATATCCAGATATCCCTGCTCCTTTCAGGTGCAGTAAAATAGAACATAAAAGGGTGTAATTGGATGATTACAGCTGAAGACTGTAAGCAGGAGCCATAGGGTCTCTCTCTTTTCCTGAGAGCTCTGGGGTACGCCCCAGAAAGGCGTTTTTCTCTCTCTGCAGCTGGTGAAACCTGTGCACGGAGCAGGGGCCCCTGACCCCTAGATGCAGCGTCATCTCAGAAAACGCACTGCTAGGGTTGTTTCTGTATACACCCCGGGGAGAAAGGAAGGAAAAAAGAAGTCACATCTTTGGGCAGCTCCTGTGCATCAGGTCCTGTGTATTCATGTAGTTGTCACCACAACCCGGAGAGAGAGGTGGGTGTCGTTATTCCGGTTTTACAGTGACCAAAACTCAACCATCAGCCAAGTTCGCTGACTGCTCAAGGGCACGTGGCTAATGAGCTGAAAAGCCAGGTTTAAACCCATTCCATGTTTTGCCCCTTACACTCCTGCCCTTTTGAGGGGAAACTGGAAAGCAGGCTCTGTCACTGGGGTGGCCGAATAATTGATTGTCCAAACCAGAACGTGTCTGAGAGAGAAATAGAGGGGTAATAACAAAAACACCCGGCCGACACGGGTGGCCTGTCAGGTCTTGGGCAAACCAGGATTTATGTAGTCAGCTTGTGTGAACTCTTCCTTGCTCACACCAGCAGAGCCAAGAGTGGAGTAGAGTTCCCTGAAGAAAGCTCCCTGCCCACAGCTCAGCACCAGAATCCTGCCCTAGGTCCCTCAGGCAGGAAGAGATAGAGTTTAAAAAAAAAAAAAAATTCTTTTGAAGACTAGGTTTAAGTGTAAATTTTGTTGTTGTTGTTACCCCAAGGGCACCAATTGTGCTGAAGTTGTCTTCAATTCCTAATTCCTTAGGAGCAGTGGAACAATATCACGGGACTGCCACACACTTGCATTATGGGTATATTAAGATGACACAGAAGTATCTAAAATTTATTGACTTTTTACTGTGCACCAGGCACTGTGCAGAGGGCTTTATTGCTTTATCTTATTTAATTTTTCAAAACTTCTGTGAGGTATATACGTTTATTATCTCCATCTTATAGGTGAGGAAACAAGGACACTGAGTAATGGCTTGGCTGTAATTCAGGCCAAGGCCTTCTGCCTCCAGCGTCTGCAGTGTTCATTATGACAGTGACTGTGCCATACGTGCTGTATTGGTCTTGGAAATGGTAGAGTTACAAAGCAGTGCATTGGGTTTCCTGGCCTCAAAGCTTTCAGATTACCGAGGACAGACTCCTTGACATTGCAGTATCTTAACTAACAACTCAGTGTTCGTCAAAAGGCATCATGTATGTATGTTTGCAAATACCATCAAATGAGTGACACAGATCCCTTTAGCATATCATGTGATGTGCAGCAAGGGGGCATATATTGGTGGGGTATACTGAAATTTATCTTCTTAAGTATGGATCTCATTCTCTCTAATAGCAAGGAAAGCCTAGCAAGGACTGTCCTGCAGGTCCTCAAAGCCTCTGAACCCTCCCTGCACAGTGCCTGGCCCATTGTAGACACAAATGACTCTATTCTGCATCATGATTGAAGTTGTCAATCAAACTGTAGAGCATTCAGAGCAGGGGAAATCTCTGGGGCTTGTAATATAGACGTGGAAGTCTTTACAGAGAATATGGGGTTTGAACTGGGCCTTGAAGGAAGAAAAATAAGTCTTTGAAAAAGTAGATGAGGGAGATGAAAAGTATTCAAGGTGGGAGAAACAAATTAAGTAAGTGAACTCAGATGGGAACTGGAGGGGAAAGCAAAGAGACCAGGATGTCTGGATGGAAACATAGTAGAGCAAGTCTGATCTAGAAGGGTAAGATTATGGAGCCCTTAACTGTGGGAGATGCTGTTCAAGACCCCCTGTGGATGCCTGAAACTGTGGATAGTACTGAACTGCAGATATACTATGGTTTTTTCCTGTGCATTCACACCTATGATGAAATTTAATTTTATTGGTAACAGATTTAAAAAATACTGCTAATAAAATAATTATAACATTGTCTTGGAATAAAAGTCATGTGAATGTGGTTTCTCTCTCCCGATGTCTTATTGTACGGTCCCCTTAATTCTTGTGAGCTGATAAAAATGCCTACATGGTGAGATGAAGTGAAGTCGGTGATGTCGACATTGTAATGATGTAGCGTTAGGCTTCTATTGGCCTTCTGGTAATAGAAGGAAAATCATCCGCTTCTGGGCCACAGTTGCCCACAGCAACTGAAACCACAGAAAGTGAAGCTGAAGACAAGGGGAGAATAATATATAAGGAATAGTGTTCAGAAGTACTCATGCGGAGCTGACTATTAACTGTTTCCATCTCCCTTGATACTGTGAACTAGTTTAGACAGTAGACACTGGAGCAGAGAGCAATGAAGAAAAATGGATTTTCAGTGGCTGCTATTCTCATTAAGCAATTTCTTCTGCCTTTCCTCAAACTCTAAACATTTTAATTTGTTTATTTTAGGAGAGAGTTTTTAAAATTCAATTTGAAAAGTTTAAGGTTAAGAAAGCTTTATGAGTTTACGAAGGGCAAAGACTATATCCAGTCTTTGAATCCTTACAGCCTGTCGCATAGGACTAGTTAACCGAGCATGACATGATCTCCCCGTCAACACTGCGGGGAAAGCACTGCGGACACCGGTTACTATCCAACATTAGCGGTTCACTAAGGTGGCAGGAAGATGTGGCGTGAAGGTAGGAGTCTAAGGGCTTGAAATCAGTCTGATTGTGATACTTGCAGGCCTTTCGAGCTTCTTGAGAAGGGACAGCTACTTTGTGACGACTTCCTGGGGTTACACGACTTTTAAACCAAAGCTTTGTTTAACATTTTGTACATAGGTTTTTTTTTTTTTAATACCAATTTGTGTGTTATAATTAATGTCTCACCTGTACAGAAGGCACCCTTCCTTATATTTCAGCCATGAAATATAACCATGGCTCCAAAAGCAAATGAAAATAATCTGTAAGTGGAAAAGAAGGCTCACAAAACCCATGCATGCTTTTGTTTTGTTTTAGGATCCTAAGCCTGGTGCTGCGTATGAAATAGGGTGCAGTGAAATGCCTATACTTTAAAGATTTTATTTATTTATTTCAGAGACAGAGAGAATGAGAGATAGAAAGCACGAGAGGGAAGAGGGTCAGAGGGAGAAGCAGACTCCCTGCTGAGCAGGGAGCCCGATGCGGGACTCGATCCCAGGACCCTGGGATCATGACCTGAGCCGAAGGCAGACGCTTAACCATCTGAGCCACCCAGGCGCCCCGAAATGCCTATACTTTAAAAGGATACATTTAGAGATGATAGCACAGTAAGAAACAGAGATACTGTGCCAGTCCAACAGGTGGAAGAAGCCAGGGGAGAAACATGCTGGGAACTGCGTGGCAACCACCGGGCTGCCTCTAAGAGCTGAAAGTGGCTCCCGGCCAGTAACTAACAGGAAAATGAGGACCTCAGCCCTCCAACCATAAGGGAACGGTTTTTGCCAATGACCAGCAAGGACTCCAAGTTCCAGAGGAGAACCACAGACAGGGCTGGCACCTTGTTTCAGCCTGGTGAGACTCTGAGCGGAGAATGCAGTCACTCGATGCCAAGATGCTGGACCTACAGAAACTGGGAGATAAATTTGAGATTTTAGAAGCCCCTAAGCTTCTGATACTTTGTAATGCTGCCATCAAAAACGAAAGCAGGCCATGTTGTACCTTTGCTTTGTCTTTGGAGAAATGAGCTAACTCATACAAGGGTTTTTCTCAGATATATAAAATGTATTCCCTGAAGTGAAAACACCTGATGGATATATATTATCCATTTATCTGCCTTATTAAATAGGACTTAGTACACTGCCTAATATTTAAAGAGTCTAATAAATATTTGTTGAATGAAGTATATGTGGAAACATTTAACTTTTTCTTCATTACTCGGATTACTTAACTTTATAAGCATCAGTTATTTATTTTTTTTAAAGATTTTATTTATTTATTTGACAGAGAGAGAGAGAGAGAGACAAGAGAGGGAACACAAGCAGGGGGAGTGGGAGAGGGAGAAGCAGGCTTCCCGCCAAGCAGAGAGCCCGATGCGGGGCTCGATCCCAGGACCCTGGATCATGACCTGAGCTGAAGGCAGACACTTAACGACTGAGCCACCCAGGCACCCCTGGTTGTATGCTTCTGAACTGGTTTTTCTAAGAACATAATCCCTTAAATGCTAAGAGGGTTACTACAGCAGTCAGTTCTGGTAAGAAACAGACAACGTTCTCAAATTATGTAACTGGGGAGAGTTAAGGGCTTTCTTTTTTTTTTTTTAACAAAGGTGTGGACAAAGTTTGGGAAACCATCACAGATAGTGTGGTGCCTGTCCTGCAGCAGAAGGGGGAAGGGGAGGGTGGGTCTGGAAACTTGGGAGTGGGGAGCGGTGTGGAGAGGGACGCCTGTCAGGAACTGTGGCCTTTGGTAGAAAGATGCAACCAAACCATGGAAACTGAGCAGGGAAGTGGTGGGGAATGAATAGCTTGACCTCCTTTTCCTCCCACGCTCTTATCTCTAGCCAAGAAGGCAAAAAACCTGTTGGTCCAGTCCTCAGAGGTCAATTTCCTGGGGCAAGAACAGCATGGAGAAAGGCGGAGAGCGGATCTGGAAGGACAAGTGAGAGATAGGTAGCACAGTTACCAAAGACCTATTTCTGGACTGTGGTCAGGGTCACAGGCTCTGTTGTGACTTGTGGATGAAGTGTTTCTTTCTCATGTGTGCTTCATAGAATGTTTTGGCTAGCTTGCTTATAACTTCCATCCCACTAAGCACAATCATTAACATGTTTGTCCTTTCTGCTATTTTGAGCTCCCTGAGACCAAGGGGCTGGGTCTTATGCATCTTTATGCCTACAGTACCTAAGTGCTTGGCCCATAGTAGGTGATTAACAAATGCCTGTGGAATTATAAATATATGAAGTCAGTGGTAAATGACTACTGAAGTCGCAGAAATCAATTTGGTGATGGGGCATAAACAAATGCATACTATTATGGTTGCCTCTAAAAAATTCTATTGCATGTGGGTTGATAGAAGATTCATTTACCATAGCTATAAATCTCACACTATGAGGATTTGGTGTTCCTCTTTCATTTTCTACTTAAAAGTCATAAATTTCAGGTCATCCTACACATTCCATTCTACAAGCACTAAAATCTGTCAACACAGAAGGAACAGTAAATGCAGGTTGAAAGAGACAACTCAGAACTACCAGTAATCAAATTGCAGTTGGCCGTCAACTGAGGTTGATGCCTTGTCATTGTCACGTGTGATTCTGGCTGCTAACAGGGAGTGGAGCATGCTTAGTCCATGGAAAAACTGTTTTCTTCTATCTTACTTTTTGACATTTTCAAAGTACTAAGTACGGGTAAATGTGGTCAGCTTGATTTACAATAATTGTTTTGATTCATACAGAATCACATGCTGAAGAATTGCAGGGACTGACAGTCTGGGGAAAAATACACATGTCATAATTTTGTTAATTGTTTTAGCATGTGTCTCTTCCACATGTCTGAAAGCGACTGTAATTGAGGGTTGTGGTTTCTGGGGCTCAGCCAAAAATACAACGTGACTAACAACTGAGGAAAATATCATGGGATATCATGTGTTAGAGGATCTTTTATCTTCCCCCCGCCCCACCAAAGTGAGTATTTTCCAGTATTTAAGTATGTTACTGGAGTATGAAAAGAAGAATGATAAAAACTAAATGCTTGGATTGGTATTTTTTATCCGATAAAAAATAACATATAAAACACACTTTTCAATTCTGTGGCTATTTCATTCCATCCTGGAGGTCTCTATTTCAAAAATTGGATTTTGGGGGGAAAAACAACAACAACAGGTCTCTCCATTCTTTAAACATTTTGATGATGATTATAAGGGTTTTTCTCGAGCAAACAAATATCAGGAAATTCAAATACTGGTATGAAACCATAATCTCCCTTTACCTTGTTGCTCCAACACATAATAACTCTATTGAGAACTCCTGAAACCAGTGGGTGATCTGACCCGAAGGCTTCATATATGATTTCTTATTTTTATGACAGGAATTTCATGATTTCAAGGCAAGGTTGAAAACCACCCTCTTTCCTCTCTTAAGCAAGTGATCAGTTTGCTGCCTGAACAAAGCAAAAGGCTGAGCTCACATGGCACTGCCAGGAGCTGTCTTGCAAGCTTCCTGGTTTGGGATGGACTGCAAATGCTATTAGTATATTTCCCAGGATTTTAGGCTCCTGAGAACTGTGCAGTAACCAGATCTTTGAGCAGCGAGCATCTGGTAGCCAGAACCACACCAAGCCTTTCCCATATTATGCAGCAACTTCTGCTGGTTTGGTGGGTGTTCTCTCATTGTTTTATACTATTCCTTCTCTTTCTTTCCTCAGATGCCTGGGATCCACAAATATTTTTCTCACATTCAGAATTGACTGTCCTTGGGTGACTAAATTGATCATCCATGGGTCCAGCAGGTCATAGGAAGGTGCTGCTGATGTACATCCTCTCCATTTCCCCCAGTATATCCACCTCTCTTCCCCCATCCCTGCAGACGAGCCCCACAGCGGCTAACTGCAAGCTGCAGGAACAAATGGAAAGTCTGTCCTGCCAGTGGCTGGAGGAAACTTTCCAAAGTGCTATTGGGAATAATGTCAGACAAGAAAATCAAATTGCAGGGAGCAGGGGAAGAAAGGAAAGCCAAAATAAGGGTTCTAGCTTCTTTAGTGAACTGGGTAAGGGCTGTGAACAGCCTGGAATGTTATGTAGATATCTGCATATATGATTCCATATACAATTATGATTATTACTGTTATTTCTGAAAAGAGAGTCTAAAACTTACATTTAGATGCTCAGAGGGTTTGGGTAACAAAAAAATTTAAAGAGTGATTACTGTGAAGAAAGTGGGTTTAGCTAACTTAAATTTTAAAAAATCAAGAGAGAAGGAAGAAGGAAGGGCAGTAAGAAAAAATAAGGATAGGGCAAAGAAGAAAATAGGGACAATAGAAGAGCCTAGCTCTTTACCCCTTTTATCAGCTACTTAAGACTTGGCCTCCTGAGCTGGTCTGCAAGGGTGCCAGTATAGCTAAATATATATCTGATTTAGCTAGGAGAGAATGAAGGCATACAGAGTGTAAACAATGTGTGCAAGCTAACCTGGCTAGTAAGTACCCACACTCAGCTGTGGGAGGCCGCTCTTAATCACTGTTCCAAACCAATACACTCTCTTTCTCTTTCCTCATGTGTTTTACAAAATATATTTTTTCTAATGGAGGGTAAAATTACACACCAAAATGTTATTTCTGGATGTTGTGATTATGGGTGATTTAAATTTTTCTTCTCCTCTACCATTTTATGTGCAATAAACATGCCTTTATTACATAATAAAAAGAATAATAATTTTAAATTATTTTCCCTTTTCTAGAAAATCACTGATCAGATTGTTAAATCCCTCAGGAACAATCACATTACTACTGAACTACGGATATCAAATAAAGGCCGTGAGCAAGAAACTTGGAAGAACTTGATATTAATTTATCACTGTCATTATATAGTGAAATGGTGACTTGTTCATAGTAAACCAGTGAGATAGCTTGATAAAATCAGTGAATAAAACACAGTCATAACAAATGGTAATTTTAATGTAAAATCATAATATTTGTTCAATTAAATACCTTTTATTCTTCTAATGGATGCATTGTTCCCCACAATTACCGCATTTCCTGGCTGTGTCCATGTAGGTACAATGAAAGGGAGACCCAGGCCATTTACATGGTAACTTCTGCTTTGAAAGTTTTCCAGGTAAAATTCATCTTACCGGAGATCTTCAGTTCAGTCCGTCATTTGCTTATTTACTACAATAGACTGAAGACAGTTGCTTGAAAAAAACAATACTCATTTTTCCATTAGTTATCTTTTAAGTCACACTGTGTGTAGAAGCTGAACAGTTCTTCTTTGAGGCAAGGGTCTTAGTCAGGCTTCTTTTCTTTCCACAAAGGATTAGGAACTGAATAATTGCCCCTTCTTCCAAATCCTAGAGTGGAGGATGCTCCCTCAACAAATAAACTCAGGATATTGACTTGGGACTCTCACTGTGGACTCTAAATTCTCGCTCCAGACTCCAGACTCTCCATGGAGAATACAATCTTGAATTGCCTCCAGTTCCTTCTCCCAAAGCCCTGATGGAGAAGTGACTATGTGGGGGCCCATTGAAAGGCAATTTCCTGGCCACTCAAAGTGTATCACCCATGTATCAGGCTGGATAACTGAAAAGAGGTTCCACTTGGTCCACATTACCTTCACCCCATTCAGAATTACTTTTCCCCAAGTTCTAATGGCACATCTTCCACTTTTAGTTGAAAGATACTATGAAATTACCTGCATAGTTTCTGTGTGTCATCTTTCTGGTGACATCTACTTCTTAGACTGGACTACATAGTGCAAACTCTTAAATGATAAATTTTTTTCAGAATTAGCACTAAGAATTTTTTTTTCTTGGATGAAGTGACCTGTTTCTTTCTCTCTAATGATAATGGTATTTGTGGAGGATAAAGATGAGATTGCGTGGCTTTAGAGGAAGGCAAGATGGTTTCTACTAGAATTAGCACAGGGTTGCCAGTGTTCTGGAGTTGATCAGACTCAGTGAGGTCAGCTTACTCTGATCAACCCTCTAAAAGTAATTCCTAATCTGCCCTCCATCTGGAGTCTGCTCTGCCATCTTTAAGTTTGCTTAAGAAACATAAGAGGTGGAGCCAAGAGAGATGGACAATATTAAGAAAAATTTCTTACAGGACCTGGTGCAGTATCCTGGCCAGAAAACATGTTTCAAGGCCAAGTTTTCTCTCTCTCTCTTTCCAGGATGGTGCTGGATAAACCTGCCAGCTTTTGTGACATCAGCCTTCTCTTAACTTGGTGTGGGAAGAACACACCCTTTTTATTTATTTATTTATTTATTTATTTATTTATAAAAGATATTTATTTATTTATTTGACAGAGAGAGACACAGCGAGAGAGGGAACACAAGCAGGCAAAGTGGGAGAGGGAGAAGCAGGCTTCCCGCTGAGCAGGGAGCCTGATGAGGGCCTCGATTCCAGGACCCTGGGATCATGACCCGAGCTGAAGGCAGATGCTTAATGACTGAGCCACCCAGGGACCCCGAACATACCCTTTTTAGTAATAGAGTGCTTCTGCAAAGTCAACAAACATAATTTTTTAGGATTCCTTTGAATATACCCAAAGGATATATTATATATATTATATATATATAAATAATATTATTATATTATAGATTTACTCCATTATGTAAAATTTCAGTTCACCTTAATTGAAGCTTTAGATATTCCAGAGTCTTCTGTGTGTGTATAAAAACCCCCACATATACATATGGACATATATAAATATTTCACAGCTGACAGATCACACTGACTATTATGGATTTCACTAACAACATTCAGAGGGCAAACTTCTTTCAAAATTGGGGCACTGGGAAATGCACATCAACATTTTCCTCATTACTACTAAAAAGACTGTGTAAGTCATTTTATCTTTTTCCTTCCGCTTCCCAAAACAAAAAGAAAACCAAAAACTACAAGGAATTAAGGTTAGACGGTGGAACTAGATGGGCCCTTAGAGCCTCTGTATTCATGATATTTACCCCAGTTTGGCCTTAAATATCTGTTCTTAGTTACATTTCTAGAAATACAATCTCACTTTTTACTTTCATCTTTTTTATTGTTTTTATTTTTGTGAGTCCTTTCAAATCCTTTGTGGACAGAGGTTAGGCTAAGAACATAACATACAGGCAAACACACAAATAAACCAGCCATTTTTCTAGCCCTTCTGTTTGGTATGTGGATTTTTTTAGGTTTTATTGAGTAAAACCAGAAATCCCCACTTATGCAAATTTTTTGTCTGTAAACTGAGAGCTATTGCAAATTTTATAGTAAAATATAATTTAAATTTGAGCAAAATTGTCAGAAGTTTAATTTTGCTCTCTAGAATGGTCAGCATATGGAGTAGTCTGGTAACTATTTTGTTTAAGTGAGAGATGTCTTTAATTGTAGGTGTAAATCATACACATATACATAGCATATATAGAGGATATATGTAATGCATGTATGTGTATGTACATAATAGAAGTAGATTTTACATTAAAATCTATATAGGTTTTTATAGTTGTTCCAGGTAATCAAGGCATTGGCTAGAACTGGGAGGGAATTAATCTTCTGAACTTTTACATTCTGGTTTCAATTCCAAATAATTAGCGGTTCAATATAATAAGCAGATGCGTATGATATGCTATGTTCTACACAAAGTAAGCAAATAAAACTGCTACTGTGTGCATCTACACAGATATAAATTCTTATACTCATTGTTTTGCTATCTATTAGACATGAAATAGGATAGCTTTCTTATGACCCATACATATAAACCTCAGGTTCCTCTTGCTTTTCTATCTCCCTCAGTCTCAAGATTCTATTTCTAAGAACTTCTTGAGAAGGTACTGGGAGTAGATAATTCATCACATTCTTTCCCAAGTATGATTCTGCGAAACATGGGAGGGGCCGATGACCTAAACTGTTAACAAAAACACCATTACACATTTGATTTCATTTTCTTCCTCTATGACAGGAAACTGGGAAGGGGATCTTATTCCAACAGTAAAGAACAAAGTCATTTTTGGGGAGGATTTACATATATCACCCCCACAATTTGTTTTTTCCTAGAAGACTGCAATCAAGACACAAAAATGCACACTGAGTGGAGTGGATGAGCAAGTTTGTGTCATTAATTATATATTTCAATACAGTCTAATTTTGAAAATAGTTTTATGGATGCTATAAGTAAATTACAACTGGAATAAATTACATTGAAGATTCAAAGAACTTTAAAAATATATATGTGATCAGCTACTTGAGAAAGGAATGAATCCAATTAAAAATGAATAACAAAATATGATGGCAGAAGGTCTCATCTTTATGTCTATTCTGAAGCCATTCAGACCACTTAAGACCAGTGAACACTGGTCCAGCATCTAGGGATGATCTTGATCCACTTTTCTGAAAAATTTATTCCATAATTTGACAACCTAGATTAATGGGACAGTAATACCAATGAAGAACATGAAAATTATATCTTTCCTTATAGCTAGGAATAATGGTTACAGCCATTTAGAGGATTTTCAGGACTGATGACTGTCCTCAGAAATTTGGGACCCATCCTTAACCTTCGTGCTTTCCCCACCAACAAAGTACATTCTTAAACATGTGACCAACAGGGGAAGTCTTCTGGAGAAAAAGCATGACAAAATGGTGAAGACATTGGCAGGAGAGAGTCATGTGTAGACAGCATGGCCAGAGTTTTCCATCTCTAAAATCAGATGTATGTTCATATTCAAACTCTGTCATTTTCAGTGATTTTGACAATGCTTTTTAAAAAAATCATTGCTTCCTTAACTAAGCTTTAGACTTCTTAAAGAATAGAAAGAACTATTTTTCTCTTGAGTCATTGGACAACTACCCCACGCTGATTCAGAATGCAAGATATGCTTGGTGTTTACTGTATATGTTGCAGAAAAGCTTCCCTGGTATCCCAGCCCCTTTACTAAAACTATTCAGGAGAATATCACTAATCAAAGGAACTCAAGAAATCATCCATACTGTCATCATCCAAGCATTAAGGAGCTTATTAGTATTTGCTAAGGCATCTGTCTTCCCAGATTTAACACACACCATGCTGGCACTGGAAAAAATAGAAAACACCTGGATAACCTAGAGGGCATGGACACATAGTTATACACAATCCTTCCTAACTCTCTGAGATGGAGCTACTTGTATATTACTTTACATACTCATAATGACATATGTAATAATTATATGAATTAAAAAGGAATCAAAGAGGAACTGTTCTGGGGCAATGCTGAGGAGGGATCTATGGCTCTCCCAAACTGATAGCTTGTGGTCATCACCATTTAGGAAAAAGCAAGAAGCAAGAGTTCACTAAGGACTCACACTAACCCCTACACTGATCCAGGGAGCAAGCTGGGACAAAAAGTATAATATTTTCTACTAAAAAAGAGAGGAAGGATGAATTTTTTTTCCAGTTGATAAAATTGAGAATTTACTATGTACAAAGTACCCTGTTAGACAATCTGGGTGGTACAGAGTTGTGTCAATCCTTTTTCTAAAGAACTTATACTTAATTGGTGGATGTGACAGAGTCCCAAGTAACTATAATTCCAGATAAACCTGGGGGTAAACATCAGTTACTGGTTAAAAGTTCAAAAGGGAGGATGACTCTCAGATTACTCTTACGAATATGGGAACACTTGAGGAGGTAAGTGACATTTGAACCAGGCCTTCAAAGATGATAAAATTTGGAGAAAGAAGCAGAGGAGAAAAAAAAAAAAAAAAAAAAAAAAAGCACCTTCTCAGTAGGGGGGCACAGTGAAGACAAAGCACAGGGCAAAGACATTTGGGGTCCAATTAAAAAATGACAAGTTTAGTTTTCTTCACCAGGGGAGTTATAAGATGGAACTGAAAGAGAGAGTTAAAAAGATAGATTATTTTGAGAGCATAGGGGGCATTGGATGTTAGGCCAGTGAATTTGTTCTTTAAATTAATAAGGAATCATCTTTAATAGGGAAACATTAAGGTTTGTAAACCAGGGAAAGACTTGATAACAACCAGTGTTGTAGTCATTATAATTTGGTTGAGGTATATATATATATATGGCAGTGCTCTTCAACTTTTTCTGCATTGTTGCCCCTTTAATAGGGAGGCTTCTTAGATATATCTGCTTGATTATTCCACAGGTTTCCTATTTGGTCATGTTCATCGAGAGGTGATCTATTACATCTTATTTCCATCATTGGCCAGGATATTCTTCTCTTATCTTCTTTAATTTCCTTTGGTGTGTTTGAGCCTTGAGTAGCTGTTGAGATAAAGCAATCCAACATCACTGGGGTACTTGGTGAATATTTATCACTGGAGTGAAATTGCAGAAAGCTAACTTTCCTAGTTTTGAACTCAAGAGCTGTATAATGTTTGAATCAGATTTTTTTTAAAAAGAGAAGTCACCATTATCACAACAAAATCATAACAAACAGCAGGTTGCAAGCATATTTAGATCATTCTTTCTGAAGAGAATAAACATTTATTGCCAACTGTGAAAGGGCAGATTTGATGACTGATGGAAAAATCACACTGCTTTGTCAGTTCACATAAATAATAATTCATCAAAGAAACATGTGTTGATGAGTGCAGCCTGGTTTGAATTTAAACCACAATGCATTCTTGAAAAATAGCTGAAGTACCTGAGCCTCCTTTAAAAGTCTCTAGCACATTATCCAAGCATATAAATAATCCTTCCTAGGCCATGTAATGAATCTTCTCAAAAACACCAAGAATACTCATGCTCAAGGATGAATAGAGGCTGTCTATATTTACCTTGAGAAAAACACAACTGGATGCCCATGAAACTCTGATGAGTACTTAAGAAATACGATCTTAGTTCACTTTCCCAATAGGTGCTCAACAAAATGGTTTGGGATGAAATGAGTATTTACCAGACACTAAGAAAAATAATAGAGCTGGCTGATCAAATTTCTCTGATAATCATTGCTTAGCAAAAAAGGATAAAAGGTGATATTTTCTCTGGTAAGCATTCCACTCATGGGCCACCCCAATTTAAAGATCCTCTGTACTGTTGGTGAACTGATGGGATTCGACAAGCGGATTTGTGAATCTGGTGGCCAGGTGTCTTGGTGTGGGTGAGACAGGAGCTAACAGATCTGACATATGGGAATATTGCTCCCAGATGCTCCCCAAAGGGAAAGAACAACTTGCTTTCAGTGACCTGTCCTTTCAAGATGAGTCCTATGGCAAATGCACTGTGATTAGTGAGCTCTGTAAGAGGAAGCGATGCATCATGGGTGCCGTTCTGCCAGAAAAAATAAGCATTTCTAATGGGTTGTACCCAATTCCTTAGTAAAAACCAGTGGTCTGTGTCTGGAGGTCATCCAAGGCAAATCAAAGAAAGAAATCTTCAGATGTTGAGGAGATAAAGAAGAAAGAACACACTAAGGATGTATGGTGTTGATTTTAAACTGAAGAGAAACCAATCAGGCTAAGTCATGTCATGGATAGTTATGACCCTTGCTGTGGAAGTCTATATGGAAAAACGTAACCAAAGGTTGATGTCCATTACACCAATGCTCTAATTTCCATAGGTTCATTGCCTGTCAGGTCTCAAATACTATCATCATGTCATTTGGAAATGAATATCCATCTGAACATATTTTTTACATTTATATTTAAGAAACTTCAGTACTCATTAGGAGTTGCACTAAGAAAGCTTTCTCAATTTGTCAGTTCAGTAGATTTCTCTGCATTCTTATCTTCTGGACTCTAGAATACAATATTTGTCTTCATAATTGATTTCATGTTTCTAGATTACACATCCTGAAAAATGAAACACAATATGCAGAACTACACTGACAATATCTGAATCCATGCTGGTAATGGAACAATTTAAGAAAAAACAGATATAGCTTATACTCCCCAGATTTCAGGGAAACCAACCCAAGTTGTGACTTGATGGTCCTCTTATATCTTCTGCCCTGTATCCAATATCTAATAGGTAAGTTTGATTTGTCTTTCTTTAGGATATAAATTTATTTTGTTCCTTCACCTATTAAGTGACATTATCATTGCTTAGCTGCCAAAAATTAAACATATTAACGTGTTTCTATTTCCCTTTTTTGTTTTTCAGCTTTCTCTCTTCTCTTACTACTCTAACACAGAGGAAAGAAGTAACTCCATTCGTGAAAAATATTTTCTATTGCAGGTTCTGGTAAAATAGACTAGGATAATTTTGATAGTATTTCAAATACTCCAAACTCATCGAACTCATAATTTCAGGTTACATAAACCCGTCTTTTTATTTTTGACACTAGAACTTAAAAAAAAAAAAAAAAAGGAATATGTCTCACTCCTGGGATAAAAAACTGTAATCAATTAAACCTAAGCAGTATGACTTTTGCAAGGTTTTATATTAAAATTTTTGTTGTTTTATAAAAGTAAAAATAAAAAAACATTTACAGTTTTCTTTTTAGGAATAAAATACAATTGGTTAACTGCCCATAGCACTTCCACATTATATTTATGTTTAGGTTTATATTTATATTTAATTATTTTATATATTAATTTCCCTAATTTAGTTTTGCTTCAAAACTTGTGTCAGTTATCAAATTACTGTCTTTCAGCTCCAAATCCACCCTTCCCTGCCCTGCTTTGTGAGAATGGAACTGGACCCTGGAAGCATTTTTCCTTTGCCAGCATGATCCTAGGCTTTGCCAACAGAGGGCACTAGAGGGACACTGCAAGGTGATTGGGGCAGGCGGACATTCTTCTGGTTCTGATCCTCCATTTGTTAATCCAGTGTGGGAGTCTAGCAGTTCCAGCCATATTCTCAGGACGCTTTCTTCAACCAGGGGCTGCTTCAGAGCAACTCTTATGCCCCATATCTGTGATAGCTTTGTTTGAGCCCTCAGACCACATCCTCTTTGAAGACATCTGAATCTCAGTCTTGGAGAGGCCCTCTCCTCAGTCTTAGATCCCTTTATTATATGCTTTTCCTCAGCCAAGTGGTAGTCACTGCTTTTCTGCGCCTGCAGATTCTGGACTGCTTGGAGTTCTCTTTAAGTAGCTTCCTTTTATTAATGAATCTTTTACAAATTTCTTTATATTACTTTTTCCTAGGAAAAAGTGGTTTCTGCTGTGGTTTCTGTCTCCTGATAGTACCCTAACCGCATATAAAGTTGTTTAAAAGTATTCTTAATTTATGCATGCCTAACCCACCTAAATAATTTTTAACTACCCTTGCTTCTGCATTTTAAATGTGAAAAATTCCCTTTAGGTCTTCATATGGTGCTCCACGTTAACTAAACCCTCTGAGCAGCAATGAGAGATAAGACAAGGGCATCAAGAAACTCTTTAACAGGAGAGACAGACATACAAACAGGTAACTTTTATTATTAAATTGTGATAGATACAGCTATGGAAGAATGCGCAAGACACAGTGGTGGCACTCCTAGCTTTGGTGGGGTGGGGGATAGGGATCCAATAAACTTCACAGAGCAGTTATCACTGAGTGTGAGTGTTCAAGGATGAAAAGAAGGATGGTCCACACAGATTAGGGAGGAAAGAGCAATGGGAACAAAGGAATAAAGTTATGAAGTATCAAGAATATATGATATAAAGCAAGGCACACTTGAGGAATGTCACGTAGGGGAGCACTCTTCATGCCTAAGGTATTTCTGTATCTGTGCGTTTGTGGGTCGGTGCTATGAGTAGAGGAGGGAGCAACATTGAGAACAATGCACAATAAGGCTGGAGGAGCGGGCTAGCTCTAGACCAGAAAGGATGTTGTATCATGCTAAAAAGTTTGGATTTTATTTTATGGGCAGCTTCAAACTCAAATGACTCAAAGGATATGAAGACTTTAAAGAAAAAGTTAATTAATCGTTAGTTTTACACAGCAAGTATATTTAATCCTCACTATATGGTGAATAAATTCAAATCCTTAACCTCGCCATAGAGTTAAAAGAGAGGAGATTGTCAGATGGGAAAATACCTAACTTTTAGCAAATAACAAGAAGCACTCAATTAAAAAGTAAAGACCAAAATGTGCAGGGGGGTCTGAAGGCAGGAGAGATTGGAATAATTAAGAAGAGGGTAGAACTCCAGTAGGGCTCCCGGGCACTCGAGGGACTGCATTTTAGGAAAAGAACAGAATGGTCAATCTTTTAGGAAGGCGGGGGGGGGGGGGGGGGGGGGGGGGGGGACATGGCCCTGGAATGTTTTCAGCAGCAGGAGGGAGCCTGAGCTGAAGGAGGGAAGTAATGAGAGAATAGGCTGAAAATGTAGGCTAGAGGTCTGGGATGACAAACCAGTGGTATTGTGTCTCTACTTAACCCTTCCATAACCAGACCATTTATTTTATTCCTGCTGAGCTCAGAGCAGCTCCAGATTCTTTCTCAGTCCAGTACTCAGGGAGCCATTTCCAGTCGGGAGTTCATCCTTTAGGATATGTTAAAAGTTTTTGACTGGTAGATTGTTAATTATAAACATTTTTCTGATTATGTCGTTATAGATAATGAATGGAAGGGAGGAACCCAAAGATGGAAACCTGTTGAAAGAGCTGTTGAAATCTTCTTTTATATGCAAGTTACATTTCAGGCATTAAGAGACTGTGTGTTTCGGCTGTGAATTTGGAAGATATAGGGAGTGTTTGTATTGAATTTACACTGATACTACCACCGAAAGAAACAAAGCTGTAACACCAAATATCATAAATCAGAATGTCATGCTGAAAAAGCAGTGTTTCACATTGCCATTTCTCCTTTAGGATATGGTTGACCTCAGAATAGGAATTCAGAAATCTCCCTGCCTGCCTCTTTGCCGCTAAGAAAACAGACACTGGTTCCCCAACCCCCTGATTAAGAAAGAACCTGGAAGAACATGCAGAAGAGTTTTCAAGACTGTGAGTACCCTTGCCAAAACCTAGTGGAAGAGTCTCTAGAGAAACAGAGGTCATAGAAGTTTAAAAGTTTGATTATTTTAAAAAAGTTTTTACTACCTTCCCAGTAAATATTGCCTTAATTCTTCATTCTTACTAGCAAATTGTCATTTAGCACCCAATAATTCTCTTGTTAAAGCCTAGAGAGTTATTATTTTCAGGGATGGGTGAATTTAACTGCTTTGCTTTCTCCCACAACTTTGCAAAGTATTTCAGGGGACAAAGTTCTTCTCATTTTTTTTCTTCTTGAATATATTCCCCTTTTATTATGAAACATAAAACCTGAACTACTGAGAATCAGATGCATAAGAAGAGAAAAATGCTCATGGCAAAGTGAGTATTCAGTGGAGACAACCTTACACCTCATTTTTCGCTAGGCTCTGTAAAGGACACACTAATTCTTCCACCCTTGGAAAACTATTTAGCCTCTTCATCTTCTCTTTTTGATTAGTAAATGTGGATAATAAAATTTTTATCTGACTCCTTATAGGATTGTCCTTAAGATGAAATAAAATAACAGATGTTGAGGGTGGTTTTGAAAAATACAATGTTACAGAAACAGAAGAAATCCTTCTGTTATTCTAATTTTAGTTACACTCAGGATCAAGAAGTTAAGATGATGGTGTTGGGAAATATTTGCCAGTGTTATGAGGTCAGGCATCACAGTATGTGCAGTGAATTGTACATTTTAGTTCTTTTTCTGCACATAGAAATACCTATCAGCCAGCAGATAAATGGTCTGCGTGGCTTCATCTTCATCTTCACTTATTCTGTTCAACAAATATTTACTGAATAGCTGAATATTGAATGCCAACAAATATTTATTGGATCCTGAATGCACCAGGAATTATTCTAGATATTGGAAATATTGCATTAAGAAAAGAGAGTATGTGCCTGCCCTCATGTATCTTACACTCTAATAGAAGCAACAAAGTTAACAAGTAAATAAGTAGCCTGTCAGGGGGTGGTAAGTGCTATGGAGTAAAACAAAGGGGCAAATGAGGCTACTAGACGGGGGTTGACAAACTATGGCCAACTAGCCAAATCTTTTTTGATTTGGCCTCCTTTTATAAACAAAGTTTTATTGCAACACAGCCAATAGTTGTCCACTGTTGCTTTGAGTTAAGTAGTTGAAATAGAAACCATCTGGCCTACAAAACATAAAATATTCACTCTCTGATTTTGTGCAGAAAAAGTTTGGGGTTCTTGGTATAGGCCATTATATCTAGGCCATTTTAAGGATTTTTAACCTGTGTGAAATGGGATGCCAACAGAGGGTTTGTGGGGTAACATGATCTGGCTTGTGTTTAAAAAAAAAAAAAAATTATCCTGGTGACTTTGTTGAGCATAGACCTTAGGGTAAGAGTGGAAGCATGGAAACCAGTTAGATAGTGATTGCATTAGATGAGAGAAATCACTCCAGGGCAGAAAGGAGAAGAATGAGGCGAAAAGAATACAATTGATGTCTGGATATATCTTTAAATTAACACAGTGAGAGATTTGGGCCTGAACAACTGGCAGGATGGAGTTGCCATCAACTGAAATACAGAGTCCACCAGAGGAGCAGTTCTGGGGATGAAAATGAGGAATTTGGTTTGTACGTAATAAGTTTACAATATCCTATAGACATTGAAATAGACATGCCAATAAGGCAGGTGACCGGTATGAGCCTGGAACTCAGGGGAGAGGTCTGGGCTTGGGTTAGAAATCTCATAGTTATCAGTACATAGTTGAAGTTTAAATGCCATGAGATGGAATAAAATCACAAGACACCACATCTTCAGCTTTATTGCTCCATTTCATTTCGTCTGTTAGTGACCAGATGCCTTTATATTTGCTGGACAGATAGAGCTTTATGTTGTGCACGTAGTGTGATCCTTGCATATTTATTGATAGCCATCTGAGTCATGATCCTGATCTTACTTTCAGCTTAAAGGAAGTGGGAAAGGGAAAATTGGGGGATTTAAAAATGTTATGTTGGACTCCGTTTTGAAAAGCAAAAAGCCTGCAAGATGTGTATCTGCTACAAGAGGGTGGGATAATTTGTCCCAGGCATACTTTTTCTCAGAATAGGTAAACACAGAAGAGAAGAAGTTCCATTTAGTTAAAGCCTACCATGTCCCAGGGGTTTTACAAACAATGGTTCATTCCACGGCTCCACTCGAATTTACAGAATTAGGCTGGAGGTACTCCAATATTTCTATCATTTTATTCTTCCAGATGGATATTCAGTGAAGACAGTTTCTGGCTCTTGCTGTTTCAACGTCTCTTATATCAGAAAGAAATTGAAAATAAAATCCCAAATTAGTACAAACACTTTCCTGGCTTCCAAAAGAGTTCACTTTCAGGTCACTTCTAAATTAACATTCTATTTAATCAGAACAGGTTGGTCCATCCCACTAATTGCTATTCTCTTTCCAAGGCTAAATACAATTCTATAAAGCATCAACTTGAAGAATACCTGTTATGCAAATTCCCTGGCACTGTAATGATTATTTTTGTTTAAATAGGCATAACCAGGGACTATGCAAGATCAGGGGACAGAGTATAAATTGTTCAGCTTTCTAGATTAAGATAATATCTCTCATAGATATTATGCTGAGAACAGAAGGATAGGCTCTCCATTGACTGCGTCATCAATCTGGAATTGCTCCCCATTGCCTAGAACCAGGTCTCCTAACTGTGGCACTATGGACATTTTGGGCCACATAATTCTCCGTTTTGGGGAGCTGTGTACTCTAGGATGTTTAGCAGCATCCCTAGGCCTCTACCCACTAGCCGCCAATCACGACCTCCCCTCTCCTAGTTGTGAAAACTTGTCATAAAATTGTCTCCAGAGATTTCCAAATGCTTTTGGGGAGCAGGAGTGTTGAGAACCACTGACCTAGAGGGTAAGTTCTCTCTCCTTATGCTGGCATTGGAAATTCTCTATGGTTTACCTCCAGACCTTTTCAGATTTTTTCCTCCATAAATCGGCCTTAAGATGACCGGTCTATTTATTATTCCCCCTAAAAATTTTCTCCCTCTGGAGTTGGTGCCTTTGTAAGTACCCATCCACTCCCCCATTTATGAAGTTCCATCCCTTTTTTCTAACTAAATGCTATCAGTGCTTATAAACCTGATGAAGTCTTTCTTGTTTCATGAAATTACGGCCTCAAGTCACAGAAATTGGATGGGGCTAGTCTAGTTCTTATTCTGCAGGTGAGGACAATAAGATAAGAAGGGTCATTGTTTACCAAGGTCATAGGTCATAGGGGCTGCACGGAGAGCTGTTGGTAGTAGAACCCCAGAGTCCTGTCTCTCTGAAATTCACTCCGGTTTCCATTCTACCTGCTTCTCAGATGTCTTTGGTTCCATTTTATTTTTGCCCTTCTCAGAAAATCTTAGAGATTTTGTTCTTACGATTCATTTTAGTCATCAGTGCCCTTCCACACAGTAACATCAACATGTTGTCATTTAATACTTATATGAGGTATGAGGTTACCCAATCTGTTCCCTGAAGACACTGTGCACTTTCCTCATTTTTGCCCATGGCTTTGTCCCTCAGTGTGGGATGTCCTTTACCATCTTTACCCCTTCCTTGCTTGTTGAGATCTTACTTAACTTGTATAACTCAGGTCAACGACAGGTTCCTCTGGAAGGTGGAAGACGCTTCAGGACTGTTCTCCCATTCTCCCTCTGCCTCCGCTGTGCCACTCTGTGTCACAGTGCGCATGTGTGTTGTGTGTGTGTGTATGCAAGCACTTTGAAGACATTGGTACTGAACTTCTGATTCCCCGGGAAATACATCTCCTAATTTTTTCTGTCTATTTCTTCTGCTCTATTAACACTAACAAAACAAATTATTCCCCCTCCTAAATGAATTAATTAAGATGGAATTATTAATTTATTCAGCAGACAGATGTAAATTAAATACAAAAGTTGCCTTGGTACATGCCACCATGAAAAAAAAAGCGTGTCCATTTCTTTTTCTTAATATAGGTAGAATAGCTGATTGAATTGTAATTATGTGTATTTGTGTGTCTGTTTTTGCCAGTAGGTTACAAACACTGTGAACGCTGATTTTATGTTTTATTCATCTTTAAAAACCGGAGCCTGGAACCCGGAAGTGGGACAGGCCCATAATAGGAACTTCATAAATGTTTCTTTTCAGTTGGAATCACTATTTCTGCACTCTGAGATTCAAAATGAATCAGGATCTAGGAGCTTCCTCCTTTTCCTGAGTCACAGCACCAACCCTGCCCTTACACACCCACGTGTTCTTGCACAAACATGAGGACGTTCACAAGAAAAAGACACAGGTACATGTTCATGTATGCACAGACACAGATGAAAGCAGCTGGTTAAAAACTGAACCAGCCTTAATCAACCCTATCTCACTCTGGCTAGGCAGGAACTACAGTTGCCCCTTGAACAACACAGGTTTGAACTGCGTGGGTCTACTTATATGTCAAATGTTTTCAATGAATACAGTACAGTACTGTAAATGTATATTCTTTTCCTTCTGCTTTTCTCAATAATATTTTCTTTTCTCTAGCTTATAATATTGTGAGAATACAGTATATAATACATATAACATGCAAAATACATGCTAATTGACTATGCTATCAATAAGGCTTCTGGTCAACAGTAGGCTTATTAGCAGTAGTTGTTGGGGAGTCAAAAGTCATATAGGAAATTTTTTTACTCTGTAGGGGTTCAGCACCTCTAATCCCCATGTTGTTCAAGGGTCAACTGTACTCAGCTGTCCAAGACCCAGTTTTAGCTAATATTGTGAACCACATTGTTTTATTACATCTTTTGAACAAAGTTACTGATAAATCAAAATACTGACTCTTTGGAGTCTTCCCTTTTCTAATTTCCCAAGCCCAAGTTTTGGTACCAGCCAAGGGACAATGAAATAACAAAAAGTTGACTAGAAAAAGAAGGATGGGGGGGGGAGATCATTAAAATATATCTTATATAATCATAAATCTCTATTTAGTTATTAAGTTTTGGTAACTATTTGGCTGTATTTATATAACTATTGGTAAATATTGGTATAACCAGTAGCAATGATGATATTTTTCTTATTTAATTAAAGTTAATGTTATCTGTAAATATTGGACAGAATTAGATAGTGTATCTTTAAGGAGAAATAGGACTAAGTAGCTGGCAACTTGCTTTCAGGTAGTTTGGGATGGGAGTTGTTGATGACATCTAGGTGGTTACATCAACTAGAGTGAAAACAGAACACAAAGGTAAAACTGTCAACTGTAAAGGATATTTTCATTCTTTCAATACATTCCTCACATTCCTGTGGCTAAGGCTAAAAGGGACCCATGCGAGATTTTCTTAAAATAGAAATTCTTAGTAATGCCTGAGCAGATGATGCAGTAGATGTCAATACATGTCATGACTTCATATTATCGTTTACAGATAACTTTAAAGTAAGCCTCCCCCGTTTTTAAATGAAACAGAAAATATACCTAATATTTAATAGTGATTTTTATATACTCAGTGCATATATTTACATTATTCATTCTTTATTTAGGAAAATTTTAAGTTGAATATCAACCTGTTGTCTTATGCTTGACATTTAGTAGAAGTCAGGAGTGGATTTACAAGAGGTGTTTTCAGTTTGAGTCCTGGATTCTCTCTTGACATGTTAGCATTTTCAAGATTTTTTTTTCTCGTACACAGTTACAGCCCAGACACAACATTCTCCTTGACCCAAATTCAAGACCTAGGACTTTCACAAAAGATTCAGGGAAGGTTGTTTTTTATCTGCACAGGGATGTAAGGACTGCTTCACTTTAATAGTAATTGCTTCTGTTACGGCACCAAGTGTAGGTAATTCTAGTTACCTGGTCTTGGCCGGAGACCAAAGACACACAAAGACACAGTCTGGGTGAGGTTACCTGGTTCAGGGACTTTTCTTTATCGGGCCTCAAGGGGTATTGTTGTTTGATTCCCTGGTTGTTTTGTTTTTCCTCTAGTCATTGTAAAGACCGAAAAGACTAGGGAGAAATAGAGAAGGATGGCATTAACAGTGTTGAATTCATATGTTGTGGTAGACATCACGTCAAGTTCCTTATGTGAACTACTCTGATTTATAAAAAAATTATGAGTTCGATGTTATTTTTAGTCCCTAGGCCCCAGTTGTAAAAATGAAGAAAATGAGGATCAGAAAGGTTGAGTCATGTGTCTAAGGTCTCAGAGCTAACACATTTTGGAGCTGGGGTTCAGCTCACTTTCCTACTGTAGCACATAACCCCTCACCGCAGGGAGACTTAGTCTCACATAGTGGAACACACTATGTGTAGTTTACTAAGGGTTAACTCAAGCAAACTTAAGTAGACACGTATAGTGTGTTCTGGAGCTGGTTTGCACCAGTTCACAAGAGCTGAGTGTTTTTATTTTTATTTTTTTAATTTTTTAAAAGATTTTATTTATTTATTTGACAGAGAGAGACACAGCGAGAGAGGGAACGCAGGCAGGGGGAGTGGGAGAGGGAGAAGCAGGCTTCCCGCCGAGCAGGGAGCCCGATGCGGGGCTCGATCCCAGGACCCCGGGATCATGACCTGAGCCGAAGGCAGACGCTTAACGACTGAGCCACCCAGGCGCCCCTAGCTGAATGTTTTTAAATTGCAGTTGTTACACGTAGACAATGATAAAAATTAAATTCTATAAACTTAAAATCTAATAAACTATATTAAAAACAAAGGTAACGACAACTCAAAACTTACCACTTTTTAGTTATTTTTCTATAGTTTACCATTATCACTGCTCTTGCAATTATTTGTGTCTTTTGGGTGTATAAAGTGGAGGTAGTATATGATGGGTACTACTGCACATGTCTTCTCAACTCCACCGTCAATAACCTCACATTGGTAGCTTGAAATTTCCCATGGTAAGAATGTTTACCTCATGGAAATAGGCAAACACTCTAAATTGGCACCCCCACCCCAGGAAAGCCATTTGTCAGTATTCACCAGCATACCCATGGGCACAGCATTTACATTTAATATGAATGCTTCAATTATTTTATGCTTCTTATTTTTATAAATTCATGAACATTCACTAAGTATTTACTTAGCACTCATTATGTGCTAGCTATTACAATACATGCTTCTACCATCCTTATCTCATTTATATCTCTAAAAATAGCTGTAAGGTAGATATCACTATTCCCATTTGGTAGACAAAAAACCTGAGATTTCAAGCACAGTACTCTCCTGAGGTCACACAGCTGGTAAGTATTGGAGCACAAGCTTGAGTCCATGTTTTGTGGATTTACATTTCACAACACTACAGTTGCGGCAGTATATTGTGGGAATAGCCCAGGACAGGGTTATAGTAAAAAGACAAAAAATGAAACCAAAACAAGAAATATTTTATTTAAGCCACGCTTCTTTCTATTTTACTACCACTGTATTCATTGGAATGAATAATCAGCAAGTCTGTTTGAATGCAACACTGTAGTCTGTAATGTTGAGTAGAAGCGTGTAAACTAGAAGAGGGGATTAGAGAAGTTGAGGGGACAAAGGACAGACTAGTGGCAATCCGGACTAGCTGTGTCATACAGGGAAAATATTTGCAATGTCCTTGCACTGCAAAGCGGGCAACACAGTCACCATTCTGAGCACACAGTGTTTCAAATGCCACCTTTACTAAGGACAAAAAGAACTGATGGCACCTGTTCTTGAGTTGATTAGGCTATGAGATGCCTGCCTTATACTTTGTAATACAGAGTTAAGACTTCTTTTAAGAAAAACATTTTAGAGGGGCTATGGGGAACCTTAGTTTTCACCATTTCAACAAGCAGCTGTATAGTTCAGTAGCACAAACTATAGAATCTCAGAGGTCTCATACAACACCCCGGAGTGAGCACAGTTTCTTTCTGCTCACACCCAAGTCTGGCACAAGACAGGTGTGAGCAACTCAGTGGCTTTCTAGCAGTGTCTCAGGGATCCAGCTGCTTCCATTTGCAATGACTCCATTTTGCAGTTCTTCACTTCCAGCCAAGGAGTCAGTGGAGAATTCACATCTGTCTCACGTGCCTGCAACTGGACTTGCATTCATGGTCTTACCCATGAGCTCTCAGTCACCTGGCTACAACCTGACTACAAGGGAAACTGCCAAATGCACATGGGTAATTGGTGCCAGAGACCAGCTCCTCCATGTTCCCTATAGCCTGCAAAGCTTTCTCTTATTCCACCTACTCTTACTTGCTCTCTAGTCAAAGTGGATTTGCCTGCCAAACACACCAGAAGAAATGAAGCATGACTTATTAAGAATATATCTGTTCTTCTTCCTAATGGCAGGATTTAGACAATACAATTTAAAGTCAGGCTGACAGAGAGTAGTTAGGGTGGCTGTGGAGCTGTTTCACTAACAGCTGTTACGTGAACAGTGGAGCTGTTTCTGTGCAGAGCCTTCTCTAACAAAAAGGCTATCAGATTTCTCATTATATTTGCTCCTTGGCATTTAAATTCAGGAATTTGAGAAGAACATTGGAGAAATCTACCATAGCACTTTCATATTGTAGCCACCAAACCACTTCGTTGCTAAAGCTTAATTTCCTTTATGTAATTTTTTTGTTTCTTTAATTGACCATGTTAATATTTTATTGACATATTTAATTTTCGCTCATTTTAGTGGGCTCTTGTAAATTGTCTCTTTGGAACTCCCAAGGCTGAGTGTAAAATTTGCCCTTATAGATTAACGTGCAATCTTCAACGTGCAATCTCCTCCTCCAGAGAAGCTAAATAATCATTAAGTATTAATGTGGAGTTTATGTGACCCATTTCTAATCTCTGCTTCAAATTTCACACCAAACACAGCTAAAAAACAGAGAATGATTTTCTGTGAACTAAGGGGGCTCCTAGGACATGGGACCCTCAAAACTAAAACTGGGGAAGTTCCAGGCCAACCACATTAGTTATCCTATGACTGTTCCTCCTTGAAATACAGATTTGGTTCCTTCTAACTGACTTTGTGTTTCTCTCTCAGGCTCTGCTCCTGGTCCTATGGTGAAGAGATACTGCTGCAGTATCCTTCCTAGGCATCTACAGGGAAAGAAAACAAAAACATTTTATCCAATGGATTCACGATAAATGTGTTTGGGGCAATGGAGTTTTCATTTGGGAGAGAAGATTCACCCTAAACAGTCTCAGTGGAGGGAGTATCCAGTTTTCGCAATTAGGTCTTTATACCTAAATAGTTTCTTCCTTGATTTTAAATTAAGATAATGTAAAGAATTATTCTCTACCACTTATTCCAATTTGGCCTTGAAACTAGTAATTTTTTTTTTTTTCTCACAACAAAGAAGATAAACACATAACCCAGAGAGAGAAGAACTTTTTGACCTAGTAACCAAAGCTTACGCCACCCAAACTTCTCCCCTTTCCTTTTGATGGTGGCTGGTGTATTTCAGTTATCTTCTTCGGTGGCCTCAGGGAGTGAGGTGAAAGGTGAAAAGGCTGGTATGACATTTAGAAGTTATGACTTCAAGTTTTCCTCGGACAAACAGGCCTTGCTTTTCAGCTGGCCTTTTCTCCCCACCTCGTTTTTATAGTAAAAATTTGCATCAGCCTAGAATATTCTGTCCCTGATACGGAACATAAGGTTTTGTTGCTTTTACAACCCTCCCTGGCATTGCTCTGTAGAAATTCATATTATTTTCCCTCTGCAAACATGTGTCCCCAGGTTATAAAGATAAAATAAAATGTCAAATGAAGTCATGAGAAAGTCTAATTCACCTCTAAACTGTGAACAGAGGAAAGAAAAGTGAGATTTTATGGAGTGGTTTTGGTCCCTTAGGTATAATTAGGTCAGACTGAGCATTAAGTCAACCTAGGAGAAGGCCGACTTAAGACAGATAAACGGAGACAACGTGAAATAGTGGACAACACATTGGGGAGCAAGGGAGTCGGCCAGGACGGTGGCACTTGCGCCCCTCCATCTAGCAGAGCCTGACCTACCCCTTGAACCTTTTCAGATAGTGTGAACCCATTTTCCCCTTTTGTGTCTCATGCCAGTTTGCTTTCAAACAAAGGATTTCTGACTGACAAGCTCTCTGAGGAAAGGTTGCATTTTAATTGTTTACATTTGCATGGCTCCCCAGGACTGGGAATCTTGAATGACACCATCTCAATTTTGTTCCTTTACAATGCAAATTCTTAATTATTTGCTTACTCAAACAACAAATACACATGTTTATTGAGTGCTTAGAAGAGGCCAAGAAAAGGGGTGGTGGAGATGAAGGGCACAGGCTCTGGCAGACCAACTGCCTAAATACATACAGTTCACCCATTTCTTTGACTTTGCGACTGACCCACCCCTCAGGCAGCTGATTCATGTGAAGATTGTTTTGAGGATTACATTGAGTTACATTTGTAAAACATAACATATTGAGAATAGCAGGCATTTTGCAACTTGTAGCTATCATTAAAATTGGTATCAGTGCTATTGATACTGTCATTTTTTGATATGTCAAAAATATTCTGCTAGGTGTTCCATGATAAAAATAGAAAAGAGTAGGAGATAGGTTAACTTTACAAGAAGCTGCCAGTGTGTGTTGTAAAATAAACACACATATACTTAAAGGGTCACAGGGCATTTTAAAATAGGGTATTTAAAAAATATATATTTAGGGTGCTTTGTATTAAAAAACAAAAGTTTCCAAAATGTATTCATATATGAGCTATGTAAGCGGAAAAGGAAAACACACAACACATAATGCTTACCATTTTAAAACAATCATATGCCCTTATTTTTGTTCCTTAAATATATATAAATTTAGCACATGATATTCATTGTTTTATAGCTTTCATTTTTTAATTAATATCCACACCGTGACAGAAAGGTGCCGCCACTTTTATTTTACAGCTGTATTTCATTGATTAGAGAAGTCCCCTGATTAGTATAACCTGTGTGCTCTAGATGGCCATTTGGGTTGTAGTGAAATTAGGCCATTACAGGCAATGCTGCAATGTCATTTTCTATGCATATCATTTGCATATATACATATTTAGCTCTTGAAAATAATGTTGCTGTGTCTATGAGTACATGCATTTGTAATATGGATAATTGTGGCCCACTTGTACTCCATAGGGCATCCCACCAATAATGTAGAAGGATGTTTGCTTGCCGATAGCATCTCCAATAGTACAAATCAAAATTTCAAATACTTTCCATTCTGATAGGTAAAAAATTGTAATATATTATAGATTTAATCTTTATTTCTCTTTTTGCAGGTGAAGTCAAACAACTTTTGATGTTTAAGAGTCATTGTATTTCCTGGGGCACCTGGGTGGCTCAGTCATTAAGCATCTGCCTTCCGCTCAGGTCATGATCCCAGGGTCCTGGGATCGAGACCCGCATCGGGCTCCCTGCTCTGCGGGGAAGCCTGCTTCTCCCTCTCCCACTCTCCCTGCTTGTCTTCCTTCTCTCGCTGTGTGTCTCTCTCTCTCTGTCAAATAAATAAATAAAATCTTTAAAAAAAAAGTCATTGTATTTTCTTTTCTGTGAACTGTACTCTCATCATTTTTCTACTGAATTATTGATTTTGTCTGTTTTTAGAAGGACTTTATATATTTGGGAGATATGCACTTAGTCTATGATCAAGTGGCAGATTTTCTTCTACTTTTTCTTGTTCTTTATTTTCTTCTTATTCTTCCTCTTCTTGGCCACGTAGTAGTTTTTATTTTGTAATATCACATTTATAAATCTTTCTTTTTATGATTTATGGATTATTTCAAATCAATT
Organism: Zalophus californianus; assembly: GCF_009762305.2. Lineage (NCBI taxonomy): Eukaryota > Metazoa > Chordata > Mammalia > Carnivora > Otariidae > Zalophus > Zalophus californianus. The sequence goes on from NC_045601.1 coordinate 48,542,377, forward strand.
AGAAGATGCTTTACCTCTTTAGGATTATCAAGGCATTTCCCCATGTTTTCTTCTAGTATTCTTGTGATTTAATGTTTTTCACATTCAAATTCTGATGCACTGGGATTTAACCTGATGTGCAGGGGGAAGGACAGCACATCCCAATATTATTTAGTGAATTGCTGCATTTATTATACAATGAATTACCATTTGCATTTGAGTCTATTTGAGGACTTTCTATTTTGTCTCATTAGTCTTTCTTTGTCTGTGTGTCACTGTAAAACTGTTTTAAATGGAAAATATTTAAAATCTACTTAAGCATTTATTTAGTCTAGTCCCAGCTACCTGCCCTTTTCTTTCAGAGCTTTTCTGACCACTTTTGTTTGTCTAATTTTCTATGGAAACTTTGAAATCATCTTGTCTATTCCCATCCTTTCCCCCAAGTTGATGCTTTTGTTGGGATCACATAAATCACATATATTTAGATACTAACTTTGGGAAAATCAATGTCTTTACAATGCAAAAATGTTTTTTCTTTGCTTAAGTCTACTGTGGGATCTTTCAGTGTTTTAAAATTTCGCTTCATGTAGGTGTTAAGCATTTCTTATTAAGTTTATTCCTATTTTTTTTTTTTATTTTGTGTTGCTTTTGTAGATTGGAGTGGTATCTCTTGGGTTTTCTGAACATGTAATTGTATATCTAAAAATAGAGTTTGATTCTCTATATGTTGAAAAAATTATTTTAAAAATTATATACTTCTAAGCTTTTACTCTGTTTTCATCAGTGCCTCTAGCACAATTCTAAATGATGGAGGGGTTAGGGGAATATTTATCTTATTCCCAACCACATGTAAATGAGTTGGTTGAACAGTCTCTGCAAGACTGTCATTGTGTCTAATACTGGAGTTGGAATTCTACAAAACCAGAAGCCAGGAAGGAAATATTGATACAAAGAAGGCAGAGCAAGGGCAAGCTGGAACCCCTAAGCATGATCTGGAACCCATGAGGATGAACTGAAACACATGTTGATTCTTAAAGATATTGGCATCCTTCACCTCAGAGCTAAACCTCAGAGCCTAGGAGTCAGAGAAGCTAAAGGACAATCCAGGAGAAAGTAGAGCAGTGGCCCCACACCACTGAGGTGAGCCAGTACATCGGGATAATGTATGCGAGCTCCAAAATGGATGCTGCTTCATCCCTGCCCTTCAAAGCTTACAGAAAAATCTCTCTGCAGCCCACGTTAACTAGAAACTTACACAGAACAGAATTGTGGGGAGTCAGTTCAGTATAGACAAGATTATGTACTATAGCTGCTTCCATATCTTGGCTATTGTAAACAATTCTGCAGTGAACATAGGGGTGCTTATATCTTTCTGATTAGTGTTTTTGTTTTCTTTGGGTAAATACTAGTAGAATTACTGAGTGGTATGGTATTTCTATTTTTAATTTTCTGAAGAACCTCCATACTATTTTCCATAGTGGCTACACCATTTTACATTTCCACTAATAGTGCTCAAGCGTTCCTTTTTCTCCACATCTTTTCCAAAACTTGTTATTCCTTGTCTTTTTGATGCTAGCCATTCTGATGTGAGTTGATACTTCATTGTGGTTTTAATTTGCACTTTCTTGATGATGAGTGATGTTGAATATCTTTTCATGTGTCTGTTGGCCACTTATATATCTTCTTTGGAAAAATATCTATTCAGGTCTCCTGCCCATTTTTAATTGGCTTATTATTTTTCTTTTATTTTCTTTTCTTTTTCAGTGTTGAGTCATTCCCTTTTCTATGTTCATACCTATGACATATATACCAACCTCTAGCCTTATTATTTTGTGAGCAACTTTAGATCACAGAATGTATTCTTTAATTTCATATCTCCAGGAATTATTATCAATATATATTGTAAATATCAGGCATACCAAGAATATTTCTTAAATGAAAAAAATAAAGTTAAATGTTCTATTTGCCCAATGAATTTTCTGAGCCTGGTGAATAAATAAGGCATGTGCCATTTTCATGTTTTATCTGTGTTCTTATCCTTTCTTCTTTGGGTATATTTGCTTTTTGGAGTTTTTTATCGTTCTCACTGGTAAGAAAGTGCCTGATTTATTTGCCCTTTAGAAGCTAGCCCTTTTCTCTTTCATTTGTGTCATACAGCCACCTGGGTTATTACTTATTCAGTTTTTTAGTCTTTGATTACATTATGTATTTTGTTTTCTTTTTCGATAGCAATTCAGAGTCATTCAGGCTGTTTTCTATAAGCATTTCCACCCACTTACAGGATCTCATATTGAAGTTACTTCCTGACACCTGGGAATATATATTTACCATTTATCTTTTAATGTGCATCTAAGACTGTTTCTCTACCAAACTCAGGTGACAATTAAGTAAAACTATTCCTTGTGAATCCTTCTAAATATCTGAAAGGGAAACAAATAGAACACCTCTCATCCTGCAGTTATTTAATCATTGAAAACATGTAAAGTGGGCATTATGTGTCTGATTCTAAGCTATGAGCTGTAAGGGATACAAAGAGGAAAACACAGGGCTCTGCCCTTTGGGAACTATGGTTGTGGAGGGGAACAAAGTAAATATGATAAAAGGCAAAGTGGCAAAGTGAAAAAAGATGTTACAGAGTCTGTAAAAACTCAGTGAAGTAGTGAGAGAGGAGAGATTACATTTGACCTGGGACTTGGGTATAATTCAACCTGGGCCAAGAATAATGGGTGATAATTTTAAAGATGGAAACATGGTATCCAACGGAGGAAACAGTAAGAATAAAAGTATGGAAGTCTCTGTTCTTGATTCAATGCTCCATTTTTGATACAGTGAGTGGACAGTGTAGCTATTAGAATAAAATGCATAGAGGGCCATGGTGGGAAGTGAGACCAGATAGCATATTAGTTTTCTATGGCTGTTTTAACAACCATGAACTTAGTGTCTTAACACAAATTTATTGTTCTGTAGGTTAGAAGTCTCACATGGCTCCTACTGAGCTAAAATTGAGGTGCCAGTTGGGCTGTTGTTTCTAGGGGAGAAGTCGTTTCTTTGCCTCTTCTAGCTTCTTGAGGCCCCCTTTCTCCACCTTCAAATCTCCATGACCACTCTTCCATAGCTGCATTTTCCTCTGATCAAAGCTGAGGGAGGTCTCTGCTTTTAAAGATCCATGTGATTAGATTGACCCATCTGTATAATGCAGTAGTGTCTTCCTATCCCAAGTTCCTTAATGTAATCACATCTGTAAAGTCTTTTTTGCCAAGTAAGGTAACATGCACAGGTTTCAAGGATTAGGATGTGGACATTTTAGGGGACCGTTACTCTTCTTACAACAGGTGGCTTAAATCAGATCATGAAGGGAATTAGCCAAACATGATCTAGCAACATATTTCAGGCTTGGTAATATGAAGTATTGTCCTAACGACAGCAGATGCAGTGAAAAGAGGGGAGAGGGGAATGTTTGAAATAATCAAAGCTAAATATCATTGGAAACTGTGACCTTACAGACAATCAAATCGTATTCAAACTCTGAGATCAGCCTTTGTATTCACTTGTGTATCTGCTACCATTATTTGCAGACAGACCAAGTAGTAAGATTTATAATGTGTATATTAATTTGAGTCTGTTTTTCTCCTCTCCCTCTAATGCCATGATTAATACAAATGCCACTCTGAGTATCTTTGAACTAGGAAACAGATTTTTTTTTTTACATTTAGATACTAAAACTTTAATAGACATATTGTAACATTACTAAACTGACTTACCAAATAACTTTTTACAAATACATAGAAATTTTTGTTAAATGTAATTTGACTCCACAAAGTCACTTTCAGGGAGATAATTTATAAGTACACTATGCAAGGAACTTAATGTCTTTGCTTTTTAATTAATTAATTAAACAGATATTTATTAAGGATCTACTGTGTGCCAAGCACGGCTTAGCCGCTGGAAAGAAAATAGTAAAGAAAACAGAAGAAATCCCTGCCATCACAGCACTTCTAATAGAGGTGAATGACAATATTCAAGATCCACTGAGCGGACTAAGTAGTATTTTAATTTTAATTTTTATTATTTATTTATTGTTTCAAAATATGTATTTGTTTCAGAGAGAGAGAGAGAGAGAGTGCACGTGTGCATGCAGTAGGGAGGGGCAGAAGAGAGAGAATCTCAAGCAGTTTCCCTGCTCAGCATGGAGCCCAACGTGGGGCTCTATCTCACAAGGCTGAGATCATGATCTGAGCTGAAATCCAGTCGAATGCTTAACCGACAGATCCACCCAGATGCCCTCTAAGTAGTATTTTATTTTATTTTTTTTAAATTATTTATTTATTTGACAGAGAGATAGCGAGAGCAGGAACACAAGCAGGGGGAATGGGAGAGGGAGAAGCAGGCTTCCCACTGAGCAGAGAGCCCGATGCGGGGCTCGATTCCAGGACTCCGGGATCATGACCCGAGCCGAAGGCAGAGGCTTAACGACTGAGCCACCCAGGCGCCCCCCTAAGTAGTATTTTAGACAGTGATACAGAACAAAATAGAGCAAAAGGGTCAATATGAAATGTTAGGGTTTTGAAATTTCTGATGATGGAAGTCACTGAAAATGTGACAGTAGGAAAAGAGGAAGAAGCCCCATTTGCCACAGTTAGAATCTGAAGCGTCACTAGATCGGTAGAGGTTCTTCTGGCCGCTGGGTGCTTCCTTTTCCTCTGTAGCTCCTGGCCAAGTCCAGGGAACTCTGGAAGGGCTGTGGGAGAGGCAAAGGTGGATCAGACCCAACTCTGCCCTACAGGAGCTTACATGGAGGGATGACAGGGCTCACATCATTGTGATCCAAGGTACGAAGTTATTTCTAAGCACCACAAGGGATCATGGAAGCTGAGAAGTGCTTAAGTAGAAGTTCTGGTTATCACCAAGAATGGCAAAGAGCCAGAAAAAAAATTTTGATCCTACAGAATTGTAAAATCATATCCTCAGAGGAATAGCGGGGCATAGTTCCTTTTTGGAATTTTGTTTCTTTTATCATGAGTATGAAACAAGAACCTAAAGCAAATGAGAGATAAGCAAGTTCCCACACTACGTCTCATACAATAGTCCCCCGTTATCCTCAGTTTTGCTCTCCGTAGTTTCAGTTACCCTTGGTCAACCGCGGTCGCGAACCAGATGACCCTCCTTCTGCCGAATCGGCGGAAGGTGAGCATAGCCTAGTGATACGTCACAACCTGCCCGCTCACTTCGTTTCATCACGGAAGCGTTTTATCATCTCACGGCATGGCAAGAAGGGTGAGTCCGGTATAATAAGGTATTTTGAGAGAGAGACCACACTCACATAATTTCTAACACAGTATATTGTAATTGTTTTATTGTTATTTTTGTTCATCTCTTACTGTGCCTACATTATAAATTAAACTTTATCATAAGTGTATATGTACAGGAAAAAAGATGGTTTACGCAGGGTTCAGTACTCTCTGCTGTTTCAGGTGTCCACTGTTTTGGGGTCTTGGAATGTATTTCTCACGGGTAATGGGGGGCTGCTGTACCTGTATAATCTGGGGCATGTGAGTGAAGAGGGGTCAGGTTTTACGTTATTTTTGGGTGGTTCCCTCCATGTGCAGCAGGCTCCCTGTGTGCACTGGCAGCTACAGTCTGTCATTTGGAAACACAGGACCCTTTCCTGACGTCCTGGCCTGTCAGTCAGCCTTCAGCCACCTGGGTTCTTTCCTTTGTGTTTTTGTTCCTTGTAATAAGTGGATTTTCTTTCTTTGCGAATGAGCATAAAGATACCCAGAAAATAAACCAGGTGCCCATTTGCCAGGCTCCAGCAAGCAAGCATGCAGATGAGGCCCCTCGGCCTCTCCTGTAGGTTTCCCAAGAGGAAAACGCTGCTGCTGACATGAATAGCCGAGGCCAGACAATGATTCTTAGGGAAGATAAACAGGCTTGTGATTCCCTCCTGACGGCTCCGCTCCTCTCCTCAATGACCGATCCTGGAGCAAAAGGTCATGGGGATAATTTTGCACCTGCAGCCTGGGAAGGCCAGGCTCAGTCCTTGCAAAGAGCTCTCTCATAATTGATGCTAATTATTATTGAGCCAAATGCACCCTTTTATTGAGGGGCAGGTGGGAGGCTCTGTCACTGTCGGGGCGATTCTACCAAGGGCAAGTATAGAATTCCTTGCACAGATGTACATATACCCAAGAAGCCCCAAGTGTTACATACAGGCTGTTCATAAAGGGCATATCATTAGAAATTTCTATAGTTCTGTAACAGGATGGTCAGGACTCAGGTGAATGACAAATGCTGCCCAGTACCAATGCCAGAATATTGAGAGGAGAAGCATGATTTATTCATCAGGGCTTGAACTCCACTGCTGGGCCCCTGGGCCGCTTGTGAGATTTTGCACCCTGCCATCTGCACTCTGAGACAGCTTAACAACAACTTTGGAGATCTGGGAGCCCTCTGGGGATTTGCTTACACGGACATCCATCTGCTTTCTGGTGACTTTAATGGGAGGACGGGCCCAGTGAGGAGAATGAAGAACAGAGGAAACTAAAGGAAATTCACCCAGCTGTAGGTAAAGTAGGACTGGATTTAGCCAAATGCCAGTGTGGACGTGGGAACTTTCCCTTGACATTAACTGCCCCCTGTTTTGGAGAGGAGTTTAAAAGAATGTTAGATTTTCTTGCTTCATCCATCATTTCTACTTTTTTCCTCCTTGGATTATAATTTAATCGTTTTTAAAGGTTGTTGCTCTTACATGTCCAAATGGCATTGCAAAATTGTATAAAGTGATACATTGTGCTCAAATTTACAATTTGATTCCCAATTCTGATTGTTTTATTTGTAAAAACACAAGGGTACCCCTTAAGCCAACCACTGATTGGAGGAAAAAGAATCTATATATTCACTCGTTCATCAGAGAATTATTGCATCCAGACTGCATTCTGGGCATTTACTCTTGGTTCTGATACAACAATGAGGGAAGCCTTATCCTTCTCATTATTTTTCTTTCTGTAGTTTAAAGGTGTTGCTCAACTATCTTTTAGCTTGCATTGTTTCCAGTGACACACCTACTTCCATTCTTATTTTTGTTCCTTTGAATGAGATGGGTCTTTTTCTCTGGCTGCTCTGAAGGTTTTCTCTTTATTAAGGTTACAAGCAGTTTAATTATGTTAGGCTTTGGTGTAATTTTCTAGAGGTTTATTGTGCTTGGGTTCCTTGAGCTTTTTGGATCTATGGGTTTATTCTTTCATCAAATTTGGAACATTTTTGCTCATTAATTCTTCAAATGCATTTCTGCCTCCCACTCTCCACTCAGGAACTCCAATTACACATGTATACTTAAAACTGATTTGCTGATGCCCTATTCACTTTTTTTCTGGGTTTTCTTTCTTTTTCTTTTTTGATAGTTTATATTACTGGGTCTTTCTGTAAGTTCACTAAAAAGTTCTTTTCTCTACAATTTTTAAAAAAATGATTTTATTTATTTATTAGAGAAAGAGAGTGAGAGACAGTGCACAAGCAGGGGGAGCTGCAGAGGGAGAGGGAGAAGCAGGCCCTCCATTGAGCCGGGAGCTAACACAGGGCTGGATCCCAGGACTCTGGGATCATGACCTGAGCCTAAGACAGACAGACTCTTAACTGACTGAACCACCCAGGCACCGCTACAATGTTTAATCCATTGTTAATCCTATCCTTCAGACATTGTGCTTTTCATCTCTGGAAGTTCTCTTTTTATACAAACCTTCCATATCTCTTTTGATATGTGTGTGCTTTCTTCTCCTTTTTTGAATATATGGATATAGTTATAATAACTATTTTATGTCCTTACCTACTAATTGTATCATCTGTATAATTTCTGAGTCTGTTTCCATTAATAAATATTTCTCCTCCTTATAGGCTTGCTTCTTTACATATCTTCTAATTTTATATTAGATGCAGATATTATGAGTTTATTTTTTTGAGTAAGGACTATTTCTTGGCTGTTTTGTGATGCAGCTAAGTTACTTGGAAGCATTTTGACCCATTCAAGGCTAGATTTTTGTTTTGTTAGATGGAACAATAATGCCATTTGAGCTCAGGCTAATTTTTCTCTACTACAGAGGCAATACCCTTCTGAGTACTTAATGCCCTATGTATTATAGAAATCCTCTGCTCTGGTTGATGGGAACATGAACTATTCCTGGTCTTATGTGATCTTCAGACATTGTTCCAACTGCTTTGGTGGTTCTTTCCCCAGCCTGGAGTAATTTCCTCACAGGCATGTGCTGATCAGTTCTTAGTTGAAGACTTAAAGAGAACCTTCTGTAGGTCTCCAGAGCTGCCTCTCCATTCTGGTACTATGCCCTGGGAATTCTAGCTACGCTGGCCTATCTGTATCCTCAACTCTGTCTTTTCAATTTTGAACCTGCTTCTGAATTACCTGCCTGTTCAAATGGAGATTCTGAAGCCACCCATGCCAATTGGATTGTAATATTTTGAAGTTGAAGCCCAGAATTCTTCAGGCTCATAAGCTCTCAAGGTGCTTATTTAATAATATTGACTTCTGAGAACCACAGTCCTGATGAACCCTTTCTTTTTTTACTTTATTTTATTTTATTTTATGTTATGTTAATCACCATACATTACAACCTTAGTTTTTGATGTAGTGTTCCATGATTCGTTGTTTGCATATAACATCCAGTGCTCCATTCAGTACGTGCCCTCCTTAATACCCATCACCAGCCTAACCCATCCCCCCACCCCCTCTAGAACCCTCAGTTTGTTTCTCAGAGTCCATAGTCCTGATGAAGGCTTTCTTAAGATTTATCCTGAAGGTCAAATCCAACAGCCTGCTCTGAGTCTTCAGTCTCCTTGACTTTGCCTGAGATACAGCCATGCTCATGCTCTTCTCCTGGATATCCTCGACATTATCATGTACTACAACAAGCATTTCCCGGTTATCCCAGCTCAGCAACCACTCACATATTGAGCCGGGGAGAGGAAGAACTTGGTCTGTGATTGAGAGACCCAAGGCCTACACTGGGCAGTGCCACTGGCTTGCTCCATTACAGGATGTCTAGATTTCTGTTTCCCATCTGCAAAATGAAAAATCGTAATTAAATCTACCTTATCAGGTGATTGTAATGATCAAATTAAGCTGGACATAATGCACATACATAGTCTAAAGATCTTTCAACTTTTCTTACATGTGTTTCATCTCTTGGTCTTTTCCTTCTACATTCCAAGAGTACCCCTCAGGGACATATTCCAACTTATGTATTTTATCTTCTGCTGTGTCCAGCATACTGTGCAGCACATTTGTTGAATTGTTTTTATTTTTCTAATATCTCGGATTGTTTCTTTTTCATAGAATCCTGTTCTTGTCTTATGGATGTGTTATCATCTAGAACATTCTGATGATATGAATTATACCTATATATTGTATATAAGCTGTCTTCTGTCTTTCAGTTTGGTTGCCTTGGATGTTCTTTTCTTTTGTGAATATAATGCTTCCTTTTTGTGGTGTTGGTTTTCCTCAAATTTTCAGTAAATCTTGATTGTTCCTATTTGCATGTGATAATCAATGTTTAATTGTTTGTGAATATATGTTCTGATGCAAATAGCCTTCTCTAGAAATGTATGGGAAGATGGTTGTATTGTCTGCCAGATTGTGAAGATTCTTTCAGAGGGTAGGAGCTCCCTAGTCATTCCGTGATCTTTAGTTGGGGAACCGCTCTACTTATCTGGTCCCAATGTTTATCCTGGGAATCTTTTATACCAAAAATATACACTTCAGAAAGTCTTGTATTTCAGAGAGTCCTTTAGCATGGGAAGCTGAAGTCCATTGCTCTCCTTGTTTATTTCTTTTCTGGTTTCTTTGTTGAGGATGGCATTTCTTTAGACTTTACTCTGTTTTTCTTTATATTCCCATCACAGTGTTAAGAATCCTATCCTGGAAGATCACTCACTTTTTAAGGACCCAGATTTTCTTTGGAGGTAATTAAAGAGAGGATATTTAGAGGAATCATAGCTACTGCCTGTTGCTTCGTAAAAGTGGGCATAAGAGGGGTGAAATTGGGCTAGTTATTCTGAATATGGCACTTTGACTATTCTGATTATTTCCTAAGTTTCTCTTGTTTGTTGACTCTGAGCCTTGTTTATGTGTGCAATTGCCTTTAACAGTAATTTCTCATCTGTGTGTTTTGGACCATTGTTTTCTCTGATTTTGTTTCCCTGACATTCTAACTCCATCTGCTTCCTATCTTTCAGGAATTCCTCAAAATTTCCCAGGAGCTGGTGGCTTTCTTTCTGTTTATCACTGTTGCTGTGGATTTGTTCCTTTAAAAGCATTTAAAGATGTATGTGCTCAGCACCCATCTTGAAAGAATCTTTACTGTACTACTTCTACTTTTAATAATCTAAGAAAAATAAGTGATTAAATATGTTTAAATATTTAGTATTGATTTTAAATATATCCTTGGTGTGATTTAAATATATTCTCAGAAAATGGTTTTTCTAGTTGTGTCCCCAAATTTTGAATGTGCAGCTTATTTAAAACTTGTAACCATGTTTACATAGTTGCTTTATAGAAGACCTCTTATCTGATCTCATAATTGGTTGATAAATTGAAAAGTTTGTGGAAGCGGGGAATTATAAAAATGACACACAAATATATTTTATTTCACTGTAAGTATATACATGTACATTCTTGTGGTAATCTTTTGATTAAGGGCCATTTTCACCTTGACTATAGATACTATGTTTATAATTCCAGTTCACCTGTCTTGCATAGACCATGTCATAAGGCATCATGTATGTTTTTTAGTTTTAGTTTCTCTATAATGGACAAGAACTTAAAGCCATCTGAGTGGAGGATTCCTCTGTGTCTTTAAAATTCCCATTCCCTTTTCCCAGTCATTCATAGTTGCCTAACCCACAACTCTTCTGCAGTAATTATAACAATTCTCCTTATCACAATCCTTCAAAATTGTTTTCATGGAAATAATTCTCTTTGTACTCCCATTTCATTTGTTTATGTAATATTTAAATTACATAGTTGCAGTAATAAGTACAGTAGGCAGTAAACAGCTATGTGTTATGAGTAGCTTATCATCATTCATTCCCCAAAAACTTCTAGGCATTCCACTAAGCTCCAAAGATATATATGATGAATAAGAACAGGTTAAAAAAACCAAATATATATATATTTAAAAAGTTTCAGAAACAGGCTAGTATATGCACATGTGATAAAGAGGGCACCATAAATAATGAAGAAAGGACTAGTTGTCTAGGAGATGATGTTGGGATAATTACTCAATTTATGGAGAAAAATAAAACTGGATCCTTATCTATTGCTACGTACAGTGGTAGACTCCAGATGTATTAAATATTTTAATGTGAAAGATAAAATTAAAAAGTTAATGAAAGAAAACTTAGGAGATATCTTTGTGATTAAGAGGTGGGGTAGGGCAGAACTTAAATAAAATGAACTACAATCTATGTGGTAAAATATTGATTATTTTTACATCAAAATTAAGCATTTCTGCTCATTGAAGGATTTAATGGACAGCGTAATTGATGGACAGATAACAAAATGGGAAAATATATTTCAAATGTCTGAACCTAGGAATAGGTTAATATGTAGAATACACAAAAACACCTGAAAATAACTAACAACAAAAAGACAGCAATCGCAATAGAAATATGGACAGTGATGTAGAAAAGAGGAACCTCCAAAAGGCTAAATATATAGAGCGATTCTCAAACACATTAGTAATCTGAAAAATGCAAATTAAAAACAAATATAATTTTACATTGCTACTGAGACAAAATTTGGGAGGTAAGTAATGCCAAGTGTTGGAGAGGCTTTGAGTGTATTGATATTCTCCATGTGCTGCTAACAAGGAGTTGACAGATTAAGCCATTTTGGAAGAGTATTTTTGCACTACTTAGTCAAGTAAGTATGTGAGTTTTCTGTGACCTAGCAATTCAGCTCTTGGGAGATATTTATATTTATGCACACACACACATATGTATATATTAACATATGTATATGTATGTTATACACATATATGTGGATATGCATATAATAGAAAAACATGTATACATTATATGCACACATTATTCATTATTCATAGCACACACATACTAAAGAAATTCTCCCAAGATCTAAAGGGGACTCATAAATGAATGCTTGCTGCTGCATTATTGTGGTAATGAAGTTTTGGAAACAATCAGTTAATGTCTTGGGAGAACAAATAGGTAAACTGTGGCAGCTGTATACCAGAGAACATTATGCACCACTTAGAAGCAATTGATTAAATGTACGTATGGCACCATGAATGGATTTTAAAAATATATTGTTAAGTAAACAAGTCAAAATACAGAATTAGTTTAATCACCAAATTAAAACATACAATATAACCCAGTACACTTATAAAAATGTTAAAGACATATGCACATAAAACAGGAAAGAATTTACAAGAGTGTGCATTATCATATTACACAGGTTGCCTATGTGATGCCAGAGAGGAATTGGAGTGTGATATAGAGATTAAAGAATTAAATAAATTAGTAAATAAATAGGTAAATCTAGGTGGTGGATGGTCTTCTAAGGACCAAGTGTGACAATGTGCAATGAACTCAGAAGCAGGATTAACCCAGCCCTCCTCACTTGAGGTCCAAATCATTTAGAAGAAAAGAAACCTCCATAAAACATAAATCCAGTTCTCTGAGGGCTCATAGAATGACTAAGTACTCATATAGTAGAATACAGCAAGGACCATTACTGAGAGAATAAAGTTTGATGAAGGATAACTTGGGAGACTTAGAATGTGAACATGTAACTGAATTCTGAAAAATGAATCTGAATTAGCCAGGTGAAGTGGATAAAAAATAAAGAAAAGTGGAACAATATTTTCAATAAGAAAGAAAATTGATACATTTCAGTATGGTCACCTTTATGGTTTATCATCCCATATATTGATTTAGGAAAGATTTTATGTCCTGATCTTAGATACCAATTAGGACATATTTGCTGAGAGTTTATCATGTGATAATAATGTTTGAAATTCTAAAATATTTGTGGGAAATCCATATTCAAATATGGTTATAGTCACTATCTCAGTTAGAAATTGCATTTGGTTCTAAGAGAGCTGAAAAACAATGGGTTAAATAGGGTAGAGATTTATTCTTTTTTTTTACATAAGAGAAGTCTGGAGACTTGCTGTCCAGGACAGATATGTGTTGACCAAATGTCACTTCGATGATTAATTTTATGTGTCAACTTGGGCCATGGAATGCCCAGATATTCCATCAAACATTTTTCTGAGTGTGTCTGTGAGGGTGTCTGGACGAGATTAACATATGAATCGGTAGACTGAGTAAAGCAGATTGTCCTCCCTAATGTGGGTAGGCCACATTCAATCAATTGAAGTTTGAATAGAACCAAAAGGCTGAGTAACAGGGAACTCCTCCTGTCTGACTGCCTTCAAACTAGGACATTGTTGTTTGTTTGTTTGTTTTGTTTTGTTTTTTTCTTCCAGCCTACAGACTCAAATTGAAACATCAGTTTCCTTGGTTTTCAGTTTGCTGATGGCAGATCTTGGGACTTTATAATCATGTGAACCAATTTCTTATTGGTTCTGTTTCTCTGGAGGACCCTAACTCATATAGTCACCACTTGTTCATCTCTGGTCTTTTGAATGCTGGCATTTATTCTGGAGCTCCAGCCCTCACATTTGTGTTCTAGGCAACAAGCCAATGAAAGGTAGAAGGGCTAACATCCAGCCAAGTCAGTCCACCTACACCTTCTGCTACATTCTACTGGCCAGTCACATGGCCATCTTTATCTGAAAAGGAAACTGGGAAATGTAGTTTCTCAGCATGGCACACTGCCATGCCCACCCCCAACAGAAAGCAGGATTCTGCTCTTCAGGAGGAAGTGGAGAAGGGATAGTAGATTGGTACTTACCAGCCTCTGTCACGGCAACCAATGCCTTTGTGCATAGTAGACATCCATAAATATTACTTGAATAAAAAATTATATTTTCATAAAATTATTTTTTTATCATAGAATTATAGAGAAACAAAATATTGATCTTTGAGTCTTATTATTCTTCTCCATTTTTGGACTAATTCTTGCATGAATTAGTATAAAATATAAATTCTAAAAAAATACTGTTGAATAACTTTTCTGTACTACAAATTTTTCAGTTAAGTTAATGAATTATTTTAGAAAAACCTTTAGCAAACTACAGATAAAATATTATCAGGCAGATAAAAATGATATATACATATAAATTATTTTGCTATAAATACTTCTAAGTTGTTTCAGCATGTTTGAAAAAAATGTATTTTTAAGAAGTTTAAACATCACTTCATTGGTCTTAGATATTATTAATTTGCTAAGAAAAATTTCCTTATTGAAAGTAAAAGCCAAATTTCAGTCTAGACTGTGAGTAATCATATAATATAAACAGATGAACACTATTTCATGGAAATTTTACTTAACAGATGTATTTACTCCCAACCCTAAAACATAAAATATACATATTTCATGAATTTTAAATGTTTTCAGTATTTATTGGTGATTCATTATGTTGAAATATTTTATGCTTTTTTCTTTTTCTTTTTTTTTTAGGTTTTTCAGAGTAGGACAAAGTGGCAGAACTCTTGACTGAATCACACAAATCTTGACATTCTATGCTCATTGAAGAGGTAGGTCAATATAGTAATTCATTTGTCCTATTGATGCATTAGAAGTCAGTTATACTTAAAACACACACACACACACACACACACACACACACACACTTTATGGCATTAAGTTAAAAGCACAAATGACCAAACTAAATAGCTTACTCATGGAAAAGAGAAAACTCACTTAACCACTGCAGAAATCACACTTTCTGATTTTGAAAAGAGGTCACCGGTGGGCCACCTTGGCTCTTGCCCTGGAAGAGTTCCCAGTGGGAGTGACGCTGTTTCTGGTGCTGCAGGCTCTGGTAGAAGGGTCTCCAGGGCATTAGAATCCCATGGCAACGGGCAGATAAAAAATTACTCCGCCTTCTGCTGTCAAAGCCTTTTGCCAGGCTGTGAAGAGTGAGGATGTATGAACTATGATTAGTCCTTGGTATTAATAGCTGGGAAATATGCTGCTCATCTGTAAATGCAATCTGTTTAACCTGAATATTCACTGGTCTGTATTCTCTGTCCCTATTAGCTAACCATTGTCACCCTTTACCAACCATCCTACAGAGTATGTGAATCTGTGATGTAAGAGCTAGTCACTGCAATTAGATTATTGCTAAAATCAAATAATATGGATGGTGTGTCATATTCAGAAAGAAGTGATGTCATTTTCTAAAAATTTTCTAATTTCTCAGATTTGGGAGGGACAACTTTCTGATTTAAATACAGAACAATAGAAAATAGTTATTAGCTTTTGATAACACCAGGAAATTTGTTTTTCGACTTTGTAATATATTTCACAATGGGAATAATATTTGACTCTAGTGTTTTGAACCTGAATTATTTTGATTCAATTCTTAGAATTTATTTATAAAACAACATATGTTAATAGTATTCCCTTTGTCTCTATTATCCTTTTTGAAAATAATTGGCATTGTAAAAGCTACATTTAAGTGACAATAATTGAAGAAAACTCAGAGTTCCTATTGTATAATTCAGATTATTATGATTACACTATTTTTGAAATTAGTTCTGTAATTTGAGATGATAAAAAATATGTAATGTAACTACTATCTGGTATTTCTTTCAACATTTGGTCTATAATTCTGGAAGTAAAATAACTAAAATCCAACTTCATGGGCGAATTTGAATAAAGTTTGGAGCAAAGTTTCAAGCAAGTATTTTCTGTTATTTTTTCATGAGAAAATGATATATTCTAAAACACAATTCTCATGACATTACCCTAGCAAAAGGGGGTTATATGTAGTGCTACTTTTCCGAGTCAAGTTCCACAGAAATGCATACAAATGGATATTGAAGAGACCACATAGAGAAGTTGAAACATGTCTTTGCAGACTAATATCCTTGGCATCTGGACTTCTAAGCTCTAAGGTTTTTAATGCCTCTTTTGGGGTCTTCAGTAACCCGTATATGACTTGGCCATCTGAGCATTCCAAACCTAGGCACTGACCTTCAAATATTTATCTTGCAGCCAGTTGCTCAAAACAGCTGCATTAAAGAATTACTACTTAACCTTACTTGAAAAGTGAATTATTCTGTATATGTGTCATCCAATTAAGTCAGGCTTAATTACTATAGTAGTTCTGTCCAAACCTGGGTGCCCAAGATCTCTAGCACTGCCCTCTGGTGGCAAGCTTTGCTCATGCAGCCTCTCAGGTGTGCTTGGTTGCTCCTTTATCAAGGTCAGTTGAGCTAAACTATTACAATGTCTTCTCCAAATTGATTTCCTCATTCAACAGCTCTTCCTCTAGGACAGTGCATCTCAAAGTGTGCTCTCCAGACAAGCAGCATCAGCATCACCTGGAACTTGTTAAAAATATACATTTTGGGGGCTCATATCCTTTGAATCAAAAATTCTAGAGATGGGTAGCGACGATCTGGATTCTTTTTAATAAGCACTTCAGGTGATTGGGATGCCCACTGAAGTTTGAGAATCACTGTCCAGCTGTTCTGGCTAGCAATTAGAACTCTCCAGAAACACTCACACCTATAATGGTGCTTTTCTGGAGCCTCAACTTCCTTCCCTTAGTCACAGCCTCACTTCCTATCCTCCACAAACACCAGAATCCTATGTTTGTTAATAGCAACTTTGAGCAGTTGCAAGCAGTGCTACATTGAATATTTGTGGTTTAAACATCTCTGTTCATATGTGTATTTCCATGGTATAAGTTCCTAGGTGGTAGATTACTGAGACGAAGAGTATACATATGTGTATTCATATATTTTCTTATTTCCTGTATTGGTGATGCTCAGAGTATCTGGGGCTTTGCTCATCTTGGAGAGACTGTCCCTTCTTGGGTTGCCTAATTTTAGAAATAGCGAATAACTTGCTTGAAAATACACATTTGATATACAAATCAACCAATCTGGAGGCCTCAAACCTGGACTCTGTCTGGCTCTTACACTCTAGGATGCAATATTCCTCTGCCTCAAATATCTGACAGCCCAGAGCCTACTGAAAGTATTCAAACTATCCAGTCCTAAATCTGCTCATCTTGCTTGCCCTGCCTTGCCCATTCACTGTTGCAAAAACCACAATAAAGTCTCTTGCTTGTGCCCTACCCTCACTTCTTCTGCTTCTTGACTGATCCTGGGGCTTCCCTGTAAATCTGCTGGCGTAGTGTTCCCTCTCCTTTTGGGAACTGTGATTAAAAAGCTACTTTTTTTAAAATTAATTTTTTCATTTTAAAGTAGTTGGCACACAATGTTATATTAGTTTTAAATGTACAACATACCGATTCAACAAGTCTATGTACACTGTGCTGTGCTCACCGCAAGTGTAGCTACCATCTGTCACCGTATAACACTGTTACAGTAACATTGACTATATTCTCTATGGTGTGCCTTTTAGTCTTGTAACTTATTCATTCCCTAACTGGAAGCCTGTGTCTCCCACTCTCCTTCACCCATGTTGGTCATGTTCATGCTCATACCCCTTTTCTCTGGCAAACCATCAGTTTGTTTTCTTTGTTTACAGGCCTGATTCTGCTTTTTGAACAAATTATGTTTTCAATGGTGGTTGTTTTCTTGATCTGTTAGCCTTACCGTCTCTGAATAAAAACAAAATCCCGGTACATTTTCAATCTATGAAACACTATGAGGTGGCATTACAGAGAGGTAAGGCCATGAACTTTGGTGCCAGTGTATCTGGATTTAAATTCCAGAATCTCTGCTTTATCGGTATGTGGACTTTTTACTAAGTACGTTATTTGACAGCTCCATGGCTTAATTTTCTTGTCTGTAAAATGGAAGATTATAGCAGTATCTACCCTATAGAGTCACTGTAAAAATTAAAATGTAAATAAATGTAGAGTACTTATAACAACACACAGTGTGTGATAACTACTTGCTATCATTATTGTTGATAAACTTGCCTATTCAACCTGTACCAGTTGAAACAATTTAGTTTTCATTAAGAACATTTGTGAAAGTCCATTTACCTACGTTCCTAACAGCACTAGATAGTTGAATAATATTATTGAATTACATTTTATTGAAATTGAATATTTTTAATCTTATCTCATCTAATAGATTTTTAAAAAATGATCTCTATTTTCATTGCTCCACTGCTGGAAGGATTTAGCATTTTAGGATGTACTGAACCTTTGATTTGCTTCTGCTGTGAATTATCTGTTTGTTTTCTTCACTCCTGTCCTCATGAAGTTTTTATCTCAGAACTTTTTATAGTGTCTGGAACACAGTGTGTATAGAATAGTGGAATATGCATGTAGATAATTTGTTGGAAATGTTAACTGATTTGGATATTTTCTTCTCTCAGATATATATACATATATATTATATGTGTATATATTATATATAACATACATATATAACATGTATATATAATATAAAGATATATATTTTTTTCTCAAATTAGTAAGCTTAATATTTTTAGAAAATAATGTGAAGAAAACATTATTTGACTAATGAATATTAGTCCAATATTTAAAATTGAAAATCTTTTTGTGATTGTGTCTTAACATTTTTGTGCCATCGTTCATCACAGATACATTTTAAATTTTATATGGGCAACTGGTCATATTTTCCCTCTGTGGCTCCTGGGCTTTATTTATTTAAAAAATCTCTTGTGTTTTCTTCTAGTACTCATATAGTAACATTCCTTCATTGACAATTCAGTTCTTCTAAGCTGGGTTTTGAGCATCTTAAGAAAGACAGTTTCTAGAGGGGAGGGGGGTGGGGGGATGGGTTAGCCTGGTGATGGGTATTAAAGAGGGCACGTACTGAATGGAGCATTGGGTGTTATACGCAAACAATGAATCATGGAACACTACATCAAAAGCTAATGATGTCATGTATGGTGATTAACATAACATAATAACAAAATTAAAAAAAAAAGAAAAGACAGTTTCTTATATTCAGGCAAGCCAATGTCAACACAGTCATAAAAAATTCCCTGAAATTTTCCTGGTTTACTTTTTCCCTGTCTCACCCCACCTGCTTTTAGCACTCCCTCCTATGTGAAATATGGGACAGAAACCTTACCACAGCAATATATCAAGAGAAAGTTCCTATGTAAGCAATATACCTATCTTAACCATCAACAGTAACTTCGTTTGGAATTTAAATTCTCTGTGGTGACAAAGTCCAAATCTGTGTCTGTCCTGGCCCTCACCCAACTGAGTAAATAGATAAAGGGCTTCTAAGGTTCTTTTCAAGGGTCCCAATCATGCTAATTTTCACAGACCATAAGCAACCCTCTCACCAATGGGCCCTGGTCTATCTCATCCCTCCTTTTTTTGTCACTGATGCTAACACTGTTATCATACGGAAAAGTCATTTCTAGATTCACTGGGGATTCTTTCTGATCATTATCCAAATTCCCTTCTCTATTGTATATTTGTACTAATTTATTCATTAATTTATAAAAGTATATTATTAATTATAAAGGGCCTATCTGCGGCATGCACTTGGGATACATCGATGACACAAATCCCAATGGCAGAGACTCCTGTCCTCATGAAGTTTTTATCTCAGAACTTTTTATAGTGTCTGGACACAGTGTGTATAAAATAGTGGAATATGCATGTAGATAATTTGTTGGAAGTGTTAACTGATTTGGATATTTTCTTCTCTCAGATATATATACATATATATTATATGTGTATATATTATATATAACATACATATATATAACATGTATATATAATATAAAGATATATATTTTTTCTCAAATTAATAGGCTTAATATTTTTAGAACAGTTTTAGGTTTATAGATAAATTGAGTGGATAGTACAGAGTTCCCATATTCATCTTCATACCTTCTCCCCTTGCCACTTCCCCCTAATTTCCCTTATTATTAACAGCTTGCCTTAGTGTGGTACATTTGTTACACTCGATTAACCAAAACTGAAATATTATCACTAAAATCATAGTTTATATTAGAGTTCACTCTATATGTTGTATATTCTGTGAGTTTTGACAAATGCATGCTGTGATATATCTATGATTTCAGTATCATACAGAATAGTTTCACTGCTCAAAAAATCCCTTTTTCTTCATCTGTTCGTCTCTTCTCTTTCTCCGCATCCCTGCACCCTGAACCCCTGAAGACCCCTGATCTTGTTACCGTTTTTTTCTGTAGTTTTGCCTTTTCCAGAATGTTATATAGTTGGAATCAGGCAGTTTGTAGGTCTTTCAGATTGAATTATTTCATTTAACAATATGCATTTAAGGTTCTTCCATGTCTTTTTGTGGCTTGATCGCTCATTTCTTTATATCATTGAATTATATTCTATTTTATGGATGTGCCACAATTTCTTTATCCATTAACTTTTTGAGGAACGTCTTGCTTCTTCCAGTTTTGACAATTATAGTTGACATTTGAAAAATGCAGGGGTTAGCAGTGTCAACCTCCTTCCCCACACAGTTGAAAGTCCGCATATAACTTTTAACTTCCCAAAAAGTTAACCACAAATAGCTTACTGTTGACTGGAAGCCTTACAGGTAACATAAACAGTTGATTAACATATATTTTGTGTATTATATATATTATATACCGTGTTCTTTTTTTTAAAAAGATTTTATTTATTTATTTGACAGAAAGAGAGAGAGCACAACCAGGGGGAGTGGGAGAGGGAGAAGCAGGCTCCCCACTGAGCAGGGAGCCTATGTGGGCCTTGATCCCAGGACCCTGGGATCATGATCCGAGCCGAAGGCAGACGCTTAACGACTGAGCCACACAGGCGCCCTGTACACTGTATTCTTACAATAGATTAAGCTAGAGAAAAGAAAATGTTATTAAGAAAATCATCAGGAAGGGGCGACTGGGTGGCTCAGTTGGTTAAGCGACTGCCTTTGGTTCAGGTCATGATCCCAGGGTCCTGGGATTGAGCCCCGCATTGGGCTCCCTGCTCTGCGGGAAGCCTGCTTCTCCCTCTCCCACTCCCCCTGCTTGTGTTCCCCCTCTCTCTGTCTCTCTCTCTGTCAAATAAATAAATAAAATCTTTAAAAAAATAAAAGAAAAAGAAAATCATCAGGAAGAAAAAGATACATTTATAGTACTGCACTGTAAAAAATCCATGTATAAATGGACCCATGCAATTCAAACTCATGTTGTTCAAGGGTCAACTGTATAAGTAAAGCTGCTATAAACATTCATATGCAGTTTTTTTTGTGTGTGTATACATTAGTTTTTATCTCACTTGAAAAAATGAGTGCAATCACTGTGCCATAAGCTATATTTAACTTTGTGAGAAACTTCCAGACTGTCTTCCGAAGTGGCTGTACCATTTTCTACTTCCAGCAGCAATGAATGAGAGTGCCTTTTGCTTCACAGCCTCATCAGCATTTGGAATTGTCAGTTTTTTAGATTTTAGCCATTCTAACAGTTGTGTAGTGGTATTTTTCTTTTAAGTTTGCAATCCCCTAATGATAGAACATATTCTCTTAAAAGGAAAAAAAATTAAGAAGTATTAAGTTGGCATTAGTCATTAACATGGCATTATCAATTAAGGAGACAAACATGCCATTTCCTCTCTTCTCCATTCACATATCTTCAGTGGATTCCATCACTTACAAGATGATATATTTTATTTAATATGAATTAAAAGACCCTTAGTTGTCTAATCCTAATTCTTTAGCCCAAGTTCCTACCCTTTCTGTTTTTGCTAATAAACCTACATTAAATCTTTTGAATTTTTAAAATATGGGCTATATTCTATCAAAACTCTGTCCCTTTGCACAGATGAGTCTTTCTGCTAGAATGCCCTGTTGCCCTCAGTTTCCTTAGCTTGGAAAGGGGTCTACCCATTCTTCTATAGCTGTCTTCCCTTTTTGTGATCCTTCCTTGACTCATACAAGTGAGCTAACATTCTGCAGAATTCTGGATGGCCTTCTAGGTTAGTACCTGCTGAATGTATGGTAAAAGTCCTCCTGACTGGGAAAAAAATATTGGGGGGGGGGGTGCCTGGGTGGCTCAGTCAATAAGCGTCCGCCTTTGGCTCAGGTCATGGATCCCAGGACCCTGGGATCAAGCCCTGCATCAGGCTCCCTGGTCCACGGGAAACCTGCTTCTCCCTCTCCCAGTCCCCCTGCTTGTGTTCCCTCTCTTGCTGTGTCTCTCTCTGTCAAATAAATAAATAAAATCTTTAGGGGCGCCTGGGTGGCTCAGTCGTTAAGCATCTGCCTTCGGCTCAGGTCATGATCCCAGGGTCCTGGGATCGAGTCCCACATCGGGCTCTCTGCTCGGCGGGAAGCCTGCTTCTCCCTCTCCCACTCCCCCTGCTTGTGTTCCCTCTCTCACTGTGTCTCTCTCTGTCAAATAAATAAATAAAATCTTTAAAAAAACAAAAAAAAATGTGAGAGGGAAAATTATTTCTTATTGAAAATTCCTGAAAAGGGTTCTTTGCTGACCCAATGAGGTGATGGGAGTAAGAAAGCAAAACAGAGAAGGTAGTATTAAATTCTTTGTTTTAGAAAAGGCTTTAGGAAAGCAAAGATTAAATGTGTAGGTGGATGGCGCTGGAGCCAAAGAGGCCAAATTACTAGGCTATGTGTACATTTGAGGCTGAAAGGTGTCAGGAAAATTGGGTGCCAAGAGGTAAATACCCAGCCCCTGGCAACTAAATAGAAACTTGGCAGAAAGAACAACCCGTTTAAAGGTGATTTTAGCACATGGATAATTTATTAAGATTTTCATTTGTATATTTAGTTCCACTTAGGTAAACAGAACCTCTAATTGTTTTTAAAGGGCCCATTGGTAGTGGAGGAATTGGTGGCAAACTCTCACCCTGCTTCTCCATGTGGAAGTGTGGTGGCAGCTTGAGAGAGAGCAAGATCTCAGAGGAGATGGTTGCACATGAGGCCTGTGGAGGCTGGACCCCAGGTTCCCAGGTTTAACAAAGATTTTTGTACCTCAAGCATGGAATAGAAGTGGCAAAGCCACCTAAATGGACTCTGTGGCTTGAGGCATGGGATGCATTGTATCAATGGTAGCTAGTGCAGACATTTAGCTATCGACTGATGGAGCCTTCCCTGACTCTTTGGTGATATATAAGATCCTGGGCCATGGCATAATCTGGGGTGTGTGAGTGTGATGGGGCAATGACCCGTAACCACTGAGGTAGAATTTTCCACCATTTCAGCAGAAGGGAGTGTCAGAGTCATATTTAAGTCAGCTTGGGGAAAATAAGGGAATATAAAATAAAAATTTCATTATTTTCTTATTATATATTTATCTACAAAGAAAATACTAGATAATGGGGAAGAAAATTATGAGAATTGATGAGTATTCAGCCAGTTTTTTTTTAAATTTTATTTATTTATTTGAGAGAAAGACAGTGAGTGAAAGGGGGGGGCATGAGTTGGGGGGAGGGACAGAGGGAGAAGCAGGCTCCCTGCTGAGCAAGGAGCTGGATGTAGAACTTGATCCCAGGACCTGGGATCATGACCTGAGCTGAAGGCAGATGCTTAACTGGCTGAGCCACCCAGGCACCTCTTCAGCCAGGTTTCTGATAAATATTTAGAAATCAGTTGTATTTCTATATAGTGGCAAACATTTTTCAATATTACAGTAGCAAACAAAACACATAACATACCTAGGAACAATATAACAAAAGATATGCAAAACTTCATGGAAAAAGGGATAAAATTTTATGGAAATATATTAAAGATGACATAAATGTATGTAATCACCATGGCATTGGTAAGAAGACTAAATATTGCCAATGTGTACACTTCTGATAATTTCATGTATATATACTGTTTCAATTGAAATCTCAAGTGTTTTTGTGAAAACTTAAAAATTTTACTTTAAATTAAAATCATTTTGTGGAAGAACAAGATGGTGAGGGTATACTCTGCCAGTATAAGATTTTAGTGATTAGGTCAAGCTTTAAAATATAGCTGTGGGAATTAATAGACATGCTGTTGGTATAGGAATAGATGTAAAGATGATTGGATAATAGACAAGCAAGAAATGGAAAAGATCATGTACTTATGGAAACTTGGTTTATAGAGGAAACATTTTAAAAACTGGGGGGGGGTCTTATACTGCTTACACAAAAGTGTTATGGGAAAAATGCTATTTCAAGTTTTAAGGAAATCAGATAGTATATTTTTCATATAACTGAGTTGGTTTGCTAAATGAATACTTAACATGGTTATCCGCCATACAATTAATTTGTTATGATGTTCTGAGAAGTTGGATCTATTTTGAGGATTCATCATAGCATAGAATCCAGCTTCCAGAGAAGAAATAAGGCAAGACAGAAAGTGCCAAATTAACCTAATCACCTCCTTTCATACATCTTCTTTGTCTGAACTTCTCAAGCACGGAAACTAGCCTCAAGTCTTTTCTCCTGGCACATTATAAGTACTTGATAGATGGATATTGAATGAACAAACACTTAATGAAAATTAATAAGTGAGTTTCTCTGAGGATAACCACTCAACATAGCATTCTAAGGGAAGGGCCATTATGAAAGAAATTGATAATGGGTTGATTTTGGGTGGTATTCTCTGAGTCTTCATGTTGCATATGGAGAAGACCTGAGGATCCTGAAACAGGGCCTGTTCCAGACTATAGAAATATGTGCTACAATGGAGGTGAGGAGAGAGGGTCTTAGACAAATTTCATCAACTTCACAAGTATGATGGAGCTAGTCTTGGCTTATTCTGGAAATGAAAGGGCTAATAAATAAGACACATTTTCATCGGTGCTGCCAAATCCAGAAATTAAAGGAGCATTATATGGTGATAATTGTCCTAGGATTAAATTTAAAATCCACTTAGAACCCTGTAGCCTGAAACCCTCAGTGAATTGTAATTGGCTGAGAGCCTAACTGGCAGATGCACATGGAGAGGGAAAATTCCAGTTTGTAGTGGAGCCTTGGGGAATGCCTTTCTAGTTTGAAGTTCTGGAAAAGAGATCACTTAATTTCTACTAACACCTGAGCAGGGGACGATGAGGTGCAATTTTTGGGTTACTGAAAAAACCCAGTTATAGAGCACCCATCAATCATGGAAAAAATCAGACATTGCCCTGAAAGCCAAAGTCAGAGAGAATCCATTCCTGCCAGTCATGTAGGGTACAGTATAAATAAATCATGGACTATTCCACCAGTCAAGAGTGGCACCCTTTCCCCTCTTGAGGAATGACATGCTCTAGTTTTAACTCATTTGGCACTAATAAAAAATAATGGATTAAAATCATATACAGGGTGGCATCTAGGATTCCTAAATTCCATTTCTTAAGCAGCAACAGTGTGTGTGTGTGTGTGTGTGTGTGTGTGTGTGTGTGTGTGCATACATGATCTCAATTTTAACTTTCCTGTGAATAAGGCTATAATTCTATGGCTGTAGAAAAAGGCTGGTAAATTTTCTAAGTCCAGGTTGTCTTAGCATCATGACTGAGGAGAATTTAAGATGCTGCCTGGTAATAATGATATAGACTAAGACATATTGAACACTATCTACGTGCCAGGTGCCTTGTTAATCACTTTATCCGTATTTTGTGATTTGCTGCTCAAAATAACCTTGTGAAGAAACACATAAAAGTTAGATAACACAGGTTGTGGAGTTTGAACCCATGTCTGTCTGACTATAAAGCTCCAACTGCTCTTAATCATAATGCCATGAGGACATTTTTCTCTTCTTAGTCAGCTTTGCTATTAGCATACAGGGCAATGTAGTTTGCTAAATGTACCTATTGCAAATTAAGAACATTCACATTGGCCTGCCTGCCTCACAAAAATTCTATGGGGATGAATTAGATTGGGGCATATTTTGGTTTTTCAGGTAATGCAAAAAATAATAATTATTGGAGAAATGTGACTATTATCATTAGTATTGAGCCTCCATCCCCATGTCCAGTTGGATGCTGAGCTGAGTTCATGAACACTGGAATAGTAACCATCTTTTGCTGCATTGTTTTTCAAATTACGTAATATAAATAGCTATGGTATAAAATTTCTAGAATTTTGCAGTAGAATGAGGAGGAAGAAGATTGATAGTACTGACCTGTAAGAGTTACCATTAATTTGTCATTTACAAGGACCCACCTCTTGGTTAAGTATTTTCCATGGATTCTCACCCTGAATCCTTGCTATAACACTACAAGGTGGTATTACTGTTTTAATCTCACCCCTGATTATACTGAGGCTCAGAGTGGAAAAGTGACTTACCCAAGGTCATATCCCAGCAGTATGACTCTAAAAGGCAAGCTCCCATTCATGTGCAACCCAGGCTCTGCCTAATCAGAATGGTCAAACCAAGAAACACTGTCCTGATAGGAATAGAACTTGGCTTTTAGGGGTGAAGATGAGGGCTGGAGACTCCTAATGGAAAGATATAAATATCATCCTTCAAAAAGTTCTGTATTAAAAATAAAAAAAAACCCTAATGTATGCATTGCTGATATGTTGAATTAATCTCTTCATAATCTAAATTAATAAGCACCACAGTTTTTTTTTTTTTTTTAGATGGTAAGGAGGCAGGGAGAGGACTGTCCCCATCACAAGAAAGTCCAGTGAAGCAGTTCCTGGTAGAAAAATATGCAGCAGAAACTGAGCTCTTGGGTTACCAAGTGACACTGAGGGGGGCCCTGGGCTTAATTAACTAAGCAAGAAAGAAAGCAAATATCTTGTAAAGGATCCTGCCTTCTCTTACTAATTGATTGGTTCAATAGACACCCAATGTTTTTATTTTCTTTCATTCCCAAGTCTGCCTTGCCATTACGACCTGTTCATAATGATATGGGTTTCACAGAGAAGTAATAGTGTTAAAAAAAAAAAAAAAGCAAAACTCCTTTTTGGCCATTATTATAGTTTCTACATTTACGATTCACTCAACAACTATTTATTAAGCCCCTACGATATGCCAGGCTATCCTCTGAGAATTAGGAGTATCGACATGAACAAGACAAAATTCCTGCCCACATGGAGCACATGTCTAATGGGAAAGATGGAAAAGACAAATCAAAGATAGCGCTCCAGGAGGTGGCAAGTGCTATGTAGGAAGTAAAACATATCTCCGTGGAGAAGGAATTTGAGTAGACTGAATGTTGTGTGGAATCAGATCATGTGATAAGCTTGGTAAAGTTGTTCCAGGCAGAAGGCACAGTCCGGGTATAATGCAAGGCAGGAATGAACTTGAGTTTGCTCTATGACAGGATCATGGTATTTATCACGTTATATCATGATTATTTACTTACATGGCTGGCTGCCTTGTATGCTTGGCACCCAACATATATTAACAAATGAATGAATGCACTGGGCCTCTTTTTCTAAAAGCTGTTGATGTGAAGTTTTGTTAGTTATATAAAGGTGAAATGAATAATCTTCTTACCCAGCTATCAGTGTGTTTACCAAGATACCCTACATTCTCAACATTGGTTGTTTTGTTCAACATGTTAAAGTTATGACGAATGTGTCCATGCTCACTAATACAACATTCTGATAATAATTTTGTTATATATTTTCATTTATCAGATAAACTTAAGGTATTAAATCCACTTCATTTAGAGGTATTATTAAATACCATATTAGGATCATTAGGCTTTCTAATAAAACATTTTCTGGAATTTAGATCCTAGGATTAGTTTGAAAAAAATGACCCCGTGAGAACAAATCTTTATATCTCATCAAATTTTTGTTGTGGTATTTTAAAATTAAATTTTAAAATATTTTTGGTATTAAGTATCACTAAAATGAGCTATAACATTAAATATGGTTATCCTGAAAGTGTATGTTTTAAACTTTCAGTACTCAATTTTGAGAGCAGTAGTGTATTTGGAATCACCAGTACACTCTAGAATAATGATAAAATAAATTTAGAGGGTCTGAAAGCTTACATTATTTTTCAGTGTACTGTTTGGGACTTTGAAAGTGCTTGGGTTTGGCCTGACTACCTTGTGCTGATAGTTTCCACATGGAAATGCAAATATTAATAGTTTCAGGGCATCATCAACAACATTGCTGCTACATCAGTAAAAACCAAACATGAAAATTCTAACAGAATTGGATAAATATCCATGAGATATAAATTTATTGATTAGTGACAGACTGAAATGTTTGTTTCCTTCTGCCTTTGCTTTTATGATACTGGTGACCCTGCCAAATAGCCAGCAATATATGTAAGTCTGAGGTTTTGTTTTTAAGTCAATTTAATTATTTCCTTCTGTTTTCTAAATTGACTTTGATGATTGCATACTGAAGTCTCTCTTCCCATATTTCACCAAGCCTGACAGCGTGGACATCTGCAACCATCCCTCCCATGGGGAACACTTTCTTCTAGAGCAAGGACCCAAAAGATGAGACTGCTTCAGATTCCCTTCCTTACCTCTTTCCACTCTCTTAGCACAGACTGACAATAAGGAGAGCGCCAATCACAGGGATAACATTTGTACTCTAAATGGATTCAAATCTTAAAGGAGAGTTTCATTCACACCATTAATTCTGTTCTTTTTTTTTTTTCTGTTTTTCTTTCCTAAGATTTCCATTTCCCTTCTAAAAGTATATGAATAGATATTAGTATGACTGAATTTCAGTGAAAAGCTATTACTGTAGAATGCTAGCCAGATGCCCAAGACTCAAATTGTTTTTAGAAACCCTTTCGATAGATCTCATGGTAACAAGCTCCTTAGGGAGCATCCTCAATTAGAGGTGAGTTCTGTTACTGTGCTTAAGTCCAGCATTGTTTCCACACGCATCTACATGCAGAACTTTATGCTCCTAAATTCCTCTGGGCCTTGGACTCTATTTTTATCTATTCTACAATATACTACATGAAAAACTCATTATTTTTTACAGGCCTCCACTGCTAGTAATTATTTTAGTGGTTTATGGATAAAGATGCAGGGACACAATTCTCTTTATAGAGAAAAATTACCTTTCCATATTCCCAAATATCTGGAGAGATTGATTTGTATTATTTGTTTTTTGGTATGTGATTGTATTCCAACTGCTCAGGATTCATGAAAACAAACAAAACAAAACATTGTCTTCATTGACAGTAATTTGAAAGGAAATTTTCATGTGTGTGTGACATTTTTGCAGAACCAAATAAGCTAGTCAGCAGAAAGTCATAAAATAAGCCTAATAAACCCTCATATTGATGCGAAGTTAACATTGGTCACTTGGCAATTGGATAAAAATTCAACTCACAAAACAGCATTTTGGCTGCAATCAATGCTTATGAAAACCACGCACAGTTTGAGCAAACCCTGCTGGATTTGGCAACGCTGGGAGTCAGCTGTGATTCCTGAGCATAATAAATGCATTGGTTTGAATTCTCCTGTCTGTTGTATGTGAGGTTTGTCTGGAGCTCATTCAGATTCAAGATGCACTTTAAGATAGAATTAGGAGGGGAACTGAAGAAAGAAGAAACTCTTCCATTTCAAATTCTTTTATTAGAATATGGACCTACTAGGTGATCACTGCACTGGACACAGATAATTTTCAGAAATGAAAATAATATTGCTTGTCTCTGTTCAGATTTCATCCACAGAAACTACTACATTCTTATCAGATTCAGCGTCAGCACTGGATGGAATCTTAGTCCTTTATGGAAAGGGAGTCATCTGGTCTCCTGTTTCTAAAATAGATGAGAGATTACTCATTTTCTTCTTTGCAATTATAGCCATCTGAGCCTCTCAAATTGTGGAAGGGGAGGTGATGACATGTTTGTAACACAGTTCCATATTGAAGAGCCCACTATCTTAAAATTCCTCATGTTCACACACCAAAGGGTTACTTATGAGCTCATGCACATCACTGATAACCATCAAATACGATTATCAACTTGGTGTGTGGACAAAGAGTAAAAATAGGAAATGCATTCTATCATTAACTTCTAGGCTTTGAATATAGGGACACTTTTTAAAAAATAATGAGAGTTCTAATGTTTTCAGTAGAACATTGGAAATTGCAGTGGAGCGTCTCTGAAAGAAGGAGGCCTTTCTAGTCAAATGAAAAGGACATTATTTTTTATAGATGAGATTTTGGACAATTCAAGGCAAATTGGCCAGATAGATTTTAGTCTGAAGCTCTGAAGACAAGGAATGGCATTGCTCCTCCTTCAGGATCCCTCTACACCCCGACCCCTTTCTGACCTATTTTGCCTTTCAGCTTGCAAAACCCCAGCATGGTGAAGTGGAGGTTGATGAAAATATGTCAAGGGCCAGACTTGCCACTGTTAAATTTGGATGCTTCTCTTCTAAAAGGGATCTAAAATATAATTCCAGACACTTCCCCTTTATTTCATTATTATTATTATTATTTTTGTAATTTGATGTACTGATGAGTAAAAACCACTGGATTAGGATTTATGGAACTAAAGTTCCAGTATTGTCTCTGTTGGATACTCACCACTAAGCTTTTTAACTAGTCTGAGCTTTAGTTTCTTCTGAAAATTGGAAATACCTGCTGGTCTCATGTCAAGAAGTTGTTAGGTGAATCAATATGAGACTGTATCTTGTGAATTGTAAAGTACTATATAAAATGCATTTTTATTATTGTCTGTATCTAATCAATAGACCAGCAAACATGTACCATATGATTCAGTGATATTAGACTCTCTTTGTGCTTTTATTCTTTACTTCCTGGAATACCCTTACCAATTTTCCCCCTTTCCATTTCAGTTTTATCCATGTATGTGATTTTTTTTCTCAAATGCTTTAACCCATGTGGACTGTGCAACTTTTAAAAATCGTTTTATCCCCTAGTAGCCACTCCTGCTCCTTTTGTAGTTCATTATTTGGCATTTAATTAAATATTGCCTTGCCTTATTCAAAAAGTTCTTTGGCCATAAATATAGTTTCTCCAATAGTTTTGTAAACTCTCAGCTACTTCATTTCTATTCTGCTGACATGCATGTGGACTTAAAATAGTGCTGGGGAGTTTGACTCCTCTATGTCCTAGTCAAATTTGACTACTCTATCAAGATGGTTCACTACACGTTTTGCTGCTATGATCTAGAACCCCATATATTGGCTACTGTGATCTAGAACTCCATATATTGGCTACTGTAACCTAGAACCCTATGTAGCTAACCCTTTTCATATTGTGCTTCTTATGCTACATTTGGTTCACAGTGACCAAAGTATCTTTCCTCCTTGGCTAACCATATCCTTAGTCACCTTGCTTCTGCCTCTAGGACCTTGATTCTTTTACCTTACTTAACTAACCTGGTTTTGAATAAGAATAACTTTTTCATGGTGTGTAAGTGGAAGCAAATTGGAGTTAACAAGAAAGATACAAGTGGGGAGTAGGTTATACAAAGAGAAAGACAAGAATGCCTGTCCCTACTACTTTTACTTTTTATTCAAACTTATGCCGTAAAATTGGTTTGGAAAGAGGGATTGTCTTAAGTTACAAAAAAATGATACATTGTCAAAGCAAAAAGAAATAGAGTTTTGTGTCCTGTTAAGCAGTATGGTGCAGCATGCCAAGCAATATTATAGGA
The DNA here is from genome assembly GCF_009762305.2 of Zalophus californianus. Lineage (NCBI taxonomy): Eukaryota > Metazoa > Chordata > Mammalia > Carnivora > Otariidae > Zalophus > Zalophus californianus. The sequence continues at coordinate 48,573,961 of NC_045601.1, forward strand.
AAGAATGCACTGAGAGGATTTTGTTGCATTTGTCAGTGTCGCAATCATGTCTCTTTCCAATGACTGTGGTTGTGGTTGCCCAGAGGTCTATATTCAAATGGTTCCCTGGAAATTAAAAAATATTGAACTGAAATTACCATTTTTCAGCAGGATCCCCAGGCACAAATTCTGTTATTGCCATCTAGCAGCCAGTATTGCTGTTCAAGCTTCTGTGTAAATTTGCAAACATCATACAGTTGCCTCCTTTGGTAATTATAGATCCTCAAAGTGCTGGAAAAAGGTGGTACTTAATAACATACATTACAAAAGCATGGTAACTTGGGCAATAAAAACATTGCTTAATGGACACCATTGTAATGGGAGCTGCACGGTGGGATGCCCATAATAATCAGAATAGATTTAATGTACATATTTATGCCAACTGTAAAAAAGGTTGCAAACAACAGCAGGAAAGGCAATATGTTACACAGGGTGAAAAACTGAAATAGCGAACAAAACATATTTTTAACATATTCAGCCACAATTTTGTCTCTTAAAGGATAATCTAATGCCATGAGTCTGTCAACAGAATGAGCTATTTGTTTTCGATTCTAGTATGTTTGGTTATGAACCATGAAATAATTATCCTTATTCAAACTAAATTTTAATTGAATTTCAAAATATCAATATGGTTGAACATGTAAAACTCCATTCTGTTTAACTTTCTTGACCAAATAGATTTAATTCATATGTTTTCTTTAACAAGTCATTTTTTTCCTCTTATCCCCAAAACTATTCAACACAAAATTTCTACCACTTAAGTAAAACCTATTAATCTTTGAACATTATTGCATAGGATAGGATGTGAATTTTACTGGTAGAGAATTTCCTTGTATACTGTAGTGCCACTAATAATGCAGCTATGCAATGCTGAACAAAGGCATATTCAACCGCTTTTCAAAAAACCACAAGCTGAGTACTGAGAAGTGGCTTACTAATTTCTTCAAGTGATATGAAACAAGGTTTGTAGCAATCTTAGAAATGAATACCAAGAAAAGATTTTTGCTAGGAGAGACTTGATATTGATTTAATAAAATTAGAATCTTTAAAGAAGTCTCCAAAATTAACTAAATTATGAATAGTTTCTAAGTGTCTTTTTCTAAATGAGGCAACCATCTCTTATTATAGCATAAGCTATATAAGCTATAAGCTATATTATAGCTATAAGCTTTTGCTATAGTTATCTCCTGATTCTTCATATATATATATATTTTTAATCTTTGTAAGGTTCATGTCCCTGTGTACTCCAGTCATGAGCAGTAGGAATTCCATTTAATTTCCAAATCACACTAATCCATGATCTCTCCCTTTAAACACAAAAAAGTCCAATCAACTATGATGTAATGTATGGTAATCCCCAGCAATGCTAACATGTTTTACAAATCGATATTGGTGCCCTTATCCTCCCACCAGCTATGTTGGCCATATTATTTATGCTCCAAAGTTTTGTTTTCCAAGAGGCTTTTTCAGGCAACTACTTGTCCATCCCATAGTGCTTTGCCCCAAATGCAGGCCCGAGTTCTTTCTCAAATTACTCACGCATGGTTAACTATAGGGTGCAATGTTTTTTAAAGAGCTTTACTGGGATATAATTTGTATACTATAAAATTCATCTATTAAAATTGTATATTTCAATGAGTTTTAGTATGTTTCTTGCATTGTACAACCATCACCATAATTTAATCTTAGAATATTTTCATCATCTTTGAAGGAAGCCTACTGTCCATTTACAAATGCTCCCCATTTACATCCCCAACCCTAGACAACTGCTAATCTGTTTTCTGTCTCTCTTATTTCTCTTTTCTGGGCATTTTATATAAATGGAATTATTCAGTATATGTCCTTTTGTGTCTGACTTCTTTTACTTAGCATAATGTTTTCAAGGCTCTTCCATGCTGCAGATATATCAGTATGTCATTCTTTTTCGTTGCTGAATGGTATTCCATTATAGTGTATGTTATGTTTTGTTTATTTGTTCACAGGATCTAATATTTTAAATCTTCATTGATGGGGAACTTCTTGTGTCATGCCAGAATAAGAGTATCAAATTTGTCTTCCCAGTAGGAAAACAGGAAAACATATAGGAAACTATTAGTACTGCTTTCAGATATTGGACAATAGAATCATAGAACTGTGACACCTGTAAAACGGAAAACTAATGAGGTGAACTCTATGTTGGCCTCAGTTTTTTATCTGGAAGCGCTTTTCAGACTGTGGCCAAGTGAGACAAACTTACACTTGGGACAGTAGTCTCTCTGAGTCGAACAAATAGAGATTACAGAAAAGGGAGCTGAAGCTGCTGGAATATACAGGAAATGGTACGGGGAAAGAAGAAGGCTATGCAGAGAAACAGCTATGTTGATCTCTTTCAATGCTCCCTTGAATATGTTGTTAAAGGGTAAACATGGAACTCTATGACGCAAGGCAAAAAAGTACCTGCAGCTGTAAATGGAACATTTCTCAACTCATACAGGACTGGAAGATGTTTAAATTTTTATCAGCCAAAGTTGAAAGAAGAGTTGTTACTAAAAAACTCTTATATTCAGTAAAGATCCCAAAGGGCCATGCCTGAGGGTTAGGGCTAAACTAGCCCTCACATAAAGGCTATTCTGGATCCTCCCTAACAAAGTTTATAAACAAGACTTGAAAAGATCAGTGTGATATGAAAGTAAATCAACTGCTAGCCCAAACAAAATTTGACAGTCTTTAACTGAATCTAGATACTCAGCAATGTAATTAGCAATGATAACCATCCACTTAATAATTACTAGACACTAGACATAAAGAAGGAAAAAATGTGATTCATAATAATCAGTCAATAAAAACAGATATAGTAATGTAAAAAATGAGGAAATTAGTAAATAAGAACTTTAAAATAGTTGTTGGAAATAACTGAGTTATGCTTGGTGATTGAGAGAAAACTTTAAAATAATAAGTAGAAAGTATAAAGAAAGAAATAAATGGAATCTCCAAGAATGAAAATGCAACATCAGAAAATAAGATTTGACAGTGGACTAAATAAATAACAGATCAGGTACTGAAGAAGAAAATTATCGCTGAATTGAAGTCATAGTAATAAAAAGTATACAACTGAAGCACAGAGATTAAAAACAGTAATTTAAGAAAAAGCCACAGTGATCTATGGGATAACATTAAAGTTTCTAATAGTTGTATAACTGCAGTCTTTTCAGAAGGAGAGGGTAGAAACATATTTAAAGAAATTTATCAAAAATTTCCTGAATTCACTGAAACTTGTAAGCCACAGATCAAGAGAAGCTCAATGAAGCTCCAGGAGGATAAACACAAAGAAAACAAATCAAGGTATACAACATTCAAATTGTTAGAAACCAGTAATAAAGAGAAAGTCTCAAAGGTAGCCATAGACAGAAGGCACATGCCATACAAGGGAGAAAAAAACATGTCTTTGTAAAAAAACATTGAAAGAAATAGTCTGACATCTGGAAAGAAACATTGCAAGACAGAATACAATAGAACAGTATCTTTTAAACTGTAGAAAGGAAAAATGTTAGCCTAGAATTCTATAGCCTGCAAAACCATCTTTCAGAGTGGAAAAAATAAAATAAAAAACATAAAGATGCATTTAGGCAAACAAAAGTTGTGAGAATTTGTCACTGTGATATCTGTACTATAAGAAAGGAAATTCTTCAGATGGAAGTGATATCAAATGGAAACTTGGACCTACACAGAAAATAAAAAGTGCTCCCCAAATGGTAAATATACGAATAAATATAAAATATTTTTCTTTATTTTAAAATCTCTTTAAAAGATAATTGTTTAGGGGTGCCTGGGTGACTCAGTCAGTTAAGTGTCTGCCTTCAGCTCAGGTCATGATCCTGGAGTCCTGGGATTGAGCCCCACATTGGGCTCCCTGCTCAGCAGAGCCTGCTCCTCCCCCTGCCCTTCACCCCGATCATACTCTCTCTCTCTCTCAGATAAAACAGAATCTTAAAAAAAAAAAAAGACAATTGCTTAAAGCAAAATAGTAACAGTGGATTTGGGGTTTCAAAGCATAGATAGAAGTATAATGTATGACAACACTATCAAAAAAGATGAGGAGGATATAAGGTTTTAATATTTACAGTAGTAAAAATAGAACATGAAGATAGAGTGTAAAGAGTTAAAGATATATGTTGTAAACCCTAGGGCAATCACAAGGTAATCAATCAATCAATAAGCCAACAATGGAGATAAAATATAATACTAAAAATTGCTCCATTAACCAAAACAAAGCAGGGAAAGAAGAAAAGGAGGACACAAAGCAGGCAAATAACAAACATTTAGCAAGGTGATGGACTCAAATCCAACCACATTGATAATTACATCAAATGTAAATGGTGTTACAATTTAAGTTAAAAGGCTTAGCTTATCCAATTGGATAAAAAACAAGACCCAATTATACGCTGTCTACAAGAAAGCTACTTTAAATACAAAGACATAGATAAATTAAAAGGCTGAAAAAATGTACATCACACAAACACTAATCAAAGGAAAACTGGAATGGTTATATTAATATCAGATGAAGTAGACTTCAGAACAAGGAATATTTCCAAAAATAAAGAAAATAACTTAATGATAAAAGTGAATTCATCAAAAAGCATAACTATCCTATAAATATACGTATAAAATAATAAAGATTCAAATTTATGTAGTAAAACTGACATAATTGAAAGGAGAAATAGACAAATCCATTATTATAGTTGAAGATTTCCACACTGTTCTCTAAGTGATTTATAAATCACTAATTTATAAATTAATAGACTGAAAATCAGTAAGAATATAATCAGCAATAGTATCAACCAACTTGACCACGTTGACCTTTCTAGAGTACTAGACAGCAGCATACATATTCTTTTTCAGTACTCAAGGAAATTTTACTGAGATAGACCATATCCTGAAATATAAAACAAGTTTCACTAAATTCAGAATGTCTGAAAACATAGAAAGTATGTTTTCTAATAATAGTGGAGTTAAACTGGAAATAGAAGATTAATGAGTACACTTCTAAATAAATAATTCATAGGTGAAAGAGAAAATAATAAGGGAAATTTAAAAGATTTTGAAATTAATAATAATGAAAATATAAGGTATTAAAATATGTGGAACAAAGCTAAAGCAATGCTTAAAAGGATATTTGTAGATTTACATGCTTGTCATGTTTATGTTAGAAGATAGATCTAAAAATCAGTGACCTAAGTTTCCAAGTCTAGAAACTAGAAAAAGAGTGAATTAAATGCAAACTTTATTTAAATTAAAATTTTAAAAATGAAATAAAAGGCAAGCAGAAATCAATGAAATAGAACATGGGGAATAATAAATAATAGCAATAAAACCAAGAGCTTGTTGTTTGAAAGATCAATAGCAGTAATAAAAATCTAGTCTCAGGGGACAGGGGAGAGCAGGGGAGAGAGAGCGAGAGAGAATGAGAGAGAAATTACCAATATCAGGCATGAAAGAGGGTATGTACCTATTGATTCTCTATATATTATAACAAAGAAATTTTATGAATAACTTTATGCCAATGCATTTGACAGTTTACATGAAATTAACATATACTTTCAAAGGTACAAGTTACAAAAATGAACTCAAGAAGAAATAGTAGCTCTATTTTCAACTTTTGAGGAATCTCCATACTGTTTTCCAGACATCTCAGGAATCATCTTTTTTTTTTTTAATATGTGGCAAATTGAAACATTAATGTTGGGAAACAAAACTTCTTCAAGTCCAAAGTTCTGCACTGTTTTTTTTTTCTTCTTTAGATAAAATTTAACCTATATGTAAAAATTGTGTTATGGCCCCAGAGGGGAAAAAGTAAACAATCATTCATGTAAGTCGTCTTTTTCTCCCAAACTGGGAAAAGTTCTAGAAGACAATGGGAGTTTCATGGCAACCAGCTTAGACAGCAATATGGACAAGTTGGAAGGGGTCATCTAAATCCTTTAGTGCTGGTTAAGACAGGAGAACTTTGCATAACCCTGATGGGTAGCCCTGAGAATAAGTGAAATTAAAGTTCCTGAAACAGGGTGAGGTGGAAAGACGGATTTAAATTAATTTTTAAAAATTTTCATACGCACCTTAATTTATAGAATGATGCTCTTTCCCAACTACCAACAACATATATGGGAGAAGTTTTTTTGTTTTTTGTTTTTTTTCTTTTTTTCTTTTCTCTTTTTAAAATTTATCTATATTTAGTGTACTCATGTGAAACTAATATGGAGTTAAATTAAATTCTATAAATGGTACATATTTAATTAAATTTAAAAGTAATATGTAGTATAAAAATAAACCTTTATCATTGCTCTGCTGTTTATAGAAACCATTTCTTCTAGGTTTGATATTTTTATATTCTTTTAAGATAAAACTTTTCAAATATTTTGACTTTTTTTTATGGATAACAAACTCTTCATCTGCTCTCCTCCCTTTTGTCACTAATGTGCTGTGAAATCTTCCATTATTCCAAATAAACTCAATTATTTTCAACTATCAAAAAAAAAGAAGAAATAGAAAATCCAAATGGTGTTAACTAATTTAAAATTTTTAAATTAATTTGTTTTTAAATTTCAAAATTTAGTTTGTTTTAAAAAATATTTTCAAAAAGAGCACCCCAGCAGCAGATGATCTTATTGCTGAATTCTATCAAATATCAAAGGAAAAAAATACCAGTTGTATACAAACTGTCTTTTAGAAAACAGAAGAGGGATAATACTTCCTAACCCTTTATTTGAGGCTGACATTTCTTTGATCCCAGGGTCAGACCTACACATTATGAGAAAGCTAACTATAAATTAATATTTCTTAGGAACACAGAGAAAAATCTTTGATAGTAATAAATTAAATTCAGCAACCTATAATAATAATGTTATGACAAGTTGTGACTTGTTTCTAGATTACAAGTTTGATTTAACATTTGAAAATAACTCTGTTTAATGAACCTATTAACAAGAATAAAGATAAAAACCACGTGATCATCTCAATAGATGCAAAAAAGAACAAAATCCAATTCCTATTCATGCTAAAAATTTCTGATGAAGCTAGGAATAGAACGAAACCTCCTTAATCTGATAAAGGGCACTTAAAAAAATGGCAGCTAACAAGATATTTAATGATGAAAGCTTGAATGCTTACCTCAAAATTGGGACAAAGGAAAGGATGTCTGTTCTCACTTCTATTTCAATATTATACTTGTATTCCTAGCCAGTACAATAAGATAAGAAAAATAAATGACACACAGTTTGGAAAGGAAAAAGTTATGTTGTCTTTATTCCCAGACCACATTGTCATGTAATACAGAACCTCCTAAGAAATCTACAGAAAACCTGCTAAAATTAATAAGGGAATTTAGCAAGGTCTCAGAATACAAGATCAATACACTAAACACAAAAACAATTGTATTTCTATATATTAGCAGTAAACACTTAGAAAATAAAATTTTAAAAAATTTATAATAACATCAAACCCATGAAATAAAGATAACTTTAATAAAATAGGTGATAAACCGGAGCACCTGGGTGGCTCAGTCGGTTGAGTGTTGGAATTTTGATTTTGTCTCAGGTCAGGATCTCAGGGTTGTGAGACTGAGCCCTGTGTCGGGCTCCATGCTCAGCAGGAGTCTGCCTGAGATTTGCTCTTTCCCTCTCCCTTTGCCCCTCCCCCTGCTGTGCTCTTTCTCTCCTCTCTCTAAATAAATCAATAAAATCTTAAACAAAACAAAACAAAACAAAAAAACCCAAAACAAAAAACAGGTGTTAAACCTATGCACTGAAAACTACACAACATTGCTGAGAGACATTAATGAGAACCTAAACGAATAGAGAGATATATATCATGTTCATGGTTTGGCAGACACAATATTGTTAAGATGTTAATTCTCCTCAAACTCATCTATAGAGTTGACACAACTGCAATCCAAACTCCAGCAAGACTGAGTTTTTTTAAAAAAAATTGACAAACTGATTCTAAAATTTATTTGGAATTGCATTGTAAATCACCTTTCTATATAGTCTCTCTAATGTTTCCTAAGCCTGCACCATGCCAAAGAGTTTCTCCGTCAAAGGAAATTGCTCTGCTCTCAGCACAGCCACCCTCAATTAGGTATTAACAGGACAGTGATCCTCATGAATAGTGAAAGACAGAGATTCACAAGGCTGACAGATATATTTACATTTCATAATGTGATAAATTGGTGGAATTTTAAGAATGTAACAGGTTAACTTAAAAATTCTGGTCGTGTACATATAGTTTGTTTATCCAGGGAGGTGTCATCATCATTGAGGACATTGCAAGTTGAGAATATGCCCCAGGGCAACCTCTCTTTCTACATTTCACAGCAACTTTGCTTTCTCCAGAGACCACAGATGTTCGAACAGCTTCAAAAAAAAAATTTTTTTTTTGTTTGTTTTTGTTTTCCACAATGCCTCTCTTGGTACTAGTGACTATTTCTGAGGATTGTAAGAGGGATGTTTATAAGAAAAACTGCTTATGTTACAAACATTTCTTTACATTTCCTCATTAATAACTGCTGTCCTTTGACAGTGACAACTGCTTACAAAAAGGCAGACTTCATTCACATTCCTTAATCCTGCTGAGTCTCCCCTACAGCTCTCAGCAATCATGACATTTCCAAAAAGTTTGAAGGTCAAAATTCTTCCTCTCCATGTGTAAGAGTCACTTCATGACTTCAACCTACATTCAGACCACATGGGTCTCCATTCTTGCTTCTGAACAGAAATCCAGCTAGGACTCACTCTGGTTAGACTAGCCATGTTGGTAGAACAATGATAAATCCTTCAGCCATTTGGTCAAATTAAAAGGGTTTGTGTCATGAAGAAATAACCAAACAATGTACCAGGATGTGACTATGGGCTTGATTTAGTTATTTAATTTGTAATTTATGATTTATAGTCAACCTGATTCCAAAAGGGATTCTAGACAGAATGTGTTAGGAAACTTCTTAAGGACATGAAAATAAATATAAAAATTAGAGGCCAAAGCTCAAGATGACCCTATTATTTTACATAATTTTTTTATTTTAGAATAATTTTAGATTTACACAAAGATTGTCAGGATAATACAGAGTTCTCATGTACCCTGTATCAGTTTTCCTTATCATTAACATCTAATATTAGTGTGGTATATTTATTACAATTAATGAATCTTATTATTAACTAAAGTCTATCCTTTACTCAGATTTTCCCTAGTTACTACCTACTGTTCTTTTCCTGTTCCAAGATTCCATCCAAACTACAATGTTACATTTAGTTCTCATGTCTCCTTAGGCTCCTCCAAACTGTGACAGTTTGTCAGACTCTGTGTTTGATGATGACAGTTTTGAGGAGTACTAGGCAGATATTTTGTAGAATCTCTTTCACTGAAGATTTTTCCGGTGTTTTTTTTAACCAGATTAGACTCCAGTTATGGATTTGCAGAGGTCAATGACATTTGCATCACATCATATCAAGGGCACATGCTATCAGTATAAATTATCACTGTTGATGTAAACCTCAATCACCTGGTTTAGGCTATGTTTGTCAGATTTCTCCCCTGTAACTTTTAGAAGGAGTGCACTTTTCCAAACTGTACTTTTTGTAAAGAAGTGACTATGCATAGCATATATTTAATGGGTGGGCAGTTGTGCTACACTTCTTTGGGGGCAGAGTATATAGATTTTATTTGGAATTCTTCTGTATAGGAGACTTGTCTTTTCTCTTTCTTATTTGTTCAGTCATTTATTTATCTCAGCATGGACTTATGCATATATGTTTTTTATATTTTGGGTTATAATCTAATACTACCTTATTTATTTTAGTGCTCAAATTGTTCTAGTGTTGGCCACTGGAAGCCGTCTCAATTGTCTTCTGTTTCCCTTTGACACATTCTAATTGTTTTGGATGTGATCACTTCCTTACTTTCTGACACTACAGGATGCTGCAGGCTCATCTGGTATATTGCTGCCCCAACCCTAGAATCACTAATTTCTCCAAGGATCCCTGGTTCCTTTTATTGGAAAATGTTATTAGAAACCAAGATCTGGGTGCTGGGAAGACAATCCCAACTTTTGTAACACTAATTTTCTCCGTGTGACTGAAAGGACCTTGTACACTTCCATTTTACCAGTGGATTTTCAAGTCATTTAGATGTATTTTGAAACTGGCACTTAAAGGAGAGTGTCAGATTAAGTAATAACTCATTGTCTCCACTTAATAATTAATGTAAACTAGGTAACATGGAGTTTAAATGTATATGGATTTATAGAGATTTAAAATTGATCAACACCTGGGCACCTGGGTGGCTCATTCAGTTAAGCGTCTGCCTTTGGCTCAGGTCATGATCTCAGGGTGGGATCAAGTCCCACATCAGGCTCTCTGCTCAGCGGGGAGTCTGCTTCTTCTTCTCACTCTCCCTCTGTGCTCTCCCTCTCTCTCTCAAATAAATAAAATCATAAAAAAAAATAGAATTGATCAACACTGTAGAGCAGTGCTTCTAAAACACAAAACAGGTGGCAGGCCATAGCTTGCTAACTCTGCCTTGGAGCAATGGCTCCCAAATCTGGTCACATATCAGATCCTGGGAAGGAAGTTTAAACTAGAGTTGTCCAGCTTGCGTACCAGAGGTGTGTCATGGCATGTGTACTTTACAAAGCTCCATAGGTGATTCTGATGCATGACCATGCTGGGGAGCCACTGCTGCAGAGCACCTTGCCTAGCTGCTTCCTGATCATAACCATCTCCTCTCTGCTAGCACATTTTTAGTTAAAGGAGGCGAACCACCTGGCAAGAAGACTATTCCATTTCTGGACACCTCTAATAATTGTGAAGTTTTTTCTACCACTGTGTCTAAATTTATCTTCTTATAGCTTCTACTTATGAACTCCTTCTTCCTTCCATAGCCATGGGGAGTACATCTAATTCTATTTCTATATAATATTGCTTCTAAAGTATTTGAAGAATGCTATCATCACACTACCTTTAAGTCTTAAATCTTTTTTGTAGATTGAATATACTCATATCTTTTAAAAGATTTGTACACTATCCATTTCCAACACTTTGTATTCCACTTTCCCTTGTCATTTATTGTACCAAGAACAGGGGAACTGTGACCAGTGCAAAATCCTGGGAGACTATTGGCTCCATTGGTTTGACATCTCTACTTCCAGTGATGTTACTTAAGATTACATTATCTGTTCTCTTTCTATTTGTTCTCTTTCTCAGTCCACATTGCTGATTTATATCAAGCTTTTTATCAGCCAAGATTCCTAAGGCTTTTTCACTGGGAAGTAAAATCAGGTTTCCTTCATTCTCTACCTGTGTAAGGGTGTCTTGAATGTGAGTGCTAGGTTATATATTTATATCCCTATGAGATTTCTCCTTGTATTTTTAGTCCACCACTCTTGACATTTAAAATAATTATTATTTATCATTTGGGTTAGATTATTGCAGTAATGGTTCCCAAAGTATTTGTACTTCCCTTTATTCCTGGAGTTTGCTAATCCCTTCTATACTGACTCTGGGCTTTGCCATGTGATTCCTTTTAGCCAATGGAACAATAGGACATGTGAAAATGCAGACACCTGAGAAATTATTATAATAGCTTGTCTTTTCTTTTGCTGTTCTTGGAATCATGAGACCACAAAGTGACCAGTCCAAGCTAGCCTGCTGGAGGATGAAGGTCATGTGGAGAACTGAGACAATTGCAGTCCAAGCCAAACTGCAGTTGACTGTGGACACATAAATGAACCTCTGCCAAGATGTATAAAGCTCAGGCCAAGTCATCACACTGCCTACTCGAACCCAGCCCAGACCATTGAATCATAGATGTATGAGCTAATAAATGCCTGCTGTTTTAAGTCACAAAGTATTGGCTAATTTTTATGTAGCAAAAGCTAATTTACATAATGTCTAATATAGCACTTATCCTTTATACTTGCATATCACTCACAAATTTGGTATGTTCCTTATCCAAATTATTGAGTAGATGGTGATTAAATAAAGGGTTCTAAGATGCAACTCTGAAGTTAATATTGGCGAATTCTTTTTGTTCAGCTAGCTCTTACATACTCTAACTACATTACATGCAGCTCACAATTGGCCAAAAAAAAAAAATTGCATTGGAATAAAAGATGGAATTAGATTGTAATTTGAACATATTTCTGCCTTCTGATTAGTCTAGAAGATTATGTTCTGTTTTTTAATGTCACAGTATTATTTGTGCTCAGAATGTTTAAAATATTTGATAATATATTATCTTCACAATAAAAGTTAAACAAAGCTTTTCTCAGAATGGCAGTCAAATTGTTTCATATTATGTAAACAACAAGGAGGGAACTATTGGACATTTGAAAAATTCCTTTAAAACCTTCTCATACTGATGAATTTTATAAGCTTTCTAAATGCAATGAGATTTTCTTTCTTTTCTTTTTTTTAAGTTTGTATTTTTATTTTCCTCTGTAGGTCTCTAACTGTTGCCTACAGTCTGAAATAGACTTGCTGGAATCTTGAGAGTAAGGGTTGGGGAAAAAACTGAAAAAGATATTTCCTGTGTGATCAATAGCAGGAAATACCAGAAATCTCATCCAAAATATTCTTTTCCCTACAGATCCCATTTTGTTTTATTTATTATTTTTATTTTTGTTCTTAAAAAGCAACATATTATCTGCTTCAGTGCATTTATTCCCCTTATGCTCAGTAGAATTATTACATTTTAAAAAGAAATAAAACCTTAGAACAACTTTGGAATGATCAGAGAGAGCAAACCAGTGATCTTATGATAAGACAGAATAACATAGAGGAAGGAACACTCAGTTGGGATTCAGATAGTCCTGATAAGATTGTCTCATATGCCAATTATTAGCTCTGTGACTGGGCAATTTGTCTTTCAGAATTTTTGTTTCCTTATATATAACACAAGAACGATAATAATACCTAACTTATTGGATTCTCGTGAGGACTATATGAGTAAAGTGTCTAGTACATTGTGATTAATCGATAAATAATAGCTATTATAAAACTAATAAGAATAGAAAACATCTAACAAGCACTTATTTTTAAAAGTTTTATTTAAATTCAATTTAATTAACATATACCCTATTATTAATTTCAGAGGTAGAGTTCAGTGACTCATCAGTTGCATAGAACACCCAGTGCTCATTACTTAAAGTGCCCTCCTTAGTGCCCATCACCCAGTTACCCTATCCCCCCCACTTTCAGCAACCTGTGGTTTATTCCCTATAGTTAAGAGTCTCTTACGGTTTGTCTCCCGTTGTTTTCCTCTTATTTGATTTTTCTTTCCCTTCCCCTCTGTTCGTCTGTTTTGTCTCTTAAATTACACATGAGTGAAATGTTATTTGTCTCTCTCTGACTGACTTATTTCGCTCAGCATAATACCCTCTAGTTCCATCCACATCATTGCAAACGGCAAGATTTCATTCTTTTTGATGGCTGGGTAATATTCCATTTGTATATATATACACACCCCATCTTCTTGATCCGTTCATCTGTTGATGGACATCTGGGCTCTTTCCATAGTTTGTAGCAAGCACTTATTTTGCATCAGGCACCTTGTTAACAGGTTAGCGTAAAAGGCACGATAAGGATGGCATCAGGAAACAAGGCTTACTAGGTCTGTTCTTACTAGTGCTATTTTTTACTCTGTGCAATCTGTAGATTTTGTTGTTCGCCATATGCAGCTTCTATCCCTGGTCTAAGATACCTGCTGGGAATTAAATTATAACATCTCTCTTCATATTGGCAACTAAAATAGTTCCCCTTAAGAACACTTTTTTCTTCCTTATGTGGCCACACATAGCTATAAAGGTGGTTGGAAAGTGTAGCTTTTATTCTAAGCAGTCATATGGCCAGTTAAAAGTTGGGAATGCCATTACTAAGAGGAGAAAGGAATTCGGGGGGATAAACTAGAATTCTCTGTTAACAGATATTTAATATATTAATTCTTCAAAACACTGATACGAATGTGTTCTTGTAACACATTCCTTCATTTCAGTAGGTGAGGTGGAAGCAAAAGTAAGGAGGGGTACCACTGAAATATTTCAACCAATTCTAAGTTTTGCCTAGGACTAGCCCAGAGGAAATATCTGATTAGAAAATCGATTTTCTTGGCAGCCTGAATGGTAACACAATATTGTTTCTCCCTTCCTCCCTTCCCTCTCCCTTCTTTTCTCCTCTTTTCTCTTTTCTTTTCTTTTTCCTTTCCTTTTCTTTTCTCCCTCCCTTCTTCTCTCTCTTTTCTTTCTTTCCTTCCTTCTTTCCTTCCTTCCTTCTTCCTTCCCTCTCTCCCTCCCTTCCTCCCACCCTTCCTTCCTCTCTCTTTCTCTTCCTTCCTTCCTTTCTTTCTTTCTTCTAAATTAGGACAGGAACTAACATCTAAAGATACTAACACTTACAGGAAGTCTACATATAATTTACCTTTCCATTTTAGAGAACACACAAAATTTGACTTTTTGAATAAAAGCATGTCATCCATCCATAAGATACAAAACTAAATTAAACTTCCTTTCATGATGGATCAGGTAAATGGATTCGATGAGGCAGCCTCAGGGAAGACTGGAGGAAGTGACATAACAACTAATTTCTACACTCATTAAGAAACATTCTTAAAATACCTTAATTTATTTTTACTTTTTTTCTTCCCATGTCTTCATATTTTATTCTCTGAAACATCCTAGTTTCCTGATCTCAGTATTTAATTCCCCCACCCTGGTTTTATTTCTTTTGTAATAGGGGGCAGTACATGCTACAGACATAGCAGTCTAGTGACAAAGTTTATACATTTCATTTATAAGAAGAACGGCTGTCTTAAAAATTCATGATCCATGCTGTAAATATCTATATTAGTTTTCTGGGGCTGGCATAACAAATTACCACAGACTTGGCGTAAAACAACAAAAATTTCTTCTGTCATAGTTTTGGAGGGCAGAAGTTCAAAATCAAGGTGTTGACAGAGTTGTTTCCTTCTGGAGATTCTGAGGGAGAATTCCAGGCCTATCTCCTGGCTTGTAGGGGCTGCTGGCCATCCTTGGTTTGGGACTACATCACTACCATCTCTCCCCCCGTCCCACACAGACTTCTCTGTGTGCATCTAATCTCACTATGCCTCTCTCTTATAAGGGTATTCGTGATGGCATTTAGGGCCATGGATAATTCAGAGCACTCTCATCTCAAATCCTTAACTTAATTACATTCGCGGTGATCCCTTTTCAAAAAAAGTTAACATACAATTTCCAAGGTTGAGGACTTGATGTCCTTGGGTGGCCATTATGCAACTTACTACAATAATTTATAAAAAATGCTATTTAACCCTTAATGTTTTATGATGTTAAAATACTCCATAGTGACAGAGTTCAACTGTTTACACTGAATGGACCAAGGTTTACATTTGGTAGACTTGGAATAAAATGTGTTTTTTTATAGAATAAATAAAATTCTTTCTGATGTGGCATCTTATGTGTTTATCATCTGACAGCTTGTTCGGGAAGTAGAAAAGGCTCCCAAGTAACCGATAAGCAAAACCATAAGCTTTCTTCCCTGACTGCCTTTCACCTTCTCTTGAAAGTGCTGTAGCAAAGCTTAGAGTGTTGTAAATAATAGCAAGGGGTGAAGATTGTCTTGTCAGGGACTTTGTAGTCTTCACTAGGCATTCACCAGCCCTGGGTAGAATACTCAACCTCTCTGTCTTGCTAACGGGTAAATTTCTCCCCATTTGCTTTGCTGGGAGAGGCTAGTATTTATTATCAACATATGTGTCATCAGTGTGCACTAAATTAGTCCTTATACAGACTGCTGCAAATAGGAACAAGTCCTGGAATGGAGGATGGTATGCCTGGTGGATACCTTGAAGTATCCATGTATTTTAACACAAATGTAAATTAAATCCAATTATAATTGTTATAAAATGGGCTATTTGATTAAATTTACTTTAGGGTTTTTTGGGTTTTTTTTTGGTCTATCAGTTTATATGCATTGACTCAGCTGATGCATGATTCCACACTGGGGAGTATTTGGACTGCAGACTGGGAGATGGCAGAGATTTTCCACCTGCATAATATATTCAATTGCACTTTTAACTCAAGTATTTGTTAGTTTTCCTATAGCTCTTCTCCCAAACATTTCTATTCCTATTCAAAAATGATGATGAAAATATAGTTTCGAACAGAGATTATTGCATTTGTGGCAACTATTTTGATTGACTAGACAAAAAAGGGAAGAAGCAAAGAGTTCAATGAGAAAGATGTGTTAATTCAGACAAGAGATAGCCAGGATGAACCAGTCATTTCACTATAGATTGAGGGGAAAGGGCACACGTTAGAGATAAAGTAGAAGGAGGAAAAATGAAACATGCTGAACACTTGTGATAAGGGTAAAGAGAGATTACATGGTGGGAGGGATAAATTAATTTGTATATATTTTTAGCTCATTTGTCTTTGTTACAGGCCAGACTTAGAATTTGGCTCTCTTCTTTAAACTCTTGAATCGGGTCAAGCTGCCAGTCTTAGAATACTCAAACTTAATGGCTGCTCATGGCAGTTTTTTCTTTCAAACAGTGTAGTAGAAATAACTCACCTTGATAAGAGTAGCAATTAACAGTAATATCACTTACAAATCAATCCAGCAATATTTACTATTTCAATTGATGTTCTATGAATAGATTTCCTTAGAGACCACAAAATGAGGACAGTGATGGGTAAGTTTAAATAAATAAGATGTTGCTGATTGTTACCATTGAAGTATGATTTTCTGTGACTCAGATTTAAAGTGAAACCAGTGCTATTAGCCATAAAAAGTTTGGGGTATCTGCTTGGTAATGCCTCAGTTCTTAAGGGAACACGGCAAGATTTAAGAACTGGGCTGGCACATAAATAATTTGTTGCTGCAGTATCCCCTCTTATTACCATTTATTTTCACACATTCCATATTTCTCATGATACAATGAGAGAACCTATTTTCTGGTTTGCCTTCATGTTGAAGGAAGGTCTGGTGAATTGATTTAGTTATTCTGCTAACAACTTCCTTTCAGAAACTATTTGAAAATGGAATTCCCATACAGAGCGATTCACCAGACTGGCCTGGTCATTGATAATATGTCTTTACTTCCAAAGGGCAGGTGGAAGTGATCTATGAGGAAAACATTTTGTTTCATATGCTATATATTTTGGAAATCAGCATGTCATTAGATTAAGAGAAATACTCTGGCCTCTTTGAGTGGCAAACTTCTCAAGTAGAGAGTTCAGAGCATTAAAATAAGAATCTGGAATTCTAGATTTTAATTCTGTCTCTGTTACTAGTTTAACTGTGGTCTTAGGCAAATTATTTTCTTCTTTCACACTTACAAAATGGAGATCATAATGAGCATCTTAATTACTTTATAGAATTACTGGGAAGAACATATGTGTGTGTGTGTGTGTGTGTGTGTGTGTGTAAGCACACTGAAAATTATAAGAATTATGCCAATGTAATACTTTCTAAATAATATTGAATTCTTGTTTGGAGAAAAAATTTATATATATTCGTATATATGTATATATATGTATGTGTATGTATGTATGTGTGTGTGTGTATGTGTATATATATATATATATATGTGTATATATATATATAAAACAAGACACATATATGGGAACACTGTTGTTTATTTTTCTTTCTCCTGGCCTCTGTTCCATGCACATTAGGCTATGACTTCATTTAAGTAGTTCCATCTGGAACAAAAAGTAAAGAAAAGTTGAGGAAGTAATATCATGCTTTTTTAATCTTCCAGACCACATCTCCCTCGAGTTCAGGGTCTGGTATGCCTGGGAATAGTTTACAACATTCTCTACTTAAACAAAAATTCCTTCCTCCAAGAATATTAATTCCTCTGGAAAAGGCATCCAGAGCCAATATTTAGCATGTTTAGAAAAACACCTAATGCATATCTCTATTACTGGAGTGGCCGACAGAAACTCTGCTGTGCTGGAGAATTTATGGGAAACATGTGCAAAGATGATGCTAATTACAGAGCACTCACAGAGTAGTGAAAGGTTGAATTCATTTCCCCCAGATTAGACATTGAGAAGCAGTAGAACAAATTTAACTCATAGGCTCCCTAGGCAGAAATTTTACCTGTACTGGGTACAAAGTAACTTTCCAGCAGAAAGGACCTTCCTCCTCTGGAGTCTCCTCTCGGTGAGCTTGGTCAGCTGCTCTTTGAGCAGTGTCAGAGTCCATTCTGAAAGCTCTTCTCTGAGCATAAGTGTGTCTTCAGTACTATACAACATTTTTAATGGAGAGCGAGACTTTGGTAAATCCTTCAGATATGTGATGCTCAGGATGCAAGGTGCTGTTCTTGATAGTATGTAGATGGGGTAAAAAACATCATGAATGTCATCAGTAGGGAAGACAGCACATACATGTACGTGGGGCACATGGGTACACCCACTGTGTGACCGAGAGGAGAGGGAGGAAACAAAACAGAAAAAAAGGGGCATGAGAGAAAGGGAAGGAGAAAGTTCTGAGTCATCATCAAGGGCCCCATATGGCTCTTTTTGGAATCCATGTCATCAGCAGTCCGTGCCTGGTGTTGACAGGGCCCCACACAGATCTGTGGAAATGACCCTTGATCTAGTATGCTGCTCTGGTTGGTTCTTACCCACTCAGAAAGGATGAACTATGTTTACAATTTAGCAAGTGAACAGAGAATGAAGTTAATATTCTAACATGCATCATGTCTTCAGCTGCTAACTAAAACCAGGACTAGCACTGTTTCATAACTGAAAATGTGTACCTCAAATAAAAATTAGGGGATCCGGGCAGTAGGAAATGGTATAAGACAGTCAGGAAACTCTAATGTGAATCTTGTTAAACACAATTAACTGAACATTTTAAAAGAAAAAAAGGAGATGGCAAATATTCTTTAAAAGGTCAGTAACATGTTCCCCCATATGTAAGCATTATATCATTTAAGGTGAAATTTGCCTTGAATCCTTTTGTCTAGCAATCGTCTTGACATATGTATGGTTTCAAAATTCCATTGCGATTTAAATTTAATGACTTAGTAATTATTAGTAATTTGCATTCTATACATCTTCTGATAAAACATAAATTTTAGAGCATGCTTGAATTCTTGACCATTCCAATTTTTTAAAGAATTTGTAGACTCTCACCCTGAAGTTTCTAAAGTGTGATCATTTACAACCTTCTGTGGAATAGCTTTTGGTTAATTATATTACTACAAATGCCTAGGTGGTTAAATAATATAGATAAGTAATATAGATAACAATATTTTAATTTTTATCTTGAAATCTGTACATTTCTTTATTTCATCAGTCACTAATAACTGCTATAGCAAATACCTTAAGCTACAAACTCTTAGTTTTTCTATAATTGAGCTTAATTTTTTTTTTTTTTTAGCCCTCCTTCTGCCTGGTAATGGACATTTTTCCTAAAGTTGCCCGTCTATTATAGGAGGCTTACAAGGTGCCAAGGTATTGCAAATTGACTTGAACCAATTTCCTCTCTGTAGATAATGACAGTCTCCCAAGAAATTTAATTCCAGGGTTTGAAAGAAAGTAAGTCTCAGACAAAATTCCACTACACACACACACACACACACACACACACACACACACACAGCATGAGTGATCACATGTGAGTGCTACCTAGTAAACCTTTATTAGTTAGCTGGTACATGCAGTTGGTAAAACTGTTTTGCGAGCTGCACAGGGTCCTACTTCTCTGTTTTCTGTTTTTCAGTGTGTTCTTACCACTTACCACCAAACGTGCCCTAAAACAGGTATGATAATCTTCCAGTGGCATGATTCCATGACCTTTTCTATTGTCAGCAAGTGTCAAGAATTGTGAAGGATCTGAGATTTATCCTACCTGCCATCTCACAGGTTAATCTACCAAAGTTTTGTGAATACTGACAGAAGACATGAGATTCTTGTAGTAGAGACAAAGGACAGTTATTACCGACAACAATAGCAATAGCCAGAACATTTACACTGATTCTCTGAGCCCCAATCCCCACAGGACTATATGAAGAGGGCCAGATTATACAATCAGGTACATTATAGGAGAGTAAACCTAAGTTTAGAGAAATCTGAATCTCTTATATTGAACAGTAAGTCTGACTACTTTATGTTCTGGAAAGAGATACTATCTTTTTCTTTTAAAGTTGTAGATAAAGGTTTGGCAAGTGTTTTTTATAAAGGACCAGATAGGAAGTATTTTAGGCTTTTTGGCCAAATAGCTTCTTTGCATTTTGTTTGTTTGCTTGTTTTATGACTCTTACAATTTAAAAACTACCTTAAACTCACAGGACCTGCAAAAATAAGCTGCAGGCTGAATTAGGCCATTGTTAGCTGACTCCTGCTTTAAAAACAAAACAAAACAAAACAAAACAAAACAAAACAAAATGCTGCCAACTGTCCAAAGGAGAAACCCTTCTTTATCATTCTTGGCTATTCTCAATGCAATAAGCCTTGAAAAGGTAGTTCAGAAGAAGGACAGTTAGTGCCTCTGTTCAAAGACATGCAGAAACCTGAAAGACCCATAGAAAATTATCTCCAAATAATATTCACTCCTCATTTCTACGCTGTCTTGGTCTCTGGTGAATTTTCCCATGAGTTCTCCACTTCATCAGTAACTCTGATTAATCTAATCTACAGAGGCTGGGACAAAGTTTGTTCAGGTGTCTTGCATGGCATTTAAATCAGGCTATACCAAAATTACTCCAAGCATGCAACAATGAGAATATATCTAAAATATTTTATTCAATTCACATCCTGTAATAGATTTACTGTCACCAAAGAAAGTATATTTCTAATATTCTTCATGCTATTAATAAACCACTAATTTTACTAATGAAAACCCGTTTTTGACAGTCTACTATTAGCTCAATATCTAGGGTGATCAGAGATAACAAAATAATTGTAGTGTTTATAATAACCACCTCTATAGATAGTGACTTTTTTGATATAATGCTAGCTGACCATTCCTGGGGTGAAGATTCTTAATTAGAATGCTGGCTGCACATATAATATCAAAATGTCCTTGCTTTACTATTGTAATGAAAATTATAGATATCCTGACACTAGGTTCAGAGGTGGCACCTGGCTTTTGTCATTATCTTTTGTGTAGGCATTCGCTGAACTATCTGAGGCTGAGCAATCATCAGTAATTAGTCTCTACAGGTGCATCCATTTACCCAACCACAAAGCCTTGCACCGTCCATCCTCTCTCAATTATTCTGATGTCCTCTTGGAGTGGCAGGAAACTCTTAACTATACGTGTTCTACATTTGGGTCTAGAAGAAATAACTTTTGACTATTGCCTGGGCCATATCAATATTCATGGGAACTCTATGACATCATTTCAGGTCCATCTGTCAAGACAATATCCTCAGTCATTGCTATTCTAGTGCTTCTGTGCTATGAGAGGCATGGAAAGTTCTGGAATTTTGCTCTTTCTTAGGCACTACCTGTGAGAAGTATAGGATACTTCAGTTTTCAGCTTAATTGTCTTCTCCCATGGTGGATGGGTTAATAGGGCTCAAGCATTTTTCAGGGGCACGTACTAAAGCCTTACTCTGTTGTTAAATCTCTAATCCTCTTTTCTCTTTTTTAACCTCATCTCAGTCTCCAGAGAACTGCTTTCCAGTACAATTTTCTGTGATGAAGGAAATTGACATTTGTGCTATACAATATGGTAGCCAATGCAATATGAGGCTATTGAGCATTTGAAAGGTGGCTAGTGTGACTAAGTAACTGGATATGAGTTTTGTTAATTTTATTTAATTTAAATTTAAATAACCACAAGTGACTCATGGCTACTATATTGGGTAGTGCAGCTCTAAAATTTTTATATAATTTAATAGGAATTAATTAATAGGAATCAATTAATAGAAAGGGAGGCAAATTTTCTAATACACATTCTCTAGGCTTCAGTTTTCTTAAGCCCTAAGTTATTTTGACATTTTAAAGTTAAGAATTTGCTTTGTTCCAAAACAGAAAGTACCAGACCCAGATGGGTACACTGGCAAAATCTACCAAACATTTAAGGAAGAAATTATACCAATTCTTATAATCTCCTGCAAAGGATAGGAGCAGATAGCTTACTCCTAACTCATTCAATGAGGCCAACATTACCAGATACTAAAATCAGGAAAAGATATTACAAGAACACTACTGACCAATATCTCTCATAAACATAGATGCAAATAAATCATTACTTTTTTTAAAGATTTTATTTATTTATTTGAGAGAGAGAGAATGAGAGATAGAGAGCACGAGAGGGAAGAGGGTCAGAGGGAGAAGCAGACTCCCTGCTGAGCAGGGAGCCCGATGTGGGGCTTGATCCCGGGACTCCAGGATCATGACCTGAGCCAAAGGCAGTCGCTTAACCAACTGAGCCACCCAGGCGCCCGCAAATAAATTATTAACAAATAGAATTGGGAAAAAAAGTATGAAAAGAATATAACCAAGTGGGATCATCCCAAATATGCAAGTCTGGTTCAACATTCAGAAATCAGTTAATGGAATCTATCATATCTACAGAATGAAAAAGAAAAATCACAAGATCATATCAATAGATACAGAAAAAGATTTGACAAAAATCCAACACCCATTCATGATAAAAACTTCCAGTAAAGTAGGAATAAAGTGGAACTTTCTCAACCTGACAAAGACTGTCCTCAAAAATCCTAAAGCTAACATTATACTTAAGGGTGATAAATTCATACTTTCCCAGTAGATCAGGCACAAGGCAAAGTGTCTCTTACCCCTTATTTCAACATCAGACTGGAAGTCTTGCGAATGCAATTAGAACAACAACAACAAAAAAAAGACATACAGTTTGGAAAGGAAGACCTAAAACCGTCTTTGTTTACAAATGACATGATTGTCTGGGTAGAAAAATCCAAAAGAATTGACAATAAAACTCCTGGAACTAATAAGCAATTATAACAAAGTTGCAGATTACAAGGTTAATATACAAAAGTCAATTGCTTTCCTACAAACTAACAATGAACAAGTGGAATTTGAAATTAAAAACATAATACTATCTATATTAGTGGCCCTCCTCAAAATAGATCCTTAGGTATAAATCTAACGAAATATATACAAGATCTATATGAAGAAAACTGTGAAATTCTATTGAATGAATCTAATAAGTGAAGAGATAATCCATTTTATGGATAGAAAAATTCAACATTGTCAAGATGTGAGTTCTTCCCAACTTTATGCATGTATATATTTATATGATTCACATAAAAATCCCAACAGGCATTTTATGGGTATCAACAAACTGATTCTAAAATTTTTATGGAGGAGGCAAGAGATCTAGAATAGCTTACACAGTATTGAAGAAGAACAAAGTTGGAAGACTGATGCCATGCAACTTCATAACTTACTAAAAGGAAGCTATTATACTCAAGACAGTGTATTGGTGAAAGAATGGACCTCTCAGTGGAACAGAATAGAGAGCTCAGGAATAGAATCCCATAAATACAGTCAACAAAGAAGCAAAGATAATGCAGTGGAGTCAATATAGTGTCTTCAACAAATGGTGCTGAAACAATTAGATGCCCCCATGCAAGGAAATGAATCTAGACATAGACCTTATACCCTTCACCAAAATTGACTCAAAATGGGTCATAGACTTGGATGTAAAACAGAAACCTATGAAACTCCTAGAAGACAACATAGGAGAAAATCTAGATGACTTGGTTATGATGATATTTTTTAGATATAGCACCAAAGACATAATCCATGAAAGAAATATTTGGTAAGCTGGACTTCATTAAAATTAAGAACTTCTGCTCTACCACAAAATACAGTATCAAGAGAATTAGAAGATAAGCCATAGAACAGGAGGAAATATTTTCAAAAGGCACATCTGAATAAGGACTTATCCAAAATATACAAATAATTCTTAAAACTCAATAATAAAGAAATCAACATGATTAAAAACTGGGCTAAAGACCTTAATGGACACCTCACCAAAGAAGATATGCAGAAGGAAAATGAGAATATGAAAAGATGCTCCACATCATATGTCATCAGGGAAATACAAATTAAAACAACAATGAGATACTACTTCATACCTATTAGAGTGTCCAAAATCTGGAACCCTGACAATACTAAATGCTGGTGAGGATATGGAGCAATAAGAACTCTCGTATATTGGTGGTGGGAATGCAAAATGGTATAGCCACTTTGGAAGACAATTTGATGGTTTCTTATAAAACTAAACATAACATAACATAACATAACAACATAATAAAAAATTGTATATGAAACTAAACATACTCTTACTATATGATTCAGCAATTACATTCCTTGTTATTTACCCAAAGGAGTTGAAAATTTAAGTCCACACAAAAGCCTGCACAAGGATATTTATAGCAGCTTTATTCATAATTGCCAAAATTTGGAAGCAACCAAGATGTCCTTCAGTAGGGGTACGAATAAGCAAACTCTGGTACATCCAGACAATGGAGTATTATTTAGTGCTAACAAGAAATGAGCTAGGAAGTCGTGAAAAGACATGGAGGAAACTTGAATGCATATTAGTAAGTGAAAGAAGCTAATCTGAAAAGCTTACTTGCTGTATGATTCCAACTATATGACAATCTGGAAAAGGCAAAACTATGGAGACAATAAAAAGATCAGTGGTTGCTGGGATTGGCAGGGATAGATGAATAGGCAGAGAACAGAGAATTTTTAGAGCAATGAAAATACTGTGTACAATATTGTAATGACAGATTTATATCCTACAGTTTTTTTTTTCCGTTCCATAAAATATGCAATACCAATATAAGGTAAACTGTAGACTTTGGGTAAATACAATTCATTACTGTAGTTTCAACCTCGGTGAAAAATGTACCGTTCTTACGAGTGATGTTGCTAGTGGGGGAGGCTCTGCGTATATGGGGACAGGGAGTATATGGGAAATCTTTACAGCTCTCTCTTGATTTTGTTGTAAACCTAAAACTACTCTAAAAAACAAACAAATAAATAAAATCTTGAAAAAAATACCCAATAACAACCACCACTAAATTGGCTTTTGTATTCTGCGACATCGATCCTTTCTTTAGACAATGAATGCAAATGTGGAAAGGATATATATGAACGAGTCAAGGGCAATCTTGATTACCAAACTGAAACGTCATTCTTTCAGACTGTTAGAACAACTGCACTTTTCTCAGGTCTCAGTTTAGGAAAAAACAGTGTGAGGGATTGGGAGATTGACTTCTTAGATAAATCAGAGGAGAAATGACATGGGTGCTTATATTTTAATCTACCTTTTACTACTCACTCTTGCAGTGTTACCTTAGGAAAATCGCTTAATTTCTTAGAATCATAATTTATCAACTTATAAATAGGGGCTAATAACATTTTTCTAAGATGGTTGTGGTATTTCAAACTGAATAAGACCATTCATAGAGGGGCACCTGGGTAGCTCAGTCAGTTAAGTGTCTGCCTTCAGCTTGGGTCACGATCCCAGGGTCCTAGAATCGAGCCCTGTGTGGGGCTCCCTGCTCAGGGGGGAGGGAGGGTCTGCTTCTCCATCTTCCTCTGCCCCTTCCCTTGCCTTGTGCTCTCTATCTCTCTCTAATGAATAAATAAATAAATAAATAAATAAATAAATAAATAAATAAATAAATAAAATCTTTTAAAAAAAGATCATAGAAAGTATTGTGACATGTCAAAAAATACATATAAAGTTTAGATACCATTAGCCATTCTTCCTCTGTTTTTGAAACATTATGTGTTCAATAACTGCCTGGTTTGCATTGGACTATTTAACTCTAAATTTAGCTTCTAAGAAATATATAATTATATATATTTATATATAATATTTTATTAAGTCATTGATAATTTTATTCTCCAAATATTATATATCAGAATTATAACATTATCGATGTACCACTTTGTGACTGCTGTTTATGTTTAACAGTTTTATATTTCTATGGGTGATATCAGCCTAAATCTAACCTAGAGATTATATAAATAAGTATTTATAAGAACCTAGGAATATATAGATTCACATACATAGACACACTGCTCAGGCACCTTTCTCTTTCAAAAATTTTAATTTATTTGGCAGTTCTGAAAAATAAAAAAGAAGTCAAATCCGTATCTGAATTTGCAAGTGTAGTAATGAAACTGGTTGCTTTTAAAGGGCGAGTCAGGCTATAAGAAACTTCATTATAACCATAAGCTGATATGGTTGAAAGCCTTTTTGATCTTGAGAACAAGGATACTAAATGGAAGATATTATTAAAAAAGGTAGTATGAACTAACTCAACCTAGAGTGACAGATAAAAGGCCGTTTTACCTTTGCTTAATACTATCAAAAGAATACACACCAAACTCATGGGTGTGAATAGGTGTAGGAGATGGCTCTAGTGAATGAACTACTGGCCTCATGAAGCACTGTCAGGAGACTTATCTAAAAGGGGAAATTACATGGAGCAAGGGCTAGGGTTATTCATTCGTTTATGTGCTTAGTTAACCCATATTTATTATCTATATCAACATTTCCCTCCCAATTGTATTCCTCTCCTATGAAATGTTAGTATCATGGGTATGGTACTAAACCTTTTGGAAGGTGATAAGCCAGTATATTGTCTAAGATTTTTTTCACCCCCTTGGAAATAGTATCACTCCCATTTAGAATGCATGTACTATTTGCCATAAACGATGGTGAACAAGGCAGATGAAGTGTCTATTCTCATGGTGTTGACAGTTTAGTAGGGTAGACAGACACACAAATAGACAATTACACATCATGATGAGTTCTCCAGTAGGAGTAGAAAAGAACCAGCTAATTTACCCCACTGGCAAAGCCATCTCCCAGCCCCCACGCTCAGGACAGGAGCCTTTCTTCAACTGAGTGTCCAGTGGGATGTTATGAGGCTTCAGTCTGAGCCAGTTTGGTTTTAAATAGTTTCAAAATGAAAAATACCAATATTATTATTAACAAGAAAACAACAACATTCGGTTTATGATTTCCCCATGAAGCCTAGGGGACGCAGTAGACTTAGGTTTAACGACAGAGAAACGCTCAGAGGCTGCCTAAAGGGCCGGCAAGCAGAGAGGGTTGCTTGTCGTCCCACCATACTGTACTCCCAACTGAGATGATCAAAGGCTCTTGATTCTTTAAAACCAGATGTGGAACTTTCAGTAAAAAGGTTGGCCTGAGGCTATTTTAAAAGCAATAATGGCCAGGAGGGCCTCGGCCAGAGGACGTGACATTGACAACAGAAAGAACTAAAGGTGAACTGAGGGGGTGCCTTCGCCAAGAGGAAGCTGCTGATGGCAGGAAGAACTCCGCCACAGTTGAGGGATTGCATTTAGACGCTGGCAGAATCAGGAAGACAAAGTGCTCACAAGAGGCTTTAAACAGCTGCTTTGGCCAGAGGTAATTTGCACCAGGGGACATCAGTGCCAGCCAAATAAAACCTGTCCCATCCTTCCTTTCTCTTCTCCCTTCTTCCTTGCACCACCCAGTGCAGTGGAAAGAAGAAAGAGAAGGCAAAGGTAGGAAATAGAGAAGGCAAACCCACCCACCTCTTTCCCTCTGCAGGTATCCAGCATGCTATAGCTCCAGCCTGAAGGAACAAAGGACATTCAACCTTAAACACGTTCTAGAAATTGCACCTTTTGTTGGCCCCCTGTTTTGGACATAGTAGTTACTGAAATGACACTTTTTGTACTGGAATTAACTGCAGGAATTTTTATCATCTGAGAGTTAAGTAGTCAACTATGAAACTTCCAAGATTTAGGAGACACAGGAAGACTAGCCACATAGAGTGAGGATAATTCTGGATGGTCCTGTGGGAAGAGCAAAAGGTTGCCTTCTGATTCTCTTCAGGAAGCCCTTGTGGTCAACTTACCCATGAGGCTCAGGCATTATGCTGAGAGTCAGCAAACCTGCCATGGGCCCTGCTGAGGCAAGAACAAGCTGACTCCCTACTTCAAAATTTGGGGTGAGAACAACCAGGCCTGCTAGGGCATGTGGTAGAGACTCAGCAGGAGCTAAAAGCAGACTGAATCCACAGAGTAAGGAAAAGTAGATTCCAGGGGAGAGGAGGCAGCCATCATCAGCAGAGGTAGAATGGCAACTCGGATGTGGCTAGGCCAGCCACACTTCAGTAATGCAGACCCAACACTTCGGCCAGAAACATCAAGAACCTGGGTGATGCTGCATGGATCAGCAGACTCTTCCCTCCACCAACAAGGTCACACTAACCTCCTCCCCACATACTCTTCATCCCCCGGACGCCAGCATAGAGAAAAGTGCAGAACTAAGAGAGCCTGAGCAATGCTCCCCCAAACTAATCATGACCTAAAAGGACTGCTTATTTTATCAGATTAATTTATAAACCAGATTGGACATTTATTATGATTTTTTTCTCTGCCACCTAGACAGTGGGAATGCCTGAGGAAAATCAGAGCAGTTTTAGACAAAATTAACATTTCCCTTGC
This sequence comes from Zalophus californianus, assembly GCF_009762305.2. Classification (NCBI taxonomy): domain Eukaryota; kingdom Metazoa; phylum Chordata; class Mammalia; order Carnivora; family Otariidae; genus Zalophus; species Zalophus californianus. The sequence continues at coordinate 48,602,495 of NC_045601.1, forward strand.
CCTTGGTATTGCAATTAAGTGCTTCTGTGATGCCTCCCCTACACATTTAGCCTGGGCACTTAAATAACATAATTAAAATGTGGGACATACAGTGTAATTCTTATTTAGTTGCTTTCCCCTTTATCCAGGGACCAGTACATTTTCCCACCATAAATGACTAGAAGTAGGGGCAGTCCTGGCCCCAGTTCTCATTTTTAATGTGGTCCTTTCCACAAGGATCATGTTTTTCTTCACAAAGCTTTGTATGCAGCAGTATTCAGTGCAGATGGAATGAACAAACAAGGCAACTTTCATTACAATAATGTGTTTAAAACATGATGGTTGCAGGCCTCTGCAGATGCCCTTGCACTTCCTGAAATCTAGTTTCCAGTATATTAAGCTGAACATCTTTAAGTACGGCGTCTGCTTTTACTCTTTCTAAAACTCTTTCTTATTTCATCTTTGTCTCTGCATATTTGCACTCGGCTTCTGAATGGGAGATATTTCTCTCTGTCTAGTCACAAAAATCTTTTATGCATTTACCTAGAGCTCTGCATTAATCTTTGCTAGGATTAGTTTTCATAAGGATCCCTAACTTCTGGGCTTTCATCTTGTGCTGCTCTTTGCATTCTCCTCTTGGAAGTCTTCTGTAGAAAGCCCCTATGACCACAGGTCTGTAATCTCAGAGTTCTCACCTTCGTTTTGATTTTGCTGATGTCAACCACATGACCATTTGTTGTTCCTACCTGTGGGGGCCCTATAATGGTCACAACTTTGTGATCTGTTAGTACGCCTGGACCTCAGTAATTCCCACCATTTCCCTTTGGTCTCAGCCCCCTGGAAAGGAGGTAATCTTCTTGCCATAATTTTGGGCATGAATAACTTTTGGGCAGTGAGTGACTATGAAAACTATCTCTCTGGGAATTACATTTCTTTTCCTTCTTCTTGGTATTCATGCCTTTGTTTACTCCTCTCCTATACTGAAAAGGGCTGACTTGTGTAACCAATATGATACTGGAGAAATGAAGATGTATGACTTCCAAGCTAGGTTATAAAGGATATAGAGCTTCTACCTTGCTCAGTCTTATATCCCTTGCTTTAGGTGAAGCCAGCCACTGCATCATGAAATCCTTCAAGTAACATAATAGAGAGGTTCATGTGGTGAGGAATTGACCCGCCTGCCAATAGCCAGTGCCCACATGCCAACCATGTGAGTTCCAACCCTCTTGTAAGAGGACCCTTGACTCTCCATCAAGGCTTCAGATGGTGCAGCCCCAGTTGACATCTTGACTACAACGTCATGAGAGACTGAGCCAGAACCATTTAGGTAAGTCCTGCTTAGCTTCCTGACCCACAGAAATTATGTGAGATAATAAATGTATATTTGCTTTAAGTTTCTATGTTTTAGAATAACTTACTAGGCAGCAATAGATAACTCTCACCTTAGAAAGATCTATACTGAATGTGATGTGAAAAGCTTGATAGAATATATTGCTGACTTGAGGAAAAATAATTTGGGAAGTAATAGCAAGGCTACACTTTTAATAAAATCTAACAAGAGGCAGTGATTTATGATCTTGGAATACACAGGACAATGGAGGGGGGGGGGCACCAAGGCCATACTATGAGTCAAAGGAAGCAGCCACAGATTAAGGTTGCCAAGCAGAGAAGAAAAGATGATTAAATGAAATAAAGGAGTTTCTTTGGTCTTCAAAGAGAAAGGGTAAACTTCCATTACTTTGCCGATGGAAAGCAAAAGGTTTTGAATGAGCTGCAGGGGGACTCATCATCAAAAAATAGTCTTTACCCTTGCAGGATTTATGAATGACTTTTGATTTTAATTCCCTTACGATGACTCAGACAGCATTCACAAACCACAGTAAATATGATATATACAGACATGTTACTTTTTGTCCAGAAAAATAAGCAACACATACGTCACACAGAAGATATTTATCAGGTGATAAAACATTTGATTACAAATAATGCATACATTTTGGCAGAGATTACAATGTGATAATTTAGCCCGGTCAGAGATAATAAAGCCCCGTTTTAGTCACAGGCAGATTGTAAAACAAGTTCAGTTTTATCAAGTTGACTAAGCAGTGCTGGAGTACATCATACTTGAAAGCAGCTGTTACAACATATTTTTAATCCCCTGGAAATCTCTTCCCACTCAAAGGCCACATGCCATCTAGAAACTATTCTTTCCACTGAAGGTATTCTCGTTTACGCACCAAAGAACCCCAGCAAATATATTTCATCAACAGGGCTAACAATTCGTTGAATCAAAACTAGAACTTTATACCAGCCAGTATGGGAAAATTTTATATTTAAAATCAAAAGACACAGTAAGTATCTTGATATAACTTTGATATAGTTAAAAGCAATAACTCCTTTAGAGCCATTTAGTATCAACAGTTCTGGTCATATACGAGACCCCTCAGAGTAACAAAAATGGAAGGAACAGACTTTTTTTTTCCCTTACCAGTGCAAATGCTGAAGTAGGCTTACCTGGTATTTCTGTAGTCAATGGCACAATACCAAGACGGTCTCAATAAATGATATTTCTGCTGGTTTTGGCTAAGAGCTTGAGGGGGTGTGGCCAATGTAATTCAATATTTGTGTTGGGTTTTCTGAGTTCTGTTTAGTATTTCACTCCCCTCTGTGTTCTTGCAGCTGTTAGCTGCTGCATGATTGAAGGCAGAGTTTACCTGGTGTGCAGTTTGTATCTAATAAACAGCTTTGTTTGGAGGCCTGTTCATTTCCAATCAGTGTCTCACTATTATTCCGGGAAAACATCCACTTATAAGAAAAGCAATTTGATGAAGGGATACTATATAGTGTGTCCACTTAAGGGGGCCTGAGGAAGTGGGGCCTAAAGCAGTGGTTTAACTTGGGTGTGCATTATCTGTGTGATGTTACCATCATTATCTGTGAGCTTGTTAAAATACAGATTCTCAAAACATCCTCAGGCTTGTTCCTGGGATATGTCCTAGTATTTATGTATTTTTTTAAAAATGAAACTCCATATAATTCTGAAATGTACTAACGTGTGAGAGCCAGGAGCCAATGTAGGGAGAAGGGCAAACAGGGATCAGAACCATTGCTCAGTGTCCCATATTTCTCACATTCATTTCCTGAGAAAGGGCTCTCTGCTTTCTGGGCACCAGGTATTTGATGTCATAGGAGGCCTGAATATTTTTACTATTCAATCTTAGAACCAAACTTGTCCTCTCCGAGAAGGGAGTGAGAATGAAGCCCCATAGAGTAGTACCTTAAAAAGAATCTGTCGACTTACTTTTAGCATCAACTTTCAGTTGAAAGAGGTTTCGACTTTGCCCATCTTTCAAAGAAGGAATAAACTGTGAATGGCGGTCACCAAATTTCATAAAATTTAAAATAGGGCTATCTAACAGTAAGACTTCTGAACTTCTATAGTTAAATCTTTCTGGTAGCATATTTCTTTTAACAGATTCTATAGCAGAACAGGTGGTAATAGACATTCTACAACATGAAAAGGATAGATTTGTTCATCCAGTCCCGCAGATTTCTCATCCTTATAAATAATCATTTTTATGATTTCAATCAGATGAGCCACCATCTTTCAGATTATGGTTTGAAGACAGTTTAAGATATACTATTTTGCAAAACATGAGAAACCAATTAATTTTTTCCTTCTCTCTGACTGTAACTTCGCATTCTAGTGGTTGATTAATAATGAAAAGAGAGGAACTCCAGTCTCTCGCATCTGGAAACACACACAGGATTTGGTTGAAGGAAATGACCAAAACCCACCCACTAGTGCCTGCCCCGGCTTCTGACAGTGTTGGTAGGGTATCATCAGGGTGCTTCTGATGACTTACAAGCTACCATCAGGAGAGTGATTGCAGACCTAAGATCTGACATTAATTTAGCCTTTTGCAAAAGCAGTGCTGTAAACAGGTTCTGCTCTAGTGTTTCCTTCCCCACATTCTATGAAAAGTACATCTCCAACCCAGCTGCTTCATTAATATCCTGGATCACAGACAAAATAACAAAGCTCCGCTGGAAATGAGCATTGGAGTTTCTATAGGATTGAGGCTGTAAGTGTGCATTTTTGTTTCTGAGCAAATATTGCCACTAGAGATTTACAAAGTTGGAAGACCGCATCAAGAAAGGCATCTCTAGATATTTTTGCAAGTGCTTAGGCATGCAGATTAGGTTTAGTTCTTTGTCTCAGGAGTTCTGCAGAGGTTGCCCGTTGTCTCAAGTAAATGAATGAGAAGCATATTTGCATTTTCCAAATTAAAACTCAGTCAATAGCTTTTGCCAGATACTGGCACAACAGGGCTAGACAGACATCAAATCCAGGGGGACATCAAATGCCAGGTTAGTGATAAGAACAGGAATGAGGTCAAGAGTTAAGTTATTTTCAAGACCTTGGAGGCAACAGGGGAGGGAAGCCTAAAAAATAACCAAGTTTGGTAAAAACATTCCACAGAGAATAGCAAACATCATTTCAAAAGGCTATAGGAATACAAAGTCCAGACGGTACTGCTGGGTCAGATGCCAGGGAAGGTAGCTGGGTATCAAAGATAAAGAGAGTGGGTGAGGGGGAGAAGATAAGACAAATTTCTCCAAATGATTTTGTTGTTGTTGTTGTTTGCTCCCTCTCCTAGATCGCCTTTGGCCAGCTGTGAATGATGAGGCTCTTGTTCTGGATGGCAACTTAAAGGCACCATATAATTCTCTGACGCTCCTTTAGCATGTCACCAAGGGACATGGAGATTAAAACAGAGTGTGGATCCAATTAGCATCTTTTAAATTTTATTTTCTAAACTGGCTCTTTATTTTGCATATGGCGGGTGGAAAATGTAAGTGATGTGAAGCTCTGGGGAAGATAAGCTCCACACAAAATTCTACTTGGCCTTAGCCATTATTGAAACTAGTTTTATATAAAAATGCCATCATTTGGGTAAAAGGTTTTATTATTAATATTTTATCCAAATGTGCGAAGTCAGAGTGATAAGTTGGGAAGATCACTAGAGTAAGAGTTAGAAGACTAGGATTCTAATCCTGGCTACACACAGGTATAAATTTAGGTAAACATTTAACATTTTAGCCATTGTTTCCTCATTTATGACCAGGGGCTAACAAGTTATTCATTGCCTAGTGGACTTTTAGTGAGAAGAAAATGTGCTTATGTACATAAATAACTTTACATTTTTTGACATCATTATAATAATTTTAAGTTGTTATGACCTTAAAGAAATTATTGGCTGATCCTTATATTGTACTTTATAAATAAAGAGCCTGGTACCGCCACTTAGATGGATGATTGAGCAGCTACCCCTGCCTTCTAGTAACTTACCTTCTAGTAGGGAAAATAAGCTGGTGTAGTGATACCTTCTGATTACCTCTCTCCAGCATCCATTTCTCCCTTTCAAACATGGTTCTAAATTTCTCAGCTGAATGGGTTTGAGTGAGATTCGTACTTGCACTAGTTATTATAATTGGCTTAGGTCTCTCTCTGGTCTCAGGATTGGTTTAGGGGGAAAGGATTTGGTGACCAAATCAAGACTGGTCTACTCAGAGTGAATGTCAGACATTTTTCTTAGTATGTTGGCGTGTAGACCTCTCTGCTAGGCTTGCTGCTGTAAAGGGTGAGAGGTGTGATGCAGCCGCACCCACAAAAAGGGAGCCAGGACTCACCTACCCGTAGCCACCTGAATGGAAGCAGATCCTAGACATGGATCCTAGTGACATAATTTCAGTCCATGATAAGATACTGTCCCCCATTCTCTCCTAGCTCCCTGGAGATTCTGATACAGTAAGTCTGTGATTTGGGATCCCAAGATATTTTTAAAAGCTCCTCAGATGATCCTCACTTGCACTTCGTTGTGCACATCACTGCCCTGGTGGATTATTAAAGGATAGAACCAAGTGCACCAGAGTAGTGTTAACTACAGAGTGGAAGGTTTCTTCTGAACATGGAATTCTACAAACCACATTTATTCCTAAGTCTTTGTTTACATAGAATTAATTTGTCCTTTTGATAAAGTATACTTGCACATTATTTATAATCCATTCATTCGCTTATTCCATTATTTATCTAGTACTGATCGAGTGCCTCTTTAGTGCTAAGTGTGGCCATGGGTAGTGGCATGATGTGGGAGGAGGCATGGGGAAGGGCCGTGTTCCCCGCTGAATTCCGATAAAGCTGGAGAACTTCCCATGTGGTGCTGTAGGACTTCTGTCAGGAACATGTGGGACTAGTTATAAACCGCATTTACATGCAGAAGGTGATTGGTGTACATATAATTGGTGAACTTCTTTCTATATCTTTATGAGGTAAAAGAGATTTTCTAAGTGGAAAGAGGAAGTGGTCCCTTCCAGTCGGGTGAGGGGTCTGGGAAGACTTCATGGAAGAAGAAGAATTTGCATTGACCTTGAAAGACAGAATTTGGATAGGAAAGGAAAGTCATAAAAGGCACAGGGATGGAAAAAAGCATGTTTCAGGGACAGTCAAAACATGGCTGGGCTGTTTCAGCTGAAGGTATAAATTTAGGAACAGAAATGTTTACCTTCGCAGCACAGAATGCTGATATACAATTCTACACTTGTTCTTTTATGAAAATGAAGGCTGTAAAAAGATTTTTATATGCTCTTGACACTTCATCTGTTCACTTGAGCATCAGCTTATATCTGAAAGCAGTGTGGTTATAATGTAGCAATGTTGGTTCCCTGTTAAGTTTGTTGAGAAAGGGTTCTATCATGTATAGTCAGCCTGCTTTGGCCAGCTCTTAAATCAACATTTAAATAAGGAAACCAGGAAACCCAAGGGACAGAAAGTCCTTGCTGCGATGTGTATCTAAGGGTTTTCTTAAAAGAAGTGAATAAATAAATAAATAAATAAGTGTTGAAATTGTAGGAGGGTTTAAGGAGTGCAAAGTGCTTGCTTTTTTGCATGCTGTTCTTGGACCCAAGCCATTTGCACAGTACCCAGTGGTGTTTTATGTTTTCCCTAATTTATTGGTGATTTTATTTCATGACCCTTAATCCAAGAAATGCCACATAAGACACACTGAAGAAACTTTCCTATCATAAATTTTAAACATACAAAAAATGGTCATCTCTGAGCCCTTCAAGTACCTTGAAAAACTTGTTCCAGAGCTGATCACGGAAAATCATTAACCCTTAAGAAGGCATAGGAGAGAACTTTTTTTCCTTCATCTGATCTGATGACAACTATTATAATGAGCTTTAATTAAAACACATTATAATGCACTGATCATTAATGCAGTGTGGCTTAGCAAATCCTTAGCTACACCAGAAGCAAATGATGGTTCGATGGGACCAGCTGGGATGTCCCAGGTATCTTTCTCAAATAGAATTTGTTGGTTAGCATTTTGTGCCTCTGGTATCTTTGATACCTGGTGCTGCTTTGACCTGCTCTGTTCCTGTCCCTTAGGCAGACCCTGCTGATTATCCCAGCTGAAATTTGTTCTCATCTGGAGGTTCCTGTTGATTCTGACTCCTATTGTGGTGCTCTTGGTTTCTCATCTAATCCAGGCCAAGTGACCAGGTTACCTGGTTTGGGCCCATGCGGGTCCTGCTCAGCTGGGGATCTTGGCTATCCCTTCACATGGAATTCTCTTCTTCTGCCTCATTTTCCAGGTGACATAAACGGCCACCTTCTAATTGAACTTCAACTCTGATTTAACCCTTTCAGATAGAGGAAGATTTAATGCCTCTCATCTGGCAAATATTCTTTTTTTTCCCTTTCATCTAGAATTTATTACCCTTAAAATTCATGAATGACATTACTTTTAAAAAACAAAACAAAATTTCTTGATATAATCTTCCCAGAGTATATCATCAGGGAGGGCCAAAAGCAAGCAACCTCTTACAATATTAGTATCTTTGTTTCTTTATTATAATTTGGAGTTATAGTTGCCCCACCATTAAAATGTATTCTGCTACAAAGTTAAATGACACTTCTACAAAAATTCATCTATATATTCTAAAAGAATTTTTGAATTATTAGAGAATTGTTTCACTAGTTGAGATGTTCAGTATCATTGGCTTTACACTTAGATTGTAGGCATTACTATTTTTTTTAAGATTTTATTTATTTGACAGAGAAAGAGAGTGAGAGCAGGAACCCAAGCAGGGGGAGTAGGAGAGGGAGAAGCAGGCTTCCCGCTGAGCAGGGAGCCCGATGTGGGGTTCCATCCCGGGACCCTGGGATCGTGACCTGAACTGAAGGCAGGCTTAATGACTGAGCCACCCAGGTGCCCCTAGGCATTTTTATTTTTATAAACATAGATGATTCCTGGGTGCAGCCCAGCGCTTCTCTCGAATGTGTTCATGAACCACCTAAGGACCTTGTTAAAATGTAGGCTCTGATTCAGGAGGCTTGAGTTAGAGTCTGGTTAGGGGCTGAGAGTCTACATTTTTAATAAGCTTCTAGGCATTGCTAACACTGCTGATACTTTGGGTAGAAAGGCTGTAGACAATGACTTCACATATATTTTTAGAATCCTAAGGAAACAACACCTAACACAGTCTATGCTCAATATGTACTACTTGAAGGATGGAGTGAAACGGTAAAAACAAATGTTGATGATTTAGGTAGGTTAACAGTTTATTCCATTACAAGACTAAGAACCCTAGAAAATTAATATAGATATAGCTCTCTGTCCAAAATGTATTCAGTATTATGGCTTTTTAAATATTCTGTGCCATGATTCTAATGTATTTAGCTACAGTTAAGACTTATGTGTGGAAACCATCTATATACCAGAGACTATGCTAGATAATACAGCAATGACAAATAAGTTGGACAGCCATGCCTGCAAAAAATTTATTTTGTAACATAGTTTATAGAAACTAACATTTTTTTTGAAATAATACCTAGACATAACCTTGTTGTCACATCTATTGCTAAGGTTGATCCAGCTATTGTAGCTACTCAGTCATATCCACTTATTTAACATTGCATGCATTCTATCCTAAAGCTGGCTGCGTGTTTAAGATGAAAAGGAGAGGTTCCTAGGTAGAGTAAGACCATTGAATGACATAAATAAATTATATCTTATTTTCAAAAATTATGACAACGATGATGATGATGATAATGAACTTAATACGGACAGTGAAGGTTAACACCTATCGAGTATGTGGAATATACTAAGTACTTTACAATAATTATTTTCTTTAGCCTTCCTCATGTTCCTATGAAGTAGATACTATAGTTTTCCCATTTTATGTATGAGAATCCAAGACTCAAAAAGATTAATTAACTTGCTCAATGTCACATGGCTTGGTGAAAAGAGGTAGGTGTTAGAGTCAGGACATGAATCCAAACAGCCTGTCCACTCTGGAGTTCATTGTATTAACTCCTAATATATGCTGCTGTATGGAGGGACAAACAGATATGATGGAGATTCCAAGGGAAAAGAGGCCACATCTGACTGAAGGGATTAACCCTGAAAAGATGGTGGGATTCCGGCAGGTGCAATAAGGTGGGATGGCAGTCTAGGGAGATGTAATAGCCTGAGCAAATGCTCTGAGATTGAAAAAAAAACATGAAGATAAACTCAAAATGGATAAAAGATCTCAATATGAGACAGGAATCCATCAAAATCCTAGAGGAGAACATAGGCAGTAATCTCTTTGACATGGGCCCCAACAACTTCTTTCAAGACTCATCTTCAAAGGCAAGGGAAACAAAGCAAAAATGAACTTTTGGGACTTCATCAAGATAAAAAGCTTCTGCACAGCAAAGGCAACAGCCAACAAAACTAAGAGGCAACCCACGGAATGGGAGAAGATATTTGCAAATGACATTACAGATAAAGGGCTGATATCCAAGAAAGATCTATAAAGAACTTCTCAAACTCAACACCCAAAAAACAAATAACCCAGTTTTTGTTTTTTGGGTGTTGAGTTTGAGAAGTTCTTTATAGATCTTTCTTGGATATTTTTGTTTTTTGTTTCCAACTTCTTTGGAAAAGACATGAACGCTTTTCCAAAGAAGACATACAAATGGCTAATAGACACAAGAAAAAATGTTCAACATCACTAGCCATCAGGGAAATACAAATCGAAACCACAATGAGATACCACCTTACACCAGTTAGAATGGCAAAAATTAACAAAACAGGAAACAACAAATGTTGGTGAGGATGTGGAGAACAGGGAACCCTCTTACACTGTTGGGGGGGGGATGCAGCTGGTACAGCCACTCTGGAAAACAGTATGGAGGTTCCTCAAAAACTTAAAAATAGAGCTACCCTATGATGCAGCAATTACACTACAAGGTATTTACCCCAAAGATACAGATGTAGTGAAAAAAAGGGGCACATGCACCCCAATGTTCATAGCAGCAATGTCCACAATAGCCAAACTGTGGAAGGAGCCGAGATGCCCTTCAACAGATGAATGGATAAAGAAGATGTGGTCCATATATACAAAGGAATATTACTCAGCCATCAGAAAGGATGAATACCCACCATTTGCATCGACATGGATGGGACTGGAGGGGATTATGCTAAGTGAAATAAGTCAAGCAGAGAAAGTCAATTATCATATGGTTTCACTTATCTGTGGAACATAAGGAATAGCCTGGAGGACATTAGGAGAAGGAAGGGAAAAATAACGGGGGGGGGATCGGAGGGAGAGATGAACCATGTGAGACTATGGACTCTGGGAAACAAACCGAGGGTTACAGAAGGGAGGGGGCTTGGGGATGGGGTAACAGGGTAATGAGTATTAAGGAGGGCACATGTTGTGATGAGCACTGGGTGTTATATACAACTAATGAATCACTGAACACTGTATCAAAAACTAATGATGTACTATACAGCGGCTAAAAACATATTTAAAAAAATAATAAAATATTCATGAGAAAACCCCTACAACTTTGAAGTTTTAATCCTAGTAAATAAAAAAATGATGGTGCAACAATAACACTAATGGGAAATCAGGGAAAATGAGGTTTCTTGGATTTATTTATTAATAGATCACACTAATCATTAGACTGTTGAAAACCATGTTCTTGGATTCCAGGGGAAAAAAATCCAGGCTGAGAATACTGACTTGAGAATTAGCCATGCATTTAATAAGAAATTTCTTGAATGTAACTTTGTCTTGAAAGTGAAAGTAGACAGGAGATGACAAAATTGCAACAGCTTGCATGTGTCTCATAAGACAAAAGGCTTACTTCTGAAGTAATTTTAACTATTTAATATTCTTAGTTTTACCCCCAATGAAATGGAGTTCTACATTGAGGAGATTATATATAATTATTAAAGTTGAGCAAAAATTATTTTTTGGTATATTAACTTCATCAAACCTAATGGGAATCATTTCTTAATAGACTAACATATAATTATTAGATAAAATGAACAACTACTTTTCTTTTTTTCTGTCTCAAACAATGACACTTAAGTACGTGATATATTGATGAACTTAACCAGAATGGTAACTAAAAAGGATGGTGTGCCTTGTTGGAAATCATCAGTTTAAACCTGGAGCCACAATGGCAGAGTGGTTAAAAGCCCTGGTGTAGGTTCGAATCCTGATTTGTGGGATGGGCGTTAGTACCCTCATTTAATAATAATAACAATAAATAATAATAATATTAATAATGATACCTACCTTTTAGAACTTTGAGGGACTAGTTGAATTAATACACATACATTTCTTGGAATAATATCTGGTATATAATAAAGGTAGCTAACATTTATTGAACACTTGTTATCTACCAAGAACTATTTTTTAAGGACTGTGGTTTTGAGCAAGGTGGTGGAGGAGTAGGAGACCTAAATTTCATCTGGCCCCAGGAATTCAACTAGATAGGGATCAAACCATTCTGAACACCTATAAATTCAACAGGAGATCAAAGAAAAGAATAGCAGCAACTCTCTGAACAGAAAAGTGACCACTTCCTGGAAGGTAGGAGGTTTGGAGAAGTGAATCTGAGGTGATATTCGGGAGGATAGACGGCGGGGGAGGGGGCCTCCGTCAGCCACTACTGGCAAGTGATAGAGCAGCAGAGCACAAAATTGGAACTTTTGGAAGTCTGCTCTGCTAAGGGACATCGCTCCAGTGGCTAAGTGGGGGTGGAACCCTCGCTGGGACAGTGTGGTATCAGGACCCTTGGGGTCACAGAAAGCCCGGGGATGCCTGAGTGCAGCAGAGCTCCCAGGTATTGGAGCGGGGAAGCCGGCTGCAGAGACGGAGACGAGGCGTGGGTGGCCATAAACTGTGATCCGCGGCACAGTCAGGACACTGCTCTTCCAGCACGGACCCAACAAGCCACAGATGCGGGGAGACTCCCCTTCCTCCCCCCGGAGGAGTGGCCCGGGAGCACACCACAGGGATCTGCTGGGTTTGGAGACTGCACACAGGGTCGTGTGCCTGAGATAGAAACGCTTGGTCACAGGCTGGGTGAGCACGGAGTGTGGCCAGAGACTGGGGAGACAGGAGTGATTGACTGTTTTTCTCTGGGGGCACACAGAAGACTGGAGCCCCAAGCTCTCGGCTCCTCCAGGGTGGAGATTGGGAGGCCACCATTTTCATTCTTGTCCTCCAAAGCTGTATGGAAAGCTTGCAGGGAACAAACCTTCCGAGAGCAAATCCGAGCAGATTACTGAGCCTGGCCCTTGACAAGGGCAGGGCAATTCCATCTCCCACAAAGACATTTGGGACCCATGGCAACAGACCCCTCCCCCAGGAGATCAGCAAGAACAGCCAGCCAAGACCAAGTTTACCGATGAATGAAAACTGCAGAACTCCAGCGCTAGGGGAATAAGCACATAGAATTCATGCCTTTTTTCCCCGATTCTTTAGTCTTTCAAAGTTAATATTTTAATTTTCTTTTTTTTCTTTTTGTATTTTTTTTGAATTTTTCTTTTTCCTTTTTTCAACCAACATCTTATCAATCCCTTTGTTAAAAATCTTTTTTATTTTTCATTTTTAGGGTCATATTCTGTCCCTTCATTGTAGTTAACCTTATTTTTGGTATATATATAAGTTGTTCTCTCTTTAAAATTTTGGGATACAGTTTCTTCTAACAGACCAAAATATACCCTAAATCTCTAGTGTATGGCTTGGTTCTAGTCTCCCGCCTGATCACATTCTCTCCCTTTTTTTTTAAATTTCTCTTCTTTCTTTTTTCAACCAACTTCTTATCAATTCCTTTTATAAAATATTTTATAATTTTCATCTTTACAATCATATCCCATCCCTTTATTGTATTTACCTTATTTTTGTACATATATGAGTTTTCTTTCTTTAAAATTTTGGGAGGCAGTTTCTTCTAACACCAAAATACGCCCAAAATCTAGTGTGTGGCACTGATCTATTCACCAGCCTGATCATATTTGATCATTTTTTTTTTCTTTTTACTTTCTTTCCCTTTCTTTTCCCCTGTTTTTAGGTCTCTTCTGATTTGTTTAGTGTATATTTTTCTGGGGTCGTTTTTTACCCTGTTAGCATTCTGTTCTCTCATTCATCTATTCTCCTCTGGACAAAATGACAAGATAGAAAAACTCACCTCAAAAAAAAAAAGAACAAGAGGCACTACTGACTGCCAGGGATGTAATCAATATGGACATTAGTAAGATGTTGGAACTAGAGTTCAGAATGACGATTTTAAAGGTACTAACTGGGCTTGAAAAAAGCATGGAAGATACTAGAGAAACACTTTCTGGAGAAATAAAAGAGCTAAATCTAACCAAGTCGAAATCAAAAAGGGAGGCTCTAACTGCTAGGATAAGTGAGGCAGAAGAGAGAATTAGTGGTATAGAAGACCAAATGATGGAGAATAAAGCTGAGAAAAAGAGATAAACAACTACTGGATCACGAGGGCAGAATTTGAGAGGGAAGTGATACCATAAGACAAAACAATATTAGAATAATTGAGATCCCAGAAGAAGAAGAAAGAGAGAGAAGGGCAGAAGGTATACTGGAGCAAATTATAGCAGAGAACTTCCCTAATGTGGGGAAGGAAACAGGCATCAAAATCCAGGAGGCACAGAGAACCCCCCTCAAAATCAGTAACTATAGGTCAACACCCTGACATAGTAAAATTTACAAGTCTCAGAGACAAAGAGAAAATCCTGAAAGCAGCTCAGGAGAAGATATCTGTAATCTACAATGGTAGAAACATTAGATTGTCAGCAGACCTATCCACAGAGACCTGGCAGGCCAGAAAGGACTGGCATGATATATTCAGAGCACTAAACGAAAAAAATATGCAGCCAAGAATACTGTATCCAGCTAGGCTGTCATTGAAAATAGGAGAGATAAAAAGCTTCCAGGACAAACAAAAACTAAAAAATTTGCAAACACGAAACCAGCCCTCTCTAAGCAAAGAGAGAGCCTAAAAGTAACATAGACCAGGAAGAAATAGAGACAATATACAGTAACAGTCACCTTACCGGAAATACAATGGCACTAAATTCATATCTTTCAAAAGTTACCCTGGATGTAAATGGGCTAAATGCCCCAATCAAAAGACACAGGGTATCAGATTGGTTAAAAAAACAAGACCCATCGATATGCTGTCAGCAGGAGACTCATTTTGGACCCAAAGACACCTCCAGATCGAAAGTAAGGGGTGGAAAAGCACTTACCATGCTAATGGACACCAAAAGAAAGCTGGGGTGGCAGTCTTTAGATCAGACAAATTAGATTTTAAACCAAAGACTATAATAAAAGATGAAGAAGGACACTATATCATACTTAAAGGGTCTATCCAACAAGAAGATCTAACAGTTGTAAATATCTATGCCCCTAACATGGGAGCAGCCAATTATATAAGACAATTAATAACAAAATCAAAGAAACACATCGACAACAATACAATAATAGTAGGGGACTTTAACACCTCCCTCCCTAAAATGGACAGATCATCTAAGCAAAAGATCAACAAGGATATAAAGACTTTAAATGACACACTGGACCAAATGGACTTCACAGATATATTCAGAACATTCCACTCCAAAGCAACGGAATTCACATTCTTCTCTAGTGCCCATGGAACATTCTCCAGAATAGATCACGTCCTAGGTCACAAATCAGGTCTCAATTAGTACCAAAGGATTGGGATCATTCCTTGCATATTTTCAGACCACAATGCTGTGAAACTAGAACTCAATCACAAGAGGAAAGTCGGAAAGAACTCAAATACATGGAAGCTAAAGAGTATCTTATTAAAGAATGAATGGGTCAACCAGGAAATTAAAGAAGAAGTAAAAAAATTCATGGAAACAAATGAAAATGAAAACACAACTGTTCAAAATCTTTGGGATGCAGCAAAGGCAGTCCTGAGAGGAAAGTATATAGCAATACAAGCCTTTCTCAAGAAACAAGAAAGGTCTCAAATACACAACCTAACCCTACACTTAAAGGAGCTGGAGAAAGAACAGCAAATAAAGCCTAAACCCAGCGGGAGAAGAGAAATAATAAAGATCAGAGCAGATATCAATGAAATAGAAACCAAAAGAACAGTAGAACAGATCAATGAAACTAGGAGCTGGTTCTTTGAAAGAATGAATAAGATTGATAAATCCCTGGCCAGATTATCAAAAAAAAAAAAAAGAGAAATGACCCAAATAAATAAAATCATGAATGAAAGAGGAGAGATCACAACCAACACCAAAGAAATACAAACAATTATAAGAACATATTATGAGCAACTATATGGCATCAAATTAGATAATCTGGAAGAAAGGGATGAGCCAAAGGCAGACACTTAACCAACTGAGCCACCCGGGTGCCCCCATAATTGTGAATTTTTAAAAAAATTCTGAAAAAATTGAATTCTGCTCAAAGTCTATCATATTCCAACTGTTGGAGAAAAATCTAGAGAAGTTTTGACACTCTCTGCACACGCCCTATTATTATTGTCAGTGATTGGCCTGTGCCTCAAACTTCTGAGGCATGACATGGAGAAAGTTTTAATCATCCAAATACTATTCTATTGGTGACATTTTTGTTATTTATTTTCTTGTGTTTTGCATGGAAATAACATTTGTTTCCTAGAATTTGAAGACTTCTTTTTATCATTACCTGTTTGTATTTCTATTCCTCAGTTATATCAGAACACCTTTAATTACATAATCAAAAGATTATTACTTCATGTAGGGAGAACAGATCAGAGGCCATTTTACCCGTGATGAATCCATGGGCTTGAAGAATTAGAAAGACACTTAAATAAGATTAAAAAAAAAAGTGTCCATGAAGTTCACTATAATCAAAACCTGAAGTTTTTCCTATAAATGTAACCTAAACAGTCATGCTTTAATATATGTGATGCACTATACCTGTTGTTAATACAACTTCTCATGTTCTATTCCATCAATGTGGGATTGCTTTGTTGTAGGAATGCAATTTACATTTATAAAAGTTTAGATTAACTGAAACTGAAAGAAAGAAATTTGATAAAATACTTGAGGGAAAAAGCAGATTGATCTTGTTTATAGTTCCAAGACAAGTTATAGTAGAGGGGCCACAAATTTAAATTTCCCAGGAGGCGAAGAAGTTAACATAAATGTGTTAGAAGACCTAGAGTAAATCAGAGAGGAGGGGTACAGCTTGAAGATGTCAGCTTGCATGCCACACCTAAAAGCATTATAGAAACATTACGAGCCAAGCAAATCATCTGTGGTTTGGCTATATTTTTATTCACTGACTCATAATCTGCTGCCACTTATTTTAGGGGATTTGATTTATGCTAGTTTTATTTTTTTTAAAGATTTTATTTATTTATTTGAGAGAGAGAGGGAGAGAGCACAAGCAGGGGGAGGGGCAGAGGAAGTGGGAGAGGCAGGGAGCCCAACGTGGGGTTCGATCCTAGGACCCTGGGATCATGACCTGAGCTGAAGGCAGATGGTTAGCCAACTGAGCCACTCAGGCGCCCGATTTATGCTAGTTTTAAATACCATTTCTTAGCTTCACTGATAAGCATCTGTTTGCCTATTTCTACTCCAGCACAAGAATAATAATTTGTATCGTTAAATTATATTAGATGTTTAGAAGACAATGATAATTTGACTTAATTCAAGGAACATATGTTGGATAAAAACTGTATGCCTTATACGGTCTGATGAACATGACATATAGGTAAACAATTTGTGATAATTCAGTGTCAGTTGTTCTACCAGCTAAAGGAATAAGCTTCAGGTAGGCCAGAGGAGGAGGAGTTAATCCATCCTTCCCTCTTCTCACTCACCTGGATCGTTTAACCTGGTAACGCACGTATCTTTGTCATCTGTATGCTTTTCATTTTAACAGTTCAGGAGTGTGAATTATGTTCTTAGCTTTGAGGGTGGTAGGGAGGGGGGCAGTGAGGAGAAGCAGTAGCAAAAAGGAAATAAAACAGCACTTGTTTACTTATGAGGAATTCTGGGCATATGAAAGACACAATGTGACAAGGGCTGTGATAGAGCGGCTGATATCAAGGGGAGAAAGTGAAGCTTTGTGGAGGAGGCATCTCTGGCTGTGGATTGAATTAGCTTTCTCCACAGAGTGAAGTCAGGAAATTCTAGGTAGAGGTAACAGCAGGGCATAAAGGTCTGACGACGGCCAAGAGCAGAATTTATTTATAAGTGATGTACCTACATTCCTCCCTCCAACAATCATGGTCAACAATGAGATGCTTCTGCAAAACATTTAGCACATGTTCTCAACCGTACAAAAAAACGTGGCTGTAGTATATTAACATATTAAGGAGAATTAAGTAAATCAGTCCTTGAACAGTATATAATAAAAGAGTGGGCTGATGAACACTTTTTTTTTCAGTCATTTGCACTTAATGCTTACATTGCCTTTAGCCTTGTGGTGTTTATCTTTTATTGCTGAGGACCTCACCCAGTGCCTCCAATGCCTGTGACCAAAAGATATTTTATGAATATTTTGTGATGGTGTTGATAATCTACTGTAAAGCAGCTTAAGCAAAAAAGAAATCATTAAGTAAAAATGATATTTGAGATTCAGTGTTCTTTGATACCCAGTAAATACCAAGTTGCTGTGGGTTATATAGGACTGTCATGCAGCATAAGGAACATATTAAGTCATCAAGTAAGCTTCACCTCAGCCTATTGCTTTAGTACCCATAACATATTAATCGCCTTACTCTTGTCCTTCCAAATGCGTCTTCTACCTTTCCCATTCCCATCGCTCCCCACCTTATCTGT
The DNA here is from genome assembly GCF_009762305.2 of Zalophus californianus. NCBI lineage: Eukaryota > Metazoa > Chordata > Mammalia > Carnivora > Otariidae > Zalophus > Zalophus californianus. The sequence continues at coordinate 48,620,662 of NC_045601.1, forward strand.
AAAATAAGGAGAAGAATGGTGTGCACTCTATAGGATCTTGAAAAGTTTAGGAAAGACAACTTACATAAAGTACTTAGCACCATGAGCTCGTAGGCATTGGTCAAATTACTAGTGGGTGCTATAATGGGTATAGCACCTAACCCTGGAGTCTATCAATGGCCTCCTGGCTGATCTTCCTATACTCAGAATCTGCCACCACCTCCTGCTTCTTGTTTTTAAATGTCTGGAATCAGAATGTCTTTCAGAACATCTGTTTGATGCATGATTTTTTTCCACAACGGGAACAATAAACACAAGACCCTTTGAACTAATAATGGGGAATTTGCACCTTTAAAGTCACTCCATGCTGTGTTCATTTAAATCAAATTGTTATGTATCTCCACTTTTGAGCAAAATTCCTCCTTCTCTGATTTTTACTCATTGGCCCTACATCTATCTTCTAACCATGAGGAAAAAAAAATCTATTTTCTTCTCCATGTTTGTATTAAATGTATTTAAGTCTACTCTCTCTTTTTTTTAAATCATATCTGATCAAAATCTTTAAATGATTTCCATTTGCCCAAAAGTACATTCCAAATATCTCTACCAACCATTGAGAGACTGTTATGAGTTAACCTCAAATGACCTAGTTTGACTTGTGTCCTATTTTAACATTTGTGATATGGACGTGAAGTTAGTTAACCCAGTCTTCTTGCAATTCGGCTGTTGCACTTCATTATTCACAGATTCCACATTGCTTCTGCTCTTTCTTCAGTTGGCCAAACTCATCTCTTCTCTATGCCCTAAGGGTCTTTGGGCTCCTTAGTTGTCATTTCTTCATGAAAAACATCAGTTTCAATTGACTTTTCCCTCTCTAATGTTATGTAGCAAACTTTCCACACTGGCAAATTTTATCTAATTCCAGTCTTTTGATGCTCTCTGCTAGCTTGAAGACTCATGTTTTTCTTCTCTTTCTATTATATTTATATGTTTAATTACATACTATCTGACATATTCCTGACTTAATTTTATAATTAGTAGACAATAACTTCTATAGACTATTTTTCTGTATTATACTTTGATTTGTTATCATTTAACAATTTCATATTTGTGAGCCTGGTTTCCCAAAGAAGATAATCAGTTCTATAACATAACACTTCTGTCTTATATTCCCTTTGGGGTTTGACAACATCTAATACATTCTTATATATTACAAATTCAACAATGATTTGATTAAAATCATCCAATTCTCAGTAATTGCCTACTGCATACCTAGTTTTATACTAGTTATTCTGAAGAATACACAGATAAGGCATGAACCTTTCCCTCAAGGAGCTTGGTGTTGGGAGTAGATTGTTCTTCCAAAGATGTTATCCTCTTGTCAGAAAACCTGATCAAATTATACTCCAATGTGTATAAAGAGAGAAGGATTTGTTTAGTTCATTTTTTATCACTTATATGTTTCTATCTAGTTATGAAGTCAAATCAAAGATAGTCCTGAAAGAAAATTTTATTTGCAATTTCTAGAGGGTCAGATGTCAATGTCCTAGTAGATCTTGGCAACACCTCAAATAATTCTTTTTGTTAGAAATATTTTTTCTTGATTCTAACCTTCTGTAAAATTTTAAGAACTGACTTAAATTTTTGTCATTTTGCAAAAGCCCGTGTAAGTCAGCAATCTTATCTTGAATATTTAGGCCAGTATAATATTTATTTCAAGCTAGCAGTTAACAGTAATTTCTGCAAACCATCTGGAAGGATAATTTATCAGATTACATCCTCTCTCCTCCCAACTTGTCCCAGATAACAGTCTGCTGAATGGAAGATTATCCTTGTACTTTCCTGAGGAGCCATTTTGGACATATACTCCTAAACTAGTTGATAAAGCTTGGCAGTTTTACCAAAGATAAATAGTATTTACATGTGTAACTACTGAAACAGGAGAAAATTTCGACTGTTTTTTCTATTTATTTGTTAGTCTTTTGATGATTTTGCCGAAAGTCAGAAGTACTAAGTCAGAGGTTTTGCAGTCTGTTTTCCCTAGGTCAGTGTTTTTGGGATTTGTTACAGAGAGCAACAGTGTTTGCAATGTGGAATGTCTCTGAGAGTGTAGTATTCAGACACACCAATGAGTCATAATGTTTGTCTATAGAGTTTTATTTTTCTCCATATGATCAGATGATGTAAAGGTTTTTCTCAACTGCAATGGCATCTGAATTTTGGAAAAACTAGGAAATGCCCTTGTAGAAGAAGGAAGATTTTGAGGAAGATTTCCTTCCATTAATACAGGATCAGCTATTTCTGGTGCAAAATTTTAAAAGAATTATACCAGAAATTAAAAAGGGTTCACAGGAAAAAGTGTTCACTTTTCAGTAGGTTGGACTAAATTATGTCGGCATTTAAGAAAATTAAGTCTCAAGGACTGCATTTTAAAAACACATTTTAAAAAAGTGACTAGAGATAGTTTCAATGACTCTTCAAGCTGAACCTGTCTCCTGCTGGATAATCATCTGATCACTGCTTAACAATTTCCACTAAAGCCTCTGATGGTTTGGATCTGCTTTGCATCTTATGTACTGTAACAACTGTGATAGATTACCATCCTGACCCATGATTAGATTCGTGTCTGTCCCAAAATACTTTCTGTACCACTATAGATTACTCAAGAATAGGGGTGCTGGAAAAAATAAATACAATAAGAACACATTTTATTAATTTCCTTAGAAGGTAAAGTAAAACTGATGTATGTGTGTGTGTATTTCCTATGAAGACTTTTATTTGTGATTGTGTTTAGAAGAGTGGAGTTGTGGTCAGATTTTGTAATTTAGATCATGGAAATTCAGTTTACTTGAAATTTCAAGAAATCATTTTTCTTAAAATCAGTGTTTGTTTTGTGTAGCAAGGATAAGTTTAATTTAGACACAGTTTAAATCCTGCTTCCTCATTCCTTTTATGACTTTTGGATGACTCTAGTTGTAAATCTGTAAGAGGTTAGGTATAGAATGCTACTCAGCTATCTATGGGCATCTTAATTCATTATTTATCATTTATTCAGGTATTCTACAAAATGTATTGGATACTTACCGATACTTTAATAGTTTGCAGTGAATGGAAATAAAAAATGTGGACTCTGCACTCAAGGAGCTCTCAACCTAGCCTACAAGACCTACGGCTTTCACAGCAGGCTGAACTGCAAAATGAGAAATAAACAGTATGTTATTAGAGCACAGAGAAGGAAATGAGTACTTTCTCCAGGTTGGGTATATGTGGAAAGAAGTACATTTCAATATAGGAAATGTTTTTCCTGGAAGATGTCAATGGTTCAGAAGACAGGATGGATTGAAATGCATTTAATCTCATCATATGGCAGCTGTGGACTCTAATGAAAATAACAAAAGTCTTATATATTTCATAACTCTTTACAGCTCCAAAGTATTTCATAAATACCTTCTGTCATATAATGACCAAATATATATTAAATGTATCTCAGATACATTTGATTTTCATCCACAGTTCCTAGAAATGCTTCAGAGCCATAACTGTGAAATGGACGTCTTGTTATGAATGAAGGTGACTTTTAGACTCCACCCAAGGGCAGGGTCTAGTTGCCTGGAGGACCAGCTATGTGATTAGAGGGTTGGAACTTTCAGTCCCACCCCAACCACTGGGGCGGGAAGAAGGCCTAGAGGTTGAATCAGCCAATGGCCAATGGCCAATGGCCAATGATTTAGTCAATCATGACTATGTAATCAAGCCTCCATAAAAACCCAAGAATTTTTGGTCCTTTTTTTTTTTTTTTTTTTTTTTTTTTTTTGGGAAAGCTTCCATGCTTAGGGAATCAGAACACTCTCACATGACACTAAGCCAGTTCCCAAGCTTCACAAGGACAAAAGTTTCATTATTCAGGACTTCACCCTATGTATCTCTGGCTATTTTTCATATCCTTTATCACATCTTTAATAAACTGGTAAATGTAGGTACATGTTTACCTGAGATCTGCAAGCAATTCTAGCAAATTAATCGAACCTAAGGAGGAGGTCACTGAAAACTCCATCTCTGGCTGGTTGAAGAGGGGGGCAATCTTGTAGGAATGAACTCTCACCCTGCAAAATCTGATGCTATCTCTGTCAGAATTGAGTTGAAATCTTGTCACCCTTATTGTGTCTGAGAATTGCTTAGTGTTGTGTGGAGGGGAACCCCCCTCAACATTGGAATTGGGTCCAGGAACCTAAAATACCTCCTTATTTGATTCTCAACAAATGAATGAGATGGACATTATTGTTAAATGAATGTAAACTGATAAGCTTTTGTGCAAAAGGAGATGGAGCATCTTTCCTGGGCCTCTGTTTGGAACACCAGGACGGAAGAGTGATGAAGTTATGATCTTCTTTGGTGCCATTTTGTGCTGATGTTCCTCCATGTAGGAAGTGGTCAGGAGTTGAGTGATTCCTTCATATAGGAACTGAGGTAAATTATTAATAGCAAGTGATTCTCTCTCTTCATCACACTAATATACATGATTTGTTTAGTATTTACTTTTTTTAAAGATTTTTATTTATTTATTTGAGAGAGAGAGAGAGAGAGAGAGAGAGAAAGCACGAGTAGGGGGAGGTACAGAAAGAGAAATAGGCTCCCAGCAGGGATCCTGATGCAGGGCTCAATCCCAGGATCCTGGGATCATGACCTGAGCCGAAGGCAGATGCCTAACTGACTGAGGCACTCAGGCACCTCTTGTTTAGTGTTTAAGTTTAGGAGTCTCAGTTATGTGTTGAATCCTGGAATCAAAAGAGAAAAATGGGTACAGGTCCATTGAAACTATGGTGCTACTTTGTAACAAATAGTGTTCTTTCCAATTTCTACTCTCTGCCACATTCTTGTGAGAAAGAAAACTGAGAATGAGATTGATCTCTTCCACCTTCTTGGAGAGTATGGGCTCTTCCTAACCTTGCAAGTAAAGATCAGTGTGGAACACATGTTATTTGCTTTCCTTCAAAAATACCTAACTGGCGCCTGGGTGGCTCAGTTGGTTAAGCGACTGCCTTCCGCTCAGGTCATGATCCTGGAGTCCCGGGATCGAGTCCCGCATCAGGCTCCCTGCTGAGCAGGGAGTCTGCTTCTCCCTCTGACCCTCTTCCCTCTTGTGCTCTCTATCTCTCATTCTCTCTCTCTCAAATAAATAAATAAAATCTTTAAAAAAAATACATAACTGGGAAGAATAGAATACTGTATAATTTTGCTAATCACATGTTCTACTAAGTAAACAAAGAATACTTTACTATAGATTTTATTTTAAAGTCTTCACCTTTCATAATTATTTCATTTGAATCATAATTTCCTAATTAGGCAATGTAATTACAGGCTGAAATTCCTATAATCATATGTATTTAGGT